>NC_090812.1:129945040-130593165 GCF_000390325.3 Nicotiana tomentosiformis | reverse complement strand
CCACCTAGTTTATCAGCGGTTCATCCGGTGTTCCATGTGTCTATGCTCCGGAAATATCATGGTGATCCATCCCATGTATTAGATTTCAGCTCAATCCAATTGGACAAAGATTTGACTTATGAGGAGGAGCCGGTGGCTATTCTAGCCCGACAGGTCCGATAGTTGAGGTCTAAGAGTTATCCTTCAGTTTGGGTGCAGTGGAGAGCTCAGCCGGTAGAGGCATCTACCTAGAGTCCGAGTCGGACATGCGGAGTAAATATCCACACTTATTCACCAGGTCAGGTACTTTTTCTAACTCCGTTCGAGTACGAACGTTTGTATTAGAGGTGGAGAATGTGATGACCCAAAATGTCATCTTTAAATTTAACAAATAATTCTGTATTCTAAGACCTCAAAAATTACCATTTATCATTCTCGACTTGCGTGCGCAATCTGTAAAAATTTTCGAAAAGTTTTTATGTGAAAAATGGATTAAAATGCGAAATAGAGCTTTAAAAACTCAACTAAGTTGACTTTAGTCAACATTTTGAGCAAACAGACCCGGATCAGTATTTTGACAATTCTGGTAGGTCTGTATCATAATGTGGGACTTGGGCATATGCCCGGAATCGAATTCCGAGGTCCCTAGCTCGAGATATGGAATTTTGATAAAAAAAATTAAAAGCTCGAAAGCTTAATGATTTTTAAGAAATTACTGATATTGGATTTATTGACCTCGGGTCTGTATTTTGATTCTGGAGCCCGGTATAGGTCCACTATAATATTTATGACTTTTCTGCCCAATTTGGTGAGAATCAGAGTTGATTTGACGTGATTCGGACGTCTGGTTGTAAAAATATAAGTTCTAAAGTTTTCTGGAAAATTTCCTTTGATTTGGTGTCTGATTCGTAGTTTTTGGTGTTATTTTGGCGATTTTATCGCGCGAGCAAGTTCGTATGATATTTTAGGACTTGGGTGCATATTTGGTTTGGAGCCCCGAAGGCTTCGGTTGGTTTCGGGTGGTTAACGGATCATTTTCGGACTTAGAAAATTTGGTTTTCTGCAGACTTCAGGCTTCTGGTGTGTTCTTCTTCGCGTTCGCGAAGGTACTCTCGCGAACGCGAAGAGCAAATTGGGACTGGCACGTTTTATGCTTCGCGTTTGCGACAGAGTGACCGGGTTCGCGAAGGCTTGAGGTTCAAAGCTTCGCGTTCGCGAAGGGAAAGAGGCTGGACAGGATTATTGCCTTCGCGTTCGCGAAGGGCATCTCACGTTCGCGAAGGACAAGCTAGGCAAGCTTCGCATTCACGAAGGGTAAAATGGGACATAATAAATTTATGCGCGAACGCGAGGCACTGACCGCGTTGGCGAAGGGTAAAAGTCCCAGAAATAGAACTTAAGTTCTAGAAAATGGGATTCGTTCCATTTTCAACCCTTTTCCATTTTTGAGCTCGGGTAAGGCGATTTTTACGGGAAAATATTGGGGTAAGTGTTCCTTATCCTATATTGATTATATTTCATGATTTTATACTCATTTATATCATGAATCCGTGAATTTATGGAAGAAAAATCAGATTTTTATAAAATCTTCCAAAAATAAAAATTTAAGATTTGAAAGTCCATTTGACATCGGAATTGGATAATTTTTATATGGTTGGACTCGTCTCGGAATGGGTGTTCGGATTTCGTAAGTTTTTCCGAGATTTGAGACGTGGGTTCCACTGCCGAATATTTTAATGAATTTCGGATTTTTATCCGGAAAATTTATAAATTCATATGGAATTAATTCCAATGATTCGTATTGAGTATATCGAATTGTTTGTGAATAGATTTGAAGCTTTTGAAGATAAATTTAAAAGGAAAAGTTGTGGTTGAGTTGAATAATTCATTGGAATTTGCAAAGCGAGGTAAGTGTCATACTTAACCTTGACTTGAGGGAATAGAACCCTTAAATTATTTGTTATGTGAAATGCATGTGAACGATGTATAGGTGAAGTGACGAGTGTCTACACGTCGTGTAATTTATTGTTTGCATGCTTACTTGAAAAACCATAAATTGTTTTAAACCATAAATTAATTGTTATAATAATTGTTTCTCTCCTATTCTTTGCCAAATATTAATTCTTAAATTCCTGTAATAATTGCTACATGCTTATTTGAATTATGTGCATTAATTGCTACTTGACATTTAGCATATTAAATATTAAATTGTCTATTTTCTCCCTGATTTCCAAAATAAATTGTTATTACCATTGTTTGTTCATAAAAAAATTATAATTATTGTGTGCCTTGATGTTTAATTGTTTCTCGTTGGACGTGGTATTTATTGGAGTAATTTTTATTTACATTATGAGTTGTTTAAAGTTATATATATATATATATATATTGGGGGAACGGGTTGCACGCCGCAACGGAAATAAAAGTAAATATATCAATATTGGGGGATCGAATTGCACGCCGCAATAGACTTATTTAAAAGTGAATATTGGGGGATCGGATTGCACGCCGCAACAGACTTATTTAAAAGTCTATATATATACTTGATTGAAGTAAATATATGACAGACTTGATTAAAAGGAATATATATATTGGGAGAGCGGGTTGAACGCTGCAACTGAATTAAGTGTGAATATATTGTGAGAGCGGGTTGCACGCTGCAACAGAGTTGGTTGAAATGATAATAGATTATGACTGCTGAGTTGGCTTCAATTATTATAAATGAGTTACCTGTTTTATTTCTATTATTTGTTGTTATTAATATTGCGTACAGGTTAATGTAAGTGAACCGCCTTAGTCTCGTCACTACTTCGTCGAGGTTAGGCTCAGCACTTACCAGTACATGGGGTCGGTTGTACTGATACTATACTCTACACTTCTTGTGAAGATTTTGGAGTTGGTCCCAGCGGCGTACCATAGACTTGCTCGGATTTCAGCTACCAGAGGAGACTTGAGGTATAACTGCATGGCGTCCGTAGTTCTGAAGTCCCCGTTTATTTTACTTTAGCTGTGTGTTTATTTCCAAACAACTTTATTTTATTCGAACCTTTATTTATATTTATTCTAGAAGCTCGTGCACTTGTGACACCAATTCTTGGATGGTATTTAGACACCGTTGTTTTTATGGATTATTTCACCATATTTCAAACTTTGCTTCCGCTTTTGTTTCCTTGATTATTAATAAATTAAAAATTATTTAAAAATTGATTAATATTATTCTAACGTTAGCTTGCCTAGCAAGTGAAATATTAGGCGCCATCACGGTCAGAATGAGGGAATTTCGGGTCGCGACAATCTTGCAGATGAAGTACTTCCTTCGGGAAAAGGACAAACCACTTCTAAAGATAAGACAAAGTTAGAAGGTACTATTTATCTGAGGCAAATTGAGATTAGCCAAATCTAGTGATCAAATACCAGATGATTGAACAAAAAACTTAAAAACTCTCAACTTTGAAATGACTTTGTCATTTGATCCAATTGTACTCGTTTAGATCGGAACACAAGTATGACTTCGCATAATATCCAAAATTGATCTGGCAAATGTTAGATTCAAAAGCAATAATTTGAACCTCCTAGCCATAAGAGACATAGGGCTAAAGAGTGCCAGCAAAGGATATCTCAGAATTGGCTAAACTGTTTACTCTTGTGTTTTCTTGCTTCGCAAACTAACATTTTGCCCGTCTTCTAAAAAGTATTACGGAATCTAAAAATTTCTTCATAAACATACACTACATAGCACTTACTCAGACGAGATAGCCTAGATTAATTTCTATATCAATTGTCAGAAGATGGTTTCTTTTACACAAATATATAGTACTAACTCCTAGAAAAGAAAGCAGCATTATCTGAGTTGACGCTTATCAACAAGATTCATCAAAAAGCATCACAAAAGTAAGTTTTTGCAATTAGCGATTTCGATTCAATTCTAAGCTAGCAGCAACCCATTTTTCATCGCTGCAAGGCAAAACACAAGCACCATTTGGAAGCTCCATATTTTCATTCCGGGGGAAAATGAAAATCTTCTCGTTTGGCAAAATACTGGTCCCAGCATATGTACCAGAATCAACAGACTCCGCAACTGAATCAGTTGAATGATCAAAGACCACTGAAGCAGAAGACTGCCCATCAGGCAAGCAGGAGGCAGCAGGACATGGATCCCTGATAACAGAATATGTTTTGGATGCAGTTGAGCATCTGTGTCTGTTTGCATTTGTATCTGTCTCTGCAGATCAGGCCAAATAATGAGTACTGGCACATAACATAACTGGAATAGACTAAATGATGCAGGTGATAAATTGGAAGAAACACAAAGTGCATGTAGATAATATGCCTATATAACCTTGTTGTTTAAGTTGTAAAGACTAAAAGCCAGAACCAAGATGCATGGCTCCAAGACAGTAGGAGACTGAGTTGGACGAAATGCAGCTCTTTACTTCTAAAGAATAAATGTGATTACTAATTGATGTTTCCAATAAGACTAAATAGGCTGCTCTATAAATGGATATTCCCTGGTATTGACCTCAATGATATACAGCCCAACTAAAAGAAACCCTCATAACGACATTGTTCTGAGATATTGAGCAAAAAAGGTATTTGGCCTAAATGATGTAGAGCCATATCACAGTTCCCAACTTGATATCATGATATGCATGTTATTGATCAAACCTATTATACATTAATTTAAAAACGCAGCACTTTGTTTTGTTTGCTGAAAAGTTTAGAAAAATGTTTTTCATGTCTACTTTTGCAGTGATGCATTAAGAAATTATACAGTTCCTTAAAAGAAACAATCATTAACAAGAATTTAAATGTCAGCGATACTCAGTTTGATTCTATCAGCAATATTTACAAAATACCATGAGGGTCCAACACAGCTTACCTGCTTTACACGAATTGAGTGAGAAAATCTCGTGTCCAAATGCTTGGTTCAATCAATGAATTTGGACTTCAGGAATTACCATATTTAAAGTTTGATAATACCATCTAAGACTTTTATCTTTCTTTATCTTGACCTCAACTACTTTCCATGACATAATAAAACCCTCTACAGCTAAGAATGACCAAAACAAACTTGTGACAATATTTTTCCTTTCCAATACATGAAGTTACAGTGACACAGCTGGTAACGCGACACCCGTATATTTTGTTCGATTAAGAGCCTCCACAGACAAGAAAGCTATCACACCAAAACTGAAGAAAGTCAAAGTAAAAAAATCGAGTTAAATAAATGATGTCAAGGGGTTTCAGATTACAGAAAGCACCTTCTTTTTGCAGATTTAGTTCTTCAATTATCAATTTGGTTTTCTGCTGAACAACTGGTTCTGGTACATCGGTAGCAGCACATCCTGAACTGGCTGGAAGGACCTTAAGAGATTCACCTAGTTGACCGCCTGTAACACAAAAAGTATGAAATTGCATACCTGACTTAGAACTTGCCAATGAACCCAACCCTTCCGAGGTTAACGGTGTTGGCTTCGGAAGAAAAACAAAAGATATTTTCTTTAAGTTACAGGAAATAAAGAACATAACGATTGAGCAAATAACCTGATAATTGAGCAGAAATATTTGGATAAATGCAGGATAATTGAATTGTGAAGTGGGAAAATGTATCCAGTCTAGGATCAGCCGAAAGAAGTTCAAATAAAATGACAAGTAGATTAGTACCATCGGATTTTTATATCTTGTGGAGCGCTTTTAAAATAAGACCAAAAAAAGTTTTAGCAACTTTCTAATGCTCCTATTTATAGGTAAAGAAAGGTGAATAGCAGAAGCCATGTGTATTTCTCTCGGTAAAAATGAGCACTGAGGTTATTAATATATTCATACTCAACTTAGTATTTTACCATTAGTATCTCCAGATCACAAAATCTAAATGACTATGATTTTCGAACATTTGCTGATTAAACAGTATGTGGTCGTTCTCAACCAAGGATTCAGGGATTTGAAGAACAAGACATTTTGCTTATTCAAAAAAATAAGCTTTAATTAGTAATTAAAGAAAAATGTTTCTATGAGTTGTCAATCATCTACTGTTTCAAGTTGAGCAGGACCAAGACAGAATACTTGGAGTGCAAGTACAGTGAGGTGATTCATGAAGCGGATGTGGACGTGAGGCTTGATACTCAAGTCATCCCCGGGAGAGGAAGTTTCAAGTATCTTGGGTAGGTAATCCAAGGAAATAGAGAGATTGACGAGGATGCCGCATATCATATTGGAGCGGGATGGATGAATGGAGGCTCGCATCCGGTGTTTTGTGTGATAAGAATGTACCAGCAAGACTTAAAGATAAGTTCTATAAAGAGGTGGTTAGACCAACTATGTTGTATGGGGCAGAGTGTTGGCCAGTCGAAAATTCTCATGTACAAAATATGAAGATGGCAGAAATGAGGATGTTGAGATGGATGTGCAGGCATACTAGGATAGATAAAATTATAAATGAAGATATTCGGGATAAAGATGGGTGTGACCTCAGTGGAGGAAAAGATGCGGGAATCGAGGCTTAGATGGTTCGCGCATGTGAAGAGGAGAGACATTGATGCCCTAGTAAGGAGGTGTGAGAGGTTGGCCGTGGTGGGTCTAAAAAGAGGTGAAGTATTGAGGAGAGGTGATTAGGCAGGACATGCATGGTACTGCTTCAACTTGCCGAGAACATGGCCCTTGCTAGGAGAGTGTGGAGGTCGAGAATTAGGGTATAAGGTTAGCAGGTAGTCGTGAGTTTTCCTTGTCAATACCAGTAGTATTAGTGTTAGTCCTGTACTTTCTTATTTTTAGATTTCTATTATTATTTGTTGTTTCTTTCGCTTCGGCTTCTTGCTATCTTGTTGTTATTACTGCATGTTGCTACCGCTTCTTTTCTCATCCTTGAGCCGAGGGTCTATTGAAAATAGCCCTACCTACTCAGGGTAGGGGTAAGGTTTGCGTACACACTACCTCCCCGGACTCCACTTGTGGGATTACACTAGGTTTGTTGTTGTTGTTGAGCAAGTGTTTTTTCTTTTTATTTTATTTTATTTTATTTCAAAGCTATTCTGACTCTTCCTTCATAATAGGGGTAAGGTCTGCGTACACACTACCCTCCCTAGACCCCACTTTTGGAATTACACTGGGTTTGTTGTTGTTGTTGTTGTTGTCGTCGTCGTCAAAGCTACTCTGAGTAAGAGTTAAAAAGGATGTAACTATCATCTTGCTTTAAGTTCAACAACCTTACTGTACACCAAGAAATGGGTATTGACGCAAGTATTGAACGGCCACTTTCATCAAATATTGTAATATTGTGAGTAAACAGAAACTGCCGAAGTACTTTATGTCCTTGCAAACTTTCCAGACAAGCGATTGAACAAACTAATCTCATTTAATGATGTAAAAGCATATAGTATCTTGTTCACATCATTCCCAAGCAAAACGACATTATCACATTTTTTTCACGCAGATGTAGCCCAATTAAAGAAGAGACACAATGCCATGGTAGCTCATGCAGACTGAACAGATCAAACTAATAATGACGAGGCAGTAATGGAGCTTTGGTGCATTTTAGCTGATCAGAAGGAAAATAGTATATTAGTTGTGAGAAAGCACGGCAGAAAAATATATTATTGATATTCTATTAAGTATTTATAATAGCCCGATTTATAACTATACACAATACATATTCAACTCCTATTCCATGTGGGACTAGGGTTATTAACATAATTATCTATCACTCTCACTCGAGTCGGTGCGTAACAAATCATACATACCGAGCTTGTTACATATATAACTAATATGAGGACTACTGAGGGACTTGGCGAAAATATTTGCAAGCTGATCATTCGACTTCGCAAACTTTGTAGCAATATCTCCTGAGAGTATCTTTTCTCTGACGAAGTGACAGTCAATCTCAATGTGTTAGGTTCTCTCATGAAACACCAGATTTGATGCAATATGAAGGGCAACTTGATTATCACACACAAATTCCATCTTGCTGATCTCACCAAATTTCAACTCGTTGAGCAAATGTTTGATCCAAACTAGCTCACATGTTGCCACAGCCGTTGCTCGATATTCTGCTTCTGCACTAGACCGAGCAACCACATTCTGTTTCTTACTCTTCCAAGACACCAAACTACCTCCTACTAAAACACAACATCCGGACGTAGAACGTCTATCAGAAGGTGACCCTGCCCAGTCAGCATCTGAGTATCCAACAATTTGCTTATGGCCTCGATGTTCAAACAATAATCTTTTGCCTAGAGCTGATTTTATATATCGAAGAATGCGAACAACTGCATCCCAATGACTATCACAGAGAGAATCCATAAATTGAGAGCACGAGGAGCTAACTCATCTTTTGCTAGAGTAAGGTTATGAACAAAACACGTTCTTCCAAAGACACGGGGTGGAAGAGAGAAGTGGGGAAACAAGACAGAGAATGGAACTAGATTCTGGATAGCTGAGGATGGCATACGATTAATAAGATAACAAGATGTAAGACCTGCATCCCCCAAAAACGCAACGGAACATGAGATTGTATGAGTAGGGTACGAGCAGTTTCAATAAGGTGTCTATTCTTTCTTTCAGCTACCTCATTTTGTTGAGATGTGTATGGACAATATATTTGATGAACAATCCCATGAGAGTTCATAAACTACTGAAATGTGGAAGACAAATACTCTAGGGCATTATCACTACGAAATGTGCAGATAGAAACCCCAAATTAATTTTGAATTCAGCGTGGAAGGGCTGGAAAATAGAAAATAACTCAGATCGATTTTTCACCAAAAATATCCAAGTGCACCTCGAATAATCATCAATGAAACTGACAAAGTAGCGAAATCTCAAGGTAGAACTGACCCGATTAGGACCCCAAACATTTGAATTGACTAAAGTGAAAGGTGACTGCTCGATTATTAGGACGCCGAAGAAAATGGGAGTGAGTATGCTTACCGAGCAGTCGAGCTGACATGACTCACTCTCTACAGTGGACAAGTGAGATAAACCAGGAACCATTTTCTGAAATTTTGACAAACTGGGATATCCCAATCGTTTATGTAATAAGTCTGGTGAATCAATAGCAGGACGAGTTGTTGAAGAAAGATAAGATGTGAGTCCATGTGATTTTCCAAGGATAAGGTAATAAAGTACATTTGATTCACGCCTGGAACCAATGATCCGCCATGTACTGTATTCCTGTAAAAAAAAACAAGGTCATCAAGAAATAAAACAAAGCATTTAAGTGATTTGACTAAGCGACTAACGGCTATGAGATTAAAAGGACTACCGGGAACAGAAAAGAACTTAATCTAAAGGTAAGGAAGGAAGTGGACTTCCTTGACCTATTCCAGTTGTCATAGTTTGAGAACCGTTGGCCATTGTGACTGTTGGAAGAGATTGAGAACAAGAAATAATAGTGAAAAGAGATTTGTTACCAGAAATGTGATCAGATGGGCACCTGAATCATAGACCTAAGACTCGGAGGATAAAGATTGGGAGACACAAGTCACGCTATTACCTGTTTGAATAACGGAAGCTATCTTTGAAGATGTATGTTTACATGTTTTGTACTGAAGGAACTCAATATAATCCGGTAGAAAAACCATCTAATTATTCATAGTATTGGATCCCATTTTGCTACAACCAATTTCTCAACTTCTTGACTAAAAGTTGTATGGTTAACCTTGGAATGCCAAATCAAAATACTTCTTTTTTAAAACATTGTTCACTCGCCAGAAAATAAAAAGGTAGTCGGAATTTGATGAAACTTGAATGGACAAACTCGAAATAACCTCCTGAGCAATCTGTCCAAAAGAAGCTTTGTCGGAAACTAGCCGGAAGGTGGGCCATGCGCCTGTGCGTGGACAAATCTCGCCGGAAAAAAAAATCTAGCTCTGGTCGGCGCGTGGATGGGAGTTTTCCGGTGGGGTTTGGTCGCCGGAGGGTGGAGAACACTGTTGTGGTGTTGGTTTATGCACAACACCGGTAAAAAAATAGTTTTGACGCAAACAGCCACCGGAAAAATTGCACGGCGACTGTTTCTTCAAGGAATCATTGGTAGATTGCACAACGAGTATTTTCTCACTACCGCTCTGATACCATGTGAGAAAGCACGGGAGAAAAATATATTATTGATATTCTATTAAGTGTTTTACAATAGCCCTATTTATAACTATACACAATACATTATTCTAACTCCTATTCCATGTGGGACTAGGATTATTTACATAACTATCTAACATCAGTTACCAGTGCTACAACAGGGTGAAGTACATAACAGGATAGCAAGCTTGTAGCCAAAACGGCTCAGGCCAGAAATGATACAGAGATACAAAGAGCGTGCAAAATGTGAAATTCTCTCAAGGATAGAAGAAAATAAGGAAACAAAAGTGACATGAGAGAATCCGGGTGAGATAGTGGAAATGATGTAGCTGGAAAATCAAAAGAACATGTTTGTTAAAAACAATTGACTGATTCTGATTCTAAAGAAGGAAATGAAAGGAACACATAACGCCGCGCTATATATTTGTTGGGACTCTGCAGTTCGTAGCTCCATCCAATTAATTCCAACGGATGGAGCTATTGCAAGTTTGTGCATTAAGGTGACATGCAACCACCCCATTTACAGGTTTTGTTTCCCGTATTTACCAACCATCAATAATCAGACCATTTATACATGCCCAAAGGTTCAAAAGGGGTCCTGTGTGACTTTTTACAGAAAATAGGAGACTCCACTTTCACCAGAAATTATAGGGGGAGTCAGTCGAATTCTACTAGTTGGTTCTCCTGGCCTTTATTTTCATTTTCTTTCACGGGGAGAGGGGCATGCTAATAAATCATGAATGCTACCTTTATTAACAGACACGCCAGTATGCCTCCTGTTACAAGCATCGTTTTCAACTTCATTTGCCCTGATTGTGTGCTTTGCACTATCTTCGATAGTTGACTGCGAGCTAGAAGATGCAACCCCTAAGATACTCTTCAAATTACCATCAGGGAGATCAATTTGACTACCCTTACCTGAAAGGAGATGGCAATGTTATTCCATCAGATATTGGACATTCATATTCACAACAGAACAACAGGAAGCTGCAAGTCTTTAAAACCTATAAGATGCTGGAAATATTGTTAGGTCTAAACAAAATATTTCAGTCACAAATAGATCTTAATATCTCCATAGAAACTCGCGTTAAGCATCCTTTCATAGGTGCAAATGTAGGTTCTTGAACTATTTATGGTACCTTAATGGTTGTTTAACCAGCTGTAACGAAACTTCAACTTGATTGGTGTGCATAGTTTTCCTAGTTTATTAATTTCTGCAGTTCGGAACACCATGTCCTCCTGCTTAGTTTTATATTGTCTTTAAAAAGATCATGTTTCCTTATCATAAAATTCCATGTGATTATTCCTTGTCCCACAATCAAAAAGAAAATCATTGATTGTCAAGAAAACTAGCAATTGTGCTACTGAGTGTATATCTTCCTTACGTTTCACAAGGGCATTGTAAGCAACCTTTGCAGCATTCATCTCTGCTTGCTTCTTGGTTTTAGCTTCTTGTCCTTGAAAAGTCCCACCTCCAACTTCCACCGTTGAACTGAATGTTGGTGCATGAGGTGGGCCAGCTCTGGCTGTATCATAAACTGGAAAAAGTAAACCCTCTTTTTGAGCCAGTTCTTGCAAAAGTGTCTTGTATAAACCTTCATCCTGATGTATTCAAAAAATAAATATATAAATACATAGAAGAACTAAGAAATGTAGTGCACGAATGATCTCCCAGCACAAAGTAAAACAAAGACTGTTTAAATACTCCCCCCCCCCCCTCCCTTCCCATTTTACTTGATGGTGTTTTAATGGACACGGAGTTTAATGTGCTAAGTTGACTTACACGTCATATTAGTAATAGAAGAACATATTAAAATAATGGTTGAAAAACCAATTTGATAGAGAAAATACCACATCAAAATTTAAAATTTTAGCTGAACGAATTTGAATTTTGACAGAGTTACCCGGTACTTGTGTTGGTGGGAGGTAGCGGTATCAGTTACCCCGTGGAATTAGTCGAGGTGCGCACAAGCTGGCCCGGACACCACGGTCATTAAAATTTACCACATCAAAAATTAAAATTTCAGCTGAACGAATTTGAATTTTGACAGAGTTACCCGGTACTTGTGCTGGTGAGAGGTAGCAGTAGCAGTTACCCCGTGGAATTAGTCGAGGTGCGCACAAGCTGGTCCGGACACCATGGTTATTAAAAAAAGAATTTGAATGTTGAAGTTTTGAAAGTTGTACAGAAATAGAATGGATCAAACATTTCGCACCAAAGAGCAAAGAGTGTTACATTAACTGGAAGAGACTAACCTCCTGAATGTCATTCAGCGCTAATGACTCAAAAGCACCTTTTGCAGCTGCATGTTCAGCTTCCTTCAATGTAGAGAAGAATTCCTGAGTTTCATAAGTTTTTCCATCAATAGTCACTTTTGACCTAAAACGACAGGCGTGCGGAGGGCCATCAAGTTCAGAAGAATACACGGGTAAAGTGAGATTTTGCTTTTGGGCATACTGTTGTAGTCGATTCTTGTATAGATGAAGCATCCCTGCAACATGGATGAAGTTGTAAGAGTTAGAAACTTGACATAAAAGTATGAGAAATATCTAAAGTCAGTCAGATGAACTTAAAGGCATTCGCACATTCTTGAAAAGTTGTTCAGAAATGAGGCATCCAGAAATATGAAATATGAAATACTTCAACAGTATCTCCCATTGCTTCCAAGCATATATATTACTGTTTAGCTACAATAAGATCAAAGCATTATCCGTCTTTTAAATGTATCCTTGAACTTAACCACATCTTCTTCAGCAACTTTCTCTTATGAATTTGAAGCTCTGTAGAGATTCACGGAATTCAATCACTGGTAAATTCCCTCACACGCCAACTCTCATTTTGATAAGAAGATGAATTATAAATATGCGAGCAATGAGTAGTCAAGTACAGAGAGATGAACAAAATATTTTTAAAAGCACAATGGAAGGAAGGAACATCTGAAGGAAATTGCTAAGAGATCTCATCTAAGATCCACTATAGCCACCGTTTGAAATTAATGTGCTCACAAGATAGAGACACCAAGAACACTATTGCAGTGGACCATCAACCGCATACTGATATAGAATGAAAAAGTTACACTGGTCCAGTTGACAGATAGGTTGAACCTTCTACTTATCCAGAATTAGAAGTAAGCGACATTCCCACAAATTTCCTTTCCTGGTTTAGGCTTTATGTGTCAAATCTCGACTGCTTACACATGCTTTCTTCCAGGTACTGATGAAGTAATAACTCATAAAATCCAGAAGGAATTTGATCCATTTACCAGGTGTTCCAATTCGCTGAATAAACTTATGCTTTCACCCCACAACTGTAGGTTTATCGCTCTTCTTGTCTGATTTACCTTAGTTTTAAGGGGCATGTATTCAGTTTGAAGCTTTTAAAGGATTAGGTAGAATATTATACAATTGCCACAGCAGTAATACAAAAAAACAACACGAAACAGAGCTAAAAGAAGAGAAAATAGCTAGAAAGATGCAACTCAGTAGGGCAAATAATCATCGACTTCTATGCCACAGAACATAACCTTAGAACCAATACTGCCTCCAAAAACCTCAAGTATACTAGTATGGTTGAGAAGCATGAAATCTACTGTTTCTTTAATTGTCTTGTTCCTTTTTTTATGTTCCTAATGGTAGCTCAGGGTTTAAATGCAATATGTGCAAAACATATAGAGAATACACCATTAATAACCAACATAATCACACAAATAAAATAAATTGCTTAACCAGTAAAATTACTGGTCCTTAGTCATATACAACAAATCCCATCCAGAACTATCATCTATAACATCAAGCAATGAACATAATTAGCATTGCATTTAACTTTAGAGGGTTAGCCGGAGAGGAAGCCAGACCATTTCATCACATCTTCAATGCACTGGAACCAACTTTGTCCTCATCATTTTCAATGTGGTACATTCACATTTAACTCTTTTATTGTTATTATATTCCCTTTTGACAGAGCATTCACAGTTAACTCTTGTAGTTATCATTTACCCTTTTGACAAATATTTAAAACTCTTGTCATGGAAAACATAGACTTTTTATTTCTTCATAGCTTTTCCAAAGAAGCCAAATAGATTACAATCAAAAGTTATTCACCAAATTGTAGAAATTCATATGATTTTACATTTCATTAGCTTATTATATCAGGAGAAAAAAGCTGATTATGAACGGGGTAATCAAGATGAAATTACATGAATGAGAAAAAACATCTTAGATAAAAATAGGGCATCATGACTGACCATTTAGAAAACAGACGAACTGCTCGTGAAGTTTTACATGATCAAAACACTTGCTCACTAAGCTGGACGGAGACATTGGCTTAACAAATGTGGAATAAAGGAAATTGCAAGCTGAACTGAATAGAAACAATTGTACAAAACATGTGGAAAAATGAAAACTAGGAGAGTGTTTGAATCTGGGTTTGAGAAGGAATTTTTTTTTAACAGGATGCAGAAAGAGCGGCTTCCTGATGGAAACAATTGGAAGTCTGAGGTTGCTGCCTGACAAAGAAGATCCTCCGTCATTGAAAGGGGACAAGAAGTGCAAAGTTCACTATAAAATGCTACAATATTCTGCCAAAAGGACCAAATGCAAAAGAAAATAGGTCTTGGAAGGCAGTATGAACACTAGAGCCATATCCAGAGCTGCAGTTTTTGGTTGGATTGCTATTAGTATTGCCTGCCTAAAAGAAATTGAAAGCTGAACTGAATGTGGAATAAAAGAAATTGCAAGCGGAACTGAATAGAAACAATTGCACAAAAAATGTGGAAAATGAAAACAAGGGGAGGGTTTGAATCTGGGTTTGAGAAGGAATTTTTTTTTATCAGGACGCAGAAAGAGTGGCTTCCTGATGGAAACAATTGGAAGTCTAAGGTTGCTGCCTGACAAAGAAGATCCTCTGTCATGGAAAGGGGACAAGAAGTGCAGTTCACTATAAACTGCTACAATATTCTGTCAAAAGGGCCAAATGCAGAAGGGAATAGGCCTTGTAAGGCAATATGAAGACCACCCAGAGCTGCAGTTTTGGTTGAATTGCTATTAGTGTTGCCTGCCTAACACAAGACAACCTACAAAGTAGAGGATATCACATTGATTTAGCAGTAGATGCTATTTATGTAATTACAAACTGAATCGCGGGAACACTTGTTATTGCAATGTAGATATTCATGGGAAGTATGGTCCATGTTCTTGAATATATTTGGGGTGAAATGGGTGGCCCCTTTATCAATAGCAGATGCAGCAAGAAGCTGGAGTGATCAGTAGATCAGAAGGGAGCTCAAATGCATCTGGAAGACAGTGCCTCTATGCATTTTTCTATAATTTGGAAGGAGAGGAACTATAGGTGTTTTGAAAATCAAATATTCATCCCTACCATGTATACAATTTAGTGTTTTGCAGTCTCTATAATCTTGCTGTAATATGAGAGATACTTAAGGTGTAAATGCTTTTGTGGGCATTCTAAACTCCTTACAGATTTGAGGGTCTAGAAATGCTTGTTTCTACACATATTAGCACATTCTTGGTGCCTAGCAATAAAATCCACATTCTATCCAAAAAAAATGAATGAAAACGAGGTGAATGTTTTATTCTAACCTTTCGAGGTATTAGCGTCCCTACCAGCCAATGGAGTTCCATTGACACGAGAAGGTTGTCCAGCGTTATTCTGTCTTTGTTGAAAAATATCCATATTTGGAGGTCCAACATCCACCTTCTCAAAAACATCCACCTTACTGCTTGATGTTGAAGCGCCTGCCCAACTAAGTAAAATGTAACAAATTAACAATATCAAGGCAATTTTCCAAATACCGCATAAGTATTCCCATTAAATGAAAACGAATATTTTTTCTTGTTTGGTTCTTTTTTTCAGTTGACTGTAAACTTGATCATCAAGGATAGAGACACAGCACAAGCTTTGGCTTAAACAGTTAGACAAGCAGCAAAAAACAGATAACAATAGTAAAATTATATTCTTATTCAGTTAATTCAATTTACTATTTGGTAAAATAAGAAATTATTTTCAAAACATGAAAAGAACTTGGATATTTGTCCCCATTTTCTATCAAAGTAATGTGACCAGGAGGTCAAGGGTTCATGTTGTTGAAACAACCTCTTGAAGAAATGCAAGGTCGGGCTGTATACAATAGACCCGACGTGGTTTGACCCTTCCTGCACATAGTTAAGGCTTACTGCACTGGGTTGCCTGTTCCTTTTTTAAATAAAAAAAAGGAAAATACCAAACCAGTTAGGTAAACAACTACTCCCTCAGACATTGTTCCCGATTACCTTTCAGGGATCAAAACTTGACCATATTCCGAAAACTTAGACGTGAATAAATTCCTCAATGCATAAGTAAATGCCAACTCTTTAACTTATACGCATAACAAAATAAAATGAGACGTCTACATTGGGAAATAAAAAGTACTCCCTTTGTTCCCATTTTATATGACACATTTTCTGTTTTAGTCTGGCTTAGGAGAAATGAGACCTATGTAAATTTAAAAATAATATAACTTTAAACTTCTCATTTTACCCTTAATGTCAATGATTTATGGGATGTGTATGGATTATTGTAGACCACTCTGCTGCGGAGGGAGTAGTAAACTTATCGTAAAAGTACGACACCAAAGCACAACGTTCAGCAACTACAGCATGAAGTACAACAGCAAAAACAGCACCCATAACCATAACCTTATACTATCAGAGAACTTCAAAACCCAAGAAGAACAATCAAAACTGGTCGCAAATCAATTACTTACATAAAAAATGACTAAATATACACTTTAAAATCCATATAATAGCCCAATCAGTTAGGAACTAACCAGAAGAAGAGGAGGCTGGTAGTGCAGCAGCAGGTGAAGGTGAAGGAAGGTTGTGATGTGAGAAGGCCTGGGCGGATTTGGGGGAAGTGAAATGGGCAAAGGCGATATGGGCAGCAAGATTTTGGGCTTCTTTGGAGGATCGGCAATGGTCCTTGGGTGACGCAAAGGAGAATCCATTGACGGTAACAGTGGCTGTGAAACGAGGGTTGTGATCAGGTCCCTCTTTCTCCGTCCCGTACTCTGGCAAATTCCACCCGTACTGGTGGCAAAGCTCTTGTAGCTTCGTCTTGTACATTCTTTGTGACTCGAGAGAGTTAGGGGCAACGAGTGATAGGGAGGTTCCGTGGAGTTGTACATATTTATAATGTAGAAATACTTCTTTTTTGGGAAAATAAATATTAACAAGGTGGTTGGATGGATGTTACATATCGTTTACGGTGTATTATTGTATTGTACTGTATCGTATTATTTGATGAATACAATGTTTAGCTAGATTGTATCGTTTGTTATCATTTCATGATATCACACACCAGCAATATTTTACAATAAACTTACAATATTATAAAAATAAATTATGATACGGTATATAAAAAGGTAGGGTAAATGATAAAATAAAATTATTTAATAATAATAAAGGGTGAGATTGAGAGAAAAAGACATGTCAACGATGCGACCACACCAAATCGGTCGTTACATAAAGTGGCACATTTCGTCGTTACGTAACGACGGATTTAACGATACGATACAATAAAATTTAAGTAACAATCAAAACAAACATCATATTTAAAGTAACAATACGATACAATACAATAGGTAACAACCATCCAAACAAGATGTAAAGAATATTTCTTTAATGTTTCTTCAAGTTTGGCTAATAAATTACCATTATCTAACTATGTTATGTTATTATAAAAATACAAATAAAAAATGTTGATCTATTTGTATACTCGTCAAAAATCACATTAAGTTGCATTCTCCGTTAGATAGAAATTGTAATCATGCATACTTTATGTAGAGGGTAAAATATGTTTATATTAAATGATCGCATGAGAAAATTATAATCATGACCGAAGACAGAAGATAGTTGAATCTGAAGGCAACGATCCTGTTTGTTACAAGAGAGAATGATACCCATAAAGATGAAATAAATGTCTATCACTCGGTAACATTTAATGAAGAATATTTTACAGCATTAAGTACACGGCCCGTTACAAGGAATATGACATTCACTGCTTGCCGTTACATATTCTTCAATGGCCCTCATAATTGAAATTAAAGAGGGGCTTGATCCTAGGACCTTGTTCCGTGGGTGCAGCTATAAATAGTAAGCTCTATTATCATTGTAAAGGACACGAATTTTCTGGCAAACATACGCTACACTCTATGCAAAGCTCAATATAATTTCATCTTCTTGTTTATTGATATTGTTACTATTGTCCCCGAAAGCCCCGCTCCCGGAATTACTATTTCTGCTATTTTATCTCAATCTCAAGGCTAAGTATTATATTTTTGTCTAATTCATCTATTATTTTAGGATCAAATTAATTCACTTATCTATAAACCACGTATAAATTCAACTGTACCATTTTACGGGTAAACAGTTTGGCGCCCGCCGTGGGGCTTTGTGTAATTAAGTTGGCCCTTGCCTCTTTTACTAACGCGTTTGATTATTTGTTCTTAGCAAAAAATTATAGAAAATGACAGATAATGGTGTTAACAACATACATAACCTTGAGGCCCAAGGAAATCAGCCTCAGCACGAGGATTCAATCAGTGATACCCGCAGTGAGGGGAACGAGGCCACACTAGTCCACGGCACACGGTACACGCGACATGTTCAAGAGGCAACTCTTGATGATGCTAAAGAAGAGCACGTCGTCGAAGCGGTAAGGGTCTTGCAGGAGCAACAAGAGGCCATTTTAGGCCATCTCACACGGTATGATAAGGTTATCACAAAGTTGAAGCAGGCATTATCGGGTGCTTCCAATAACGTGAATGAACGAGATCCAGTTCCTCCGGTGCTCCCCCAAATCAAACAACGCAGAAGGTCGACAACAACACCCCGAGGGGAGAGGTCGTCTTCGATGGGGCAGAGGGGAGCGGATCCGATCACAACAACGAGAGTGATCCCTTCAAAAACGAATTCATACAGTTTATGAGGGAAGTAAACGTCTGCATGGACCAAATTATGGGCGCACCACTAGTGCTGAAAGGGCCGGACTCAAAGAAGTACACTCAATTGTCGTACATACCAAGCGCGACACCAGAATTGATCCTGAAGCGGTTTAAATGCCAGATGTGTCGAAATATGATGGAACTTCATATCCTCAGGAGCATATCACCACCTATACAACGGCGGTGAAGGGGAACGATTTAGCTCCCCACGAGATAGAGTCAGTTTTGCTGAAGAAATTCGAAGAGACTCTCACGAATGGAGCCTTGACGTGGTATTCATTTTTTCCCGAGCATTCCATAAACTCCTTCGATATGCTCGCATATTCTTTCATTAAGGCCCATGCCGGGGCCAAAAAGGTACAGGCCCGAAAGGCCAATATATTCAGGATTACACAAGAAGAGTCTGAGTTGCTGCAAGAGTTTGTAACCCGATTCTAGAAGGAAAGGATATTGCTACCGGGCGTTTCGGATGAATGGGCGGCTGAAGCATTCACCAAGGGTTTGAATCCGAGAAGCTCCAATGCTTCCCGGAAGTTAAAAGAAAGCTTGCTCGAGTTCCAAGCAATAACTTAGGCGGATGTTCACAACCGGTACGAGTCAAAGATAAGGATTGAGGATGATCAACTCAGTTTCCCGGTGTTGTTTAAGGGTCGGGACTGGGAGAAGAATAAAGAGAAATCAAAAGACGATTTTGATACAACTCGACGGTCTTCGAGGAGCCGGTTTTTGCCATATGAACGGTCCGAAGAATGCGACAGAGGTTTCCGATCGGCGGATAGGTGCGTTATAGATAGAAGAATTGATCGCGGCTGGAATAACAAGTCGTTACAGGTTAAGGAAACGTCAGGTTCTCGAGATTCTCCCTACCTTAAACTTTCAGAATATAACTTCAACGTCAGTGTAGTAGAGTTGGTGTCGTCCATGAGGAATATTAAAGAAGCACAGTTCCCAAAGCTAACGAGATCCGATCCCAGTCAGAGGGATCCTAATTTGTGGTACGAATACCACGGGACAAATGGTCACCGGATCGGGGACTGCAGGTATCTGCACGAAGAAGTAGCGACACTGCTGAAAAATGGCCATCTCATGGAATTTTTAAGTCACCGAGATAAAAACAATTATGGTCGCAATCGTGATAACACGGAGCCCTCAAAAGCAGGAGAAGATCCCCTGCGCCTGATGATCAACATGATTTTTGGGGGAACGAGATTAACGGGGTTACATTCTCGGCAGCAAAATAGATGAAGGTATCAGTAACCCGCAGTAAGAGGCTCCGGGAAATCACTAAAGACCACATCACTTTCACGGAGGAGGATGCAGATTGTTGCTACCACACAAGGACGCATTGGTAATCTCTTTAAATGTATTAGATTTTAAAATTAAACGTGTTCTGGTGGATCCAGTGAGTTCGGTCAATATTATACAATGGAGGGTATTGGAGCAAGCCAAGCTCACCGAAAGCATCATTCCGTCCACAAAACTCCTCGTCGGGTTTAACTTAGCCAGCGTGACAACCCGAGGAGAGATCCTGCTGCCCATGAATACCGAAGAGGTGATGAAGACGACCCCTTTCGAGGTGGTGGATGGTGATATAGGCTACAATATTATCCTGGGAAGACCATGGTTGCACGAGATGAAGGTTGTGCCATCAACATACCACCAATTGCTGAAATTCCCAACCCCCGAGGGAATTAAACAAATAAGAGGTGACCAACCAGTGGCAAGGGAGATGAATGCAATTTCAGTCTCTAGTAGCAAAGGGAAGGAGCATGCGGCATAGCAATTATAGGAACCGACGCCTGCTCTCGAGTTAAGTGAAGTCAACTGGGGAAGAGGCGTCAGAATCTTATCAGGTGCCAAGGTATTTCCAGGTACCAGAAGAGACGGACACAACAAAATCCACAGCGGAAGAGGTTGAGCAAGTCACATTATTCGAAAAGTTCTTGGAGAGAAAATTCCACTTGGGGACAAGACTGCACCCCGAACTAAGGTCTGGATTTATTAAATTTCTTAAAGTTACGTCGATTGCTTTGCATGGCCACATGCGGATATGACATGTATCCTATCGGAAGTGGCCGTACACAAGCTAAGCTTGGATCCCAGCATTCCTTCGGTAAGACAGAAAAAATGTCCTATTGTTGAGGCTAGAAACAAATTCGTCAAAGAAGAGGTAACTCGCCTACTTGATATCGGTTCAATCCGAGAGGTAAAGTATCCAGATTGGGTAGCTAACGTAGTAGTAGTTCCAAAGAAGAAGAATAAATTTCGCATGTGCGTAGACTATAAGGACTTAAATAAGGCGTGCCCAAAGGACTTGTTCCCATTGCCGAATATTGATCAAATGATTGATGCAACGGCCGAGCATGATTTAATGAGTTTCCTCGATGCTTACTCTAGGTACAACAAAATTAAGATGAACCCAGAAGATCAGGAAAAAACTTCGTTCATAACGAATTTAGGCACATATTACTATAATGTGATGCCCTTCGGGCTAAAGAACGTCGGAGCCACTTATTAAAAAACAAATAGGGAAAACCATGGAAGTTTATATAGACGATATACTTGTTAAGTATTTGAACGGAGGTGATCATCCTAAACACTTGTAAGAAACTTTTGACATCCTAAGGAAGCATAACATGAAGATTAACCCCAAGAAGTATGCGTTCGGGGTCAGGTCCAGCAAATTCCTGGGATTCCTGGTGTCACAAAGGGGGGTTGAGGTTAACCCCGATAAAATCAAAGCCATCGAAGATATCCCGGACCAACTATCAAGCGTAAAAGAGGTTCAAAGGCTCATGGGGAAATTGACCGCTTTGAGAAGGTTCATTTCCCGGTCTTCAGAGAAATTCCATCATTTTTTCTCGTTACTCAAAAAGAAGAAGAACTTCGAATGGACCCCGGAATATCAAAAGGCTTTAAGAGATTTGAAAAGGTACTTGTCAAGTCCTCCGTTATTATCGAAGCCGGAGGAAGGCAAAAAACTATTAATCTACCTAGCAGTCTCGGAAGTAACGGTAAGCTTTGTTTTAGTCCATGAGGATGAAGGTGTGCAATCTCCCATTTAATATGTTACTAGAATTTTAACGGGAGCAGAAACTCGCTACCCACATTTGGAGAAGTTGGCCTTAGCCCTCGTAGTCGCCGCTCAGAAGCTAAGGCCTTATTTCCAATGTCACCCGATAGCTGTGGTGACCACCTTTCCCCTGCAGAATATCCTTCATAAACCCGAACTTTCGGGTAGGCTGGCTAAAAAATTTGACATAGAATATAAACCTAGGACTGCGATTAAGTCACACGTTTTGGCCAACTTTCTGGCCTATTTCAGTCCGGGATTATTACCTTTGGCAACCAAAGAGGCAGTGATGGTGTCAGAATCGACATCAGGAGTTTGGACCCTATTTATGGACAGAGCTTCTAACGTAAAAGGGTCCGGGCTCGGCATAGTATTAACCACGCTTTGGGGAGAAACCCTAAGGTAGGCCATAAGAACGGTTCCTCTAACTAACAATAAAGCATAGTATGAAGCTTTGATTGTAGGGATAGAATTGGCTCGGGGACTAGATTCTGAGGTCATAGAAATCAAATGAGACTCCCAACTAGTGGTAAATTAGGTCTACGGGATCTTCGAGGCCAAAGAGGAACGCATGCAGTAATACGTAGTGAAGGTTCAGGCTCTGCTTGCTCGGTTCCGGGAGTAGTTAATTACGCATATTCCGAGGAACAAAAATGCAGAAGCGAACGCATAGGCTAACCTTGGCTCATCTATGAAAATAAAGGGATCGGACTATGGTACGGTCGTACAGCTTATGCACTCGGTTCTTGATGTAGATAGCTACTACAAGATAAACGTGACTAATTTGGTCTGGGACTGGAGGAATGAGATCATTGATTACCTCAAGCAAGGAAAGTTTCCTGAAGATCCCAAGGCATCCCGAGCGTTACGCGCTAAAGTAGTGCGATATTATTTCAAAGGAGGCCATGTACTGGTAAGTGCTGGGCCTAACCTCGACGAAGTAGTGACGAGGTTAAGGCAGTTCACTTACATTAACCTGTACGCAATATTAATAACAACAACAAATAATAGAAATAAAATAGGTAACTCATTTATAATAATTGAAGCCAACTCAGCAGTCATAATCCATTATCATTTCAACCAACTCAGTTGCAGCGTGCAACCCGCTCTCACAATATATTCACACTTAATTCAGTTGCAGCGTGCAACCCGCTCTCCCAATATATATATTCCTTTTAATCTAGTCTGTCATATATTTATTTCAATCACGTATATATATAGACTTTTAAATAAGTCTGTTGCGGCGTGCAATCCGATCCCCCAATATTGACTTTTAAATAAGTCTATTGCGGCGTGCAATCCGATCCCCCAATATTGACTTTTAAATAAGTCTATTGCGGCGTGTAATCTGATCCCCCAATATTGATATATTTACTTTCATTTTTATTGTGGCGTGCAACCCGTTCCCCACATAATATATATATATATATATATATATATATATATATATATATATATATATATATATATATATATATATATATAACTTTAAACAGCTCATAATGTAAATAAAAATTACTCCAATAAATACCACGTCCAATGAGAAACAATTAAACATCAAGGCACACAATAATTATAATTTATTTATGAACAAACAATGGAAATAATAATTTATTTTGGAAATCAAGGAGAAAATAGACAATTTAATATTTAATATGCTAAATATCAAGTAGCAATTAGTGCACATAATTCAAATAAGCATGTAGCAATTATTACAAGAATTTAAGAATTAATATTTGGCAAAGAATAGGAGAGAAATAATTATTATAACAATTAATTTATGGTTTAAAACAATTTATGATTTTTCAAGTAAGCATGCAAACAATATATTTCAAGACGTAAAGACACTCGTCACCTCGCCTATACGTCGTTCACATGCATTTCACATAACAAATAATTTAAGAGTTCTATTCCCTCAAGTCAAGGTTAACCACGACACTTACCTCGCTTTGCAAATTCCAATCAATTATATAACCACAATTTTTTCTTTTAAATTTGTCTCCAAAAGCTTCAAATCTATTCACAAACAATTCGATATACTCAATACGAATAATAGAAATTAATTCCATATGAATTTATAAATTTTTCGGATAAAAATCCGAAATTCATTAAAATACTCGGCAGTGGGACCCACATATCAAATCCTGGAAAAACTTACGAAATCCAAACACTCATTCCGAGACGAGTCCAACCATACAAAAATTATCCAATTCCGATGTCAAATGGACCTTCAAATCTTAAATTTTCTTTTTTGGAAGATTTTATAAAAATCTTATTTTTCTTCCATAAATTCACGGATTCATGATATAAATGAGTATGCAATCATGAAATATAATCAATATAGGATAAGAAACACTTACCCCAATATTTTCCCGTAAAAATCGCCCAAAAATCGCCTTACCCGAGCTCAAAAATGAAAAAGGGTTGAAAATGGGACGAATCCCATTTTCCAGAACTTAAGTTCTGTTTCTGGGACTTTTACCCTTCAGGAACGCGGTTAGTGCCTCGCGTTCGCGAAGCACAAATTTGTGCTGTCCAATTTTACACTTCGCGAACGCGAAGGCAATAATCCTGGCCAGCCTCTTTCCCTTCCCGAACGCGAAGTTTTGAACCTCAAGCCTTCGCGAACGCGGTCACTCTGTCGCGAACACGAAGCATAAAACATGCCAGCCCCAATTTGCTCTTCGCGTTCACGAAAGTACCTTCGCGAACGCGAAGAAGAACACACCAGAAGCGTGAAGTCTCCAGAAAACCAAATTTCCTAAGTGCGAAAATGATCCGTTAACCACCCGAAACCAACCCGAGCCCTCGGGGATCCAAATCAAACATGCACCCAAATCCTAAAATATCATACAAACTTATTCGCGCGATCAAATCGCCAAAATAACATCAAGAACTACGAATCGGACACCTAATCAAAGAAAATTTCCCAGAAAACTTTAAAACTTATATTTTTACAACCAGACGTCCGAATCACGTCAAATCAACTTCGATTCTCACCAAATTAGGCAGACAAGTCATAAATATTATAGTGGACCTTCACCGAGCTCCGGAACTAAAATACGGATCCGAGGTCAATAAATCCAATATCAGTAATTTCTTGAAAATTATTAAACTTTTAAGTTTTTAATTTTTCATCAAAATTCTATATCTCGAGTTAGGGACCTTGGAATTCGATTCCGGGCATACGCCCACGTCCCAAATAACGATACGGACCCACCGGAATTGTCAAAATACTGATATGGGTCTGTTTGATCAAAATATTAACTAAAGTCAACTCAGTTGAGTTCTTAAAGCTCTATTTCACATTTTAATCCATTTTTCACATAAAAACTTTCCGGAAAATTTTACGGACTGCGCACGCAAGTCGAAGAATAATAAATTGTGCTTTTCGAGGTATTAGAATATAAAATTACTTGTTAAATTTAAAGATGATATTTTAGATCATCACAAAGATATACAGTTTAGATCAATTCATCAAGCTTTTTCCGAGTGGAATAAGAAAATGAACTTTTTGATGTTAATACATAGTGTCGTGAAAAGGAACACTTACAGAAGATCTCCACACAATAACTAAAGATATAATAGCATCAAGTTTTATTGGCGCGCAAAACGTGGCACGTTCGCTGAATTCTTCCGACGCTTGTCCTATGAGCATTCTTCCGACGCTTGTCCTATGAGCATAGGTAGGGTGATTTACAAGAATGATTTTGGTGGTAGGTAGTCTTGAATTTTTTGACTCCATTTCTCTTATTGGCAAACGTTCAAATTTCAAAAAATTTACCCCTGGCAATTTTTTCCCAAATTGTATTGTTCGCTATGTGCTACATATTTGGGGATAACGTATATGCAAGGTAACTAATGTATATGTAGATGTCATATGCTTCCATACTTAGGTAGAATAATAAGCTTTATATGCTTTATCTATTGCTTTACTTGTATCATGATTACATATAGATCTTCACATGCTAGTATCATGTTATACGCATCTCTAATATGCTAGTGTAACATACATAATAGGATATTGTATGTCAAGACTAGTTGCTGCATGGTTATCTAAGTATTTCACTTATGCTAGTATAATATTATAGGAATCCTTCACATGCTAGTTTGACATTGTAATTGACATATATGTTGGATTACATGTTTAACCTGTTAGTCATGCATTGGCCATATGCATTATTTGCATATGAATTTCGTACATAGATGTGGTTATGGGATGTTGTGCTGATCATGCGGGGTTATGATAAGCACGTTGGTTTATCAGTGTGGGTTATAAGATGCACATTGAGTTATCCATGCTAGTTTATGATATGCATATTGAATTGGCCATGCACTTGCGTGTGCATATGGATTTGTCCCTCTAGAGTCGCCCAACTATATTTCTTTCTTGATGGTGTTAACGCGATTTTGTGAGAAAATAATGAGTTTCTTGCTTGTCACTTAGAGAATGTCGGTTGATGTAAAGTTTGAGTCTTTATCATGCATAGCATTTATAAATATTGTTTATGCATTTCATATAAATATTACTCTATACATATATTATATATGCTGTTTTGGATGTATCAATACATATATTGGATTTGTTTAGCTGAGATAGGTTGTTTCATGTCATGCCATATTTGTGCATATTATTATATGCTTTGACTATGATTAACTTGTTATGTTGCTTATGCGCATTTCTTTGTTGTTGTTGTTATTGTTGTTGTTGTTGTTGTGTATATAAACTGTAGAGGTTAAAAAAGAGAGTACTTTGAATAAACCTTAGCCATTATTTTATTGGAAAAAACAGTCAATAATACTTACTGAGTACTTTTCACGATCTAAATCCCATCATAATCGTGATTGTAACGACCCGACCAGTCATTTTGTATATTGTAGCCCCGTTTCACTATCTGTCGCTTTTTATGTTCATTTATGATTATATGACTTGTCAGGGTAGTTGGATTGGTTTTGGGGAGGTTTCAGAGTGAACTGGGACACTTAGTCCTAAGGTTGAGACTTATGTTGAAAGAGTTAATCAGAGTTTGACTTTTGTGTAGACGACTCCGGAATGGAATTTCGATGATTCCAATAGTTTCGTATGGTGATTTTGGACTTAGACGTATGTCCGGATACCGTAGGTTGGTTTGAGGCTTTTTGGTAAAAGTTGAAAAGTTTGGAAGGTTGAGAGATTTGATCGAGATTTGACTTTGTTGATACGGATTCGGATTTTGGTTCCGGGGGTTGGAATAGGTCCTTTGTCTCATTTGGGACTAGTGTGCAAAATTTTAGGTTACTCGGAGTTGATTTGATATGGTTCGGTATCGTTTTTAGAAGTTGGAAGTTCACTAGTTTCATTAGGCTTGAATTGAGGTGCGATTCGTAATTTTGATGTGATTTGAGGCTTTGTGTAACACCCCGAAAAATTTTAAAGTACTTAAGTGCAAAGCCCGGTAAAATTTACAAAGAAAATAATATTTCATGGTGCCGTACTAGGCTTACGTGTTTGAGGATTGTAGAAATTCTTCGTGGTGAGCTTGCGAGCCGCGACTCGGACTTTTTGGGTTGCACAATGCACCGGAAAGTAAAGAAAAATTCTCGGCGGAAAAATGCATTTCTGCGGTCCATTATGCTACCGCAGAACCTCTCTGCGGACCGCATAATGGCTGGAGAGTGAGGCAGTTGATTGGGTCAGTTGGAAGCAACTATGCGGTCGACTATGTGACCGCATAGCTATTATGCGGTGCATTATGCGACCGCATAACAGTTATGCAGACCGCATAGTGACCGCATACACATGCAGTTCTTTTGGCTATTTTGTAACCAAATATGCGACCGATATGCGGTCCGCATATCGGTTATGCGATCGCATACCTTGTTCCGGAGCTCCATTTTTGGATTTTTAAAACCCGACTCTATTTCGTTAAATACACTATTTGGGCCATTTTTGAGACATAATCTGATATTTTAGAGTGAAAGAGAGTGCCCTAGAGTGAGAAGGTGTTCTTCCATAATTTTTCTTCAATTCTTGCTCAAGTTTTGGAAGATTAAGAAGGGAAGCTTACCAGGTCTTCATCCTAGAGGTAAGATTCTACACCCTAAACTCTAATATCAAAATTTTCTGAAAATGGGTAACTAGCAAGATAAATTTCTGGGCATGAGAGTTGTTTATTTTACATGCATGTGTTATCAAAGGGTGTAGGAAGATTGTTGAGCTAAAAATGGTAAAGATTGGGTTGTGGGATAATGAAGTCCTTCATAAAAAGGACATTGAAACCTTATGCACACCTAGTGTTTGATAAAATGCTCAGGTGAGCTAGAACCATGATCATCTTCCTAATTTTGGTTCAATTTGTTATATTTCTAAAATAGATTAAAGTTGCTAAGAATTACGGAACGTTTTAGAGTGTAAGGAAGCTCAAGTGAGGTATGTTGGCTAAACTCTTCTCTTAGAATTGAATCCTACGATATTCATATAAATTATGTAAGTCTCGAGTGATTCATTATGAAATTGGCTATTCCGAGTAAGATTGGGTTGAACGATATATGTTCAACAAGCATCACAAATGCTCTATTCATGTTATGTTACCAATTAAGGATGTGTTAAAATATGGGCTGTGCATTAATAATGTTTCGACTTTAAGTCAAGTTCAAATGAAGGCTATTATGCCAAATTTTGTGAAATATCTCTATGTGCATTAGACTCTAAATTGCTCACATGTGTACTACACACTTTGATTTGAATTGTGTTTGTTGTTGATGATGAGGATGATATTTGAAATTGATAATGTGAGCATGAAATACTGAATATGGCCAACGTGCCAAGAATGATCTTATAATTATGGCCACTAGTGCCAATGAAATGAAAAGATGTAAAAGTATTATGAAATGCGATGATTGATATAAAAAGGTTGATGTCTCAAATAAGACGGCCTAACCGATCGGGTCGTGATCGGACACCATGCCGCACACATGGTGGTGATTGTGCTGGAAATTGTAATTGAAATGGTAATTGTGGTTGATGTCCCTAATGGATAGCCTAGCCGATCGGGCCGTGATCGGACTCAGTGTTAAAGACAGTGGTATTGATATTGAGAGAAATTGTGATTGATGCCTCTAATGATATGGCCTAGCCGATCGGGTCGTGATCGGACTCCGTGCTGAGAGTACGGTGGTACTGGTTTTGTGAATAATGGTATTGTGAATAATGGTATTGTGGACAATGGTATATCGATACTAAAAATCTCCCAATGTGAGATATGGAAATTAATTTGAACATTGTCTTGATCCTAAATTGAGGTTTGATGTTGATTAAGTCTTTTATTGATATTATGATAATCTTATTTGTATTATTTGTCATTCTATTGAGAGGGTGTTTAGTTATACATACTAGTGCTATTCGACGGTACTAATGTCCCTTTTGTCGGGGGCGCTGCATCTTTAAATGGATGCAGGTGGTTCCACAGTAGGAGATATTGATCAGTGATAGCAGTGCACCTTCTTCCCAGCTGACTTAGTGAGCCCCACTTCATTCCGGGGTCATAAATCTTTTGTACTTTGTGTATTCTATTTGAGGTATAGCCGGGGCCTTGTTGCCGGCATTATCATTGTACTCTTCTTTATCTATAGAGGCTCCGTAGACATAGTGTGGGTTGTGTATTGGTACTGGGAAAGACAAACTATGCTATGTTGTGATTGTATTACTTGTCCATTTGAGACTTTAAAAATGATGAAACAATTGGAAATGAATTGGTATTGTAGACATGAATACATTTTCGTCTAATTAATGATAATATGTATTATCTCTATTTATGGATGAGTTTGGGTAGAATGAAATCTAACAGGCTTGCTCGATCGGGTTCACTCGGTTGAGCGCCGGTCGCACTCCTCGGTTTTGGGGCGTGACACTTTGCTAAGTTTGTGTTATGTTTTTGGACCTGTTGGTATGTTTGGATGAGGTCCCGGGTGTGATTCGGAACATGGTTGCACTTAGTGAGATGGTTGTTGGCTTTAGTTCTGATGCGATCGCACCTGCGAAGGAATTTTCGCTGGTGCGTATTTGGCTAGGCTGGTGATGGGTCGTAGATGCGAGGGATTTGCCGCATCTGCGAGCCTGCATATGCGTTTGGTTTTCCACAAAAAGGGATTCTAGCTGGGCAAGGTAGTGGTCGCAGATGCGGTGGGAGAACCACATTTGCGGAAGCGCAAGTGCGAAGCTGGTCCGCAGAAGCAGACTCACAAATGCAGAGCATGGTCCGTAGATGCGGAAAGACGGAGGCTTCAGGGGGAATTGCAGAAGTGTGATTTGGTTGCACCTGCAGAACCGCAGATGCAGTTAGTTGAGTTGCAGGTGCGAGAATCGCTGGGCAAAACCCTATTAAATCTCATTTCGAGGGTTAGAGTTATTATATCGTATTTTGGGTTGTAGAGCTCGATTTTGGGCAATTTTGGAGGGGAGTTTCACGATTTGGATCGGGGTAAGTGTTTTTAACTCGGACTTATTCATTATTCATTATTCCATCTTAGTTTTTATCATTTATTTGGGGATTTGAAGTAGAGAAACTGGGAATTTTGTATAAACTTCTCAAAATGAAAATTGAGGATTTGATGGTCGATTTGGAGTCAGAATTGGATGATTTTGGTATGGTTGGACTCATATCAGAATGGGTGTTCGAAATTTGTGAGTTTGACAGGGTTCTAGGGTGCGGGCTCGGGGTTGACTTTTTGAGTTAACTTTTTTAGTTTGATAAAAAATCAAAACTTTATTGTTTGAAGTTGTTTCCTACAATATTATTTATGATATTAAGTTGTCTGTGACTAAATTCGAGCCGTTCGAAAGCCGATATGCGTGGGAAGTGCTTTTTGGAGTATTAAGTTGCGCGTTTTGAGGTAAGTAATATTTCTAAACTTGGAATTGATGGTATTATCCCTGAAATACATGTTATTTGTGTTATGTTGGGGTGACGCACATGCTAGATGACGGGTGTGTGGGCGTGCACCGTTGTTGTTGTTGTTGTTATTATTACTATTATTATTATTATTAATATTATTACTACTATTATTATTACTACTACTATTATTATTACTATTACTATTACTATTGTTATTATTACTATTATTATTATTATTACTATTATTCTTATTATTGTTATTGTTATTCTTATTGTTGTTATTCTTATTATTGTTATCGGGCTGCACACCGCAACAGGACTTATAGGCTTTGATTAGCGCTTGGGCAGGATCCGCCCCTCTGGAGTCTGACATACCAGCAGTGAGCGCATGCACAATGATATATACACGTGCTTTGGTGAGGGCCATTAATGCCAGACACCCGTATAATGCTGAGTGATTGTATGTGTGATGAGTGGGCATTTGAGATAGACAGATTGAGTATTCTGAGAGTGTGAGTACTTGGGAATATCACTGAGAAATCATAATTTGACATGCATATTTGACATGTAAGCATAAAGATGTACCATTCCTCATGCTACCTGTACTTGACACGTTCCTATCAATGTTGGACTTTAATTGTTAAACTTGAAAGCATGTCTAAATTTTTGTACAATGGACGAGCTGATTCTGAGTTATTTATTGTTATTGTCATTATTATACCTGTGTTGTCATTATACTGGACCCTGTCTGTCTTCTTCTGAGCTCGTCACTACTTTCAACCCAAGGTTAGTCCTGTTACTTATTGAGTACATATGGTTGGTTGTACTCATACTACACTCTGTACTTCGTGTGCAGATCCATGTGCATTCGGACATGTTGATTGCTAGATTAGGGCTAGCACCAGCGCTTGGAGACTTCAAGGTAGCTGCTATGACGTCTGCAGACCTTGACTCTCTTTTCGTTTATTTCTTCAGTATTATTCTATTACTCAGACAGTTGTACTAAGTATTTGGTTATGTTTTGATACTCAGTAGTGCTCATGTACTCGTTGACACCGTATTTTAGGGTGGTTGTAGTAGTATTTCAGTTATTTGTGGAAGATATTATAATATTTCCGTTGTTGAGTTTATTGAACCATGTTTATTCAAATGTTAAGCTATTATGTGACTGTTGGATTGCGTGGCAAGTAGTGTTAGGCACCGTTGAGGCTCCGATGGGAGTTGGTCAACGGTAAAATGAGACAACAATAATAAAGTCTAACAGTCATAATATAAATAAGGTGCGATAATAAATCTTGTACAATATGAAATATTAAATAACCCCAGGAATTGATAGTACAAATCATGAGCTCCAAGGAACAAAATACAAGGCTGTCTTAAAATACATAATACTTTCTGGAATAAAGAAAGTAAAGAAAAATAGATGGTGACTCCAATAACTGCAAACAAAGCGAGGTAGCTCACTACAAAGACCTTAAATTACCTCCTAAGCTCCCTCAGGTACTCCATTGGTACTGGGACCTGAATCTACATAAAAATATGTAGAAGTATAGTATATATACACCGATATAGTACTCAGTAAGTATCACTGATAATATCCCCCAATAAAGTAGTAGCGAAGATTTAGTCAAAAGCTACTTTAATCACCTCTGTAGATAATAAATATATAAAATAGTAGAAATAAAACATGAAATCTAATTTGTATTAAGACTCGGGGGGTTCATGGGTAATCAAGATTTTTGACAATTTCGAATTTCGAGCCGAGGCACGATGTTGATTTTTGTTGACTTTTTAGTTTGAGTTAAAGGTTGAATATTTTGTATATAAAGGCAATTCTTAAAACTTATATTGACTCATTTAAATAATATTTGACTAGATTCGAGTCGTTTGGTGGTGGATTTGAAAGGAAAAGTAGTTTTGGAAGGTTGAAGATATTCCGGGGAAGAGGTGAGTCTCTTGTCTACCTTTTAAGAGAGAATACTTTCCATAGGCGATCTATTTGCTACTTGTTGCTTGATTTGGAAATTACGTATATGCGAGTTGATGAGCGTATATGCGTTAGCTAGGTTATGATCATGTCCGGATAGAATTAGGCTTGTGATATGCTTTATTTGGATTGTGTGAATTATTTATCCATATTTCCTTTATTCTATAACTATGTAGTGAATCTTAACTATGATTAGAAACCATGCTTAAAGTTATGACTTGTTGATTTGGGCATGAAGGACTTCTTTCTTCATGTTGAGATTTCTAATTACTGCATATGCTTGTTTTACTTGATTTATGATTTAGTGGCTACTTGGATTACTTTACTCATGTTAGATATCATGATTAGACTTATGAATATTGAATAAGCATATTGAACTATTATGAAAAGTTGAATTACATGATTAGCCATAGCCATCTCTTATCCATGTGAACATTCATCCGTATTTTATTAATATGCCGTGGTGCATCTTAATTATATTATTTCATAGGAATATGCATGATTTTGGAGAGTTGGATATTGAGGAAAACTTGAGAATTTTAGTACCAAGGACATTGTGAACAAATATTGACTATTGATCAGTTACTGTAATTTGATCGACGTTGGATATGGATCCGCCCCTCCGAAATCAAGTGATTACCCATGTTACTTTTGTCTCTGTGAGCATAGGCACTCAGATTGGTGCTTGGTTTTGGTCATGTGGCATGTGTCAGGAACATAGTTTTGTATTGTAATATATTGAGAGTGGGTCCTACACATGCATATACATCTTAGATTCTTGTAGTAACCTTCATATAAATGTTGATTAGTATACACCATATCTTTATGCAAACACTAAAGTATTTGAGATCGTATTTAATCTCTTTTCATCTAAAAAGCATGCTTAAATTTCATATTTACTGCATCTATGCCTTTTGTACCTATTTGATGATACCATACCTTATTTCATATCCTATTTATACCTCTATTTGTTTATTGGACTGTTAGTAAGTGTCGATGTCGACTCCCCGTCAACACTTCTTCAAGACTAGACTTGATACTTACTGAGTACCATGGTTTTATACTCATATTATACTCCTACGTATTTTGTGTAGATTCTGAGGCAAGTACTAGTGGTACCCATCTAGCTATGTAGGAGCATACTTGGAGACTTCGTAGTGGGATGCCTGATTTGATCCGATCGGTAGCATATGGAGTCTCCCTTCCCTACTTGTCTACCATTGTCTATTTATTTCTTTCCACACAGATGTTTTGTCGAGAAAGTTTACTCTTATTAGATGCTCGTAATGATGTGACACTGGGTCATGGGAGATTAAGAGACAGTTTTGGTCGTGTTTAGACCCTGTCATAGATTTATGTATATTAGGATGTTATTCTGAGACTTATTCCGCTTTCTTATTTATATTATTACTCTATTGATTCCTTAATAATCTTCTTATATCATTGGTGTTGAGTGTTTGCTAGCCTAACAAGCGGGTTAGGCGCCATCACGATCTTTGATAGGATGTTTGTAATGACCCAACCGATCATTTTAACTTTTAAAAACCCGTTCCCTAAAATAAAACTCCCCGAACATGCTTTTATTAATTTATGACTCGCAGGGATGGTTGGTTCGGGATTTGGAAGTGTGTGGGTTGAAATCGGAACACTTGGTTCCTTAAGTTAGCTTTAAATGGATAAGTTTGACTTCGGTCAGCATTTTGAGAAAATGACCCCAGAATCGGGATTTGACGGTTCCAATAGGTTCGTATAATGATTTTGAACTTGGGCGTATGTCCGAATCGGGTTTTGGATAACCCGGGAGCGTTTTAACGCTTAATAGTAAAAATTAACTATTTGAAGGTTTAAAAATTCTTTAAATTTGGTTTGGGGTAGGTTTTTGAGTAATTGAAATCCGTTTGGAATTCCGAGTTTGGGAATAGTTCCTTATAGTGATTTAAGACTTGCACGCAAAATTTTATGTCATTCCGAGTAGTTTAAGTATATTTCGGCGCATTGAAAGTAAATTGAACAACTTGAAATTCTTAAGTTTGAATCAATTTGGTTTAGGGTATGATTCTTAGATTTGATGTTGTTTTACGCGTTCCGAGAGTTCGAGCGAGTCCGTTTTATGATTTCAAACTTGTTGGTATGTTCGGGCGGGGTCCCGGGGACCCCGAGTGTCAATCGGACGAGGTTCGGACCAAGTTGGAAATTGGGAGCCAGAACTGAATCTCCCAGCTACTGTCAGAATCGCACCTGCGCTTGGCCAGCCACAGGTGCGACATCCACAGGTACGGCAGAAGCTCGCAAGAGCGACACTCGCAGATGCGAGATTTATTCGCAGAAGCGAAGAGGGAAAGGGAGGCCTGCTATCGCAGGTGCGGAATCTCGGGCGCACCTGCGAACGTGCATGTGCGAAATCAAGAGCACAAATGCGGAGTTGGGCTGTCAAGCTAAGCTTGCACCTGCGAGGCTTTTCTGCAGGTGCCAAAGCCGCAGGTGCGTTGCACCTTCCGTAGGTGCGAAACCCCTGCTTGGCAGAATGTGTTAAAATCGGGGCTCAGACATTTTGAGCCCATTTTTCCTCCATTTCCGGGCGATTTCAGAGCTTTTGAGAGGGGGATTTCAACTAGCAATTTGAAGGTTAGTTAATTCCATACCCCTTGAGTTAAATACACAGATTATAAGTAGATTATAACTAGTAAATCTTAGAAATCAAAGATTTAGATGAAAAACCTAGATTTTTATAAAAGCGAGATTTTAACCACAAAAATAGTTATGGAATTGGGTAGAAATTATATATTTAAGTTCTTGAGATTATGGGTAACGTTTTCATCCAAAAATTTCCAGAATCCAAGCTCGTGGGCCCGGGGTGAATTTTAGGAATTTTACCATTTTGGATAAGGTAATTTATTTAATAGATACACTTCGAATCATTTAGCATATATTAATTATTGTGTATAATATTTGGATAGTTTCGGATCTTTCGACGTCGAATCAAGAATTCAACTCGACGTGGTAATCGGAAAGTGGACTTTGAGACGAGGTAAATCTCTTGTCTAATCTTGTGAGGGAGAAATTACCCTATAGGGATTAAATTGAATAATTGTTGCTAATTGCGGGGGCTACGTACGCACGAGGTGACGAGAGTCCATGCGTAGCTATTATTAATGCTAAAGTCCAGGTAGTTTAGGACTCAAAGCATGAATTACATGTGTACATTATATTCTTTGTTTAATTAATTTTAATTGATATATATATATGAATATATTGTGAATTGTCAGATAAAGATATTAAAGTATGAAAATCTTATATGCTTAATTTTTTGTTTAAATTAATTAATTATTAAAACAAATTGTTCTTCCTCCCGAATTTATCTTATAATAAATATACTCTCCTTTCGGAGGTACATAAGAAAATATCCTCCTTTCTTGTGGAGCGAGCCGAACGCCTCGGCAGGATAGATACATCTATGGATCGTGCCGCACGTCCCTCGGCAGTGTACACGACACTCTGGATCGGGCCGTACGTCCTCGGCAGAAATCGTGCTTAATAATAATAATTATACGATACTTTAATAGTTATTTCAGCTTGCGAAGCTAATTGATAAATTGGAGAATCCTTGAAATTTAATGAATTATTATTCCTGCTTGTTGAGGAATTAATTGTTATTCCTGTAAATGAGATTAATTGATAAATTAAAAATTATTTGAATTTAAAGGAATTTAATTAATATATTGAGAATTGTTGCATTTGAAGAAATATGATTATTTCCGCTGGTTTAATAAATTATTGTAAATTCTGTGAATCATGCTGATTTAGATATTCTAGTTTTATTTTAATTATTATTATTGACCCATAGTGAGTGTCAAAGTCGGCTATCTCGTATCTACCACTTCGAGATTAGGCTTGATACTTACTGGGTACACGTTGTTTTCGTACTCATACTGCACTTGCTGCATATTTTATTGTGCAGGTACATATATGTATAGCGGCCTTGTGGGCGCAGGGGTGTGGTTAATAATTGTGGGGACATAGGTGAGCTGCATTCTATATTACGATCCGTAGCTAACAGAGTCTCCTTCAGAGTTATTTTATTTTCTTGTCTAATTTGTATTCTGGACAGATGCTGTATTTTATTTTTAATTTCCTAGTAAATGCTCATGCACTTGTGACACCGGGTTTTGAAAATGGTTGTGAATTGTTTAGAAATTTAGTTGCTAAAAATATTTATTATTTACTCTATGAGTTTTATCTTTAAAATTTCATTAAAGAAATTTTTATTTCAAAAATACTAAAATGGGTAATTAAGTTAATTGATTATGGTTGGCTTGCCTGATAGTGGTGTTCGGTGCCATCACGGCCTTTTTGGATTTTGGGTCGTGACAACATGGTATCAAAGAACTAGGTTCATTTAGGTCTCAGGAGTCATGAGCGAGTCTAGTAGAGTCTTGCGGATCGGTACGGAGACGTCTGTGCTTATCTTCGAGAGGCTACAGGGCTGATAGGAATACTTCCCTTTTTGATTCCTCATCGTGCGATTCGATTCCTTTTACGCTTATGCCTACATTTCCTTCCTATTCAATCTTATGCAACGTGAAGCGCTTGTTATAAATTGGGGATCGAGGAAATTTTTAATGGTACTACTGATGAAGTGTGGGATGCTTCTTCCTGTGTAATTAATTGGGCTACTGTCGTCGCCCTGCAGAAGGCTGCTCTATCGTTTCAGTTCAGTATCAATACTACCTAAGGTTTTGAGATTTTGCATTGATTGTTATGACGATTCATGCGTTGTTATCGCATAGTGTTTATGTAATGGTAGAATGCCTGTCTATGTGCCAGAGCATTAAACGACTTGAAAGAAGGTTTTTCTCAGTACATGATTCAGAGGTTCCATGTTTTAATTTCTGCGGAGAAAAGACAATCGAACTATGAATGTTCAGGTTTGGGGTTGATGGAGTAACGAAGCTTGATATTTTCGAGTGTGGTAGAATTCTCAATTTTGATGTGGTGTCATCGCCTTGTAAAATACGTTAAGGTTCGCCGGTGTTATGGTTTTCTTCAACTCGCCTTCACGACGGGGTGTTAGGAATTTGTATAGGGGAAGCAGTCGTTAGAGATCTTGGTGTGCAGTGATTCAGGATCGAAGCAGCATTCCTAGTAATGATGTCTCGAGAAGGATGATCGTCAAAAAGGTTTAAAGCTGATAACGAGCTATTGGTTCAAGTGCTACAGAGACGGATTTTTAGTAAGGCAACAACTGGGCAGCGAAGGATGAGAAAAGACATGTGGAAGGTGTCTTGTGGTGGTTAAGTTCCTAGAAGGCCAAGTGTAAGAAAACAAAAGTCGAGTAGTTGCTTAAAGGAGAAGGGTTTGACCAAAGTGGGAGAGTGGCAAAGTAGCATATGGGTTACGTGGTAGGATAACTACACGGCTTGAGGAAAGTTTGAAGTGATTTGGGATCCATGGTGGACAGTGACTATGTCTACGGGCTTAATTTGGAATATTGGCTGCTATATTGAGGAAGATTTTGTGTGATAGGAGAGAGTTGCTTGATATGAAGAAGGATACAACATGACTTTGGATTGGAATGTATTATCGCACCTTTAGTTGATGACCATGAGGAGTGAACGGACTGATGCAGCTGGTGAATGATCTTGGACTCAGAATGATCTACTGATTTCGTAGTATTTGCACCCAGTGCAACAACGTTGGAATATGTCGGCACGTAATTTCCACAGGTGGGTTATCTCCTGTGAGCAGGTTAGCAGTTGCGTGGTATTGACGAAGCTTCTGCGAAGAATTCTACTGGCTACCTGGTAAGAGATTTAATATGTAAATGTGGCTAGTGGTTTAGAGTATTTATTAAAGGTTGATAGAAGGATTTGGAGAAAATTTGGCGAGCTGCGTGTGTAGGATCATGTCAACAATGAAGAAAGAATCTCGGTGGATTCTAAAAATTTTGTAATTGTAGCTTCAAGCTAAGTGGGCAAGCCCCACCGTCTATGATTGGATTGCGTAGTGTCAACTTATGCGGTTTCTGGTTATCGGTGTATTGGTGGGTCATTGCAACTAAGGAAAGAAAACATCAGTGGTAATTTGAGCAAAGTATTTGGGGAAGTGTGCCATATTTGGCCTTATCAATTCATATTCAGGTTTTTGGAAGACTCAAAGTTTATGTTTCATGTAAATGTAATGCACATGAAAGTGAAACAGTCGGATGTTTCCTTGATAAAGTGTCCATGTGCTAGCAGGGCCTTGGAATTGATCATGTTTGGGAACAAGTCATAGCAAGTGACTCTGAATAACGGTCCTAGTGGATTCAAAAATTTAAAGTGTGGTGTCTAAGGATCTCGAGTCTGTAGTATGGTTGAGTATCGAGCTTTTGCAGCAGATTATGAAACGGGGCTTGGAGTACTCTGCGTTATCTTCAGGTTGTTGTGTAGCAATATAGAAATGGAAGAAAATAATTTCGGATTCATAAAAGAAGTATCAGAATGGGTGTACCAATTGAAGATGTGAAAGTGCGCACAAGAAGGGATATGAGATAATTAGCGGGTTTTGAAATAGCGTGGTCTCGTGAAATAAGGTCACTTGGGATGAGTGCGGATTTGAGTTCGTGATGTAATGAATGGAGCCATCATTATTTCTAAGGCAAGTTGAGAGTAAATTGAGAAATGACAGACCGGCTAACAATGGTTGAATCGGCACGATGGTGGCAATGATCAGTTCCTTCAGCGTATTAAATTATGCATGTGATTTGTGGCGGTACGTGCGAGGCTTAACGGCCGCCGTAATTGATTTTATATGGAGGAATTCAAGTATTATGACATGTTATGTGTAGAGGGATCCCAGAAGAGTTATGGTGGTTTAGACCACTGCTTGAGGCCGGTATTTTCTACGGATATGGGAATTCAGTCACATGTTGCAATGGTTCTCTTGAAATGAGTTAAGAAGAAGGTTTCTATATGATGAAGTTTTTACCCTATTAGTGGTTTGGGAGTTATGATGGATTTCTTGTACTCCTGTGCATTGGCGTGGTTAAGTGCACTAAGTAGCATGGGATTCGAAAGTTGAAGATTTAAGATTTCGGTTCGGTGTTGACAAGGATGTCATGAGCTCGGATGAGCAGGAAAGGGATTTAGATGTTTAAAGTAAGATGGTATTGTTTTTGGAATCATCTAAGGTCGATGTCAGGTGTAAGAGACCTTGTGTATTGATTTGTGAATTCTTGATATGCTTTACAACATTAGTGTAACCGGTAGCATGGATGTGCAGACTTGTTACCTGGTGCAGAAGGTCGTGGGAGCGTGTCTCACGGAAAGATTGTGTAAAAGTGACATGTAGTCACTTGATTGAGTGAAGATTGAAACCAAGTATGAAGATTGTGGTAATATCGCTGATTCGAGAATTTATACCTGGAGGGTGCTCGGTTCATTTGGTTGTGGACTGTGGAAGTTTGTTCCGATTATGATGGCTATTCTTGTGTCTTATGGGAAAAAAGGTTATTATGGATCCTTGAAAGGTTATTAGCCTAGTACGGTGCGATCAGAATCGGCTTGAGTTTTATGGATAGATTTAAATATGAATACGGGCTCTATATCGGGTCAGATGTGTTCATTTCAGCATAAAAGCTCCCTATGGAGGAGTATTCAGATGTTGGATGTCGTTTCGTCATCGGTTATTTCATGTAATACTATATTGTGCCGTGTGAGTTATGAAACAACTTGATAAAATTCTTATGTGTTGAGGTTCCGCGTAGCGATGGTGTTGTGTGAGCAGGATGGCTCTCGAGATTCAGATCATATATCGCACCTTAGTTGTGCTTGAGTTTTGTAGCGTATGGCGCTGTCAATCCTTCTAGGGATGATATTATGCACTGAGCGTGCTTGTGTCCGATATTCGAATATTTTGTAGTAATGAGCATTCTAGCTCGGTAAGTATTTTCTTATAGATTCTTTTTGTGTGGATCGGGTGGCACGCCACCACGAGTATGTTGTTTGAATCAGATTGCACGCCGCAACGGTATCATGTGTGGATCGGGTTACATGCCGCAATAGTGTGATGTTGAGTACAGTCACCTATATTTTATTTTGTGTGTTTTATGTCCTGTTTTCTGAGGAAGGTTCATGACACCTTTTCAGTTGTCTAATTAGTTATGTGGGTTGAGTAATCCTTTCCCGAGTTCATTTTCCTTATGTATCGCAATCGAGTCCGTAGCTTATTAGCTAATTGTGGCATCATATGAGACTTTTTGATCGTGTCTGAGGTGGTTTAATTGCATGAGCAGCTTATACTTGGTGAGACGAGATTATTGGATTCGGGATCAGTGCGATCAGATTATATGGAGTGTAATAAAGAGCAAATACCATTATTTGGTTATAATGAGGCAATGGTTCTTGTTAGAAGGTGAAACTCAATAATTGTTGACTCGGCAGTTGGTTATGAATTTGTACACATTTCTTCTATCGTGGAAGCATTTCAAGAGTTGGAACAGGACTTATATGTATCATGAGGTGTGTTGTGAACATCAGATTCATGGAATTTTGGCTATTGTTATCGGAGGATGTTATTATAGTCATGTGAATGATGCAGTACATGGTCTAAATTCAACAAAGGTATGCAATCATGTATTGGTGCATCGTGTAGTAATTGATACGACATTCATAGGTTGGAAACATGCATGGTGGAGAATTTTGGATGTTAGAATTGGGCTCTAAGGCTTATTTGCCTAAATAAAGGGGAGAATTTTAAATTGGCTCGAGTTAATGTGCTCAACTGGGTGTGGTAGCACGGGTAGGTGCACGAGGTGTTAAACAGTAATTTTGGATAACTCTGGAACACTCCTTAGCACGTTCGAGGATGAACGTATATTTAAGTGGGAGAGAATGTAACGACCCAATCGGTCATTTTAACTTTTATTAACCCGCCCTAAAATAAAACTCCCTGAACATGCTTTTATTAATTTATGACTCGTGGGGATGGTTGGTTTGGGATTTGGAAGTGTGGGTTGAAATCGGAACACTTGGTTTCTTAAGTTAGCTTTAAATGGATAAGTTTGACTTCGGTCAACATTTTGCGAAAACGACCCCGTAATCGGGATTTGACGGTTCCAATAGGTCTGTATGATGATTTTGGACTTGGGAGTATGTCCGAATTGGGTTTTGGAAAACCTGGGAGTGTTTGACGCTTAATAGTAAAAATCAACTATTTGAAGGTATAAAAATTCTTTAAATTTGGTTTGGGGTAGGTTCTTGAGTAATTGAAGTCCATTTGGAATTACGAGTTTGGGAATAGTTCCGTATAGTGATTTAAGACTTGCACGCAAAATTTCGTGTCATTCCGAGTAGTTTAAGTATATTTCGGCGCATTAGAAGTAGATTGAATAACTTGAAATTCTTAAGTTTGAATCAATTTGGTTTAGGGTATGATTCTTAGATTTGATGTTGTTTTACGCGTTTTGAGAGTTCAAGCGAGTCCGTTTTATGATTTCAAACTTGTTGGTATGTTCGGGCGGGGTCCCAGGGACCCCGAGTGTCAATCGGACGAGGCTCGGAACAAGTTGGAAATTGGGAGCCAGAACTGAAGCTCCCAGCTACTGTCAGAATCGCACCTGCGCTTGGCCAGCCGCAGGCGCGACATCCGCAGGTGCGGCAGAAGCTCGCAGGAGTGACACTCGCAGATGCGAGATTTATTCGCAGAAGAGAAGAGGGAAGGGGAGGCCTGCCATCGCAGGTGCGGAATCTCGGGCGCACCTGTGAACGCGCAGGTGCGAAATCAAAAGCGCAGATGCGGAGCTGGGCAGTCAAGCTAAGCTCGCACCTGCGAGGCTTTTCCACAGGTGGGAAAGCCGCATGTGCATTGCACCTTCCGCAGGTGCGAAACCCCTGCTTGGCAGAATGTTTTAAAATCGGGGCTCAGACATTTTGAGCCCATTTTTCCTTCATTTTCGGGTGTTTTCAGGGCTTTAGAGAGGGGGATTTCAACTAGCAATTTGAAGGTAAGTTAATTCCATACCCCTTGAGTTAAATACATAGATTATAAGTAGATTATAACTAGTAAATATTAGAAATCAAAGATTTAGATGGAAAACCTAGATTTTTATAAAAGTGAGATTTTAACCACGAAAATAGTTATGGAATTGGGTAAAAATTATATATTTAAGTTCTTGAGATTATGGGTAACGTTTTCATCGGAAAATTTCCAGAATCCGAGCACGTGGGCCCGAGGTAAATTTTAGGAATTTTACCATTTTGGATAAGGTAATTTATTTAATAGATACATTTCGAATCATTTAGCATATATTAATTATTGTGTATAATATTTGGATAGTTTCGGATCTTTCGGCGTCGAATCAAGAATTCAACTCGACGTGGTAATCGAAAAGTAGACTTTGAGACGAGGTAAGTCTCTTGTCTAATCTTGTGAGGGGGAAATTACCCCATAGGGATTAAATTAAATAATTGTTGCTAATTGCGGGGGCTACGTACGCATGAGGTGACGAGAGTTCGTGCATAGCTACTATTAATACTAAAGTTCGGGTAGTTTAGGACTCAAAGCATGCATTACATGTGTACATTGTATTCTTTATTTAATTAATATTAATTGATATATATATATATATATATATATATATATATATGAATATATTGTGAATTGTCAGATAGAGATATTAAAGGATGGAAATCGCATATGCTTGATTTTCTATTTAAATTAATTAATTATTAAAGAAATTGTTCTTCCTCCCGAATTTATCTTATAATAAATATACTCTCCTTCCGGAGGTACATAAGTAAATGTCCCCCTTTCTTGTGGAGCGGGTCGAACACCTCGGCAGGATAGATGCATCTATGGATCGTGTCGCACGTCCCTCGGCAGTGTACATGACACTCTGGATCGGGCCGTACGTCCTCGGCAGAAATTGTGCTTAATAATAATAATTACACGATACTCTTTAATAGTTATTGCAACTTGCGAAGCTAATTCATAAATTGGAGAATCCTTGAAATTTAATGAATTATTATTCCTGCTTGTTAAGGAATTAATTGTTATTCCTGTAAATGAGATTAATTGATAAATTAGAAATTATTTGAATTTAAGGAATTTAATTAATATATTGAGAATTGTTGCATTTGAAGGAATATGATTATTTTCGCTGGTTAAATAAATTATTGTAAATTCTGTGAATCATGTTGATTTAGATATTCTAGTTTTATTTTAATTATTATTATTGACCCATAGTGAGTGTCAAAGTCGGCTATCTCGTCTCTACCACTTCGAGGTTAGGCTTGATACTTACTGAGTACACGTTATTTTCGTACTCATACTGCACTTGTTGCACATTTTATTGTGCAGGTACATATATGTATAGCGGCCTTGTGGGCGCAAGGGGTGTGGTTAGTAATTATGGAGACATAGGTGAGCTGCATTCTATATTACAATCCGCAGCTAACAGAGTCTCCTTCAGAGTTATTTTATTTTCCTTTCTAATTTGTATTCTGGACAGATGCTGTATTTTATTTTTAATTCCCTAGTAAATGCTCATGCACTTGTGACACCGGATTTTGGGAATGGTTGTGAATTGTTTAGAAATTTAGTTGCTAAAAATATTTATCATTTACTCTATGAGTTTTATCTTTACAATTTCATTAAAGAAATTTTTATTTCAAAAATACAAAAATGGGTAATTAAGTTAATTGATTATGGTTGGCTTGCCTGACAGTGGTGTCCGGCACTATCACAACATTTTTGGATTTTGGGTCGTGACAATGTTGGGTCGTGATAGCTTGGTATCAGAGCTCTAGGTTCTAAGGGTCTCACAAGTCACGAGCAGGCCTAGTATAGTCTTTTGGATCGATTTAGAGACTTCCATATCTATCTACGAGAGGTTATAGATCTTTAGGAACTTTCCTCCTTCTTGATTCCTTATCGTGCGTTAATGTGATGACCCAAAATATCATCTTTAAATTTAATAAGTAATTTTGTGTTCTAAGACATCGAAAAGTACCATTTATTATTTCTCAACTTGCATGCACAATCCGTATAATTTTTCAGAAAGTTTTTATGTGAAAAATAGATTAAAATGGGAAATAGAGCTTTAAAATTCAGATGAGTTGACTTTAGTCAATGTTTTTAGCAAACAGACCCGGATTAGTGTTTTGACAGTTTCGGTAACTCCGTATCGTGATTTGGGACTTGGGCGTATGCCCCGAATTTAATTTAGAGGTCCCTAGCTCAAGTTATGACCATTTAACGGAACTAGCAATTTAAAGGCTAAATATTCCAAGTTTGACCACGGGATTGACTATTTGATATCGGAGCCGGAATCCGATTCTGGAAATTTGAACAGCTCCGTTATGTCATTTATGACTTGTGTGCCAAATTTTAAGTCATTCCGGATTCATTTAATATGTTTTGGCATGAGATTTGCAAATTGAAAGTTTAAAACTCAAAGTTCGAATCGGGGTGTGAATTGTAATTTCAGTGTTGTTTGACGTGATTTTAGACCCCGAGTCAGTTCGTATTATGTTACGGGACTTGTTGGTATATTTAGCGGGGTCCCGAGTACCCCGAGAGTGAAACGGATCGAAATCGGAACAAGAATTGGACTTAAGCAAAATCTAAAATTTTGAGTTCTGGTGTAATCGCACCTGCGGAATTTTGACCGCAGGTGCGAGCTCGCAGAAGGGAGACTTCCATCGCAGATGCGGCCTTCGCAGGTGCGACTCTTGTACGCAGAAGCGGACATCGCAGGTGCGACATTTTGTCCGCAGATGCGGAACTCGCCTGGCAGCCCCTTTTCGCAGATGCGAGCTCGCATGTGTGAGCCCAGGCATCGCAGATGCGAAAATGATGGGCAGAATACATAAAATCGGGTCTTAGCCATTTTTACTCATTTTTGAGTTTTAAGTCTCGGATTTGGGCGATTTCAAGGGGGATTTTTACGACTTTGAACTGGGTAAGTGTTCTTTATCATAAAGTGATTATATTTCACAAATCCATGTCTATATTCATCATTTATTTCGAATTTAGATGGAAGAAATTGGAATTTTTGTAAAACTTTCCAAAAACGAAAATTTAAGATTTGAAGGTCCGTTTGATATCGGAATTGGACAAATTTGGTATGGTTGAACTCGTATCGGATTTCGCGAGTTTTTTCGGGATTTGAGATGTGGGACCCACTGCCGAATATTTTAATGAATTTTGGATTTTTATCCGAAAAAATTATAAATTCATATGGAATTAATTCCTATGATTCGTATTGAATATATCGAATTGTTTATGAATAGATTTGAAGCTTTCGGAGGCAAATTTAAAAGGAAAAGCTGTGATTGAATAATTGATTGGAATTTGCAAAGCGAGGTAAGTGTCGGGGTTAACCTTGACTTGAGGGAATAGAACCCTTAAATTGTTTGTTATGTGAATTGCATGTAAACGACGTATAGGCGAGGTGACGAGTGTCTATACGTCGTCAAATTAATTGTTTGTCTGCTTACTTGAAAAATCATAAAATATTTTTAATCATAAATTAATTATTATAATAATTGTTTCTCTCTTATTCTTTGCAAATATAAATTCTTGAATTCCTGCATTAATTGTTACGTGCTATTTGAATTATGTGCCTTAATTATTATTTGATATTTAGCATAATAAATATTAAACTGCCTATTTGCTCCCTGATTTCCATAATAATTTGCTATTTGTCATTGTTTGCTTCATAATTAAGCCATAATTATTGTATGCTTATTGTCTCGTAATTTTATATTAATTATTACATTTATTGAGAAAATTTCTTCTATAAGAATTGGTAAATGAAAATGTTGGAGGATCGGGTTGCACGCCGCAACAGACTTATTAAAAGTCAATATTGGAGGATCAGGTTGCACGCCGCAACAGACTTATTAAAAGTCAATATTGGAGGATCGGGTTTCACGCCGCAACAGACTTATTAAAAGTCAATATTGGAGGATCGGGTTGCACGCCCTAACAGACTTATTAAAAGTCAATATTGGAGGATCAGGTTGCACGTCGCAACCGACTTATTAAAAGTCAATATTGGAGGATCGGGTTGCACGCTGCAACAGACTTATTAAAAGTCAATATTGGAGGATCGGGTTGCACGCCGCAACAGACTTATTAAAAGTCAATATTGGAGGATCGGGTTGCACTCCGCAATAGACTTATTAAAAGTCAATATTGGAGGATCGGGTTGCACTCCGCAATAGACTTATTAAAAGTCAATATTGGAGGATCGGGTTGCACGCCGCAACAGACTTGTTAAAAAGTTAATATTGGAGGATCGGGTTGCACGCCGCAACAGACTTGATTAAAATGAATATGTTTGAGGAGCGAGTTGCACGCCGCAACAGAACTGAATGTGGATATATTGTGAGAGCGGGTTGCACACTGCAACAAAAATAATGGAAATGATAATTGGTTATGACTGCTGAGTTTCCTTCAATTATTATAAATGAATTACCTAATTTATTCCTATTATTGTTGTTTTTACTAATATTGCGTATAGGTTAATGTAAGTGAACCGCCTTAGCCTCGTCACTACTTCGTCGAGGTTAGGCTCAGCACTTACAAGTACATGGGGTCGGTTGTACTGATACTGCATTCTGCACTTCTTGTGCAGATTTTGGAGTTGGTCCCAGCGGCGTACTATAGATTTGCTCGGATTTCAGCTATCAGAGGAGACTTGAGGTATAACTGCATGGCGTCCGCAGTTCTGAAGTCCCCGTCTATTGTACTTTAGCTGTGTGTTTATTTTCAGACAGCTTTATATTATTTAGACCTTTATTTGTATTTATTCTAGAAACTCGTGCACTTGTGACACCAATTCTGGGATGGTATTTAGACAATGTTGTTTGATGGATTATTTCACTATATTTCAAACTTTGCTTCCGCATTTGTTTTCTTGTTATTAATACATTTAAAATTATTTTAAATTGGTTAATATTATTCTAACATTGGTTTGCCTAGCAAGTGAAATGTTAGGCGCCATCACGGTCCAAAGGTGGGAAATTCGGGATGTGACAGTTGGTATCAGAGCGCTAGGTTACATAGGTCTCACGAGTCACGAGCAAGCTTAGTAGAGTTAGAAGGATCGGTACGGAGACGTCTGTACTTATCTCTCAGAGTAAGAGGAACCAATATTAGCGCTACAGCTCATGTTTTGGTAACTTTGGAATTTTATCAAACACCTTATGGGAGTAATATCTCATATCCCCCATTAATGGTGTTTTCCTCACCTAATTCTCATTCTACTACTTCTAGGTGACTCTACAATCCCAAATAGATGTAACTGACACCATTTCTCATCACCCAAATCTTTACTACAATCATAAGTCAACAATCCAAAACCCTAGCATAGTTCTTATGGTTTTGTTTATCAAACTCATTTATAATTCTCCCAAAAACTCATCAATTCATATATATAAATGATCAGGGAGTAGAAGCATTACCTTTTTGAAGTTCAATCCTCTTGAATTCGAGTTCTAGGGTTTCGTTTCTCAACAATGGTATCTCGATAAATAATCTAATGATTTGAAGGATTTACCCATGTTAATAAGGTGTTGGAGAATTGAAATTAACTTAGAATCATCTTTAGAACTCACCTTGGATGATGGAGGGACCTTGGGGAAGTTGGGTTCTTGAGAGCTTCCCTTTCTTGAGAAAACTTACGTGTTTGGGGTTGTAGGGAACAAGGTAGGGTTTAAATAAGTGTACGCGTCCCAAAAATTGAGGAGGAAATAAAAGTAGATCGGATAAACATCATCGGCGCAGGGCATCATCTGAGGCGCCAAAATGATTGTGCAAGGCGCCATTAGAAGTGCCAAAACTACAGTGCCTTGCACTGTCATGGGTGCTGACTTTGATGCCATGGACAGTGCCTTGCACTGTCATGGGAGCTGAGGTTAATGCCTTGGACAGTGCCTTGCACTGTATATGGCTGTGAGTTTTTATGGCCTTGCATTGTCGATGGCCGTGAGTTTTCATGGCCTTGCACTATCTAAGGCTGTGAATTTTCATGGCCTTGAACTGTCTAATGCTATAAGACGGACCTCCCATAAACTTAGTTGATCCAATCGAATTTTATGCACCTCACTCTCGGTCTTGATTCTAATATAATTATTTCTGCCCATACTCATCCCGATAGGACTTCACATGTTAAAAGGTCATATTAATACTCATTTAATGCATCCACAACTAATTCAAATTTATGGAGTGTTGCATTATCTCCCCCTTGGGATCATTCGTCCTCGAATGAGTTTCTTTATTGTAACTAAATCTAACTCTGGACCTTAACGGTACAGATGGAAACCTGTGAAAGTTGAATCGTCTAGAACACACGCATACTAAACTAAATGAATACATGATTACTGAACTGCTGAGGTACTGAACTGAATAGGTACTGAGCTGAATGGCTACTGAATTGACTGAATAATGAGCTGACTGAATACTGAAAGACATGGAGATTATATTATAAGGTCTGAATGAAAAGGTTAGTTACCTTCAACATTTCTCCAAAACACCTGTCAGCAAACAAAGCATACCACAAGCCTCACAAGGCATCATAAGACACATAACATGAAACATATACGTGAATACTGGTCTGTCATGGATACGTGAATTATGAACTAACGTGGATATATGAATACTGAACTGGCACAAATATTTGAGTACTAAACTAAAGTGAATATATAAGCACTGAGCTGACATCAATATCTGAGTACTGGACTGACATGAGTATCTGAGTACTGAATTAACATGAATGTTCTAACATAAGATCTGAATACTGGAAACATAAATGTTGTGACATGAGATCTGAATACTGGAAACTTGAATGTTATAACATGACACGTGAAATAATGGGTGTACAACCACCAATTCTGGTGGAAACTCTAACTCATAAGCTACTTGCCCGATCCTTCATAGGATCCTATATGGCCCGATGTATCTGGGACTCAGCTTTCCTTTCTTCCCAAATCTTATAACACCTTTCATGGGCAAAACTTTCAGAAACACCCAATCATCAACTTGAAACTCTAAGTCTCTATGCTGCACATCCGAATAGGACATTTGGCGACTCTGAGCCGTCTTCAAATGCTCTTGAATCAACTTGACTTTCTACATAGCTTGATAGACCAAATCTGGATCCAACAACTCTTCTTCGCCAACTTCGAACCAACCAATTGGCGATCTACACCTACGCCCATACAAATCATGCTTTCAAAATGAGCGAGATAATCCTATTATAAGGTCCATATTTGCCATCTTCACTAAAGGATATGTGTATTCTGAGATAAACACTTGGTTTTCTGCTGCTCGACTTTCACTTGCTGACAATTCGGACACCTGGCCACAAAGTCTGCGACGTTCCTTTTCATGTCATTCCACCAATAAATCTCCTTGAGCATGATACATCTTTGGGGAACCGGGGTTGATATAATACCTGGAACTATGGGCTTCTAACATGATCCTCCTTCTCTAAGTCCATCTATGTCTGGACACACACTCCTTCTTGGTACCTCAAAGTACCATCATCTCCCCCTTTGTTCAAAAGCCATCGTCTTATGCTTGTGAATCCCCTCTTTCAGCTACAACAGGTAGGGATCATCAAAGTGTTTCTCCTTTACTTCGGCTACTAAGGAGGAACAAGTCCTGTTCTGGACAACAACTCCATTATCTTTGGAGTCTGAAAGTTGAACTCCTAGCTTAACTAAGCGGTGAACGTCTTTCACCAGAGTTCTCTTGTCTGCTTAATCATGAGATATACTTTCCATACTTGATTATATTTTTAAGGTAATTCCTGAAAACACTTATAGTATTAATGTGAGCTAAGTCTTTGACCAGTACACCGAAGATTAGAGTCTTGATAAGTAGGGATTTTAACCTATTATTTGCTCTCTTTTACTTGTGTTTTAGGCCAAAAATGCTTGGAGGTAATCCCGAAAACTAATGAAATATGCTTGCTTGCAGGAATTGTTCAAAATGAGCCAAAGCAATCAAAATCAACTCACAAAAGAGTCAAAAGTTGAACAAAAACCAAGGCTGGGCAAAGAGGTTTGAAGCGCGGACCGCACAAATATAGTGCGACCGCGAAAGCCATGATGCGGCCGTGATCAAAATTACGCGGTCCGTGAGAGGGTGATCCAGAGAGTGATTTTTGGGCTAAATGACGAGCGCGGAGCGCACCAGAAATGTGCGGCCACGAAAGTCCCTGTGCGGCCGCGAATGAAATTACACGGACAACGATGACTGAGATTCAGAGAGCTGAACACTTGAGCAAAAGAGAGAAGTGCGGACCGCACCAGAATTGTGCGGCCGCGATCAAAATTATACGGTCTGCGAAATGAAGAACTAGAGAGTTGATTTAAGCCAAACTCAAGCAAGTGCGGACCGCATCACTTTTATGTGGCCGCATAATTTGGAGCGCGGCCGCACTTAGAATTATGCGGTCCATGAAAGTTCAATTCAACCCAGATCCAAAAGAGAAGAACGCGGACATCATCAGAATTATGCGGCCGCACTCAGAATTACGCGGCCGCACAACCTCCATAGGGGCATTTTTTGTCAGATATTTTCAGCTTAGTATAAATAGAACTTTTTGTCATTTTTAGGGTATGTTATGTTTTGTATACGACTGACTTTTCTGTTTTCGGAGTTTTTGCACTAGATTCACTTTTTAACATTAGATTTTCATTCCACAAATTAATATTATGGATTTTATTTTCATTTTATCTTTAATTTCTGTTATTTCCATGAGTAGCTAAACCTATAGCTAGGGTTGTGACCCAACCCTAGTATGGGTATTTAATGGGTATTTGATTTTAGGGCTTGAATGTGAATGGGTTAGTGATATTTAGTCTAGTTCTTGCTAGAACTCAAAAATTAATGGTTGCAAACATTGATTCATGCCTTTATGACTTAGTCTTTACTTGAGAAAGAGGGACTAAGTCTAGGAAAACTAGGCTAACAAGGAATTGGGATGAACTCAAGAAATTGATAGCCCCAATTAAAGGGTTAAACCTAGAGATAGTAATACCCAACTTGAGCCAATATCACTTGATTTGCATGAATACCCATTTAGACTTGAGAAAACCAAAATTGGGTAAAATCACTCAAACTACCGAGAGGTATAGAGTGAGTACCCGGGTGTGATAGCTATATTACAATCCCAATTAATCACGCTTCCCCAAGATTTTGCTACCCGTTAGATATCCACCTAGGTAGAAGTCACTACCCTAGTCTCTTTAAACATTTAAAAAACAACAACAAAAATATTGTCCTTAGTTTCAATTATTGCAATCTTTAGAGTAAAGTTAGAAATAGAAAAACCAATCAAGTTTGTGGAAGTGCAATTAAAGACAAAACTTGCAATTAACTTAGATATACACCTAATCCCATATTCTAACTCCCTGTGGATTTGATCCCGACCTTTGTTGGGTTTATTATTGCATCGACCGCCTCGCTACTCAATTGTGGTGTAGGTTTGGCATAGATCAATTTTTGGCGTCGTTGCCGGGGAGTTAAACGGATTTATCTATATATCTAGGTATTTGTATGTTTTGTCTTTCTTTCCTTCTGAGTCACCAATTTTATTTGTGAATTGCTTTCAGGTACAAAATAGCCCTTAACAACGAGCTCCTCGGAAATTTACCATTGGGGGAGGAGGTAGATTGCGATCAAGTGGATGAGGTTCATCCCGAGCCTCAAGTAAACAGGCGAGGCTGACAAACTCCACCAAAAGCAGCACACCGGGTGTTTCCGAATGAGGGCTATGCAAGTGCAATAGTCCCGCCCCAGATTAGGGCAGGCAACTTCCAAATTACCAACGTGATGCTTACACTGGTTGAGCAACGGGGTTTCTTCACCGGAGCTCCACACCAAAATGCTTACAAGCATCTCAAGGGTTTCGTCGATACTTGTTGGGGGAGTAAGCAAACAAATGTCACCGAGGATGCACTGCGATTAAGGCTATTTCCCTTTTCTCTACGGGGAAAGGCTTTGGACTGGATAGAGAGATTGCCCAATCATTCCATCCACACTTGGGATGAGTTGGCCGAGAAGTTCATTGCCAAATTATTCTCTCCGGGGCACATGGCTACACTAAGGGATGAGATTTTAGCTTTCAAACAAGAGCCCAATGAGCCATTGCACGAGATTTGGGAAAGATATCGCACCATGGTCAAAGAATGCCCGAACAATGATATGACTGGGGCCATGATCCAACAGACCTTCTACAGGGGGATCAACACAACAAATTAGTCTGTGGTAAATCAACTCGCTGGGGGTAACTTCATGAGCATGCCTTATTTTGAAGCTTGTGAAATCTTAGATGAGATGGCGGACACCTCTTCGGCGTGGCAAAGTAGAGCCAATATTCCTCAGGGTGACCCAAATTTTATTCACCTACACAAGGAGCTACATGATCATAGGCAAGCTATTGCGGAGTTGACAACCACCATGAACCAATTGGCCAAGGCTCAGCTTCAACAGGTTCAAGGGTCTAGATAGATGAATGCTATGGAAGGGGTGAACATGATGGTAACCAAGAGACGGCAACGAGGTCAACAAGTACAAAACCATCCGGAACAATTTGAGCAAAGTAATAGTGGGTATAATCAAGATGATTCATATGATGAGAAAGATGAAGAGGTTCAATATATCAACAATTATCAAGGTCAAAGAAGCAATGCTCCAAATCAACAACAATGGAGATCACAAGGAAACTGGATCAACCAAAGCCACCAAGGAAATTGGAGTGGTGGCAATAACAATAATCAAAGAAATTGTGGTAATCAAGGTAATTGGGGAGGAAATAATCAAGGTAGTTGGGGTGGTGGCAACAATACTAATCAAATCAATTTGGATAATCAAGGAAATTGGGGAGGAAATAATCAAGGTAATTGGGGTGGCAACAATCAAAGAAATTGGGGGAACAACAATAATCAAGGGGGGCAGAACAATAGCAATCAAGGAAATTGGGGGTCGGGCTTTCAGAGTCCCCCGATGTATCAACAACCAAACAACCCGCCTCCATATCCGTCGCAAGGTCCTAGTTCTTCCAATAGTGAAATGGGACGGATTGAAACATGTTTAAGCAAATGATGGAGAAAAATGCCGACTCCGATGCCCAATTAGCCTCCCACAACACTTCTATTCTCAACTTGGAGGTTCAACTTTGCCAAATTTCTCAAGCTTTAAATACTCGCCAAAAGGGGGTGCTACCTAGTGATACAGTGGTGAATCCGAAAGGTGGGAATACGGGGCACGTAATGGCCGTGACAACAAGAAGTGGGAGAGGTGGAGTTACTAGTACCTCAAACCAAAGAAAACATGTGGGCAATGATGTGTTGGTGCAAGATGATGATGAGCCAAGCAATGATGTTCAAGCTAATGAAGAAGCGAGGATTGATATTGATGAAAATGTGGAGGAGACACAAGAAGAAGTGAACCCGTCTAGGGAGAACGTGACTGACATGCCAGAAATGGTAGTACCAAAGGCTAAGGTACCAATGCCAAGGCCTCCTCCTCCATACCCTCAAATACTTGCAAAGAAAAACAATAAGAATCAATTCAAGAAATTCATTGATATGATGAAAAGTTTGTCCGTAAATGTGCCGTTGGTTGAAGCCTTAGAACAAATGCCGGGATATGCCAAGTTCATGAAGGATTTGGTAACAAAGTAGAGATCAATGAACCGTGAAATGAACAAAATGACACATCAAGTGAGTGCTATAGTACACTCCATGGCTCCAAAGTTGGAAGACCCCGGTGCTTTCACAATCCCCTGCACTATTAGGAGTGCCAATTTCGCCAAAGCTTTATGTGATTTGGGGGCAACCATTAACTTGATGCCCTATTCTGTGTTCAAAACGTTAGGGATTGGGAAACCAAAACCCACATCCATGAGGTTGCAAATGGCATATCGGACAATGAAAAGACCATTGGGGATAATTGATGATGTGTTAGTTAGGGTGGACAAGTTCATCCTTTCCGTAGATTTTGTGATACTTGACTGTGAGGTTGACTACGAGGTGCTAATCATTATGGGGAGACCTTTCCTTGCTACAGGGAAGGCCTTAGTTGATGTAGATGCTAGAGAGCTCACCTTCCGGGTGGGCGATGAAAAAGTGGTGTTCCATGTTTGTAAATCAATGAGGCAGCCAAATAGCAATGAAGTGTGTTTGTTCATGGATCTTGTGACTTAAGTAATTATTGATGACACAAGTGCTATGATAAATGTGGAAGACACCTTGGAAATTGTGTTGTTGAATCATGATGAGGATGAGAAGGAAAGCTTTGTAGAATGTGTCAATGCTTTGCAAGGAATAGGATCATATACTTATAAGCCCCAAAAACTTTCCTTGGATCTCGAAAACCGGAAGACTCCACCAACAAAGCCCTCAATCGAGGAGCCTCCCACCTTGGAGTTAAAGCCTTTTCCTTCACACCTCAGGTATGAGTTTCTAGGCCCTTGTTCCACTTTACCTGTTATTCTTTTCTCGTACTTAACTAACGTGCAGGTAGATGCCACCCTTGCGGTGCTTCAGGGTATAAGCCTCACCTTTTGCATGCACAAAATCATTTTGAAGGAGGATGCCAAACCATTCATGGAACATCAAAGACGATTGAATGAGGCCATGCAAGAGGTAGTAAAGAAAGAGATCATCAAGTGGTTGGATGTCGGGGTGGTTTACCCTATTTCTGATAGTTCGTGGACCTCTCCAGTGCAATGTGTCCCAAAGAAAGGGGGCATGACTGTGATCACAAATGAAAAAAATGAATTGATCCCCATAAGAACTGTCACCGGGTGGAGAGTGTATATGGATTATAGAAAGCTCAACAAAGTTACGCGGAAAGACCATTTTTCGCTTCCATTTCTTGATCAAATGTTAGATAGGTTATCCGGACGTGCTTATTATTGCTTCTTGGATGGATATTCCGGATATAACCAGATTCTTATTGCACCTGAAGACTAAGAGAAGACCACATTCACTTGTCCATATGGCACTTTTGCATTCTCGCGGATGCCATTCAGGTTATGCAATGCACCAACAACTTTTCAGCAGTGTATGATGTCCATCTTCACTGATATGGTGGAGGCATTTCTCGAGGTTTTCATGGATTATTTCTCTGTTGTGGGGGATTATTTTGAAGAGTGCTTGGATAACTTGGATAAGGTATTGGCACGTTGTGAAGAAACTGACTTGGTAATGAATTGGGAGAAGTGTCACTTTATGGTAAATGAGGGCATTGTCCTCGGTCACATGATTTCCAAGAATGATATTGAGGTTGATAAAGCAAAAATTGAAGTGATATCCAAACTATCTCCCCCTACTTCCGTAAAGGGAGTGAGAAGTTTTCTAGGTCATGTGGGGTTTTACCGCCGATTCATCAAGGACTTTTCTAAGGTGGTAAACCCCTTGTGCAAACTCTTGGAGAAAGATGACAAGTTTCTTTTCAATGAAGATTGTATGAAGGCATTTGAATTACTCAAGTATAAGTTGACTACCACTCCTATTATCACCATGCCAAATTGGAGCTTACCATTTGAGCTCATGTGTAATGCAAGCAATGTGGCAGTTGGAGCGGTATTGGGGCAACAAATTAACAAGATCTTTTATCCGGTCTACTATGCTAGCAAAACCATGAACGAGGCCCAAGTCAACTATACAGTGACCGAGAAAGAACTCCTAGCCATTGTCTTTGCTATGGAGAAGTTCCTCCAATACCTAATGGGTACAAAGGTGATTGTTCACACCGACCATGCGGCACTTCGTTATTTGATGAGCAAGAAAGACTCTAAGGCAAGGTTGATGCGGTGGGTACTTGTATTGCAAGTGTTTGATCTAGAGATTCAAGACCGAAAGGATAGTGAAAATCAAGTGGCGAACAACTTGTCCCGATTGGAGGAGGAGGGGAGGCCACATGATGATCTTGAGATCAATGATTCATTTCCTGACGAACAACTCCTTTCCATTTCTATGACTGGGATGCCATGGTTTGCCGATGTGGCCAACTATCTTATGAGTGGCATTGTTCCAAATGAGTTCTCCTCAAACCAAAGGAAGAAGCTCAAACGGGACTGCCTGAACTACTATTGGGATGAGCCATATCTCTTCAAAATTTGCACTGATGGTGTTATCCGGAGATGTGTTCCAGAAGAAGAGCAATTGGGTATTCTTGAAGCTTGCCATTCTTCGCCCTATGGTGGTCACCATGGTGGGGCGAGAACTGCTACAAAGTTCCTAAGCTGTGGATTCTATTGGCCTACCTTGTACAAAGATGGTAGCGAGCTCGTAAAGCGTTGTGATGAATGTCAAAGGGCCGGTAGGATGTCCAAGAAAATTGAGATTCCTCTCACCGCCATCCTGGATATTGATATTTTTGATGTTTGGGGAATTGATTTTACGGGTCCATTTGTGAGCTCATATGGGAACACATATATATTTGTAGTTGTGGATTACGTGTCCAAATGGGTTGAAGCTGTGGCTTTGCCCAACAATAAAGCTCGGAGTGTCTTAGCTTTCTTGAAGAAAAACATATTCACAAGGTTCGGCACCCCAAGGGCCATCATTAGTGATGGGGGTTCATATTTTTGCAACAAAGCCTTTGACACTTTACTCTCCAAGTATGGTGTCACTCACAAGGTGTCAACCCCTTATCACCCCCAGGCAAGCGGATAGGTTGAAGTCTCCAACATGAAGATCAAGAGTATTCTATCCAAGAATGTCAATGCAAATCAGAATGTTTGGTCAAGGAAACTTGACGATGCTCTTTGGGCCTATAGAACAACTTATAAGACTCCAATTGGTATGTCTCCATATCGGTTGGTGTTTGGGAAAGCATGTCACCTTCCGGTTGAATTAGAGCATAAGGCCAAGTGGGTCTTGAAGAAATTGAACCTTGAGTGGGATGTAGCTTCCAATCTTCGGGTGGAGAAATTGAATGAACTTGATGAGTTCCGGTTCCATGCTTACTCCAGTTCGTCCTTGTATAAGGACAAGATGAATTACCTATATGATAAGTATATCCGGAACAAAGAATTCAAAGAAGGTGACGTTGTTTTTTTATTCAACTCTCAGTTACAGATATTTTCGGGAAAGCTTAAATCAAAGTGGAGTGGTCCTTTTGAAGTGTTACATGTGACTCCTTTTGGTGCTCTTGATTTGAAAAATAAAAATGGTGAGATCTTTAGAGTCAATGGGAACCGGGTGAAGCACTACCTTGGTAAGGTTGATAATGGCCACATGGTGGCATTGCTCCATTTCAAATGAATGATGGTAACATGCGTCGTGCCGCGACGTTAAATTGGGTGCTTCTTGGGAGGCAACCCATGTGTTTTTCTTTCTTTTGATTTTCTTGTTAGATTAGGCATTGTTTTGGACTAACAAGTTGTGAAGTGTATGCAGGAATTGGGTGTGCAGTGCAGAAAAATTGACAAGACAAAAATTGGCCAAGGGGTGAAATTTTGCGGACCGCGCCAGAATTATGCGGCCGCACAATTCTGTGTGCGGTCGCACAGCTAAAAGATGGAAAATACCAACTCTCTGAAGTTTGGTCTGACAAAATCCCTTAAGGATTCGCAGCCACGATCAAAAATTCGCTGACCGCACAAATTGTGCGGTCGCATCCATTTTTATGTGGACCGCGCCATTGAATCAACTGCTGAGTTAGAAAAGGTAAAGAGTGCGGACCGCACCAAAATTATGCGGCTGCACTCAGGTAAGTCGGTGGGCCAACATGGTCGAGTATAAATTGGACTTTTTAAGACTATTCACACTTTACACACTCTGACCTCTCAAGCTAGACTAAAGCAGTGCACTCTTTCTTGTTTTCAATCTCATCCCATATTCATCAAGTGTTGATTTCCTACTACTCCTTACTGGTATGTTGATTTCAATGAATTAATTTTATCTTTTTCTTTTCTTTTCTCTTTGTGTTAGTTTTCTTTTTAACTAGGGTTAGATTCATGCCAAAAATGTCAAATTGATGCTTAATTCTTGTTTAGAAGCATGTGAGTAGTGTTTGAATGCATAATGGGGGCTAGGGTTAGTATCTTTTATTGTTTAATTACCACAAATCATGCCTAATTAGTGAAAACCCTAGTATTGATCTTACTTCAATGCCGCTCTGATGTGAATTTCGCGGCCGCATACATTTTTGTGCGGTCCGCGCTAGGGTATTCAGCCCCATCAGAGCTACAGGTACCTCCATCATTGGAGGACTCTTTGAAGAAGATTCTGGACAACCAGAACAAGATTCTGGATGACCAGAAGAAGATCCGGGAGACTCTTGATACACATGGGAGAATAATCAAAGATTTGGGGAAGCAGGTGAAGAAGATGCGGAAGACTCAGGCATCTAAAGAGTCGGTGGAGAAGTTGAGCAAAGAAGTTCAGAAGATTGCTTCTACTGGTGATATTCCACTGGACCTGCTCATGGAGGAGACAACCCCAGCAACATATGCAGCAGTGCCCGAGGCATCAGAGGCAGTAGCTGGCCAGTCTGAGGAACCGGCGGCCACTTCACACATTGCTGAGGAGCTGATTCGGATGCTCAGAAACCCCGTAGTCCCCCAGTCAGAGGATGTGGAGATCCAGTTAGAGGATACGGATGGTGTTGATGACCCGATGCAGACAGAGACCACATAGGGAGTTTTCTCTACTCTCTACCTTTTTCGTTCTTATTTGTTATGAGCATTAAGGGAAATGCTATTTTTTCTTTGGGGGTGGTACATGTTGTTGATTTGATGACATTTGGTATGTAATAACCATTATACTATTTTTCTTTATCTTTATATATCTCTATTTTCACTTTTGGTATGTATATTTTCTTACCATTCGATGTATATATATATTCGCCTTGCTTCATTTTGTACATATTCAGTCTACTTTCCGTAGCCTACTTCATAACTTGTTTTTAAGTTGTTAGCTTCTTTTTACATTTTGTGTGAACAATAAGCTTTTTGTTCTAAGCCGTGCCTTATGCGTGCACTACCCGTTCCACGCCTATGGTCCAGGAGGCGTTTGGACCTCTATTTTGGGTGGTTCTAGACTTAACTTAGGTTGCTCAAAATGATAAAACTAAGCGACATACAAAACAAGTTGGACTTCATGTGAAGGCAATTAAGGGCTCAAGTTAGCCTCCACACTTAGACAACAAATGCACGCAAACAAATTAGGCGGGTGACAATTTCAGAATTAATAGAGTCTTAAATCCTATAGTCATAGCTTCTATGTGATTCTGGATTTTAATGGGCAGACAGTTTCATATGTAGAAGCCATTTTCTTAATACGATTTCTAAAAGACTACGCAGTTGCCTACTAAGTATAAGAGGTTAAACCTATAGGCATGATATCTAGGTGATTCACACAGTAACTAACAATGGTAATCACAGGAATATATTCAGAACTGCTTAGTCGAGTCCTATAGGCATGCTTTCTAATAATAATAATTAGCACAGTGTTGAAAGTTCAACATTAGCACTTGAAAGAAACGAGCAGAATAATAATTAAGACTAGTTTAGACCCTAGGCATGATTTCTATAGTCATAATTGAGACTAATTTTAGATCCTATTGGCATGGTATCTAGGTAGCATGTAAATTAACAGGATCATATACACCCAAATGCATGTGCACATTGAGATATTGGTCATTTTATATCCTATAGGCATGATTTCTAACAGGTAAAAGCAGAACACATTTGAGCAAAGTAGAGAACTTATAGGTAGGATCTCTACCCATTTCACTGCAAATATTAAGATAAACCCCCTTTTCCAGTTGTACTAATACCCCAATTGTTATTACAACATTATTACAGCCCCGATGAATGGCATAAATTACAGAATAAAATAACTATAGTGAGCCTACAGCAGGGCCCAAAGATATACTCAGCCAGGCCAGGCCTTCATTCCCATGGTTCACAACAGCCCAGAAATTACATCTTCATTGACATAAGGCAACTAGAAACCAATTGATTCATCCAGTAGGTAGAAAACAGAGTTGAGAAAATAGAATCAAGACCCTAGTGTGTCAGAGTTTCCAAGGGCTTCAAGAACCCAGGGCAGTGCTCACACTAGGGAGGTTTGATAGGGGAAATTCAGAGAAAGACTAAGGACCAAATCCTAGTTTGTCAGAGTTCACAAGGTTCTCAATTAGACCCCGAGCAGTGCTCACACCAGGGAGGTCAAATGATAGAACCTAAGTAGCCTTGGCTTTCAGTCGGCTAAGAATAAGAACTCAAAAGAGACCAGGCAGTAAGGGAATAGACTAAGGTTAAGGGACAACACTGAGGGATACAAGCAGATTCAAGTTGAGCACATAGAACAGGTAGTAGAACATGCTTAGGTTTTGAGAACTGACTTAACAAAGTTTCAGAAAAACAAGTTCAACACATAATGCATATACTAACAAGACAAGTTTGCAAGATTGATGGACACAAACTCATAGTAAGAAAAAGGTTCAGATTATGCTAAGTGTAGATGCTAGTGTCCCAAGAAGGGATCATATCAATTAGCAACAGAACTTAACAAAATGAGAACAAATTAAGGCAACTATTGGGAAGTCAAGACATGGTAGAAGCATACAAGATCAAACATGCTACATGTCATCACAGCAAGTTCAGAAACAGACTTATGCTAGACACTTAGTGAATACATTCATGCTTAATTATCTAATCCATAAATGGGGATATTAAAGCATGTTCAAGTAACATGGTTAATAGCAAATTTAAACACTAAAGAGATGGCTAAAGTGGAAAGGTACTAAACATCAGTAATACATAGGCTAGGTAGACTTAAAAAGAAATTAATTAGCTCAAATCAGGTCTAAGCATGTCTCAAACTCAAACGTAATGGAATTAAGATTAGAAAGGCCTAAAATTGAAGTAAGAGAGTCAGAATTGCACACGAGAACAGCCCAGAAACACATTAAACCACAATCTTCAGAAGTGAAAACATATGCTGATGACAGGTAAATAGGAATAAAATGACAAAGGTTTGGTAACTCATCAGTTAAATGAAAAAACAAGAAAGAACTGAAGTCCACAGTGTTATGAATATCAACAAAGTGCAAGAACCCAGAATTTCTGGCCTTGGCTTTCAGTCGGCCAAGAACCAAAATATAGAGTAAGAGAATTAGAGAACAAAGAGCACGCAACTTTAATTTTTTTTTAGTAAATTTCTTAATGATCTCCCCCCCCCCCCAAAGGGGAATGGGGAGGGGTTTATATAGCAGTATAAATCGAACACCCAAATAAGGAAAATCATCAATCAAACACTAGAAAGGAAAGAACATCACATGCAATCGAAATCAGTAAGGAAAAGAGAGAAATTTCAAAACCCTAATTTTAGGGAAAGTACAAATATCGGGAGAATCTAAAAATAAATCAAACGTTGCACAGAATAAGATGAATATAGACTGAAACATCGCTTAAAATCAAAGAATCAAAAAAAATTTGGTTCTATCTAAAGAGATCTGAAACCCTAATTTTTAGGGTAAGTAAGAATCAACAGAGATACACAGAGATTCATACCCATAATAGAACAAGAATGAGCATAAACGGAATAGTAGAATGGTTAAGAAGTTGAACCGACTTTGGTTCGATTCTGATGAGATCCGCTTGCCATGTTTAGGCAAGTGGTATAGAGAAGGATCCAGTACCGGGGAAGAGTCGTATATGGCAAGAAATGGCCGTATAATCCCATGTCTGGTGGGATTAGGAGAGGGATTTGGGGGAGATGATGGCTAGGGTTTGACAGAGAAGGGGGGGGGGGGTTGAGAGAGTTGAAAGGCGGCGGGTGGTGAAAGTGATTTAGGGTTAGGGGAGTGTTAGGGTAATTAAAAGGGAAGGGGTAACATGGGCCGTTGATCTTAGAGATCAACAGCCACGATTGGCTGGGGGTCTTGGATCAGGTTGGTTTAATTGGTTGGGTTGGGGGTTATTTGATTTGGGCTTAGATTTTATTGGGTTGGGACTCGGTAGTCTAGGTTCGAAAATAGGTAAGGTTTGGGCCAGATTTTAAATACCCAATGTTTATTAAATAAATAATTTATAAAAGTAATTAATAAATATAAAAAAAATATCATTTGTGCATTAAAGTGATTAAAAATAACTAATTAACATTTAAAAATATATAAAAAGTCATTTTATGCATAAATAATGTAATTATATATGCATGTGGGCGATTATTGCAAAATGTGCAATTTAGCCTTAAAAATGCAAATGTAGTAATAAGAAATGCATTGAAAAATATTTAAAACCTCATGTTGGTATAAATGATAAGTTTAGATGATTAAAGCATCATAAAATAATTTGGAGGATAATTATTGGATATTTATACAATAAAAATGCAGAAATAAATTGGTTTAAAGTCTTTAAAAATCATGAAAAATACTTGTCTATGCTTATAAATAAAATGATGATGCATATGCACTATTTTTAAAGTGTGTATATATAATATGAGAGAAAAATTGGGTATCAACAACTGTCCCTCTTTACCTGGGAATGATGAAAGAGTTGTCGGGTTTTCATCATTCCCAGGTAAAGAAATGATGACTAATTTTGACCGAATGGGGTAATTTTAAAAAATATAGGCCGAAACCTGGTTTCTAAGTTGCCTACATATCCCTGGTTTTGCAGGAATCAGGCCATGTGTAGTTTTGGATCCAACAGTGGAATAAACCAATGGAGTTGTTGTCAGAACGGACAAGCTATTTTGGACAGGATGATATCGGGATTGTAAATGGATGCATCTGGGGGTGGATATGGATATTTGAACGGTTATCATATGGGAACGGGTAACGGACGGTGGTTGGCTGTATTTGAGGTAGTTACAGGGTGTGAATATTGAACGGAAACTGGAGCGAAGATTGCTCCCGTTGGGAGGACGGTTACCTCCTGGATTACCTGCAAAACTTAAATACAATGCATGCAGGTGTATATTGCGATAATTTAAACATGATGTAAATTCTCTTTTGACCATGAAAGTTGTCTTTGGACGATGGGGATTATGTCCTTAGACCATGATGTCCTGGACCTTGCCATGAAATGATGTTCTCGAGCCGTGAAAATGGTGCCTATGAACTATGACGCCTTTGAATAATGATGTGCGATATTGAGAGATCCTTAGTCCATGGCATGGTGTCTTCTAGCTATGAGGATGATGCCTCCGGACTATGACGCCTTCGAACAAAAATAGTGGTATTTCAACCCATGAGATGCAAATACATGACGTTTGGTTATGCGAAGCAAAATAAGACATCGCTTAGTCTTGTGTAAGATCAGCGGCAGAGCTTAGCCCCGAGGTGGAGAATAGTGCTAGATTTCAATTAACATAGCATTTGGGGTTATTCAAGGAAAGGCAAAGCTTAGCCATATGCAACTAGGGAGGCAATGCTTAGCCTCATGCGAAGTGGGAGACGATGATTAGTCCCATGAAATTGAGGAGGCAGGGCTTAGCCTCATGCAGGATGGGAGACAATGCTTAGTCTCGTCCAAGGAAAGACAGTGCTTAGCCTTGTGTAAGATGGAGGCAGGGCTTGGCCTCATGCAAAATGGAGACAATGCTTAGGCTCATGCAGGGGAAGGCAGTGCTTAGCCTTATGCGATTAAGGAGGCAGGGCTTAGCCTCATGCAAAAATGGAGACAATGCTTAGTCTCATGCAGGGGAAGGCAGTGCTTAGCCTTATGCAATTGAGGAGGCAGGGCTTAACCTCATGCAAAGGTGGAGACAATGCTTAGTCTCATGCAGGGGAAGGCAGTGCTTAGCCTTTTGCAATTAAGGAGGCAGGGCTTACCCTCATGCAAAATAGAGACAATGCTTAGTCCCATGCAGGGGAAGGCAGTGCTTAGCCTTATGCAATTAAGGAGGCAGGGATTAGAATCATGCAAAATAGAGACAATGCTTAGTCCCATGCAGGGGAAGGCAGTGCTTAGCCTTATGCAATTAAGGAGGCAGGGCTTAGCCTCATGCAGAATAGAGACAATGCTCAGTCCCATGCAGGGGAAGGCAGTGCTTAGCCTTATGCGATTAAGGAGGCAAGGCTTAGCCTCATGAAAAAATGGAGACAATGCTTAGTCTCGTGCAATGAACAGATAATAAGTAGTAGCAGAGTATTTCTTAGCTGGAAATTTATTTGCGCTTGGCAGCTTTGTCATTATGAAGATAGTGATTCTAAGGTGTGCCCAAATTTGAGAATATTTCTTATTCCTGCATCCAAAGGACAATCATGAGTTTTACGGGGGAAGGTTGGTTCGTGCCTCCGCCTGCCTTCTTTGCTTTGCTTTGTATCGAAGTCCTGCTTGAGTTACCACGGGTAGCATCTGGCTGTTTCATAAAAATAAAATTTTCAAAAATGTGCGTACATATGATGAATGTAGTTATTTAAAATACATTAGTATGCAATATCGGATAAATTAGATGAACCAATGACTGTGACACTTTAGAGAGATTACGACTCCCTTAGAATTTTGAGGGTCCTCCTCAAAATTCTACCCCAGTTTACTTAGGCGCTTCTCTGACCGTTCTCCATATGATAACGTTGGCTGGACTTGTTCCGGAATTTTGAGGGTCCTCCTCAAAATTCTGCCCCAGTTTCTGGTTGTGGGGAAAATGAAAATTTTATTGAATTATGACCAAACCCACAGGGTTGCCTACGTATCCCCTCTTAAACGGGAATCAGGTCGAGCGTAGTTCAATTACATCAGATGAAGAAATGCGAACATTCTAAACATAATATCTGTTGACTGCGTCTGAATTGATAGGCCTTGGCCAAACCTCTCCGTCCATTTCTGTGAGTATGAGTTCTCCTCCTGTTAGTACTCTGTAAACAATGTAGGGCCCTTGCCAATTGGGTGAAAATTTCCCTTTGGCTTCATCTTGATGCGGGAAAATCCGCTTCAGTACCAGTTGCCCCGGTGCGAACTGTCTAGGTTTGACCCTTTTGTTAAAAGCTCTGGACATCCTATTCTGATAGAGTTGACCATGACACACTGCATTCATTCTTTTCTCGTCAATGAGAGCTATATGTTCATAGCGGCTTCTTATCCATTCTGCATCACTGAGTTCGGCTTCTTTTATAATTCTTAAAGAAGGAATTTCAACCTCGGCAGGAATGACAGTTTCGGTACCGTAGACTAGCAAATAAGGAGTTGCCATGGTTGATGTGCGGACTGTGGTATGGTACCCAATAAGGAAAATGGTAATTTCTCGTGCCATTGCTTGTGGTTGTCTACCATCTTCCTCAGTATTTTCTTGATATTCTTATTTGCGGCCTCCACGGCTCCATTCATTTGAGGCATGTATGCTGTGGAATTCTTGTGCTTGATTTTGAAGGTTTCACACATAGCTTTCATTAGGTCACTATTGAGATTGGCGGCGTTGTCGGTGATGATAGACTCGGCAAACAATATGATCTCTGACAAAAACTGCGACGACTTTCTTGGTTACAACTTTGTAGGATGCAGCTTCGACCCATTTTGTGAAGTAGTATATGGCCACTAAAATGAACTTGTGCCCGTTTGAAGCGCCGGTCTCGATTGGTCCAATGACGTCCATTCCCCAAGCGGCAAAAGGCCAAGGTGCACTCGTTGCATTGAGTTCATTTGGTGGCACCCGTATCATATCTACTTGTATTTGGCACTGATGAGATTTCTGGACATACCTGATGCAGTTTGTTTGCATAGTCATCCAAAAATAACCTTCCCTCAGTATCTTTTTGGCTAAAACAAAATCATTCATGTGTGGTCCGCAAGTTCCAGAGTGTATCTCTTCGAGCAGTTTGGAAGCTTCCTTGGTGTCACATACCATAATAACCCTAAGTCTGGAGTCCTTCTGTACAGAATTCCTCCATTTTGGAAGAAATGGTTGGACAATCTTCGGAGCGTGCGTTTTTTAGTATGATTTGCATGCTCCGAGTACTCTCCTTTTTCCAAGTACTCCTTGATATCATGGAACCATGGATTCCCGTCTGCTTCTTCTTTAACATGAGCGTAGTAAGTTGGCTGATTATGAATCCTTACAGGAATGGGGTCGATGAAATTCTTTCTCCGGATGCTGTATCAGGATTCTTGCAACATGTCTAAACTCTATCTTCGTGAACCTCTTCATCATCTCTTGCACATGATATAGATATGGTAATATCTTGGTATTCTTTGTAGCCCATACTCCCTGCACCTGATGTACCAGAAGATTTGAATCACCAATTACCAGTAATTCCTGGATATTCATGGCAACGGCCAAATTGAGCCCCAATATGCAAGTCTCATATTCTGCTATATTATTGGTGCACGAAAATCTGAGTTTCGTGGATAGCGGATAATGTTGACCTGTTTCTGATACCAAAACGGCTCCAATACCCACTCCTTTGAAGTTTGTGGCTCCATCAAAAACATTCTCCATCCATCGTAGGCTTCGGCGATATCTTCTCCTACGAATGATACTTCTTCATCAGGAAAATACATTTTTAGTGGTTCGTATTCTCCTCCTACAGTATTTTCCGCAAGATGATCCGCTAATGCTTGTCCCTTAACTGCCTTCTGAGTCACATAGACGATGTTGAATTCACTCAACAATATCTGCCATTTTGCCAGCTTCCCTGTAGGCATGGGTTTCTGGAAGATGTACTTCAGAGGATCCATCCTTGATATGAGATATGTGGTATAGGCACAGAAGTAGTGCCTCAGTTTCTGGGCTATCCAGGTCAAAGCACAGCAGGTGCGTTCCAGCAAATAATACCGTACTTCGTAGGGTCTGAACTTCTTACTTAGATAGTATATGGCATGTTCTTTCCTTCCCGTCTCGTCATGTTGTCCCAAGACACAACCGAAAGCCCCATCTAATATGGAAAGATAGAGTAGCAGTGGTTTACCAGGTTCTGGCGGGACCAGGACTAGCGGTGTGGACAAATATTCTTTGATTCTGTCAAAAGCTTTCTGGCAGTCTTCAGTCCAACTGGTTGCGACATCCTTCTTTAACATTTTAAAGAACGGCTCACAGATCATGGTTGATTGTGCTATAAAGCGGCTGATGTAATTAATACGTCCCAAGAAGCTCATCATGTCTTTCTTATTTTTTGGAGGTGGCAAATCCTGGATAGCCTTGACCTTTGATGGGTCTAGCTCAATTCCTCGGCGGCTGACGATGAATCCTAACAACTTTTCTGTGGGGACCCCGAAGGCATATTTTGCGGGATTCAATTTCAAATTGTACTTCCGAAGCCGATCAAAGAATTTCCTTAAGTCTGCTATGTGATCTGTACTCTTCTCGGATTTGAGGATGACGTCATACACATATACCTCTATTTCCTTGTGTATCATATCGTGAAAAATAGTTGTCATGGCCCTCATATAAGTGGCCCCAGCATTCTTCAGACCAAACGACATCATTTTATAGCAGTACATCCCCCACAGTGTAATAAAAGCTATCTTTTCAACATCCTCTTCATCCATCCAGATCTGATGATATCCCGCAAAGCAATCCACAAAAGATTGGAGTTCATGCTTGGCACAATAGTCGATCAGTATGTGTGTGTTGGGTAACGGGAAATCATCTTTGGGACTTGCTCTGTTTAGGTCCTGATAATCGATGCATACTCTGACTTTTCCATCCTTCTTCAGAACTGGCACGATGTTAGCCAACCAAGTTGGATATTCAACCAATCTGAGAACCTTAGCTTTGATCTGCTTGGTGACTTCTTCTTTGATTTTTAGACTTATATCTGGCTTGAACTTTCTGAGCTTCTGCTTTACTGGCAGACACATTGGGTTGGTGGGTAGTTTATGATCCACTATGGACGTGCTCAAATCAGTCATATCATCATAAGACCATGCAAAAATATCTTCATATTCTTTCAGGAAACGGGTGTATTCTTCTTTCTCTGATGGTGACAGGTGAATGCTTATACGAGTTTCTTTGACTGTTTTGGAATCTCCCAACTTGACTATCTCAGTTTCATCCAGGTTGGACTTAGGCTTGTTCTCAAAATCTTCAACTTCTCTAACAATTTCCTCAGGTATTATGTCCTCTTCTACTTCTTTCGAGTCACTATACTTATGTTACGTTGTCTCATTACATGTCACAGTTGTTGGTTCATCACGATAAGAAATAGTATATGTTGTAGAGAGAAAAATATAGAGAATGGTAATAAATAATAAAATAGCAAACCATTGATAATTATCAAGATGTCAAACAAAAGCGATTTTTAATGATTCAAACAAATGTTTCAAAACAAAATACTGAAAATGTTTTAAAAATGCTCATAAGAATTATTTTCAAAATAAATGACACTAGCAGCCAGGCTACCCCGGAACTCAGTGGGCCCTTGATGGTGTGGCAGTCCAGTTCCTGAGAACAGCTCCCTTCTCCACTGTCTGGATGACGAGGCCTTCTTCCTCCTCCTCCTCAACTATTACAATGCAGTCCATGTCTTCATCTTCCAAGAACAGATTCCTTAAACCAGCTAGCGCTTCATCTTCTTTGGATCCCCACATCATATCAGCCTGATGGAAGGATTGAATATGGTATCGACTGCTCGAGAGGGTAATACAGACCACGCCATGGTGGTGACCAATTCTAATACTCGTTCTAGGTGTATTGATATCCCAGTCCAAAGGTCGTGACGTGACGTTTTAACTGTATTAATTTGGTGATCCCTTAGAGATTCTTGCTGAGATCCTTGTCGGGTTCATACCCTGTCCATGCCAATATGCTTTCTATTTTGCTACTCCACTATTTGTCCTTCTCGATCACGTTAACACGCTCAATGCGATGGTAAGTCTCTCCCCCTAACTTCCTTCTATTCTTCACAGCCGTGACAGTCTGGTTGGTGTAAATAAGGTTACTCCAGTCTCTATAAATGATCACCTCCTGATGATTCCATTCGAACTTCACAGCCTGATGCAGAGTAGACGCACAGCCCCAACGGTGTGTATCCAAGGTCGTCCCAATAGCAGATTGTATGAGGCAGATATGTCGAGCACTTGTAATTCAACATCAAACCAAATTGGACCCATTTGTAAGCAGAGGTTGGTTTCTCTGATTGTGGCACTTTGAGACCCATCGAACGCTTTTACGTTCATAGTTCCTACTCGTATCTCCTGCAAACCTTTACCTAACCTCTTCAAAGTAGTCAACGGGCAGATGTTGAGACTTGAACCCCCATCTATCAGGACCCTGCTAATGAATTTGTCTTCGCACTGTACTGTGATATGCAACGCCCTGTTATGGCTCAACCCTTCTGGTGGCAATTCATCTTCGTGGAAAGTGATCTTATGGCTTTCCAATACTTGTCCTACCATGTTGGACACCTATCCACTGGTAATGTTGTTGGGTACATAAGCCTCATTCAACACTTTCATCAATGCGTTCCTGTGTGCCTCAGAATTTTGCAGTAGTGATAGAATGGATATCTGAGCAGCGGTTTTGTTCAAATGATCAACCACAGAGTACTCCCTTGCTTGCACCTTTCTCCAAAGATCATCCGGGTCGGTTTCAATGATAGGATGCCTGGAAGCGGCTTCTTTACTTGTTCCCCCAACTGCTCGGGCGTGTAAACCCTACCAGTTCTGGTCATACCTTGTGTTGCACCAGTTTCTTTCATTTTCCCCTTTTCTTTCCTTCTTGCTTCCGCAACATAATCTCATGGTATAGCATTAGACTTATAAGACAGTGTAGGTACTACCATCACAGTGAAGGGTGTTGTTACTGCAACCTTAAATGGAGTTGGTGCATCTACCTCAACTTCAATTGGTGCCTGAGTTTGTACCATGATAGGTATGAGAGTGACTGGAGATGTTTCAGGATTATCCCCTTCTCGAATGATTCCAATTGACCCCTCTGAGTCCCATTCTTCATCGGTCTCTATCATGTTTACCCCTCTGCCCCTGTGATCCGGGAAAGGATTGTTACGGACATTGGGTCTAGCTCATTTGCCTGTATGACTTTGGTGTCAATTAATGTATGAATCTTATCCTTCAAAGTACGACACTCATCAATATTATGACCTTTTATGCCTGAGTGATAGGCACATGTCTTATTTGGATTAATCCACCGGGAAGAGTTTTCCATAGCAACAACGGGAATGGGAGTGATATAACCGGCAACCTTCAGTCTCTTGTACAGTTGGTCTATAGGTTCAGCAATTGGGGTGTATTGTCTGGTCGGCCTACGGTCAAAATTTGGCCTCGATTTTTGGTAGTTTTGGTGGGCTGGTGGTGAGTGGTAATATGCTGGCTGAGTGTTGTAAGTGTGGTAGGCGGTAGTGGGTTGTTGATATCTAGGAGGTGAAGGCTCATATGTGGGTGGAGGTGTTTGGTATGTGGGAGGAGACTTCGGACCTTGGGCTACCATCACTGCCCCTACTTCCTTCTTTTTAGATATACCGCCCGACTGCAAGGCTTTGTTCATAGCCTAGAGTGCCTCAAAATTGGTTACCATTTCGCTTTTAATTCCCTCTTCTATTATTTCTCCCAATTTAATGATGTTGGAAAACTTATGGTTTTCAATAACTATCAACCTCTCGTAATACTGCGAATCTTGAGCTCGGACAAAGAACTTGTTCATTTGCTCTTCTTCCAGTGCCGGCCTTACTTTTGCAGCTTCTGATCTCCACCGAGTAGCACACTCGCGGAAAGTTTCTGTTGGCTTCTTCTTAAGATTCTAGATATAGAAGACGTCTGGTGCATTCTCTGTATTGAATCTGAACCGATCCATAAAATCTGATGCCATGCCTACCCAATTAACCCATTTCTTTGGATTTTGACTGATGTACCAGGATAGGGCTTCTTCAGTGAGGCTCCTCATGAACAGCTTTATGCGGATTCTTTTATCTTTACCAACCCCTATGAGCTTGTCTCAATACGTCCTTAGATGTACCTTTGGATCACCTGTCCCGTCGAACATTTAGAACTTAGGAGGTTTGTAACCCTCTCGCAGTTCTACGTCCGACTGAATACACAAATCCTCATAGTTTAAACCTTCGATGCCTTTACCACCTTCAATACCTTGGACTCGACTTGTAAGCTTCTTAATTTCTTCCACCATGTTCTTGATGAGCAGGTCCTTCTCGGCGGATTCTGGTGTATACAAGGTTTGTTGTGAAGTGTGGGGTAAGGTTTCCACGTATATAGGGTTACTTTGGTGGACTCCAGGGATTTTGGCGTAATGGTGATCATTGGTTATTTTTTGGGGATCAAAGGTAGGTTGTGGTGTATTTTGAGGAGTGCGGTAGGTGGTAGTTTGTGGATACTGGGTTGGATGATAGTGATGTTGTGGAGGTGTTGGTACTGGTGGAGAATTAGGATTTTGGGGAGGTGTGGCATATTGATGAGGTGCGGGAGGATTTTGTGGCTGTTGGTTTTGTGTGTTTTAAGGAGGTGCTTGGTTTTCGGCGTTTTGTTGGTTGATATCGGGAACATTCAGGGTAAGGGAAAGGTTTGCTAAGTTACGAACCTGCTCAAGTTCCCCTTGTAACTCCAATATCGTCTGTTCTAACCCTAAAACCAAGTTATTCTGCGCTAAAGTACTCCGACCATCCGAAGTTTCGACATTATCGGTGTGCGTAGCGTTGTCTTTCCTGATACCACTCATATCGTCCATCTTAGCTTTTCCTTTGTTCTTAGGATCACTTGGAGGAGGAGGAGGAGGAGGACCTCTAGATCTGGTATGATATGCTGATGATGCCAGTATGCACGAACCAACCTTAGGGGATGGGAATAAAAAAAGAAAAGAAGAAAAAACAAAAGGTAAACAAGTCAGTGAGGAGTATGAAAAGGATATTTATGATATTTAAACACGTATTGCGGAATTATAAATTCGCGTCCTAATTTGGGGACCTCATCGTGCCTGAGGTAGGCCTAGCAACATATAACTTTGGAGAAAACTCAATGCCGATAACTGCGTCATTTCATTAATATGATAAATAGACCAAATCTCTACTAAAACGATAATAATTATACAGAGTCACTAGTGGCATTTGCCTTATTACAATCAAATTCTAAAACGAATCTAGAAAATATCATTCCTAATCTACTCGGTCCCAGAGGGACCTTCTCCAAGCTTGTCCTTCTTAGCCCCGTCAATCAGATTCCCCAGGTCGCGCATGTCCAACATTAGATACGCCCTTGCTAGATGTCCTCATTCATTGGCCTCTGCGTTTTGAAAATCAGAGACCCTTTTCCTCATCTTTCCCTTAAGTTCCATCAAACCCTACTCCAAATACTCCAACCTTTCTGTTGATTTAGTAGCGATCCCCCTCCATTCATTGATTGCTTCCATGTCCACTTTATGTTATTCCAAATGCCTAGCCTCAGATTCAAAGACCCTTTTGCGCAACCTCTTGTATTTGACTTGTGCTTCAGCAGCTTTGTCTATGACCCTATTTCTCAAATCAACCTCTGGCTTGACATCTCCTGCTATGTCATCGACCAACCATGATGGGTAGAAGTACACATGGACGGCATGATACCTATCTGGCTCTATGGTATCTTTCTCCACAATAATCTTTTGATGCCACATGTGATGTGCCTCGAACTTGAATGGAATGGCATTCCGTCGGAAGTCTTCTTTGTAATGAAATATTTTGGAAACTCGTGGTATAACCTATTTTCTCCTAGCTTGCCTCATGACTCTGATAGGAGCATAATGATAGATTTCCCTTAATCCGATTAGCACTAGATGAGGAACATCTCTCAACCTGATGATGAATTCAGTGCTAGGGAACCACTCGAACATCCAATGTACCTTGTCATCAGTTAAATTGCTAAAGAAATGTACCCAGCTCACAGCGTTTCCCAGTTATGCAAACCTGTCTGGGATAAAAGTCATTCTCTTTGGATGGTGATAAGCTATGTGGTCATTGCATGGTTGTCGCAGAAATTTTTGACGGTATTGTCCTCTCTGAAGGTGTTCCAACAACCATATTTGCATCAATAGATTGCAACCCTCGAAATTCCTATATCCCTTTTTGCAATGGTCTAAGGCTCGGTACATCTCAGCCACGATCATTGGGACAATAGTGTAAGTTTGCCCCTCAATTCCTTCCATTAGGGTCTTAGTGACCATAGCTAGGCGAGTATGGATCATTTCTCCTTGTATCGGGAATATCAGCATCCCTAGAAAACAGACAATGAATACTAAAATCCGGCGGTGAGTCCAACCCAAAGAAGTGATGGAAAATTCATCATGGTAAAGACGATATGACTTGATGTGACCATAACGCTTGTAAAGGAAGTTGAATGGTATGTAAGATTTCTTCAGACAGACTAACTCATCATTTTTTCTGAAACCCATAATTTTTAGGAAACCTCGAGAAGTACAGTTTTCCGATACCAACAAGCCAGGCTATCCCATGGGAGACCAGCGAAGCATCCTATTTCCTCTAGAAGGGGAGTCATTTCTATATCACCAAAACGGAAGACGGCCCTCTTCTCATCCCAGAACATGGTGGCAGCCTCAATTAACACATTGTTCGGCTGACTATCTAACAAAGAGGGTAAATTCTCGAGAACTCTTTTCACATGGTTTTTGTCACTTGGCAAGAGATTTTCCCACCAATATAGCAACAAAGGTAGGATACTTCGAACCATGCCGAACCTGGGGATTTCGTGCCTCATTTCTGCAAAACAAATAAAGTTATCCCTTTCCCCCTCGGGATTCGACTATTTACACATTAATGATTAGCATATCGGCACGTTTTCTCCAAATAATGCACATATCATGATTGTACCCATTGGAATTTAAGGAAATCCCGATGGGCTTTGGACAAGGCTTGCCTTAGAGAGATATTACGCGGACAACATTCTAACTCATACTAGGTTTAGACATGATGCATGCACTGTTAATATTAGAGTGGAGGTTTCTAGAAGAGTCTAGACCGATACCATCAAGTGGACAACTTGAGAGGGGAAGGCACAGAACCGTCGATTGCACCATTGATCGACTAGTTTTACCGCAAATAAACCTTTCCAAATTTAAAGGGGTGATTTAGGAAGAGCGCGAACACTCATCAAGCACCGCTATGGTATTAATTACGCACGGGTGGAATATGATGTGGAGCATGCTTTATGTAAAGATAAAACAACACGTTGTCAAGTATTTTTCATGATGAAGACAATAAATGCAGTATTAAATGGAGCGTAAAGACATAAAAAGAAAGGAAAACAAGGAAGAAGTTAGTTCGCGCAATATGAAAGAATTGTAATATAGCAAGAAAGGGGGTAGGGGTAGGTAGAGACATGATGTAGCAAATTTAAAATTGATTCGAAGCAAGTGAACATGACTAGAAAATAAAGGAAAACGCACATTGTAACCAAATTAAGCAAAGATATGCATATTAATCCAAATTCAAAATAGAGGGAAATAGGGGAAAGGGTGTGCATGTAGCCATAAAAAAGGGAAAATGGAAGCGGGATGTTTATGTAATGATAAAGAACAAGGAAACACATTCATCAAAGAAGACTAATTCATATAGACCAAGTTCGCTATGGTAAGAGCCTAAAAATATCCCCAGCAGAGTCGCTATGCTGTCGCGCCCCCTCTTTCTCGCGAAATCGGGTTTTGACATGTGACAACTCTTTTAAAGGAAGGTGTTAAAATATAGAGTCGCTACCTAACGGATTTGAGGTGCGTTTGGGCAGCTATTTGCAAATAACTCCGGTTTAACCAATTTGCATCACCAAAGATCAGGTAAGGCTCAAATTACTTCGAAGAGAAGGTGTTAGGCACTCTTCGAGGTCCACAACTGTGGATCCCGGCCGAACTTGAATTACATGAATTAGTCACATAGTCAGAGAGAAAAACAAGAAGTTTGAAAAAAAATCATTATTAGAAGGTCCTTGAGTAAACACAGATAATTGGTTTAAAGACAAGATGGGGAGTCCTAAGTTTTTTAGCCTAAAGGATCACCTCGTGCAACATAAATAATACTTCATAACTCCCTCGAGATGGGGTGTTACTCGTATTATTCAGCGGGCATAGACTATCATCTCCTGCTACCCGATTACTATCTTTAAGTTGTTACCTAAGGCGCATTAGTTGGTTCTAAGCCGTGCCTTATGCGTGCACTACCCGTCCCATGCCTATGGTCCAGGAGGCGTTTGGACCTCTATTTTGGGTGGTTCTAGACTTAACTTAGGTTGCTCAAAATGATAAAACTAAGCGACATACAAAACAAGTTGGACTTCATGTGAATGCAATTAAGGGCTCAAGTTAGCCTCCACACTTAGACAACAAATACACGCAATCAAATTAGGCGGGTGACAATTTCAGAATTAATAGAGTCTTAAATCCTATAGTCATGGCTTCTAGGTGATTCTGGATTATAATAGGCAGACAATTTCATATGTAGAAACCATTTTCTTAATACGATTTCTAAAAGACTACGCAGTTGCCTACTGAGTATAGGAGGTTAAACCTACAGGCATGATATCTAGGTGATTCACGCAATAACTAACAGGAATATATTCAGAACTGCTTAGTCGAGTCCTATAGGCATGCTTTCTAATAATAATAATTAGCACAGTGTTTCAAGTTCAACATTAGCACTTGAAAGAAACGAGCAGGATAATAATTAAGGATGGTTTAGACCCTACAGGCAGGATTTCTATAGTCATAATTGAGACTGATTTTAGATCCTATTGGCATGGTATCTAAATTGCAGATTAGGCAGCATGTAAATTAATAGGATCCTATACACCCAAATGCATGTGCATATTGAGATATTGATCATTTAATATCCTATAGGCATGGTTTCTAACAGGTAAAAGCAGAACACATTTGAGCAAAGTAGAGAACCTATAGGCATGATCTCTACCCATTTCACAGCAAGTATTACGATAAACCCCCTTTTTCCAGTTTTACTAATACCCCAATTGTTATTATAACATTATTACATACCCAATGAATGGCATAAATTACAGAATAAAATAACTATAGTGAGCCTATAGCATGCCCAAAGATATACCCAACCAGGCCAGGCTTTCATTCCCATGGTTCACAACAGCCCAGAAATTACATCTTTATTGACATAAGGCAGACAGAAACCGATTGATTCATCGAGTAGGTAGAAAATAGAGTTGAGCAAATAGAATTAAGACCCTAGTGTGTCAGAGTTCCCAAGGGCTTCAAGAACCTTGGGCAGTGCTCCACTAGGGAGGTTTGATAGGGGAAATTCAGAGAAAGACTAAGGACCAAATCCTAGTATGTTAGAGTTCACAAGGATCTCAATTGGACCCCGAGCAGTGCTCACACTAGGGAGGTCAAATGATAGAACCTAAGTAGCCTTGGCTTTCAGCCGGCTAAGAATAAGAACTCAAAAGAGACCAGGCAGTAAGGGAATAGACTAAGGTTAAGGGACAACACTGAGGGATACAAGCATATTCAAGTTGAGCACATAGAACAGGTAGTAGAACATGCTTAGGTTTTGAGAACAAACTTAAGAAAGTTTCAGAAAAACAAGTACAACATATAATGCATATACTAACAAGGCAAGTTTGCAAGAATGATGTACACAGACTCATCGTAAGAAAAAGGTTCAGATTATGCTAAGTGTAGATACTAGTGTCCCAAGAAGGGATCATATTAATTGGCAACAGAACTTAACAGAATGAGAACAAATTAAGGCAACTATTAGGAAGTCAAGACATGGTAGAAGCATACAGGATCAAACATGCTACATGTCATCACAGCAAGTTCAGAAACAGACTTAAGCTAGACAATTAGTGAATACATTCATGCTTAGTCATCTAATCCATAAAAGGGGATATGAAAGCATGTTCAAGTAACAGGGTTAATAGCAAATTTAAACACTAAAGAGATGGCTAAAGTATAAAGGTTCTAAACATCAGTAACACATAGGCTAGGCAGACTTAAAAAGAAATTAATTAGCTCAAATCAGGTCTAAGCATGTCTCAAACTACAAACGTAATGGAATTAAGATTAGAAAGGCCTAAAATTGAAGTAAGACAGTCAGAATTGCACATGAGAACAACCCAAAAATGCATTAAACCACAATCTTCAGAAGTGAAAACATATGTTGATGACAGGTAAATAGTAATGAAATGACAAAGGTTTGGTAACTCACCAGTTAAGCAAAAAAATAAGAAAGAATTGAAGTCCACAGTGTTATGAATATCAACAAAGTGCAAGAACCCAGAATTTCTGGCCTTGGCTTTCAGCCGGCCAAGAACCAGAATATAGAGTATTAGAGAACAAAGAGCACGCAACTTTAATTGTTTTTAGTAAATTTCTTAATGATTCCCCCCACCCAAACCCAAAGGGGAATGGGGAGGGGTTTATATAGCAGTAGAAATCAAACACCCAAACAAGAAAAATCATCAATCAAACACTAGAAAGGAAAGAACATCACATGCAATCGAAATCAGTAAGGAAAAGAGAGAAATTTCAAAAACCTAATTTTAGGAAAAGTACAAAAATCGGCAGAATCTAAAAATAAAAAATCAAATATTGCACAGAATAAGATGAATATATACATAAACATCGCTTAAAATCAAAGAATCGAACCAATTTTGGTTCGATCTAAAGAGATCTGAAACCCTAATTTTTAGGGTAAGTAAGAATCAACAGAGATACATAGAGATTCATACCCATAATAGAACAAGAATGAACATAGACGGAATAGTAGAAAGGTCAAGAAGTTGAATCGAATTTGGTTTGATTCTGATGAGATCTGCTTGCCTTGTTTAGGCAAGCGGTATAGAGAATGATCCAGTATCGGGGAAGAGTCGTAAATGGCAAGAAATGGTCGTATAATCTCATGTCTAGTGGGATTAGGAGACGGATTTGGGGGAGAAGACGGCTAGGGTTTGACAGAGAGAGGGGGGGTTTGAGAGAGTTCAAAGGCGGCGGGTGGTGAAAGTGATTTAGGGTTAGGGGAGTGGTAGGGTAATTAAAAGGGAAGGGGTAACATGGGCGGTTGATCTCAGAGATCAACGGCCACGATTGGATGGTGGTCTTGGATCGGGTTGGTTTAATTGGTTGAATTGGGGGTTATTTGGTTTGGGCTTAGATGTTATTGGGCTAGGACTGGGTAGTCTAGGTCCGAAAATAGGTAAGGATTGGGCCAGATTTTAAATACCCAATGTTTAATAAATAAATAATTTATAAAAGTAATTAATAAATATCAAAAATATCATTTGTGCACTAAAGTGATAAAAAATAACTGCTTAACATTAAAACAATATAAAAAGTCATTTTCTGTATAAATAATGTAATTATATATGCTTGTGGGCTATTATTGCAAAATGTGCAATTTAGCCTTAAATGCAAATGTAGTTATAAGAAATGTACTAAAAAATATTTAAAACTTCATGCTAGTATAAATGATAAGTTTAGATGATTAAATCATCATAAAATAATTTGGAGGATAATTATTGGATATTTATACAATAAAAATGCAGAAATAAATTGGTTTAAAGTCTTTAAAAATCATGGAAAATTATGAAAAATACGTATGTATACTTATAAATCAAATAATGATGCATATGCACTATTTTGAAAGTGTATATATATATATATATATATATATATATATATATATATATATATATATATATATATATATATATATATATATATATATATATAAAATATGAGAGAGAAAAATTGGGTATCAACAACGATTCTTTCCAAAGATGGATGTTGTGTGAACCGGGTGGCTCTTCCCAAAGATGGATGGCGTGACAACCTTCTTAAGGGATTGAGTCTGTTTTCTTTATGTTTTTGTATATATAATAGTAATGAATAAAAATGTCTCAAGCAGGCTTCACTTGGTACTAACACATTTACCTTCAACCTTATGATTAGAAACAAGTTGTTTGGCAAAGAATAGTTCTAGTTGTGACCTTTAGACTCTTGTGTTGACTAAAACAATCATCGAGTGGTTTCTTTGAGCCAGTTGTAATTTTCAATCTTAGCTAGGGTTGTTGTGGTCCCTCGACTTTGTTCTCTTTAACAATCCAGCAACTTGAGAGGTGAGGTATTGAATTGCAAGTCCAAGTTCCGTGCCAACAAGTCTAGAACTTGCCCTGAATGTTTGTCTAGGAGAAATTCTAAGTGTAGCTCGACCTGAGAAATGATGGTAGGCTCTCTTTGATCTAATTTGAAACTTGAAAGCTTCTGTAGCCTACCAATGTAATATCCCTAGTCAACCCCTTTGAGCCGAAGCCCTTTTTCATTCAATAGCCATGTTACAAGCCTTTATCCATTTTATAATGACCCTTTCTTGGCACCCAATCTTTCCTTAGTATTATACAGTTGGCAAAAGCATAAGTTTAGGGGAGAGACGAGGAATGTGAAAGTGATAAAAGATACAAAGGACATGAATAAAAGGGAAAGCAAAGTAAAGGAAGAAAGGCCAAAAAGAAATTTACAAAAAGAAAAAAGAAAAAAGAGTGAATAAAGTAGAAAGTTGAAAGGATTCAAAGAAAACAATGATGAAAGGCATGGAGTGATTAGTAAAGGAGAAAAATGATTGTCATGAGCAAGAAAGAGTGGCATTACGTCTCTCTAGTTCCCCTAAGGAGAAAATGACTCAAAGAGTCAAGATCCAAAAGCTTTCATTACATTCCCGCAAAAGCCCTATATGATTTCAAGTTGAGTGAGCTTACATTAGTGGTGATTTACATAAGGGGCAAGATTATGCTACTTAGAGCCGGACTTGTGACATTCTTTTGAGAGAGATGGGAACACTTCTTCACAATCCTTGTTTTGAGTGTTACATTCTAAAGTGAGATTTGCTCATGGAGAGTAGAGGAGGAGGAGTTTGGATTCCACAATGACCTACGTGAAAGAGCGAGCTTCCTTGGTGAATTAAGTCAACTCTTGATGCTCTAGTATCACAATAGAACTATGGTACTCAAAAGGTCAAAACATGGTGTTGTTGATAATTCATTTGTGTTGAGGGTAATTGTTAGTCCCAATTGATACATGATTGATTCACCTTAAGCCAGCTGAAATACCTTTTTTTCTAGTGGAGGTGGGAATTGCCTTATTTGCTTGAGGACAAGCAAAAGCTTAAGTTTGGGGTAGTTGATAAGTAGGAATTTTAACCTATTATTTGCTTGAGGACCGCGATGACTGAGATTCAGAGAGCTGACAACTTGAGCAAAAGAGAGAAGTGCGGACCACACCAAAATTGTGCGGCCGCGATCTAAATTATGCGGTCCGCGAAATGAAGAACCAGAGAGTTCATTTCAAGCCAAACTCAAGCAAGTGCGGACCGCATCACTTTTATTCGGCCGCATAATCTGGAGCGCGGCCGCACTTAGAATGATGCGGTTCGCGAAAGTTCAACTCAACCCAGATCCAAAAGAGAAGAACGCGGACCGTATCATAATTATGCGGCCGCGAAAGCAAGAGTGCGGCCGCACTCATAATTACGCGGCCGTACAATCTCCGTAGGGGCATTTTTGTTAAATATTTTCAGCTTAGTATAAATAGAACTTTTTGTCATTTTTAGGGTATGTTATGTTTTTTATACGGCTGACTTTTCTGTTTTCGGAGTTTTTGCACTAGATTCACTTTTTAAAATTAGATTTTCATTCCACAAATTAATATTATGGATTTTATCTTCATTTCATCTTTAATTTCTGTTATTTCCATGAGTAGCTAAACCCATAGCTAGGGTTGTGACCCAACCCTAGTGTGGGTAATTAATGGGTATTTGATTTTAGGGCTTGAATGTGAATGGGTTAGTGATATTTATTCTAGTTCTTTCTAGAACTCAAGAATTAATAGTTGTAAACATTGATTCATGCCTTTATGACTTAGTCTCTACTTGAGAAAGAGGGACTAAGTCTAGGAAAACTAGGCTAACAAGGAATTGGGGTGAACTCAAGAAATTGATAGCCCCAATTAAAGGGTTAAACCTAGAGATAGTAATACCCAACTTGAGCCAATATCACTTGATTTGCATGAATACCCATTTAGAATTGAGAAAGCCAAATTGGGTAAAATTACTCAAACTACCGAGAGGTATAGAGTGAGTACCCGGATGTGATAGCTATATTACAATCCCAACTAATCACGTTTGCCCTAGATTTTGCTACCCGTTAGATATCTACCTAGGTAGAAGTCACTACCCTAGTCTCTTTAAACATTTGAAAAACAACAACAAAAATATTGTCCTTAGTTTCAATTATTGCAATCTTTAGAGTAAAGTTAGAAATAGAAAAACCAATCAAGTTTGTGGAAGTAAAATTAAAGCCAAAACTTGCAATTAACCTAGATATACACCTAATCCCATATTCTAACTCCCTGTGAATTCGATCCCGACCTTTGTTGGGTTTATTATTGCATCAACTGCCTCGCTACTCAATTGTGGTGTAGGTTTGGCACATATCAAGTCTCATGATCATTCTACTAACTTCGTGTTTCTTACACACATTAGGCACATTCCTTGTGGTAATTATATAATTTTTCGTATCCCATGCTAGCTTTTCGGGTTTCAGATCTCCAACTAGACTTACTGATGATTTTCACAACTCCCCCTTAGACCAAAGGTTAAGGTCTTGTACTTGTGGATCCTTCTCTTTTGTTGGGATCCAAATAGCATTCCTTATCTTCTGCAATTCTTTGCACTTTACATCAATAATGACTTATTTTCCAACATACTTCTAATCAATATTTCTTATTAGGAAAAACTAAATTACTTACATAAACGAAAAGCTAATATATTCACAACTATCATATACTATCTTAATGATTTAACTCTGCTCACATTGGCAATCCTGGGGAGACCCTTTTTCGATAATTCTTAAAGGCTATTCTTCTGTAGTTTGCTCTCTTACTACTAGCTGATTTTTTTCCCACTGTCACTGTACTTCGGATTTAAATTAAACTCTTCGGGTTCTAACACGCGTTTGGTGTTTCAAACTGTTACCCACTCACTAGTGTTAACCTGACTAAGTAAATCAAATTGTACCTCTACTAGCTCTGCTGAAATTGCTAATTTGTTGTATCTACTTAAAACTTACTTACTATCCCTTTACTAACCACCTGCTAGCATCATGTTTTCTTGTTTTGCTTTGAATAACTAAAGTGAAGCATAAGGTTATTCCTAACTCCCCTCATCATCTGACCATATTCTACTGTCACACACTATCTTTCTTTTGTACTATGTACATGGATCACACTTAGGAAAATTTTATATGTATTAAATGAAATTGGAATATCTAACCCCTAACTTTCTATACACTTCAAAATCATGTCAGACTATAAACTTTCGGGGTAAATTCTTAGTCACATAACCTAAGGAGGACTGTCATATCCTTTATCTCATAATAATAGCTGTTATTTATAGTAACTTACTAACGTGGTACTTTCTAGTTCTAATATGAATAAATCTGAATAACTTAAAATCATTCCCTGAAATTCAATATCGGCTGCTCTTGATTCTCATTTTGTACATCATATCTTCTTAGTCATATGCACGAATCATACAAAAGACACATCTTTGGTAATAACAAACGTTTCTGACTCCTATTTATTTTTCCCTTAGGCTCTTTTATGTCCAAAACTATAATAATCAATCTATGCCTGCTACAATTAAATTCTTAACATGTTACACTGTAGGGTATGACATCTGAACTATCATCATCCAACATGTGGCTCTATTCCCAAGAATTAAAATGAAATTGTTCTATGAGGTAAAACACATACGGATACACTACCATACACAAACATGTCCTTCATAGTATACAATTATTTGATAAATCACTTCCTTCACCATCCGTTGAGTCTTTAGTCATAATCTAGACCTAAAAGGTGCGAAGATTTTGCTATATCTGTTACTTACATTTTCTTTTAGTATCCATAGGCATCATTGTATACTCACAAGTCACCAGAATTTGGATACACTGAAAATTAGAGATCTGGTAACTAAATAACTGAATATTGGCATACTGAATAACCATACACCTGCTAACTGAAAGACTGTATAACTGGTAACTGAGGTAAACTGATAACCATAAAACATGATAATTGCTTTCGTACTTTCTGATAAGGTTATGCTTTAATATGTGCTACTATCCATTGTATCCCGCTTTCAACATCCTCTTAAGTCTAATTTGTTACCAACATGTACTCCATAATTATACCCCAATAAGCGATCATCCTCTCTAGGACCTTGGGTTTTCCTGCCCGTCGCTTGGGCATTCGATACGTCTTGAATTCTATAGGAAGAGAAGGTTGCCTATTTCTCTAAGCCTCATGTCACGATCTAGAGTAGAAAGAAATGAGACAATCCTGAATGCCTTGGTAGTTAACCATTTATATGCATGGTCATCACACACATATAAAGGAAACTCCAATGGACACAGCTTCATAGACTCCCTAAGAAACATGAACCTAGTGCTATGATACCAAGCTTTGTCACGCCCCGAACCTGGGTCTGGACGTAACACGACACCCGGTGCCTGACTACATGTGATCGAGCGAACCAACTAGCTGACTGAATCAACATGTGATATCATAACATACTGAATGCAGAAGATAAACTAACACGTGCTGATATACTGAAAGTCTAAATGATATAAATCAATGTGCGGAAACACTAGCATAAGTATGCAACATATCTGTAGTCAACATTGCTTAACATGAAAAACTGCGACTCTGTCTAATTGTTACTCTAGTCTATGGAGCCTCTAATGAAGTATTGATAATACTGACTGTCTGTAAATACTGAAAGACTGTAAAGAAATGATAATGCTTCGAAAGAACTGGGGCTCACCCAATAGCTAGTACGAGAATCCTAGCGCTCTGAATCATCAACTTGTAAATCATTACCTGCATCGTAAGATGCATGCCCCGGGAAAAAGGGACGTTAGTACATTTGAATTGCACTAGTATGTAAAGCAACTGAAAGAAAGAACTATAAATACTAAAACTGAAATTGATAAATGATAATTGATAACTGAACTAAACATAGGAAGTAAGGTTATGAATACTCCCTCTTCTGAATGATGAACCACCTGGTTATCTAAATAAATAAACTGTGTCCTTAGGCCCAATATATATATATATATATATATATATATATATATATATATATATATATATATATGCACAAACTTTGGCCTCGGGCCCAAGTATACGTATACATAACTACGGCCTCAGGCCCAAAGATGCATGAAGCATAAACTGTGGCCTTAGGCCCAAATAAGGTGTTCAACATTCAGGAATTTAGAATCAGGAACTGAGAATCATACTGCAATACCTGATGCTGAAATACTAAATCATACTAAGTTACATGATACTGAAATGCTGAATAGGATTAGACTAAGACATGTATTCATAATAAACTGATTTGTCATAACTGAAACGCATAGGATATTGAACGATTAAGAAACTATGCCATATAGAGAATAGAAGTTCTACAACTATTCATGGAACTAAGGCATAATTACTTTCTGAAGAAACTTGTAACAGTCATAAAGAATAGGACGTAGGGAGAAGCATAAACATTCCCAAACGTAAAGAGAGTTAGCCTCACATACCTTAACTCTGGCCCTTTTTAAGAGTATCACAATGTTCGTCGTCTCTTTCACAATAATCTATGACAATGCATATCAAGAGGAACCAATATTAGCGCTAAAACTCATGTTTTGGTAACTTTGGAATTTTATCAAACCCCTTTTGGGAGTAAAGCCTCATAGCCCCCATTAATGGTGTTTTCCTCACCTAATTCTCATTCTACTACTTCTATGTGATTCTACAATCCCAAATAGATGTAACTAACACCATTTCTCATCACCCAATGTTTACAACAATCAAAAGTCGACAATCCAAAACCCTAGCATAGTTCTTATGGTTCTCCCAAAAAACTCATTAATTCATAGCTATAAATGATTAGTGAGTAGAAGCATTACCTTTTTGAAGTTCAATCCTCTTGAATTCGAGTTCTAGGGTTTCTTTTATCATCAATGGTGTCTCGATCGCCCATCGAATAACTATTGATTTGAATGATTTACCCATGTTATAAGGTGTTGGAGAATTGAAATTAACTTAGAATCATCTTTAGAACTCACCTTGGATGATGGAGGGACCTTGGATAAGTTCGGTTCTTGAGAGCTTCCCTTTCTTGAGCAAACTTACGTGTTTGGGGTTGTAGAGAATGAGGTAGGGTTTAAATAAGTGTACGCGTCCCAAAACTTGAGGAGGAAATAAAAGTAGCTTGGATAAACATCGTCGGTGGGGGGCATCATCTAAGGTGCCAAAATAACTGTGCAAGGCGCCATCAGAGGTGCCAAAACTACACTACCTTGCACTGTCAGGGGCGCTGACTTTGATGCCATGGACAGTGCCTTGCATTGTCAGGGGAGCTGAGTTAATGCCCTGGACAGTGGCTTGCACTGTCAGGGGCACTGAGGTTAATGCCCTAGACAGTGCCTTGCACTGTCTATGGCCGTGAGTTTTTTTGTGGTCTTGCATTGTCTATGGCCGTGAGTTTTCATGGCCTTGCACTATCTAAGGATGTGAATTTTCATGTCCCTGCACTATCTAAGGCTATAAGACGGACCTCCCATAAACTTAGTTGATCCAATCGAATCTTATGCACCTCGCTCTCGGTCTTGATTCTAATATAATTGTTTCTACCTATACTCATCCCGATAGGACTTCACATGTTAAAAGGTCACATTAATACTCATTTAATGCATCCACAACTAATTTAGATTTATGGAGTGTTACAATTTAAATTGGCTTCTTTCTTTCAAAGTTTTCAATTTCAGAGTATCTGCCAATCATGGCCAGTCGGGGTCGACTTGATGCCTTTGTCGAGCTGAGTGCCTTTTGCATATATTAGCTCACTTCAAACGAGAGCCCTGTAATTGGTCTTGCCATCTTTTCTTTGACTTATTTTTGGAACAAAGTTAGACTAAAAGAGATTCGAAGAAAACTTCAATTGTACATGTGAAATAAACAAATGAAGAAAAGAACGAGTTTAAACGAGAGGTGTCCCTTTCAGGGAACAGAAAGAAGGACTTATCTGGAAGTACATACGGACTTATGAACATGACATGCCTCTTGGACTGGATGCCTGATCTATGTAAATTGTCTGACTCTCAAAAACTCATCACATCTCTTATCTTGAACCTAGAAACCCTACTCAGGACTGTGTTGATGCCATGGTTGTGTAGATCCTCTTTTCGATCAGTAATGCCCTTTGAAGGTTTTCACTAGTTGATATCTCTCATTTCTCTTCTCACCGTCACCTTATAGTGCCCTTTGCGGGTTTTCACTAATAAGACCCTCTCATTTTTATTTCTCTACTTACCATCGCCTTACGGATCCCGTGAGGGTTTTCACCAATAAGACTCTCTCATTTTATTTCTCTCATTTTTATGGCACCAAGTCCAAATGTCCATGACCTCTGATCTTTAAACATTTATGTTGATTAGCCAGAAGGTCTTGAAAGAGTTCTGGGTAAAAAGAATTTGGCTTGAACTACAACTTTGGAACCTTTCACGTGAAACCATAGCCAAAATATCACAAATGCTGCCCCAGTTTTTACCTTGGGGGAAATGTGGATTTTTTATTTGGTGTGACCAAATCCTAGAGTGAGACTCCTTACGTATCCTTTCGGAATTAGGTTGGACATAGTTCAATTAACATGAACTTTGTTTTTTATTTTTGTTTTTCTTTTCTTTCCTTTCCTTTGTTTTCTTTCTCTTTTCTTTTTCTTTTCTCTTTTTCTCTTTTTTTTTACACAACAAGGTTCCCAAGAGGGTAATCAAAGAAAGGTAACCAGCTCAAAGGGTTTGCAAAAGGGTTAATGGTGCTTGGGTAGAGAGAATAAAAGCCTTAGTCATCCCAATCGGAGAGCATTAATGCTGAGTGATAAGTCAAATATAGTACCTTTTGACTACATGTGCATTAATAGTTGTCTCTATGACATTTCCTTCGATGTATCTCAAGTACAACGCTCCCTTTGGCAGTACTCTTGTGATAATGTATATACATTTCCAACTTGGGGCAAATTTATCTTTAGCTTCTTCATAATGTGGAAGGATATGCTTCGGAACGAGTTGCCCTATTTCAAACTTCATGGGTCACACTTTCTTCTTGTAGGTGCGGGCCATTCTTTGTTGATATAATTGCCCATGACAAACTGCGGCCAATCGTTTTTCATCAATCAAGGTCAATTGTTCCAATCGGGTCTTAACCCATTCCTCATCCTCAATATCGGCTTCGACAATAATCTGAAGAGAGAGAATTTCAACTTCTGTTGGTATTATGGCTTCAGTGCCATTAACCAATAAGTAAGGGGTGGCTCCCGCTGATGTGCGCACGGTTATGCGATATCCCAATTGTACGAAAGGCAGCTTTTCATGCCACCGCATGGAACCCAGAACCATTTTCCTAAGGATCTTCTTAATGTTCTTGTTTGCAGCTTCAATGGTGCCATTGGACTTGGACCGATAACGAATAGAATTGTGATGCGTAATTTTAAATTGCTCGCATACCTCTCACATCAAGTAGCTGTTTAGATTTGCGGCATTGTCCGTAATGATAGTTTTAGGAATACCAAAATTGCAGATAACGTTAGAATGCACAAAATCTACCACTTCTTTCTTAGTGATAACTTTGAAGGTGACCGCTTTGACCGACTTTGTGAAGTAATTGATGGCAACCAAAATAAATATGTGGCCATTTGAAGCTTTCGGCTCAACTGGTCCAATAGCGTACATGCCCCAAGCAACGAACGACCAAGGAGCAAACATGAGATGTAGTTCTGAAGGCCGAGTGAATCAGGTCACTGTGCATCTGACACTGATGACACTTGTGAACGAAACTGAAGCAATCATTTTTCATGGTCATCCAATAATAACCTGCTCGGAGTATTTTCTTAGTGAAGATGTTACCATTCATGTGGGGGCCACATACTCCCAAATGCACTTCACTCATAATTCTCTCGGCTTCTCGGGAGTCTACACATCTCAACAAATTCAGATCTGGAGTTCTTTTGTACAAGATTTCTCCACCTAGAAAGAAACTACTAGCAAGTCGTCTGATGGTGCTCTTTTGGTCTCCGTTTGCTTTTTCCAGATACTCTTTTATTTTCAACAACTTTTTGATATCATGGTACCATGGTTCACCATCCGGTTCTATCTCAACTGCATTACAGTAACCGTGCCTTTCCTGAACTTGAATTTCTAAGGGATTAATGTGAGTGTTACCCGGATATGGGATCATTAAAGCCAAAGTAGCTAGTGCATCTGCTAGCTCGTTGTGGAATCGGGGAATATACCTAAATTCAATAGACTTGAACTGTTTGTTATGGTCTTCCACATGTTGTCTATATAGGATGAGATTTATGTCTCGAGTTTCCCATTCACTTTGAGCTTGTTGAATAAGCAAGTCAGAATCTCCCATGAACAATAATTCCCGCACGTCCATATCAATTACCATGTTTATACCCATTATGCAAGCTTCATATTCAGTGGTGTTGTTAATGCAGAAGAAACGAAGTCAAAATGTGGCTGGATATTGTTGACCTGTGGGCGAAATAAGGATTGCCCCAATCCCTACACCTTTTGCATTTACAACCCCATCAAAGAACATTTTCCAAGCATCACAGTTTTCTGGAACCACTTCAACTGAAGTTACTTCCTCGTCTGAAAAGTAAGTGTTCAAAGGCTGGTATTCATCATCAACCGGGTTTTTAGTTAGATGATCCGCCAAGGCTTGGGCTTTCATCGCAGTGTGAGTGACATAGACAATGACAAATTTAGTGAGTAGGATCTGTCACTTTGCTAATCTTCCTGTCGGCATCGACTTCTGGAATATGTATTTGAAGCCATCCATTCGGGAGATGAAGTAAGTAGTGTAAGCCAAAAGTTAATGCATCAGCTTCTGAGCGACCCAAGTTAGGGCGCAGCTGGTTCTTTCCAACAGAGTATACTTAACTTCATAACTAGTGAACTTCTTGCTCAATTAATAAATTGCATGTTCTCTATTCCATGTTACATCATGTTTCCCCAAGACACATATAAAAGAATTTTCCAGGACCGTCAAGTATAGGAACAAAGGTCTTCCTGGCTCAGGCGGAACCAAAACAGGCGGGTTTGATAGATAATCCTTGATCTTATCAAAGGCTTCTTGGCATTTATCTATCCATCTGATTGTTGCATCTTTCTTTATAAGCTTAAATATGGGCTCACAAGTTGTGGTGAGTTATGAAATGAACCTGCTAATGTAGTTCAATCTTCTGAGTAAGCTCAAAACCTCTTTCTTGCTTTTCGGAGGTGGCAGATCTTGATGCAGAGTTAGTTGGATTCAGTTTCATATCATACCTACGGAGTCTTTTGAAAAACTTCCTCAAATATCGCACATGATTATCTTCCGTTCTGGACTTGATAATCACATCGTCCACGTACACTTCGATTTCCTGATGCATCATATCATGGAAAACGGTGGTCCTGGCCCTCATGTAAGTTGCCCCTGCATTCTTTAGATCGAAAGGCATGACCCCGTAGCAGTAAGTGCCCCAGGACATTGTAAACGCGGTCTTTTCTGCATTTTCCTCATCCATCAGGATTTGATGGTATCCGGCATAAGAATTCACGAAGGATTGTATCTCATGTTTAGCATAGTTATCGATGAGGATATGAATATTCTGCAAAGGGAAGTTATCTTTAGAGCTTGCTTTGTTCAGATCCCTATAATCAACACAAACTCAGGTTTTCCCGTCTTTCTTTGGCACCGCACCACATTGACCAACCATGTGGTGTATCGGACAATTCAGATCACGTTGTCTTTCAACTATTTTGTGATCTTTTCATTTGTCTTGCCAATCATGTCCATTTTGAATTTTCTTTGCTTTTGTTGGACGGGTGGAAATCCGATGTAAGTGGGAAGTTGTGCACTACTAAATAAACACTCAGTCATGGCATGTCATCATATGACCATGCAAACATATCCTTGAACTCAAATAATAGTTCGATCAGGTCGTCCCTACTTTTTTTGTCGGCATGCTTATCTTTGTTTCCCTGACCTCTTCTGAGTTTTCCAAATTAATCGGCTCGGTTTCATTTAGATTTGACTTAGGTTTATCCTTATATTGTTCCATTTTTCTATTTATTTCCCTAAAGGCCTCATCTTTATCATATTCTGCCTCTTGATTCATTATTTTGAAATTAGACAGTTTTAGGATCTTGGTGTGAAGTCCGCAGGATGTCATGTTATTAAAGTCTGCATTAAATAAACTGAAAAGAAGATAAGAAAAATAACAAAATCAGAAAACAGACAAAAGACATTCATAGACGATAAAATATTGATCGCATTTCATTGAATTAAAAAGATAGAAGGGTTTACATCAGAAAGTAAGGCAGTAAAGTAAAAACATTCGAGTTACACCTTGAAATAACCTGAATGCATAAAAGACAGCAAAACAGACTACCTCCCGTCTAACAGGGAATACGGTAGCCTCCCAATTTTTGAGCTTAAAGTCAGGGACCATGTACTGCACTTCGTCACGGCTCGTGCCTTCCCCAGGCTAGACCATGTTTGACTCATACAACATCTTTTTCAGAGCTCCACAAATCTCGTCTATTTCTTCAACCGTGAAAGCCTCTTTCTCTTTTTCATCGTACTTTGATTTGACAAAGGATTGTGAGAGATGTGGGATAGGATTTGAAAGAACCCATCCATTTTCCTTGCATTCTTTGGCCCATTTCTCATCAGCTCAGGAGGGAAGGAAGCCCAAGCCGAAGGTTCCCTCATTTTTAATAGGCTAGATGGGCTCATTGATGCCCTGCAGCTATGCTCCTAAACCCTTTCCAGACTTGTACCCATTTTTGAATATCGGAGTGGGGACTATGACTAAGTCACTAGATAAACAAGGCTGAGCAACGGAGCCCCTTCTTCAAATTGGTCGGTGACCAAAATCTCAATGGCTTGGTAGACAATATGCTCACTACCTTCTCTTGCTTCAAGGCATGGGGCTAATGGTTCCCTATAGATGGATTGATCTTCCTCTTCGTAAACGATAATTTCTTGGTTGTCATGCTCAAATTTGACCATTTGGTGGAGCATGAAGGGAATAACTCTGGCAGCGTGTATCCAGGGTCTACTGAGAAGAAATTTATAAGATGTCTCCATGTCTAACACTTTAAAGGTTACTTCAAAATCTACAGGGCCAATAGTCAACACCAAATTAATTTTCCCGATAGTGTCCCTCTTGATCCTGTTGAAAGAACGGACATAGACATTGTTAGCACGGATCCAGTTCGTACTGATTTTCATTCTTTGAAGTATGGATAGAGGCAGATATCCACTCCTGAGACATCATCCAACATAACTCTTTTCACATAATACCATTCGCACTTGACAATCAAGTGAAGGGCTTTGTTGTGTGTAGATTTCTCAACGGGCAATTCATTGTTGCTAAACGATATATTATTAACCTCGAAGAATCTTTCGATCATCCTCTCCAATTGTGCCGCTGTCATTTCATCTAGGATGTAGGACTCATTCAAGGTTTTGAGTAACACCTTTCGGTGATCATCTGAACTTAGAAGTAGGGACAAAAGCGATATTTATGAGGGAGTCTTTCAAAGTTGATCTACTATGGAGTACTCTGGAGCTTTCATTTTTTTGAAAACGTCCTCAGCTTCTTCACTGCTAACTGGCTTCTTTGGAGGCATTTGATTATACATGTTCTGCTTGGCTTTTCTCAATTTGTCTAGGGTGTAGTACCTCTCGAACCTAGTAATTTCATTGACCTCCCCTGCAAGCTCTTACCCTTTATAAGTAACAACAATTTTGTTGTAGTTCCAGGGGACTGTCGTAGTATCTTTTACTTGACTATGAGGCGCGGGGCTAATGACCACGGGCTCAGTCAGCCTTGGTGATATTCTTGGCCCTCGCTCTACTTGTGGTGGCCCTTTTGGCACGTACAACTTGGGTATGTTAAGTGCAAGCTTTCTTTCATAAACCTTCTTTGAGACATTAAGGACAAGCTATTCTTTTCCCGATGCCTTCGGGACATAGAGAACCAATTTCTTTTCTGCAGCAGGTTTAATTTTGGTATCAATGACCCGAGGGATTGGGGTTACTTTCTTCTCATTATCTGCAACCACTTTGGGTTTCACCTTAGTCGTGGCGATGGAGACAATGGCTTTCAGCGCCGGATTAAACTCTCAGCCGTCAAAAATCATGCCAATGACTAGCCTCTGTGAGTGGGCAAAGGATTGTTTATCACACTAGGGGCCTCTTATCCCTAATCAATATTTTCTTGACCTCAATTAGGTCCTCTACTACTCTTTTAAGAGTCCAACAATCCTCTGTATCGTGCCCCACTGCTCCCGAGTGGTATTCATATCTGGCATCAGCTTGGTAAGAAGAGAAGCCAGGTTTTAGCCGGTTTGGAGCCACAGGTTGTAGTAGACCCAACCTGATCAGCTTCTGAAATAAACTTGAGTATGATTCACCAATAGGGGTGAACTGACTTCTCTTGGGGTTTCCCTTGGACGGGGGTTATATTGGGGTACATTTTGCTAAGGACGGGGATTATATGGTGCTTGGTAATGGGCATTTTGGGGATGGGAGTTTATAGAGGGTGGAGTTCTGTTTAGTTAGTTTTGTGGCCAGGCGTTGCCACAGCATAGGAAATATCCTGGTGTGGGTAATAGTGTTGTGGGGTTCTGAGAGGCATGTTTGATTGGTTGAACGTCCTTCGGGGGCCCCTCGAACTCGAAGCTACCATGGCTCCCTCTTCTCTCTTATTTCTATTTGCCAAACCCCCTGAGTCGTTTTGAATAGCTTGTGATGTGGCCTTAAGGGCGGCTTGGCTCAAGATTCTGCCTATTTTTAAGCCATTCTCTACCAGCTTCCCTATTTTGATAGCTTCAGCAAATCGCTTACCCATAATTGACATCATGTTTTGGAAGTAATTGACTTCTTGGGCTTGAAAGAACACATTAACCATTTCCACCTCATCCATCGAAGGCTTGACTCTTGATGATTATTCTCTCCATTAGATTGCATACTCACGGAAGCTTTCCGTGGACTTCTTCTTTAGATTTGACAAAGAGTTCCTATCAGGTGCGATATCCATATTGTACTGGAATTGGCATACAAAATCCTAAGATAAATCATCCCACACATACCAGTGGGAGATTTCTTGATCCATGTACCATTCAGAGGCGATTCTGGTTACACTCTCGCCAAAGTATGCCATCAGTAGCTCTTCCTTCCCACCAGCACCCCTTAGCTGGTTGCAGTATCGTTTTAGGTGGGAAATTATGTCACCATGCCTGTCATATTTCTCAAACGTCAGTGCTTTGAAACCCGCCGGCAGATACACGTGCGGAAACATGCATAGATCGGAGTAGGAGACACTCTTTTGGCCACTCAGGTCTTTCATATTCCCCAGGCTTTATTCCAAACTTCTCATCTTCTGAGACATCTCTTCTTGCTCGAGATTTTTGATAGTTTTCTCTACTTACACTGTGTAATCATACTGAGGAGCTGATTAGAGGAATCAGGTGTGACATATGTTATTTCAAGTGGGAAATGGGGACCTTGGAAAGTGAAGCTTAGTGGCTCAGTATATGGCCTGGGTATGTTTGCTTGTGAAGTGGTGAAAGTGGGTGCAGCAGATAGAACCACGGTGTTCCCCTCGGTACCAGTGCCTGGGGAGGAATCATAGAAGGCATTCCGGAAATACTGTTTGGCATGGGAGGGTACCCGTATGGAATAAATGGGTTTGTCATAGGGACATTGGCGGCCCTAGGTGTTCTAGGAATCAATTCTGGGAAACCAGGGATGGCAGTGGGGGGTTCCTTTCCATTAGACAATACGTCTCACGTCTCCATCATACGGAAGCGCAAGAGTTTTTGTTCCTCGACTGTGGCAGACTCTGGTGGATAGCTGGTGTCGGGCTATCATCTGGGTTAACAATTGACATATTGCTTTCTGAAGCTATTGGAACCTTTCCTTTTGAGAGGGTAAAGTGCGGATGGGATGACAGGATACCACAAAACCAACCACCAAAAAATTTAACCTAAATTTTAAGCACACACAACAAACTTGTTAGTTCATAGCATTTAACAGATAGGAAATCCCACATAGGGATACAATGCACCTAGCAGTTAAAACGGTTCTATTGTGTGTTTGAACGGTTGCATGTTTCATTCTGGCTTTTATTGTCCCATCTCATTCTATATAAATTTTCTTTCATTTCAAACTCTCTTTTTGGTCTTATCTCTCTTTGTTTTTCTCTCTTTATTTTGCTTTTTCCACTCAATTTATTTATGATTTTGATTGCATCCGATGCGGATTGCCTACTTATTATGACACCACATGAATCAGACCATTACGTAGTTCAGGAAAATAAGTGCAAAAAGTAAAAGGAGAATATTTGGATTTTCAATATTTCATTAAACAAAAAAAAATTGGGTTTTTCATTACAAAGACTCGAAATGACATTAAAACTGACTCTGAAAAGAAACATACATACTCAAACTAAAAAGTAGACAACAAATTCGAGATGGACAATAACCAACAGGCCCGATGCAAAAATAAATTACAGACTCGATAAAAAGAAACGGATACAATGGAAACCAACTTCAAACTCAAAAGAAAACTCCAACTAGTGCCTCGAGCGACATTTGTCAATTACTGTGCGGGACTGGCCCCAATCTCAGCATAAAGGACTTCTAAATCGGCCATGACCTAGCGAGAAAAATTCAACATCGTGGCAAATAACATTGCCTTAGTCATATTTACACAATCGTTGCATTTCTTGGCGGTATAGTCAGCTATCTCCCGTATCCTTAAGTTGGTGACATTCTGGTTCTGGAGCAGCTGTTTGATTTGCTGTTCTCAGGCTTCCAATACTCGTATGACACCATCTTTGTGATTTTGCATGTTCACCACATCCACGTCCAGCCTATTGAGCAGCGCATAACAATGATCCATTTCCACCTCAAACTCTTTGGATTGTCGACCCAAGGCCTCTTCGAGAGCACCCAACTCTTTTTTGAGAGGAAAGACCTCTTCATTGTGATTTTGCTTTACTTGATTTTCCAACCTCAAATGGTTGTCTAACTCCTCTTTTAGCTTCCTAAATTTTACTTTGGCTTTGTACAATGCTTTTTTACTCTTGTCATGGGTGGCATCATAATCTTGCATCTTTTCCAACATAGCGGCAATGGTTCTTTGGTCTTTCAAATTTCTAACTGGAACCTCGGAAGCTTTCTTCATTTGTTGGAGTTGAGCTCGTAGGGATTCGTTCTCGCGAATCAGACTTTTCTTCTCCCCCTCAGCTTCCTGAGCTTGCAATTCTTTCTCAAAACTGAGGTTTCTTCACTTCTCTTGGAGAGTATTGATAATTGCTCGGTATTCTTTTTTCTTTTCACCCCAAACCAACCGTTCTTGCATTTTATCATCGAAGCTCTAAACATGTGGCCTTATAGCGGGCCTCTCTGGCTCATTATCTATGCAGGACCTTTTCCCATACAACGTAGTATACCCTGGGTCCACCTCACCCCTTGCCGGATCTGGTACCTTTGTATCATCTTTCAGGTAGCAGCAATCGTCCCAGATTTGCTGAATTAAAGTCTCGGGGAGTGGGGCCTCCGGGTGCAGCTCAATCACTTGACCACTCAAATCCTCATCTTCGGGTACTAGTTGGTACCTTCCCAACAACCTTAAAACCCTTTGAGGAGGGTATGGTTGGAAACTTCTCAAACCCAACAGCAGCAGGTAACTCTTACTGGGAGCCATCCTAAGGTCCACTCAATCTGGTCCGCAGTCAAAGATCTTAAGTGGGATGTCCAAGCTTTTACCCTTTTCTGGAGAATTGTAGTCGTTCACCCTTTCTTCATAGTTTTCAGTAAAATTGTCTTTATTTGGACCATAACTCATGAACTTGGGGTGGTGATGGAGATGTTCAATCAGCCATATTTTCAAGAGAATGTTACACCCCTCAAAGAATTTTTCCCCAGCTTTGCACAAAGTTAATGCCCGATAAGTGTTTGATAAGATGATTGAGGCGAGGGTATGCTGGTCCTTGGTGGTAAGAACATGTACAATTCAGCTATGCGAGTATTAATTGTACGCTTATCATTTGGAAATACCATAATTCTCAAAAATGCCACCATGAAGGCAAAACAACGGTGGAGCTGCTAGGGTTCTTTGTTCCCTTTGTTGTTAATCCCTTTTTTTCTTGTATTTCGAACCTATACGACTGTCCAAATCTAGAGTATAGGAAGTAAAAAGAATAGCGTCCCTTGGTTACATTGGTCTTTTTGATTTGTTTGCTTGTGTTCAAAAGGTCAAAGAACCGATGTACGGTGACTGCTCTCGGGAATATGAGCTTCTGGTTTCTCAAATCTCTACCAAATCTAGAGTAACTTGCTATCCCTTCCAATGTAGAGGTGAGATCAAAATCAGAGAAGTGGAAGATATTATAAACGGGATCCCAAAAGGTTACCAGTTCCTGGATCAAATCACTCTGTGGCTTGACTTTCATGAAGTCTGTAAGTGCACTCAAATGCTTGGTAACCAATTTCCGCCCATTCTCCCCTAAATCAAACCACCACATTTGAAGCTAGAGTGGAGCCTCATCTACAACCTTCAAAGGCGGGTTATGAACAATACTCATTTTGCACCCGTGGGTAGTAGAGGTTAGGGTTGACACTACTTTTTAAAAAAATGAAAACACTCTTTTGTAAAAGGAATCTTTTGTAAAACAATTTTGAAAAACAAAGGATAGAGTGGCTATCTTTGCAACCACGGCCTTTCCGCACCTCCAAGAAAGATTTTAAGGCTATTTTGTTAAGCGAGTTCATCATGGTAAAAAGCGACGCCCCATTGACAGACACGCCCATTTTTGCAAGAACAACCCTTCGACACTTTACGGAATGTTCTAGGGCTATTCCGACATAAACGACTCAAGGTTAAACCAAAGCTGGGTTGGTTTGCTCGTTTTTTGAAAATTCAACACACTTTTTTTCTTTTTGATTATTTTTTGCAAAAGTGGGGTCGATCCCGATGAAAGTTGCCTGCGTATCTCACGTCCGGTGAGAATCAGACCCGCGTAGTTTGGTAAGTTTTTCAAAACAGGGGGAAATGGAGGACACCTTTGAAAGATTCAGGCTTATTTTCTAACAACTCTTTTTGGGTAAAGGTTTTGACAGGGTTTTAGAATTTTTCAAATACCGAAATTTTACAGAAATCGGGTAAATTTCTTTCTCCTATCTTCTCCCCCCTGGTTTCTCTTGATTTTGTTTCTCTACTTTAGAATCCAGTCAACATGCAAAACCGAATCACACAAATGCTAAAATACACCAGGATGGTCTTTTAATTTCGGGTATACCTGTCCTAAACGGACATAACCCATGTGTTGAGTCCCAAAGTTAAATGCACATGATGCAAATATACGTACCTACTAGGGATCCAACATGAGGGTTCATCTAGGTTTAAATACTAGGGGAGAGTTTTTAGACCCGGCCTACTCGAACGGACAACCCGAGCTGAGGTGGGAGCAACATACTGGGAGCCCGAAAGTCTACCCGGACTAGTTACTGGACCGAACCTCATTTTAGCTGGCATGAATCTAACATAAAAGTGGTCCACACGCACGTGTGCACTAATAGATTCGGAAAAATCAGAGGGGGAGGCGTAAGAAAACAGTTTATACGAGTCAACTAATATCAATGCGATAAATGAGTGGCAATTAGCACATTAGGACCATCAAACACAGTAACATAATACAATCAATAAAGCCAAGTATAGATTACATTACAAGCTCGAATTCGGAATCCTGACTAGAGATTCTGGGTTCGGGTCCCCAGCAGAGTCGCCAGAGCTGTCACACCTCCTTTTCCCCAGAGATTGTGGAAAGAAAGGAGTTTTTTCAATTTAACTGATATTATTTGAAAAGGGATTATTTATTTTAAGTTTAAGAGTCGTCACTTGGAATTATTTGTTTACTGTGTTCCAAGTTACCAATTTATTTTAAATCCCAATTCAAGAAAATTTGACTCTATTTATGGTCCACGAAACACAGAAGACCGGGTAAGGAAGTTTGTTAAACTAGGAGAAGGTATGAGGCACTCCCGAATTTCGTGATTTTATCACGGTCACTTAATAATCATACCTAACTTAATTATCTTATTATAACATGTTTTAAAACCTACATACATTTTTATCTTTTACCGCTTTTAAATTATTTTGTTATTATGATTATGGAATTATCTTGAAACGAATGATATGATATGTGTGTCACAAATCATATCACGCGTACGTGTACATAAATAACACTTTATTATTATTAAGATTATGTCACTCAAAGTTATGTGAACGCATACCTTGATTTTAATTTTAGAAATCGTAATTATGTTACGCGAACGCATACCTTAAGAACGTGCCTAAAGCATGCTAACGATTGATAAATTAACTACTTAATATACTTTGAGATTGATGTAAGGCCATGAATTATGGATTGATCTTGTGGAGGAGATATAGAATTGATGAGCTAAACTAGTGTTAATAATTAATTTTCATACTTCTTTTCAATTGTGTAACATTACAAGATAAACCGCTAAGGGCTTAAACGAATAGAAGTAACTTGATTAATTATGAAATCGTTTGACTTTGCGATCAAAATTGTTTAAAATAATCAAGAACTGATGGGATTTAATGTTGACATTAAACGTGTCATTTTACAGTTTTGAATTACAATGTTGAATTTGTGACATTTAAAAGGCTATGTAAGAGTAAGCAATGGGCTTAGGCAAAGAACCCCAATTTCGTGTATCACATATTCCCTGGACTTGGAATGTACTCAAGAGTGATGGCAGATTCTTTTGGACCTTTAATCAGTAAGTAGAAAGTGAAAATTGGGCTCGGCGTCCATCTAAGCCAAGTCCATTGGCGAGCCCATCGGAGTATGGCCATGGACCAAATTACAAATAGTGACCAACAAACAATTGCAGAAATGGCTATTTTAAAGTTTCTCGTCCAAATTCAAATTTCATACTAACATAAGAACTAATTATAATGAACATTCTGCATTTAAACTTCAAAATTAACTATAATTCCCCAATGACTACAGTTATAACCACTTCAACTACATTATATAGCATACAACATCCCTTAGCTAAAATACAGATTTATCTAAAATAACATTACAATCCAGATGTGAGTAGTGACTCCAAACATTTCCGGTGACCCTTTTTGGCTTTGAAATTTATATATTTAACCATTAGTGGCCAAATCTATGAACTACCGCCATATCCACTGCAACAGTAGCCTTTCCTCATTACGATTTACTATAGATAGTCACTTAAAAAGATATTATAAAGGTATCAAGTCCAGAATTCATGTTAAATCAAACCATGATATAGGAAAATCAGTAACAGAAATTAACAGAGAAAGCGCGTGATTTCACAGACCCCTTTAGTCCATTTTTTGGAGTAATATATCAAATAATGAAAGCAAGTCAATTCATATTGCTATACTAGCATGAGAATTCAACAAATCATGTCAAATTTCATAGAGATCGGAAGTTTTTCATTCGAAGGAAAGCATAAATATAGGGATATTTCAAAGCAAGAAACACTTGGAAAAAGACCAAATAAAGGCCAGAAACAGATTCGGATGGAGCTCGGCTATAATTCCAAGAATAAATAGCAGTGTTTTGGACTTTAATTGATCCTTGGAAACCCAGAAAATGCGAAAACAAGTGGCAAGAAATAATATAGCTATAGAATTTCCTCTCTCTTTCTATTTTCTTTCTTTTCTTCTGAAACTCCTTAATTTTAGAAGCTTACCCAATTTTACAGCAGTTAAGTCTCCCAAATAACGGGGGAAGTACCCTTTTTATAGATTAGAACTCCTAGGGCTTCTCTTCAGGGTTTCTTTTCTCCCTTTAATTTTCTATTTTTAATCCCTAAGGGCTTCAAAGCCGACCTTTTTACTTCTTTTATTGCTAATTAGACCTTTTAGGCCCTTTCCTAGAAGTTTTCTAGTTGTTAACAATAAAATTCTCTAAGTTTAACTCCCAAATTACCTTTTTAGACCCTTGTGTTTACATTCATCTACCAGCAACTGTCTAGGCCTTTAGCCAATAGGCCAATGGCCGCCATTTCCCCAATCCTACGAGTTTCTATACTCAGTGAGCCTATCTGTCAAACAAGACAGGCCCATTTTCCGTGACTATAGCCAAACGGAAAACCCAATTACACTTTATGAACCAATTGAAGACAAAAATAATCATCATCAAAATAAATTCAATATGCAGTTAACCTAATTAAAACATGTAATAATTATTAAAATAATCATGCATACACAAGATTAATTAATTAAGTGTTTACTAAATTGAACTAAAAATATGCGAATAAAGATTCATTGAGATCAACGGTAGAGTAATTAATCTGAAACAATGAAGAGATAGAGGGATTACCAATCGTTGTCACTCAATGCCGGTCAGAAAACCTTCTGGCAATCAACAAACTCCGGCAAGCAAGAATTATTGCTATATGAGCACTGGCCAGGAATTCTCCATTTCGGCTAGTGCTACATATAACTATAGCTCTTGAAAACCGTGTAGAGAGAGAAGTGAAGAATTTAGAGAAATTCGACAAGTCAACGCCAATCAGCGAAATTTTGGCCGCCAGATTTAAAGGGAGACAGTGACACCAAACGACGGGTCTTTCATGGACCTATCATTTGGTGTAAGATTCAAGGCGAGTGGGCCAGATTGAGGGGTAATTCAAAAAAAATGGGCGAAAAGGATTGAGTATTGATTCCCATATCCTCTAATCGAGAGGATTGGGTGATCTTTTTGTGAAGTTGATGGTAGATTTAGAAATAAGGTGAGGTGAGGAGTATAGGGTGATATTTTGAAGTAATTTGGAGACGATGCGCCGCCATGTACAATTTTTGGCGGGCGGAATTGGGCGGCGGTTGGGGAGAGAAGAAGGTAAGGGAGGGACGGCTAGGGTTTGATCTAAAGGGGAAATGTTTGGATTAATGAAATATGGGGGATGTTAGTCGTTTTAGTTGCTAGTAAAAGGGGAACGATGCCATTTGCACAACTAACGGCATTGTTTGAGATGCTGGGGCTGGGCAAGCCGGGTAAGTGATGGGTTGAAAGGGCCGTTAGACTAAATGGGCCATCGATATTAGGCTGCTGGCCTGTGGAGACTAACTGTGCCGTTTAGAAATTGGCCCAGTTTTGGGCAGCCCTCTTTTCTTCTTTCTTTTAATTAATTAACCAATTCATTTTTCAATTTAGCCATTTTAACTTAACAATGCCTAATTTAAAACTAATTAAAATATTCACCTATTCCATCTAACAATTAAACTAATTAAAGTTGTGAATTATCAATTTAAGTTAATTAATTAATTAATTAAGCTAAAATGCAAAGAAGATAACTATTTTGTGATTTTCTGTATTTGAACAATGCTTTTAACAATGTAATTAAATCCTAAAATATAATTAAGATCCTAAAAATGCAAGGACTAAAGACAAAACCATTTTGGTGATTTTAATGAATTTTAAGATACTCCTAATGATGCAAGTAATCTAAAATGCTAACAAACAAATAAGGAAAAATATTCAAATATTCCACAAAAACCAAAATAATTGGAAAACTATTTTGGACCTTTTAAGAGTAATTTTTAATTATAGGGAAAAACTTATATGTTCACATATTATATTTTGCCTTTCTTTCATATCATAAATCAGTTATTGGCTTAATAATTGAATTCTTTTTGTTGATGTGAGAGTTGGCTTGTCAAGCAAGTGTGTTAGGTGCCATCACGGCCTTGGTGGGATTTTGGGTCGTGATAAGTTAGTATTAGAGATCTAGGTTCTAAGAATTTCACAAGTCACAAGCATGCCTTGTAGAGTCGTGTGGATCGGTACAGAGACGTCACTATCTATATGCGAGCGGCTATAGAGCTTTGGAAAACTTCCCTTTATGATTCCTCATCGTGCAAAGATTATTGTCTTGAATCTAAATTTTGCTCTTCTATTCTTTCCCAGATGGTGAGAACACGTGCATCGGCAGCAGCAGTGGGTTCCGGAGAAGCAGCACAAAGGTTATAGCGGCTAGAGGTAGAGGTCGGGGTAGGGCCAAGGCTCCCACTAGGGGTTGCACAGTGGTGACTAGGGACAGAGCACCTGCTAGAGTCCAAGAGCATTCTAGGGCAGTATCAGTGGATCCCCTTGTGTACCAGGCAGAAGATCAGTTTCATGATGATCACATTGAGGCCCCCGTCCCCACTCACCCGGATAGGGTTTCTTTGTTGGACCAATATTCCAGGAGTCCATGGCCAAGATGGTCAGCTTTATCGATGCTTTGACTCAAGTTGGAGTGGTTCCAGTGGCCTAGCCACATCTCAGGCTAGAGGGGGAGTTCAGACACCTATCGCTCGTACTCTGGAGCAGCCTATTGTAGCAGCTATACCTGAGATTTTGCTTGCCATGTCTGTTGATAAGCAGAAGAGATTAAAAAGGTTTTAGAGGTTGTCTCATCCATACTTTGAGGGCAGTATTTCAGAGGATGCCCAGGATTTTCTACACAGAAGTCATCAGATACCTCATAATTTGGGCTTGGAAGAGTCCAACGGGGTGGACTTCACTACATTTTAATTTATAAGAGTTTCCAGGAGATGGTGGTGGACTCATGAGCTAGGTAGACCAGTAGGTTCACCTTCACTTACATGGGCTCAGTTCTCACAATTGTTCCTTGAGAATTATATCTCACATACTATGAGGGATGAGTTGAGAAGTTAGTTTGAGCATCTTTAGCGGGATTGTATGACTGTGACCGAGTATGAGGCAAGATTCAACAGAGTTGTCTCGTCATGCTACTATTTTCTTCCCCACCGAGGCTGAGACGGTGAGGCAATTTATTAAGGGTTTGAATTATGGCATCAGGATTTCTATGGCTCGAGGGTCAGAGATTGCGACTACTTTTCATCAGGGTGTTGAGATAGCTTGGAAGATCAGCATGTTTGTAGCCAGTGACAAGAGGTTGTAGGGAGAGATAAGAGACCACGTTGTTCTGGTAGGTTCAGTGGTACCTCATCTAGAGATAAGGGTCGGTTTAGTAGAGGCCAGCATAGTAGAGAAGTTCGTTCTACACAGCATGTAGGCCATGGAGCAGTGTCTCGGCCATCGTTTAGCATCCCCGTTCCATCATATTTTAGTGCTCTTCCAGCGAGCTCATACTATCCTCCGTCTATTCAGGGTTCTTATAGTGGGTATTCAGGCCATCAGGGGCAGGTTCAGGTTCAGCAGCCTCAGTCAGGTAGAGGTTGCTACGAGTGTGGAGAGCTTGGCCACATGAAGAGTCATTGTCCTAGGTTCATGAGTGTGGTTTCAGCACCAATTGCTCGACCCCCTGCTCAGACAACTAGAGGGAGAGGACGTGCAACTAGAGGTATCCCTTGAGGAGGTGGTCAGATTGGTGGAGCTTCGACTAGTAGTGGTCAGGCTCGTTTCTGGGTAGGCTAGAGGTAGAGGACTTAGATGCAATAATCACATGTATGGTTTCGGTATATCATAGAGATGCTTCTTTGTTATTTGATCCAGGTCTACTTATTATTATGTGTCATCATACTTTGCTCCTTATGTGTATATGCCTCTTGGTTCTCTTGATATTCATGTTCATGTATCTACAACTGTTGGTTATTCTATTGTGGTGGACTATATCGGTCGTGTATAGTCATTATTAGGAGCTACGAGACTAGGTTTGATCTTCTGTTGCTTAAGATGGTGGACTTTGATATGATTTTGGGTATGGATTGGCTATCTCCGTACCATGCTATTCTTGATTATCATGCTAAGACCGTGATGTTGGCTATGTCGGGGTTGCAGAGGTTGTAATGGAGGGGTTCTTTTGGTCACACCCCTAGTAGGTTGATTTTATTTCTAAAGCTCAACGGATGTTTGAGAATGGGTGTTTGGAGTATCTGGCCTTTGTGAGAGAAGTCAGTGTTGATACTCTTACTCTTGATTCAGTTCTAGTAGTGAGGGAGTTTCCAGATGTGTTACTTACAGACCTACCAGGTATGCCACCTGATAGGTATATTGATATGGTGTCATGCACTCAGCCCATATCTATTGCATCGTACCGTATGGCTCCAACCGAGTTGAAGTAATTGAATAAATAGTCCCAAGAGTTGTTGGATAAGGGGTGAATCACACTGAGCGTTTCACCTTGGGGTGCGCTAGTATCTTTTGTGAAGAAGGAGGATGGCTTATGAGAATGTGTGTTGATTACAGTAGTTGAAAAGGGTAATTATCAAGAACAAGTATCCACTACCTCACATTGATGATTTGTTTGATCAGCTTCAATGTGCCAAGGTGTTGTTGAAGATTGATTTGAGATCGGGTTATCACTAGTTGAATATTAGGGCTCCTGACATACCTAAGACGACTTTTAGGAATCGTTATGGGTATTATGAGTTCTTGGTGATGTCTTCTGGTTTGATTAGTGCCCAGAAGCTTTCATACACTTGATGAACAGTGTGTTCCAGCCTTATTTGGATTCATTTGTCATCATATTCATTGATGATATCTTGGTGTATTCCCCTAGAATAGAGGAGCACGAGCAGCATTTAAGGGTGGTGCTCCAGATTTTGAAAGGGAAGAAGTTGTATGCTAAGTTCTCCAAGTGTGAGTTTTGGCTGGATTCTGTGGCATTCTTGGGCTACGTGGTATCCGATAATGGGATCAAGGTGGATCAGAAGAAGATTGAGTCAGTTCAAAGTTATCCCAGACCTTCTACCGCCATAGAGATCAGGAGTTTATTAGGTTTGGCTATTACTATCATTGCTTTATGGATGGATTATCATTTGTTGCAGCTCCATTGACCAAGTTGACTTAGAAGGGCACTTCATTCATGTGGTATGATAAGTAGGAGGAGATCTTACAGAATCTCAAGACTGCTTTGACTACAACTCCAGTTTTGGTGTTGCCTTCAGGGTCAGGGATGTATACTATTTATATGCTTTGTGTATTGGTCTTCGATATATGTTGATACAGGACGATAGGGTGATTGCCTATGCGTCACGCTAGTTGAAGCCCCGTGAGAAGAATTATTCGGTCTATAATTTGGAGTTAGCATCTATTATGTACATGCTCAAGATTTGGAGTCATTACTTATATGGTGTGTCATGTGAGGTTTACACTGATCATCAGAGTCTTCAGAATTTGTTTAAGCAAAAAGATTTAAATTTGAGGCAGTAAAAGTGGTAAAAGTTGTTGAAAGAATATGATATCACTATCCTGTATCATTCGGGTTAGGCGAACGTGGTAGCAAATGCCTTGAGTCAAAAGGTGGAGAGTATGGGGAGTTTGACATTTATTCCAGTTGTGGAGAGGCCTTTAGCTATGGATTTTTAGGCTTTGGCCAATAGATTTGTGAGATTGGATATTTTTGAGCCTAGCAGAGTTCTTGCTTGTGTTGTTGTGTAGTCGTCCTTGTTTGAGTGTATCAAGACTCGTCAGTATGATGACTCCCATTTGCTTGTCCTTAAGGACATAGTGTTGTGAGGTGGTGCTAAGGATGTGGCTATTGGTGATGATCGTGTATTGCAACTCCAGGTCGGATTTGTATCCCTAATGTGGGTAGTTTGAGGGAGTTGATTCTTGAGGAGGCTCTTAGTTCGTGGTATTCTATCCACCCAGTGCTATAAAGATGTATCATAATTTGATGCAGCATTACTAGTGGCGGGGGATAAAGAAAGACATTGTTGGGAATGATTCACAGTGTTTGAATTGTCAGCATCTCAAGTATGAGCATCAGAGGCTGGGTAGTTTGCTTCAGAGGTTAGATATAATGGAGTGGAAGTGGGAGCATATCACTATGGACTTTGCGATATAGTTTCCACAAACTTTGAGGAGGTTTGACGTGGTTTGGGTCATTGTGGACAAACTAACGAAGTCTGTATATTTCATCCCGGTCATGTCTTCTTACACTTCAAAGACGTTGGCTTAGATCTGCATAAGAGAGATTGTCCATTTGCATGGTGTTCCTGTTACTATCAGCTCAGACCGTGGCACTCAATTTATATCATATTTTTGGAGAGATGTTTAGCATGAGTTGGACACGCAGGTTAAGCTGAACATAGCATTTCACCCTCAAACATATGGACAATCCAAGAGAACCATTGGAATCTTGAAGGATATGTTGAGAGCTTGTGTTATTAATTTCGGAGGCCAGTGGGATCAATTTCTACCATTAGTGGAGTTCGCCTACAACAATAACTATCAGTCTAGTATGCAAATGGCTCCCTATGAGGCCTTATATAAGAGGAGATGTCGTTCTCTAGTTGGTTGAATTGAGCATGGTGAGGCTAGGTTATTGGTCATAGATTTGGTTCGCAATGCTTTGGAGAAGGTGAAGTTGATTCAGGAGTAACTTCGTACAGCACAATCTTGGCAAAAGAGTTATGCTGATAGGAAGGTTCGTGATGTGGTTTTCATGGAGGGTGAGAAGGTTCTTCTTAGAGTTTCACCTATGAAAGGCGTGATGATATTTGGGAAGAAGGGCAAGTTAAGCCCTCGGTATATTGGGTCATTTGAGATTTTGGAGAGAGTTGGTGAGGTGGCTTACAAACTTTCTTTGCCACCTAGTTTGTCGGGGGTTCATCTGGTATTTCTCGTTTCAATGCTTCAAAAGTATTATAAAGATTGGTCACATATGTTGGCTTTCAATTCTATGCAGTTATATGAAAATCTAGCTCATGACTAAGAGCTGGTGGCAATTTTGGATAGGCATGTTTGGAAGTTGAGATCGAAAGTGGTTGCATTAGTGAAGGTTCAGTGGAGAGGTCAACCAGTTGAGGAAGCGACTTAGGAGATCGGGCATGATATGCAGAGCAGATATCCTCATCTTTTTAGCATTTCAGGTATGATTCTAACAATGTTCGAGGATTAATATTTATTTAAGAGGGGGAGAATGTGACGACTCGACTGTTCGTCTTGTGTATTTGAGCCATCTTTCCCTATTTTATGCTTCTCGTATGCTTGTTTGTAATTTTGTGATTTGCGGGAATGGTTGATTTGGTTTTCCGGGAGGTTTGGGAGTCAATTAGAACACTTAGTTATATCTTGGCTAGCCTAAGTTGCTAGAGTTGAATGAGGTTTGACTTTTGAGTAGATGGCCTCGGATTGGTGATTTGATGGTTTCAATGGGTTCATATGATGATTTTGGACTTAGGAGTATTTTCGTATTTGGATTTGGAGGTTCATGGAAGGTTTTGGCTCTATTTGCCGAAAGTTGGCAATTTGAAGGTTTGAAAAGTTCATAGGTTAAACCGCGAGTTGACTTTCAGGTTATTGGGCTTCAATTATGGTTTTGGGACTTGGAGTAGGCTCATTTAGTAGACAGGAACTTGTGTGCCAAGTTTGGTTGTGAACCGAGGTCGTTAGGCATGAATTAGACGCTTGGTTGGAAGTTTAGAAGCTTATGAACTTAAGAGAAGTTCGGCTTGTCGTTTGATTTTTTATTCATAAATGTGACGATGTCGTATGTGTTTGGAATCTTTGGATAGGTCAGGGTAGTGTTTATGGACTTGTTTGTATAGTTGGACGGGGTCCTGGGTCGCTCAGGTGAGTTTCAGACCACCCGAAGCATGTTAGATGTTGCAAATTTTGCTAGCGCCTGGTGTGTTTCACGATCGAGGAGCATGTCTCGTGATCACGGAGGGTTATTTTAGCCCACATGATGTTTGTTCTTCGTATTCATGATTAAGCTGTTGCATTCGCCAAGTGTTGTGGGCAGTGTTCATCGTGTTCGTGGAGAGTCGAGGGAGGTTGGAGAATTAGCCATCGCGATCGCGTGTAATGTCTCACGTTCGCATATGTCTGTTTGGATGAGCTTCGGGATCGCGCTGTAGGTTCCATGTTCACAAAGAGGTTTTGAGGCGAGGGGAAGAATTTGGACTTCGCGATTGCGAGGGTCCTGTCGCGATCACGAAGGGTAGTGCTCGGCAACCTATTTTGAGTTATAATTTTGGGATTTTACCCATCTCTCGTAATTTGAACCCTAGACTTCAAAACGTGGAGATTCTTAAGAGCAATTTTACTACTACATTGGAGGTAAGGAATTTTCACTTGGATTTGTATTTATATCTTGTTTTCCCTTGGAATCTTACCCTTTAATCATGAATTTTTGAATTGAAATTTAGGGGGTTTGTCCAAAATTTTGGAGAGTGAAAATTGGGGATTTAGGATTCGATTTGGACTCGATTTTAGAATCTAATCACATATTTGGACTCGTGGGGTATGGGTATTCAGGGTCTTCCCCTTGACTCGAGTTTTGACCATGTGGGTCTGGATTGACTTTTGTTGACTTTTGGTGATTTGATTAAAGATTAAAGATTTATTGTTTGGAATTGATTTTCATGGCTTTGTTTGATGTTATTGAGTTGTATTTGACTAGATTCGATTCGTTTGGAGATTAATTTGAAAGGGAAGGCTATTTTGGAAGGTTGAAGACTATCGAGCGGAAGTAAGTCTTTTATCTATCCTTATAAGAGGGAAATATGCGATTTTTTTGCTATTTGTTGCTTGTTTTAGGAGCCACATATATGCAAGGTGATGAGCGTATATGCGTATCTAGGTTATAGACATATCTTGTATATGGTAGGCTTATGATTATGCCTTCTTTGGACTATGTGAATTTCTTGTTCATGTTTCGTTGATTCTATGATTATGAGATGACTTAAGGTTTTGGCTTAGAAGCACGCTTAGGGTTATGATTTGTGAATTGGGCAAAAATGATTATTTTGCAACATTGATCTTCTTTGTCAAGCCATAGTCATATACTTGTCATAGTGATTCATGGCTAGGTGGTTAATGGTTTATTTCGTTCATGTTAAATATTATGATAAAAATTTTGAACGATGAAATTACTTATTGAATTGTTGAGATGAATTGGATTACATGATTAGCCATAGATCTTTTAATTTTTTGTGTTTTTATCCATATTTCTATTATTGTGATTCGGTACCTTTAATTATGTTGTCTCATACATATTTCTATGAGTTTGAAAGTTAAATATTATAAAAAGATGAGAATTTTGGCACCTCGGATATTATGAGAGGATATTGGTTATTGATAATGTTGTGTGGATCGGGTATCACACCGCTATGGGAATATTGTGTATCGGGTTGCATGGCGCAATATTATTATTATTTATAGATCGGGTTGCACGCCGCAACGACGCTTGAATTTGGTACCATCCCTCCGGAGTTAGGTGATTACCAATATCACTTTGGGCCCTGTGAATGCCTGATACTTAGATTGGTATTGATTTGCACACTCTGTCAGTATTGGGTATATGGAGAAGTGCGGTGAGAATTGATATTGGATGGTGAGCGTGCATTTGTAGCTTAGACTCATGCAGTGCCTCTTATTTCACCTGATTGTTATTGACTCGTATCATGATTGTGAAAGACTTGAAATATGTAATATTGGGTGCTATCTCTTAGTTGAAAAGCATGTTTATATACCAGCTTTACTGTATTTTTACTGGTAGACTTGACTGATAATGTCACACTTTATTCTATATGTTGATTATGCCTCTTATGATATTTGAGTTGTTATTAAGTTCGACTATGACCTCTCGCCACTGCTTCTTCGAGGCTAGACTTGATACTTATCGAGTATCGTATTTTATACTCATACTACACTTCTGTACATTTTATGCAGGTTCTGAGACTCGTTTTGGAGTTATTCATCCCGCAGAGTGGGATTGCTTTCGGAGACTTCGTGGTGAGATGCTTACTTTATCTGATCTGCAGCACATGGAGTCCTCGTTCCCTACATTTTATATTTGTCTTTGTGTCCTTGCAATTTCTGGACAGACTTTGTATTCAGTTAAGATCTTGTACTTTTATTAGATGATTGCGACTAGTTGTGATACCCGGGTTTTGGGAGAGCCGTTGAGACAGTTGTGGTCATGTGTAGACCTGTATGAGATTTGTGCACATTTGATATTTAAGTAATGTCATATTTCACTTTGCTATCATATTATGAATCGGTTAATGGCTTAATAATTGAATTCTATTGTTGATGTGAGAGTTGGCTTACCAGCAAGTGTGTTAGATGCCATCACGGCCTTGGTGGGATTTTGGGTCATGACATTTTTTCCCTATTTATTAGAATAAATATTTATTAAAAAAATATGCTTTCTAAATTAATACATATTCTTTTGTTATTTAAAAATAGAACAATCATGAATTTCACTATATACCACATAAGTGGGAGATCCCAATTACTCTTAATGATATTAGTTATCAATTTATAGCTATTAAATATATATTTCTTAAGAAAATATCTATTTTAAGTAGCTAGTAATAAAAACAATTAATACCTCTTACATGCACATATATTTGTCAAACATCAATTTATGTATTTGTCCTTCTAAAAAAAGTTTATTTAATTTATATTGTTAACTTTTTTTTAAAATCCAACTATGTTAATATACATGTGCAATCAAACTTGACATATGAATTTATATTGTAATTATATCATGATAAACAAATAGGTATATATAACTACTACAACAGCAAACCTAGTGGTGTTGCATAACTAGAGTCTGGAGAGGATAGTGTATACGCAGACTTACCTCTACACTGGGTGGGTAGAGAGATTGTTTCTAATTGACCTCGGCTCAAGAAAAATGAAAAGAAACAGTAGAAACAAGCAATATCAACAAAATTGGCGAGAAATATAATAACATCAAACTATGAGCCAAAAAATAAATGGAAGAAAGCAGTAGCAATAAGTATTGACCACAACAAGATACTAAGAAACCGATGCGGAAGGTAATAGGAAAAACAACATGTAAAATTAGCAATCTAAGAATAAGAAAGAAACTACCAGACTGATCCTAATACCCCCGATACGGCTTCTAAATACGCTTGACTACCTACTAACCTTCTAGCCTAATTCTCGACCTCCACACCCTCCTATCAAGGGCCATGTCCTCGGTAAGCTGAAGCTACGCCATGTCCTACCTGATCATCTCTCTCCAATACTTCCTTGACCTTCCTCTACCTCTTCCTATACTCACCAAAGCCAACCGCTCACACCTCCTTACCGGGGCATCTGAGCTTCCTCTCTTCACATGCCCGAACCATCTAAGCCTCGCTTCCCTATCTTGTCATCCACGGGGTCCATACCCACTTTAACCGGATATCTTCATTCCTGATCTTATCGACCCTGGTATGCCATACATCCATCTCGACATCCTTATTTCCGCAACTTTCATCTTCTGGATATGCAAATTCTTGACTGGCCAGACTTTATCCTATACAATATTGTCGGTCTAACCACTACTTTATATAACTTACCTTTAAGTTTTGGTGGCATATTCTTATCACGCAAGACACCAGATGCTAGCCTCTATTTCATCCACGTCGCTCTGATACAATGTATGATATCCTCGTTAATCTTCCCATTTCCTTGTATAACTAACCCAAGATACTTGTAACTTCCTCTCTTGGAGATGACTTGAGAATCGAGTCTGGCGTACATGTCTGCTTGCTTCGTCATGTTGATGAACTTGCACTCCAAGTATTCTATTTTAGTCCTGTTCAACTTGAAACCTTTAGACTCTATGATCTGTCTCAAAACCTCTAACTTATTGTTAACTCCACTTTGCGTCTCGTCAACTAATACTATGTCATCTGCAAATAACATACACTATGGCACCTCTCCGTGAATGTGGCGTGTTAGTGCATCCATCGCCAAGGCAAATCAAAACGGACTAACTGTAGATCCCTTATGTAACCCATCACAATCGAAAAATGATCGAGTCTCCTCCTACTTTCCTCACCCGAGTTTTAGCTCCATTATACTCTTAATCACACTAGTGTACGCCAAAAGAATACCTTTAGCCTCCAAACATCTCTATAGAACCTCACTTGAGAATGTCGTACGCTTTCTCTAGGTCAATAAACACCATATCCAAATCCTTCCTCCTCTCCCTATACTATTCCACCAGCCTTTTAACAAGGTGAATAGCTTCCGTAGTCGAACGACCCGGCATGAATCCAAACTGGTTCTCAAAAATAGACACGGTCCTCATTACCCTTACTTTCATCACCCTCTCCTAAACTTTTATAGTATGACTAAGCAACTTGATACCTCTATAGTTGATGTAATTTTGGGATATCACCTTTATTCTTGTATAACAGAATCATCATACTCCACCTCCATTCTTTGGGCATCTTCTTCGTCCTAAAAATAACGTTAAACAACCTAGTGAGTCATTCCAAGCCTTCCATACCTATGTTTTCCAAAATTCACCGGAATTTCATATGGCTAGTTACCCTGCCCCTGATCATCTTATACGTAGCCCTCTCGGCCTCCTCAATTTTAATACACCTATAATATCCAAAATCATGACAACTCTCTAAGTACTCCAAATTACTCATCACAATGTTCTTCTCTCCCTCTTCATTCAAGAGTTGATGAAAGTAAGTCTGCCATCTTCATTTAGTATGTGCTTCCTCCATCAAGACTCAGCCATCCTCATCTTTAACGGACCTTACTTGGTCCAGATCATGGTCCTTTCTTTCTCTTACCTTGGCCAACCTGAATAGCTTCTTGTCCCCACCTTTATCCCAAGTTCTTCATACAAACGACTAACCATTGTAGTCTTAGCCTCCATGACTGCTAACTTCGCCACCTTCTTAGTCTTCTTATACAATTCTTTGTTCATCTTCTTCTCCTCCTTGATTTTGCTCTCCACTAGCTTCAAATATACCAATTTTTTGGGTTTCGCTTTTTCTTAGACCTCTTTTTCCACCATCAGTCCCATTTGCAACCGCCAGAGTAACACTTCGAGACCCCTAACACCTCTCTCGCTACTTTTCTAATACAGTTTTCCGTCATATCCCGCATACCACTTGCGTCAGAATCCTATAGCCAGCAACTTCTTCCCCAACTCCTAAGCTTTGTCCTTAATCAAGACTCCACATCAGATATTCGGTCGACCCCACACAACTCTCTTATTCCTCTTCCTCCTGATCTTTGAGTCTATCACCAAGAGCCTATGTTTTGTCGCAAGGTTCTCACCTAGGATAACCTTGCAATCCGTACAGAGACCTTTATCACTCTTCTTGAGGAGTAGATAGTCAATTTGGGTCTTGGCCACCGCACTTTGGTAGGTGACCAAATGCTCCTCCCTTTTCTGAAAGCTAGAGTTTGCTATCATCAAATCAAAACCTTTGGAAAAATCCAACAGTGAAGTGCCTCACTTCCCAAAATTGAAGCCGACATGCACCTCTTCATAACCCCCAATAGTCGACCCGATATGGCTATTGAAATCCCCTCCTATGAATATCTTCTTGGTGGGTAGGATACCACGCACAACCTCGTCTAGACCCTCCCAAAAATGCCTTTTAACCTCCTTGTCTGAGTTGTGTAAGTGCTAATAACGTTTAAAGTAAATCCTCCAACAACTAGCTTAATAGCCACCAACCTATCATTCATCCGCCTAAACTCTACCACTATCTCCCTAAGTTCCTTATCCACCAAAATACCTACTTTGTTCCTACCCCTTACGCCTCCTGAGTACCACAGTATAACCCCATCTATATCTTGTGCCTTAGTCCCCACCCACCTAGTCTTCTAGACACAAGAGCTATGTTGACCTTCCTCTTCTGGAGAATCTTCGCCAGCTCTATGGACTTTCCCGTCAAAATCCCTATGTTAAGACCCAATTCTCAACCTAGAGACACCCTTGTTCCCCTTACTGCCCTTGCCCCCGTCCCACCCCCACCTCAACACCCACTTACCCAAGGATATGATATTACTCTACCATCATACACCACAACTATAATAATCTACGGTATACTATGGTATCATTGCCAAAGTGCTAAAATGAAAGAAATAAGTTGCAACTATAAGGCCCTAATCAAGAGAGAAAATAAACACACTAGTATTATGCCTAAACTGACCCTAATCAAATTAGTTCAAAAAACGAGGGAGGGAAAGGGTCGACAAGTGGGCATGAGGTACCAACTCCCCTTAATAGAACCTGGAATATAGTGTGGAGTATGTGGCATTGTTGCGGCACATGACGCAATAGCTTCCAACTTTTTGTTGCTCTGTGACATTGGCATGTCTGCCTCATGCTCGTCTCCAAGAGCTACTAATGCATACCTGAAAGATATAAAAAAACCGCGGGGCCAAAAATTAAGGGAGGTTGATGTCACCACTACTACTAGTGACATCGGTGTTCTGGGAGTATGGGATGCAACGAAAGTATAATGGGAAAAAAAGAGGGGAAGGGGGAGGGGGACGGACGGGCTAATCAGGCTTCGTCGGACCGGTCTGATGTTGGCGACGAGGACAATAGGGGGACCAAGATAGAAAAGCAAAAGAAAGAAAAAAGAAGAGGGGAGAAGCGGGGTAACAGAAGGGGAGAAGGAGAGAAGATGGGAGGAAGAGAGAGAGGAGGTGTCGCGGGTCGGATGTGCGGTCATTGGCTATGACTGCTACTGCTAAGGTTTATGGGGGGAGAGGGAAGAAAGAAGAGAAATAAAGGAGGGAGGAATGAGAGAAGGAGGAGAAGAGATAAGGCCTACCTGGTCGCTGGCGCTAGTGAGAGACGGTCGAATCTGACCGTTAGTAAGAGAGGAGATGTTGAGGCAATTGTCGAAGGAATAATTGTTTTCCCTTTCTGTCACCATAAAGAGTATCATCTATATAATTACTATGTTGTCTAATTATTAGGCTCTATAATTATTACCATCATCAAATCATATTATATTATACTCCCTTCGATTTAATTTAGATAACATACTTTCCTTATTAGTCCGTTCAAAAAGAAATAACACATTTCTATATTTAAAAATAATTTAACTTTAAATTTTTTATTCTATCCACTTTACCCTTAATGAGAAGTTTTTATAGCCACACAAATATTATGGCCCCATTAAGCTTTTGCTCTTTAAGCATTTAGAACCACTTGTTTCAAAAATCTTTTTTTTTTCTTATACTTTGTGCCAAGTCAAACTATATCATCCAAATTAAAAAGGAGTGAGTAACAATACAAAGTTTTAGGGAATCCAAAAACTTATTTTGAGTCTTTGACAATGAATTTTTATATATTTTTAAATAAATTTACAATTTACACTAGTAATTCTTCTGCGTACCTCAAAATCTAGTATGTTTGCGCCAAGTTATAATGTGTTAACTATGGAACTTGTCGCACTTCACGCGATATAAAAGACCTCGTTATACTTACATAATAAATTTCTTCTAATATTCAAAATGTTGAAAGAGCAAAAAATAGGTTGTGAATATTACTTTTGATTCACATCTGGTTTATTTATTTCTTCCGGAAAAAGTATTCATAATTATTTTTGTTAGTATTTTGGTACAAGTGTGAAGACAATAAAAGAGACATGATTTCTCATCTTTGTCTAATATTTAGGAGTAAAAATTTATTTGAAATTTATCTTTGAGTTATAAAATAAAAGTATAAGTTCCTGAAAATAATAAATGTCGATAGTGTATAATTAACTCTATAATGAAAGAAATTGTCCCATATAAATATTTAATTATTAGATAATAATTCAACTTAAAATTTATTTTAATGGCTAAAATTAGAATTGGAAGTGTGTATTTGACTTTGAAGTGTCATTATTCAAGTGAGATGAGTAATTCAATAGTATTAGCTAATACCAAATTTTAAATATTTAACTGTAGTTATATTCTTATTCATGAGAATTGTTTTTCAAATAGTAAAAAATCGATTAGGTAAAAAATCATCTATGAATGACATGTTCCCAAAAAAATGCAATAAAAATACTTTGTAATCTCAAATAATTAAGAATCACTATATACAATAAATAAATTCTAAATCAAATGTAAAGCCATAACTGTAGTCAAGAAACCTACATATATTCAACTAAATTCTAAAAATGTTATATAAAAATTTTAAAATATCTTATAAATTATCTTTATGGAATAACTGATAAGTGTTTCATAAATATCTTATAATTGTTTCATATAAATCAGAATGAACAAAAGTTTATAAAAAAGACTTTGGCCACTTCTGTTATTATTCAAAACCTCATACTTCCCCTTTCTTTGATCTTTTTAATCATTTCCTTTATTCATTTTGTTTATCATTTATATATAGTTTAAATGCAAGATTTTTATTAGGTACAATTTTAATGATTTTGAAGTTTTAAATATAAGGACTTTCAATAGTTCAAATAAGAAAAGATTTAATATGTAAAATTTTAATTGATTTTAAACTCCTAAATATGAGGAAATTAATTAAATAATTATTCCTAAATATTAAAAAATAATCAAATTACTATTTTTCTCAATGCGAACTGTATTTGTAAAGGGTACAAAATGCAAAGGACATTTCGCTAATGGATTTCGTACTTTTAATATAGTATAGAGTATTTGATAATAATTATTTAAAAATAACATAAATAATATTTAAAGTTGTATTTATATTATAAAGTAAAGATTAACAGACAATTATATGCTCCTAAAAATAACAAATACTAATTATAGATAGGAATTTGTACCCATTTTAGAAGATACAAAGAGGATCACCTAACTGAGAAAAGACATCTTCTTTTATTTTTCTCGCAATGAAAATGCAAATTGTTTAATTTCTTTAATCAATAAAAAATAATATAGAAATTATTTTCAAGAGATTAGAAAAGAAGAAATCACTTTTTCATTGACTTGGAGAAAGCTTTCTTTTCTCTGTCCATTTATGTAACCGTGTATTTATTTGGATGCATCCAAATGTTTGTCTTTTCAGAGAGTAAGAGTCAATAGTTAAAATTGAATTGCTTGCAATTGACGGGTTCTGAAAGAATGATGTTAATATTATTCTAGAAGGAGTAAAAATATGAAATTCATGTTAAAATCAGAATTACAATTTATTCCCTCAACCAAATCTCATGAATTTAATTTTTAGTTTTGTTGTGTTTGTACAATCAGTTCTCATTTAAATTGGAACTTTTTAAAAGTAAGTTAAAAGAATATTTTAAATTATTTATATTATTTCAAAACATTTTATGAGAAATAATTTACAAAAATAATTTGCATGTTTATTTTCTAAAAATATTTTTATATGATTTTTGTTTTATTTTATTGATATGAGTTAGAATGTCTAACCATTTGTTTGTTAAGGAATGCAATTATCCGAATAACCTGTACAAAATTTGTAAATATGTCATTTTAAACTAATAATCATACATGAGATATCGTAAACAAAAATCATAACTGACATCCTTTTAATTTACAATTGTCTATAAAAAAAACCACATTATTAATTTGCTTATACTTTATTTAAACATAGAAAATATTTCCAAGATTACCTACATATCAATAGTATTTTTTTTTTTAATGTAAAATTATAATATAAACATAATACATCAAATACATTAATATGGACATAGTCACCAAAAGTACATTGTAACTCTATATTTTAAGGAGTGGCATATCAGATAAAAGGTGCTATATTGAAAACGGGAACGCAAAAATAGCTGAAAAAAGTAATATAAAAAAATATTTTTTTTCTCCTACTGGAAAAAGAAAGGAGAGGAGCATTCAAAGATTGTGATTTGAAGTATACAAGTATGACGTCTTCATGTTCATGTTGTATATTATTTAGAATCCCACGGCTCAAATTTAATGATATGATTAATTAATAATTATTTATGGGAAGGAAATAACATAGTATGCATATCTCTTGCAATCATAAATGAAAAATAAAATATGCAATATAGATAATGTCTTAAATTTTGTAAGAGAAAATCAATCTTAACGGACTAACCAAATATTCCTTGGCGATTAATTCTACCATGTTTTATTATAATTGATAAATTTACAACAAAAAAACTTGTGTACTGTTTAGTTAAATTTTCTTCTTTAAACACTAAAGTGAAAGTCAAAACTGTAAATATAATACTAATTAATACCTCTAGCATCATCCAAATAAAAATACTCCTTCGTCTTACCATTAAAAAACTGTACATAAAACATATATGGTTCTGTACAAATCAGCTTTGAGCAATCAAAGGAAACCACTAGTTTGCGAAATTGAACAAACTTACAAACCTAAAAAGTACAGGAGAATAACAGGTATGTTTTGTCTTCTTACTGTGAAAGGCAAATAAGGTACAACAACAATAACAATCCAGTAAAATTCCACTAATGGGATTTGGGAAGGGTAGTGTGTACGCAGGCCTTACCCCTACCCCGAAGGAGTAGAGAGGCTGTTTCCGAAAGACCCTCGGCTCAAAAAAAATAAAAGGACAAAAAGGAGATAATATTAGTATCACAACAACAATCATAGGATAAATAGAAACACCATGAAATCCAGAAGAAGGATGCAAAGCAAAGGGAGACAATATTAGTAAATATTAGTATCACCACAACAATCATAAGAACAATAGGAACACCATAAAATCTAGAAGAAAGATGCAAAGAAAAAGCGATAGCTAGTAAATAGGACATGCACTGAAAAGCGAAATAGTAAGCCACAATATTGCCACTAGCTATCTTAGACAAAAATTCTACATGGCTAGTCCCACAATGGTACGAAGTAAGGCACGACTCAACTACCTCCTAACCTACAACCTTAATACTCGACTTCCACATCCTCCTATCTAGTGTCATGTCCTCGGAAATCTGGAGTCTCGTCATATCCTGCTTGATCACCTCTCCCCAATACTTCTTAGGCCGCCCTCTACCTCTTCTAGTGCCCTCCACAACCAGCTGCTCACACCTCCGTACCGGAGCGTCTAGGCTTCTCCTCTGAACATGTCTGAACCATCTAAGCCTCGCTTCCCGCATCTTATCATCAATGGGAGCCACATGCACCTTCTCTCGAATATTATTATTCCTAATCTTATCTATCCTAGTGTGCCCGCACATCCACCGCAACATCCTTATTTCTGCTACTTTCATCTTCTGGATATGTGAGTCCTTAACGGGCCAACACTCAGCCTCATACATCATGGCCGATCTAACCACCGCTTTATAAAACTTACCTTTGAGTATCGGTGGCACTCTCTTGTCACACAGGACTCCAGATGCTAACCTCCACTTCATCCATCCTACCCCAATACGGTGTGTGATATCCTCGTCGATCTCCCCTCCCCCCTGGATAACCGAACCAATGTACTTGAAGCTGCCTCTTCTCGGGATGACCTGTGAATCAAGCCTCACATCCACGCCCATTTCCCCTGGCTCAACGCTGAACTTACACTCCAGGTATTCTGTCTTCGTCCTGCTCAACTTGAAACCCTTAGACTCAAGAGCCTGTCTCCAAACCTCCAGCCTCTCATTAACACCGGCTCGCAACTCATCAATCAGAACTATGTCATCGGCGAATAGCATGCACCATGGCACATTCCATTGAATATGGTATGTTAACGCGTCCATCACCAGGGCGAATAAGAATGGACTGAGCACAGAACCTTGGTGTAACCCCATTATAATCGAAAAATGCTCAGAGTCGCCTCCTACTGTCCTAACACGAGTCTTAGCCCCATCATACATGTCTTTAATCGCCATAATGTACGGAACCGACACACCTTTTGCCTCCAGGCATCTCCAGAGAATTTCTCTAGGAACCTTGTCATACGCTTTCTCTAGGTCAATAAACACCATGTGCAGATCCTTCTTCCTCTCTCTGTATAGTTCCACCAACCTTCTAACAAGGTGTATAGCTTCTGTAGTCGAACGACCTGGCATGAACCCGAACTGGTTGTCGGATACAGACACTGTCATCCTCTCCCTCGCTTCAACCACCCTCTCCCACACTTTCATGGTAAGACTCAGTAATTTGATACCCCTATAATTGTTACAACTATGGATATCACCTTTGTTCTAATACAATGGAACCATCGTACTCCACCTCCACTCATCCGGCATCCTCTTCCCTTTAAAAATAATATTAGACAACCTAGTCAACCACTCCAAACCTGCTCTCCCCACACACTTCCAAAATTCTACCGGAATCTCGTCTGGTCCGGTCGCCCTGCCCCTGCTCATCTTATGCATAGCTCCCACAACCTCTTCAACCTCGATACGCCTGCAGTACCCAAAGTCACGGTGACTCTCGGAATGCTCCAATTCGCCTAGCACAATATCCTGATCCCCTTCTTCATTCAAAAGTTTATGAAAGTAAGTCTGACATCTCCTCTTAATCTGGGCATCTTCCATCAATACTCTATCATCTTCGTCCTTGATGCATCTCACTTGGTCCAAATCCCGATCCTTCCTCTCTCTCAACTTGGCCAGCCGTAATAACTTCTTCTCCTCACATTTTTTCCCCAATTCCTCGTACATGCATACTCGCCTCTCCTCCTCCAGCTTAGCCTCCTTCCTAGCTGCCTTATACCTCTCCATGCATACTCGCCTCTCCTCCTCACCTATGCTCCCAACTAACTTCAGGTACGCCGCCTTCTTTGCTTTCACTTTATCTTGGACCACTTTATTCCACCACCAGTCTCCTTTGTGCCCACCAGAGACGCCCGTCGAGACCCCTAGCACCTCTCTCGCAGCCTCCCTAATACAGTCTGTTGTCGCTGACCACATAGTGCTCGCGTCACCACTGCTCCTCCAAGCTCCCATAGCCGACAACCGCCCCTCCAACGCTTGGACTTTATCCTGAGTTAAGGCTCCCCACCTGATTCTCGGTTTTCCTCGAGTAGACCTTTTTCTCCTCTTTAACATAATACCAATGTCCACCACCAAGAGCCTATGCTGCATTGCGAGTATCTCACCCGGAATCACCTTGCAATCCTTGCACAACCCTCTGTCACACCTCCTGTGGAGGAGATAGTCAATCTGGGTCTTCGCCACCACATTTTGGAAAGTAACCAAATGCCCTTCCCTCTTCCGAAAGCTAGAGTTTACAATCACCAACCCAAAAGCCTTAGCGAAGTCCAACAACGATGTACCTCCTCCGTTCCTCTCCCTAAAACCGAAGCCTCCATGAACCTCGCCATAACCACCTACGGTCGACCCAATATGCCCATTGAAATCCCCTCATATAAATAGCTTCTCAGCAGGCGGAACCTGGCGTACAATCTCATCTAACCCTTCCCAGAAGCGCCATTTAACCTCCTCATCTAGGCCCATATGCGGCGCATAGGCGCTAATGATGTTTAGGGTGCACTCTCCAACCACCAACTTAATAGTCATCAATCTATCATTCACTCATCTAACCTCAACCACAGACTCTCTAAGTTCCCTATCCACCAAGATGCCCACTCCATTCTTACCTTTCTGGACTCCTGAGTACCAAAGTTTATACCCGTTCATGTCCCTCGCCCTCGACCCTACCCACCTTGTCTCCTGGACACACGCTATATTGACCCTTCTCTTCTGGAGGATCTTCACCAACTCTATAGATTTACCCGTCAATGTACCTACGTTCCATGACCCAATTCTCAACCTACAGATACCCTTGTTCCCTTTACCTCCCTTGCCTCCCGCCCCACCCCCTAAACCCTGCCCTACCTCCCACCCTAACCACGTTCCCCCTGAGGACATGACCTCACTCGACCATCCCAGACCACAGCCACTATACCTACGGCAAAGAAAGGGGAATCACTATTACACAAGGCAGCAGACCAAACTAGAAGAATACAAGTTGTAACAACAGGCACACTAATACAGTAAATAAAGTAGTACGAGGTAAGATGCCAGGAATTTAACTCATACAACAAAGGGAAACTGGAAAACGGGAGGTACCAACTCCCGCGAGCAGAAAAAATAACAATAAAAATATTGATACCACGAGTACCAGATGTAGAACGAAAGAACCTGGAGCAAGTTTTCCTAAAGCATATCGGATCTGCTCAAGAGCACTGGCAAGTTCTGCTGTATCCCGCCGGAAAGCTGTTCGGAAGTTACCGAAATTTACGAAACTTGCCGGCAATCTGAACACATCGGGAAATAGTCCGTCCTCGCCGCGAAGAAGCTACACCTGTCCAAAGAAACAAACGCACCCACACACACAAGGGAGGGGGAGAGAGAAAGGGAAAGAGAGAGGGGAAGAAGAAGATGGAGCGGGGGTCGCCGGAAAAAGCAAAACCAAAAGCAACACCCCAAAAAAAAAATTACAATGAAAATGACGATATGATGAAAAATATTTTGATGCCTGGGAGTTTTTTCTGAAAAGAATTGGAAATAAGTACTATGAAGTATATTGAGGATTATTGATATTTCTAGATTTATTGCTCAAACACTGGCAATTGAATAAAAATATTTGAACAAGAAAGCAAGAAAAAAAATTAGAAATAAAAATGGAGAATGAAAAAATACAGTACGAGAAATTGAATTCCAGTTTACGGAAACGGAAAATTTTTCCATCCAAATTCAAATTACATAATATTCGAAAAATTAAAAAATTTAAACGAATTACCTGAAACTTGTGAAGATTGAACAAAGCAAAAGCGGCGTCCCCCGAAACCCTAACAGAGAGGAAAAGAAAAGCAGAAAAGGAATCGAAAGGCAAAACCCAGGAACCTACCATTGATAATGGAGTTATCGGCGACGGCGAAGACAGTTCTAGACAGTTCCCAAAGATCTAAAACTAGTAATATGTACAGCTCAAAAAATAGAACAAAATCAAAACTGCACACTTGGACATACAGCCCCAAGTCAGCTAACATCACTAGACCTCCTATCCGCTAAATCCAAAAACATATATGGGAAGATTTAAAAAAAAAAAAAAAAAGGATCAAAACAAAGAATGTACCAATTAAACTGCAGCCAGAAGAAGCAACAGATCTATGATAACAACAGAACTTACTGCTTAACAGAAGAAACCTCTTACAAAGAAAAATGGAATACATCTCCTCATAAGTGCACTTCTAATGTCCTAACAAATGTCTTCTTATAAGAATATTGCTCAGTCTGTTGACTATGAACACTTCAAACTATCTCGGCCTCCCGAAGCTTTTCTTAATTTTTCTCTTTATAGATATAATGATCGAGTAACTCTGGGTTGCTCTTTATAATTAAATGTATTTAGAGGGGATGTATGTTACATTTGAGGGAGTAATTAGTGAGAGTAATTGGCAAGTAAATACTCTAAATTTAATGGGCAAATAAATACTTAAATTGTATTGAAAAGACGTCTTCTTTCAAAATGGGGTCTGAAACAAAAACGAAAAAGAAGTTAAAAAGAAAATAACTATTCAATCCAAAAGAGGTCTTCTTTACCTCTTCCGGAACAATAAAAGAGAAAAAGTCAAAAAAAGGATATAAAATAAAAGTGCATTTGTTGACATTAGAGATATGTCATATCATCTTTTTCATTCTCAGCTTTATATTAATACTAGTTAGAGAGGTGGCCCGGGCTCAGCACGGCCCAAACCTAATAAGCTAGCAATTTTTATTATTTAATTTATGTTATTTTATAAAAGGAATGGATAACTTTTCATGAAGTATACTATGATCAATTTGTGGAGTTGAGATACATAAATATTAGGAGCTTTGATGAACTATTGTTTGAGATTTAATCCTATAGTGGCAATATTTATTATTGAACATGGATTATTTTAGGATATCTGAAAATTATAAAACGGACAAAGATTTCACTCTCCACTTTTCGTTTACTGAAATGCATTTTGAGATTAACCTGATCAAAATTCATTGCCAAATTCAGAAAAGATGAAACAAAGTGTGTAACACATGACCTTCTTCAAAAGTGGTACTTGCAGTTAAACTAAATTCGTGTCACGACCCAAAACTCGACCTGTCGAGATGGCGCCTATCATGATTCTAGGTAAGCCGACAACTCAGATACAGCAACACTTTCAAATGTAAAACATACTAAAACATGTTTTAAATAAGTAGAAACTCATAAAAACTGATAAAAACCGTCACAACTCGATATAGAAGTTTCCCAAAATCAGGGTGTCACTAAGTACATGAGCATCTATACAAATACAAAGTCTGATACTTTGTCTAAGAAAGCGAAAACTGAATAAATAAACTTAGGGATAGGTAAGGAGAGTCAAGGTCTGCGAACACCGAGCAGCTACCTCGATAATCTCCGAATGACTGAAAACTCTGAGAATCAGCAACTACCGTGTCCGAAAATACCTGGATCTGCACACGAAGTGCAGGGTGTAGCGTGAGTACAACCAACTCAGTAAGTAACAAGTCTAACTATTGGGCTGAGTGACAAGCTTCACAGGTACAGTTCAATTACAGAATTACAGTACAGAAATGTAGACATGCTTCCAAGTTTAACAGTTAAAGCCCAAACAGGTAAAATATGTCAAGTTCGATTGAAACAAGATATGGTACATCTCGATATCTACATGTCAGTTATGTATGCCAACTGAAGTACAAAACAGTGATGAAATCAAATGCATACTCTCAGAGTATCAATCACTCAGTCCTCCCATTCACTCCATCCTCACAGTCACTATTTTCTCACAATCACTCCATCCTCACAATCACTCAATCATCCCAATCGCTCGGCACTCGCACTCGCACTCAGTAGGTACCTACGCTTACTGTGGGTGTGTAGACTCCAGAGGGGCAAATCCAACCCAAGCGCTATAATAAGCCAATCATGGCATGAATCAATAAAATATGTTGCGGCGTGCAACACGATCCCATAAATATCCTCACAATCAGGCCCTCGGCCTCACTTAGTCATCAAACTCTCCAGTCTCTTGGACTCACAAGAATCATGAAAATAAGCCCAAACAATGATGATATGAATTATCAATAAATGGAAAAAAGACTGAGATATAATATACAAATAATAGTTGTGGCTGAGTACATAATTGCAATTTAAGCAAATAATTCCACATGCAACACAACCTCTATGAGTCCCAACAGTACCAGCATGTATCCTAAGCATGATTTCTAACATGACTCACAACTCAATTTCTCTAACACATGAAGAATATACGGATAACAACAAGATTATTCAACTATACAGTTCCACGGAATCGACCGAGTCACAATTCCTACAGTGCACACCCACACACCCGTCACCTAGCATGTGCGTCACCTCAACACCAATCACATAACACGTAATTCGGGATTTCATACCCTCAAAACCAAGTTTAGAAGTATTACTTACCTCAAACCGTGCAAATCTCTACTCCAATAAGCCATTGTCTTGCGGAATCGGCCTCTGAATGCCTCGAATCTAGCCACAAAAAATTCAATACAATCAACACGAGGTAAAGAAATCAATTCCATAAGGAAATACTAAGTTCTTAATCAAAAGTCAAAAAGTCAACTCAAAAGTTGACCCCCGGGCCCACGTCTCGGAATCCGATAAAAGGTACAAAATCCGAAAGCTCATTCAATCACGAATCCAACCATACCAAATTTACCAAATTCATCACCACTCAAATCCTCAAATTAAACTATCTAAATCCCTAGCCTCAAACTCTCAAAATTCCACCTAAAAACATACAAACTAGGTGGAAAATTCAATGGGGAAACAATGTTATTAAATATAAATGATCACAAGTGGCTTACCTCAAGAAATCCCACTCAAAAATGGCCTTAGTCCGAGTTTGCAAAGTTCAAAATGAGAAAAATCACGAAACCCTCGAATTAAATATTCTGCCCAGAGATTTCGCTTCTGCAATCCAAAAATCCGCTTTGGCGGTCAAATATCTGCACCTGCGGAATTACACTCAACCCCCGACCTGCCGCTTCTGCGGCTAAAGGCTCGCACCTGCGAGACCGCACCTGCTTCCCTGCGCCAGCATCTGCTAGCCCAGAGCCAAATTCAAAATTCTGCACCTGCGACCACCATTCGCTTCTGCAGACTCGCAGATGCGCTCCATCCACCGGGCCTGCGATACTCCCTTAGCCAGACCAACTTTGCTTCTGCGCCACTCTAGTCGCACCTGCGGCGTCACACCTGCGACCAATCCTCTAGCAAGTGCGATCACACCAGAAGGCCCCCAGCTTCAGCAATGCTGCAAGTCTCATTTTTTATCCGTTAACCATCTGAACTCCACCCGAGGCCCCCGGGACCTCAACGAAACATACCAACAAGTCCTAAAACATGATACGAACTTAGTCGAGCCTCAAATCACATCAAACAACATCAAAAACATGAATCGCACCTCAATTCAAGCCTAACAAAAATTAAGAAATTCCAACTTCTACAATCGATGCTCAAACCTATCAAAGCAAGTCCGATTGACCTCAAATTTTGCACACAAGTCATAAATGACACCACGGACCTACTCCAACTCTCAGAACCAAAATCCGTGCCTGCTAACCATAAAGTCAACTCTCGGTCAAACTTCTCAATTTTCAAAATTTCTAATTTTCCAACTTTCGCTATTTCAAGTCTAAATCAACTACGGACCTCCAAATCACTATCCGGACACACTCCTAAGTTTGAAATCATCCAACGGAGCTATCAGAACCATCAAAACTCCATTCCAGAGTCGTTTAAACATAAGTCCACATTCGGTCAACCTTTTCAACTTAAGCTCCCAACCTTGAGACTAAGTGTCTCATCTCATTCCGAAATATTCTCGGAACCGAACCAACTACCCCGGCAAGTCACTTAATGAAAATTGAGCATAAAATAAGTAGTAAATGGGGGAACGAGGCTACAATACTCAAAATGACCGGCCAGGTCGTTACATCCTCCCTCTCTTAAATAAATGTTCATCCTCGAACGGGTCTAGAAACATACATGGAGTTTCAAATAGGTATGGATATCTGCTCCGCGTCTCCCGCTCGGTCTCCCAAGTAACCTCCTCAATTGGCTGACCTCTCCACTACACCTTCACTGAAGCTATGTCCTTTGATCTCAACTTTCGAACTTGTCGATCAAAAATGGCCATCGGCTCCACATCATAAGTCAAATCACCATCCAATTGAACCGTACTAAAATCCAAAATATGAGACAGATTGCCAACATACTTCTGGAGCATAGAAACATGAAACATCGGATGAACACTCGACAGTCTAGGCAGTAAGGAAAGCTTGTAAGCCACATCTCCAATCCTCTAAAGCACCTCAAATGGCTCAATATACCGAGGGCTCAACTTGCCCTTCTTCCCGAACCTCATAACACCCTTCATGGGTGAAACCTTGAGCGGTACCTTCTCCCCAACCATGTAAGCAACATCATGAACTTTCCAATCAACATAATTCTTTTGTCTAGACTGCACCGTGTGAAGCCGATCCCGGATCAATTTAACCTTGTCCAAAGCATCCTGAACTAAGTTAGTATCCAATAGTCTAGCCTCACCCGACTCAAACCAAACAACCGGAGACCGACATCGTCTCGCATATAAAGCCTCATACGGAGCTATCTAAATGCTCGATTGGTAGCTGTTGTTGTAGGCAAACTCTGCAAGCGGCAGAAACTGATCCCAAGAAACCCCGAAATCTATGACACAAGCACGTAGCATATCCTCCAATATCTGAATAGTGTGCTCGGACTGTCCATCTGTTTGAGGGTGGAATGTTGTACTCAACTCAACCTGTGTGCCCAACTCTCGCTGCATTGCTCTCCAAAATTGCGATATAAACTGCGTGCCCCGATCAGAAATGATGGACACCGGCACACCGTGAAGGCGAACAATCTCGCGGATGTAGATCTCAGCCAATCGCTCCGAAGAATAAGCAGTCCCAACTGGAATGAAATACGTAGACTTGGTCAACCGATCCACAATCACCCAAATAGCATCAAACTTCCTCGAAGTTCTTGGGAGCCCGACTACAAAAACCATGGTGATACGCTCCCATTTCCACTCTGGAATTTCAAGCCTTTGAAGCAATCCACCCAGCCTCTGATGTTCATACTTCACTTGCTGACAGTTTAGGCACCGAGCTACAAACCCCACTATATCCTTTTTCATCCTCCTCCACCAATAAGGCTGCCTCAATACCTGGTACATCTTTGTGACACCCGGATGAATGGAATACCGCAAAACTGTGGGTCTCCTCAAGAATCAACTCACGTAACCCATCTACATTAGGCACACAAATCCGGCCTTGCATCCTCAACACCCCATTATCCCCAATAGTAGCATCCTGGCTATGTGAGTACACCAGGATATCATCAATGAATACTTGAAAAACGAGTCGAGATATGATTGAAATACACTGTTCATCATATGCATGAATGTTGTTGGGGCGTTGGTCAGCCCAAAAGACATCATGAGGAACTCATAGTGACCATAACGGGTCCTGAATGCCGTCTTTAGAATATCTGAGTCTCAAATCTTCAACTGGTGATACCCAGACCTCAAATCGATCTTAGAGAACACCCTCGCTCCTTTAACTGCCTATAGTCAGTGCACATCCGCATAGTACCATCCTTCTTCTTCACAAATAGAACCTGTGCACCCCAAGGAAACACACTAGGCCGAATAAACCTCTTATCAAGAAGTTCTTGAAGTTGCTCTTTCAATTCTTTCAACTCAGATGGTGCCATACGATACGGAGGAATAGAAATGGGCTGAGTGCCCGGCACCAAATCAATACCAAAATCAATATTCCTGTCGGGTGGCATGCCCGACAAGTCTACAGGAAACACATCCGGAAAGTCTCGCACTACCAGAACAGGATCAATTGTAGGGGTATCAGCACCAACATCCCTCACAAAGGCCAAATATGACAGAAACCACTCCCAACCATCTGTTAGGCCTTCAGATAAGAAATCACCATGCTGGGAACATAATCTAGAGAACCTCTCCACTCGATTCTTGGCAACCCTAGCATATCTAACGTCACGGTCTTAGTGTGATAATCTAGAATAGCATGACAGGAGACAACTAATCCATACTCAAGATCACGTCGAAATCAACCATACTAAGCAATAAGATATCAACTCTAGTCTCAAATCCCCCAATAGTCACTACACACGATCGATATACACGGTCCACAATAATAGTATCGCTCACTGGCGTAGATACATTAACAGGTGAAACTATGGACTCACAGGACATATCCAAATAACGAGTAAAATAGGATGATACATAGGAATAAGTAGAACCAGGGTCAAATAATGTGGAAGCATCTCTGTTGCACACTGAGACAATACATGTGATCACTGCATCTCAACCAACAATATCTGGCCTGGCAAGAATAGCATAGAATCGGGCCTGACCACCACCTGATCAGCCTCCCCCTCTAGGGAGACCTCTAGCTACCTGGGCCCCACCCCGAGCTGGCTGGGTGGGTGGTGAAGTAACTGGTGCGGAAGGCATACCTAACCTCTCTACTGAACTGGACCTCCCGGGCGACGAGGACACTGTCTCCATATATGCCCAAATTCCCCGTAGTCAAAGCAACTCCCCGCTGCTGGTGGTGGTGGGGGGGCTGAATCGGTCCCCGAGTACCAGAGTAATTACTAGAAGGACCTGGCACAGATGAACCCTGAATCGATTGAGCACGGGATGAACTCTGAGCTGGGAGAGAATTGATAGATGACTGACCCGGATGAGCAATGTACGAACCGTGGCAAGCTAATGCACCACGATGAACTGGGCGAGCCATCTGAGCGGGCCTATAAGGACGACCCATGCTATGGTAGGACTTCCCCTAGAAGGAACACTACTAAAACCACCCGAACCACGAGGCCTCTTGTCCTTCCTCTCCTCATATTCCTGACTACGGACCATCTCTAGCCGCCGAGTAATATCAACCACCGCGTCAAACCGAGCATCAGTTACCTTCCTGAGTCATAACAAAACGCAACTGATAGTGGAGGCCATCAATGAACCTTCTAATCCTCTCCCTCTCAGTAGGAACCAACCAAACTGCATGACGAGCCAACTCTGAAAATCTCATCTCATGCTGGGTCACAGACATGTCATCCTGACGTAGCTGCTCGAACTGCCTACGCAGCTCCTCTCTGTGGGTCTGTGGCAGGAACTTCCCCAAGAAGAGAACGGAGAACTCATGCCATAAAAGTGGTGCAGCACCAATTGGCATGCTCCTCTCATAGGCCTCCCACCATCTGAAGGCAACCCCTGATAGCTGAAAAGTAGTAAAGGAGACTCCACTAGTCTCTAGAATACCCGACGTGCGAAGAATCCACTGACACCTATCCAAGAAGTCATGGGTATCCTCTGACTCTGCCTCACTGAATGATGGAGGCCTTATCCTCCCAAATCTCTCCAGCCTCTTCTACTCCTCATCAGTCATAATGGGACCAACCTAGGCCTGAGGAACTGCAACCGGTTGGGCTAGTAGTACACCCAGTGTCTGAAGTCCCTACATCACTTGCTCTGGTGTACGGGCGACGGGATTCTGAGTACCTCCCCCGGCCTGAGAAGTGGCTAGCGTGATCTGAACAGAAATCGCCTGAGCAAGGCTAGTGCACACAGTCAATATCAGAACAAAAGCCTCCTGAAGGCCTTGAATCACAATGGGCACAATTGATGCCTGAGCTGGCCCCACTAGCTCAACCACATCTGGAACCTGCTTCTGAGCTGGAGCAACTGGTGGATTTGCATGTGCTTCTCTAGTTGTTGTACGAGCTGCACCTCAGCCCTTACCGCCACCCCTACTGCGGCATGGGCCTCTCGTGGCCCTAGCTGGTGGTACTGGTGGTTGTCCGTCCGGTCCGATAGAATGTGTCCTCGCCATTTGTAAGAGAATAGAATAATAAAAGTTTAGTTCCCGGAATCAACAAATTCGCTAGACAAGAATACAAGAATGTGATGTTTTTCTAAGGGTTCGGCAGCTTCTTGAAGATAAGTACAGATGTCTCTATACCGATCCGCAAGACTCTAATAAACCCGCCATGACTCGTGAGACCTATGTAACCTAGGCTCTGATACTAACTTGTCACGACCCAAAACTCGACCTGTCGTATTGGAGCCTATCATGATACTAGGCAAGCCGACAACTCAGACACACCAACACTTTCAAATGTAAAACATACTAAAATGGGTTTTAAATAAGTAGAAACTCATAAAACCTAATAAAACCCATCACAACTCGATACAGAAATTTCCTAAAACCAGGGTGTCAATGAGTACATGAACATCTATACAAATACAAAGTCTGATACTCTGTCTAACAAAGCAGAAACTGAGGGCGCGACCAACGCTCAACCGAGTGAACCCGGCCGAGCAAGCATGTTAGATTTCCTTCTACCCAAACTCATCCATAAATAAAGAGGAGATGCACTCCATTAATCAAACACTGAAAATATTTTATTAACAACTCTCATTTCATTCCATTAGCAACTTCATTCATAATTTCCAAAGTATTACAAGTTTATAGATATAATGAAAAATATGTTTGCCAAATAAAAACATTTCTAGTTCAATTCCCAACATCATACACCACCCACAACCTGTCTACGGAGCCTCTAAGTATGACAGAAGAATAGTATGAAAGTGCCGGCAACAAGGCCCCGGCTACACCTCAAGACACAAAGTGTAACATCAAGTGACATCGGGCCTGGAATAGATTAGAGCTCACCAAAACCTGTTGAATAGGGAGTAACTGCTAACGAGGATCAAAGTTGTCCGCTGCTGAATCACCTGCATCCACTGAAGATGCAGCGCCCCTGGCAAAATGGACGTTAGTACATATGAAATAGTACTAGTATGTAAAGCTAACTGTCCTCTTTCAAAATAGAATGCCAATATAAGAAAGGGAAAACCGTGGAAACAACAATCAACAATCAATGATATTCAAATGCCAAGTTAAAACGTAATAATTTCCAAAATATGAAGATAACACTGTGAAGTGATAATCAAAATATGATGACAATATTATTTTTGGTTGGGAGATCTTTAGCATCAATATATCACTGTTCATAATATCATCTTTTACAATACCAATGTTCACAATATCAATGCCACCGTACTTTTAGCACGGATTCCGATCATGACCCGATCGGCTAGGCCATCTCACTAGAGACATCAACCACAATCACTCTCAATACCAATACCACCGTACTTTTAGCATGGAATCCGATCACGACCCGATCGGCTAGGCCATCTCACTAGAGACATTAACCACAATAACTCCCAATACCAATACCTCCGTACTTTTAGCACGGAGTTCGATCATGACTCGATCGGCTAGGCCATCTCATTAGAGACATCAACCACAATTTCAGTTATAATTTCCAGCACAATCACCACCATGTGTGCGGCATGGTATCTGATCACGACCCGATCGGCTAGGCTGTCTCACCACAATGTTGTGTGGATCGACATCATCCTTTTCTATCATTCAATCGCATCCCAATTAAGGGAAATAATTTTATCACATCAATCTCATCCCAAATAAGGGGAATAATTCACAAAAATAGCATAGGTACAAATGTATTTACCTCGTAATCTTTCACATTGTATGAATCACCACTAATATTTTCAAGCAATAACAACAATAATATTTTATTGGCTCTTTAGCCATTCACAAGATTCTTTATTCAAGGCACGGTGTCCGTATTTGATATTTCACACTTTTATTTCTTCCCTCTCGTGTACCATCATCATAAATATCAACATATATAATATTCTGAAAATCACAACTTTAAGTTCATTAGAAATGATCAATTTAAGCACAATAGATTTATTTTCGAGAAATGGAGTAAAATAATTGGCAATTGATGCGCAAGTTAAAATAATCAACAAGTAACACACCATTTATTCTTGAAATATTTTTTCTCAAAAAGGGAAATACATAATTTCCACTCACGAATATGTAAGAACGCAAAACACATTGAAAATACTCACAAAGCATAGCATTTATTAAAACAGCCACATATGGGCATGACTTGAGTTCATAAGCTTTTAGGCAATTCTATTTTCGAAGTCAATTCGGAATAGTTGAATCAAGGCTTATTTCATAACCTTTCTCACATCATTTCATTTCATTGGCACCATTGGCCACAAGTATAACTTTCACTCTTGGCACATTGGTCACATTTTATATCCCCAATTCACTTATTTCACTTCCAACCATCTTTATAGATTATCAACAATAAGACATTTCCAATCAAGACTTTAGGTATACGTATGAGCAATTAAAAGTCTTTAAGCATATTGGAATTTTCTCACACAATTTAGCATCATAACCTTCATTTGAAACATGACTCAAAGACAAAGCATTTTAATACACATTTCATTCTTAAACACATTCCCAAAAGATAACATAATGTGATAGGAACATTCGTAACACGTTTTGAATACATAATTCTCGACACTTTGCTTATTCGGGACAATCGAATTTATTGGGAACAACTCGAAACATGATAATAAAGAGCTTGAACCAACCATACTTGAAACTCACGGGAACATCATGGAATTCAATTCTAAGAGAGTAGTTTAGCCAACATACCTCGCTTTGAGCTTTCCTTAAATTACTACAACGTTCCAGAAATTCTAGCAATCCCAATCTATTTTGAGACATAACAAAATTGAACCATAATTAGGAAGATATTCATGGTCTCAGCTCATTTGAGTATTTTATCAAACACTAGGTGTGCAAATTTAACTACAAGGTTCTCTACAAGATTTCCTTCACTCCACAACCCAATCTTTACTTATTTGAGCTCAACAATCTTCCCACAAATCTTATTAGTACAAGGATGTATAAATAATACTCTTACACCCAAGAATCATACTCCCAATCACCAATCTTTTACCCCAAACTCGAAATGAAGACTAGGGGTTTGAATCTTACCTCTTAGATGAAGATCTTGTGAGATTTCCTTGTTGGATTTCAAAGCTTGGGTAAGATCTTGATAAACAAAACACTCCATCTACTTCCTCTGTCTAGAACACTCTTACTTCTTTCTAAAAAAAACCTCAGATAATTGCCCCAAAATAAGCCCCAAAGCCTATTTATCAAAATGGGTTCGGGTTATGAAAATAGAAAAATTAATCCTCCGAAATTAGGTCTGCGGTCGCATAATGGACCGCACAATTGGTATGCGGGTCGCACAATGCACCGCAAAATTGATGCCCAGAAATGGACTTGACTGGACAGGTCTGCGACCAGTTTTGTGGTCGCATAACCACTTCTGCGATCGCATAACAGTTCTGTGGTCGCAGAATTGGCCGCAGAATCGCATTCCGCTAGCCTTTGGTAATTTGGTCATAACTTCTTGTAGAAGTATCCAAATGACGAACGGTTTGAAGCATTAGAAACTAGACTCTAGGATATTTCATTTGATAGGTAGACCATAACATAACTCCTTATATATATATATATATATATGCTCGTCCAAAGTTGGGTCTTGTGCGTACTCATTTGGAACTTTAGTCTATTATGTAATTTCTAACTTGACTTGGACTTAGGGCTCTCCTTAGACCCCACATCACTTATAATATGTCTCGTACACCTATTATCATATCCAATTGATATCCATCATAATAATAGTTCTCGTCTGCACACAAAATATTATAATTAGCGCGTATCAACTTTCTTAATAGCGCTTAAGTACTTCAAAATTTTTCGGGATGTTACAGTCAAGGTCTGCGGACGCCAGGCAGCTACCTCGATAATCTCCGAATGACTGAAAACTCTAAGAATCACCAACCACTGTGTCCGAAAATACCTAGATCTGCACAAGAAGTGCAGGGTGTATCATGAATACAACCAACTCAGTAAGTAATAAGTCTAACTATTGGGCTGAAAGCAGTGGCGAGCTTCACAGGTACAGTTCAATTACAGAATTACAGTACAGAAATATAGACATGCTTCCAAGTTTAACAGTAAAAGCCCAAACAGGTAAAATATGTCAAGTTTAATTGAAAAAAGATATGGTACCTCTCGATATTTACATGTCAATTATGTATGCCAACTGAAGTGCAAAACAGTGATGAAATCATATGCATACTTTCAGAGTATTAATCACTCAGTCCTCCCATTAACTCCATCCTTACAGTCACTCAATTCTCCCAATCGTTCAGCACTCGCACTCGCACTCAGTAGGTACATGCGCTCACCATGGGTGTGCAGATTCCGGAGGGGCAAATCTAGCTCAAGCTCTATAATAAGCCAATCATGGCATGAATCAATAAAATATGTTGCGGCGTGCAGCCCGATCTCATAAATATTCTCACAATCAGGCCCTCGGCCTCACTCAGTCATCAATCTCTCCAGTCTCTCTGTCTCACAAGAATCATAAAAATCAGCCCAAACAATGATGATATGATGTATCAATAAATGGTAGAGATACTGAGATATGATATGCAAATAATAGTTGTGTCTGAGTACATAATTGATATTTAAGAAAATAATTCCACATACAACACAACCTCTATGGGTCCCAACAGTACCAGCATGTAGCCTAAGCATGATTTCTAACATGACTCGTAGCTCAATTTTTCTAACACAAGGAGAATATACGGATAACAACAAGATTATTTAACTATACAGTTCCACGGAATCGACCAAGTCAAAATTCCTATGGTGCACACCCACACGCCCGTCACCTAGCATGTGCGTCACCTCAACACCAATCACATAACAAACAATTCGATACAATCAACACGAGCTAAAGGAATCAATTACATAAGAAAATACTAAGTTCTTCATCAAAAGTCAAAAAGTCAACTCAAAAGTCGACCCCCTGGCCTACGTCTCGGAATCCGATAAAAGGTACAAAATCCAAAAGTTCATTCAATCACGAGTCCAACCATACCAAATTTGCCAAATTCCGACACCAAATCACCACTCAATTCCCCAAATTAAACTCTCTAAATCCCTAGCCTCAAACTCTCAAAATTACACCTTAAAACACATAAACAATGTGGGAAATTCAATGGGGAAACAATGTTATTGAATATAAGTGATCATAAGTGACTTACCTCAAGAAACCCCTCGAAATCACTCTCAAAAATTGCCTTAGTCCGAGTTTGCAAAGTCCAAAATGAGAAAAATCACGAAACCCTCGAATTAAATATTCTGCCCAGAGATTCCGCTTCTGCGGTCCAAAACTCCGCTTTTGCGGTACCGCTTTTACGGTCAAAAATCCGCACCTGCGAAATTACACTCAACCCCGGTATGCCGCTTCTACGGCCAAAAGCTCGCACCTGCGAGACCGCACTTACAGCCCCGCGTCCGCATCTGTGCGCCTGGAGCCAAATTCAAAAATTCGCAACTGCGACCACCATTCCGCTTCTGCGGACTCACAAATGCGCTCCATCCTCCGCGCCGACGATACTCCCTTAGCCAGACCAACTTTGCTTCTACGACCAATCCCCTCGCAGGTGCGATCACACCAGAAGGCCCCCAGCTTTAGCAATGCTTCAAGTCTCATTTTTTATCCTTTAACCATCCGAACTTCACCCAAGGCCTTGGGGACCTCAACAAAACATACCAACAAGTCCTAAAACACGATACAAACTTAGTCGAGGCCTCAAATCACATCAAACAATATCAAAACACGAATCGCACCTCAATTCAAGCCTAACGAAAACTAAGAAATTCCAACTTCTACAATTGATGCCGAAACCTATCAAATCAAGTTTGATTGATCTCAAATTTTTGCACACAAGTCATAAATGACACCACGGACCTACTCCAACTCTGGGAACCAAAATTCAAACTCGGTAACTACAAAGTTAACTCTCGGTCAAACTTCTCAATTTTCAAAACTTCTAATTTTCCAACTTACGTCATTTCAAGCCTAAATCAACTACGAACCTCCAAATCAATATCCGGACACACTCCTAAGTCCGAAATCACCCAACGGAGCTATCAGAACTATCAAAACTCTATTCCAAAATTGTTTACACATAAATCCACATCCGGTCAACCTTTTCAACTTAAGCTCCCAACCTAGAGACTAAGTGTCTCATCTCATTGCGAAACATTTCTGGAACCGAACTAACTACCTCGACAAGTCACATAATGACAATTGAGCATAAAATAAGCAGTAAATGGGGGAACGTGACTACAACACTCAAAACGGCCGGCCGGATCGTTACAATCAACTTCGCTGTAGCACTCAAAATTGATCAAAATCAAGTTATATTAGTATTATCAAAGGATTACTACTGTAATTACTTCTACACATCAAAAGTTAACAAGAAAAAACAACATTAATATCTAATAAGTTCTACACTTTCACCACCTAATAACAAAACAGAACTATGCAGAAACGAGAAGACAACAATTCACAACAATTCATCTTCTTCTTGATGGCTGCCTCAATGTCCTACACTTCTCTCACAACCTGCTTCATTTTTCCAACCCATTTTAACCTTCCAAATACCAAACCTTTCCCTTAATTCCCTCTTCATTACATACATTTTCTCCTTCAACATCCACTGCCAAAATAATTAAAGAAAAGATGAAAATGATCATGTAAACACATGGCCTTCTTCAAGATTGCTAGTACTTGTTAAACTAAGAAAGTGACAAACTCAAAATTTCAACCCAATTGAAGTATTTAAAATTGATCAGAATCAAAAAGTCTTATTAGTGAGATCACATGATTACTACTGCAACTAAGTACTTGTACACATCAAATGTTAACAAGAAAAATAATATTAATATCTAAGATCTACACTCCTACCATAAAAAACAACACAAAACTATAAAGAAGCCAGAAGAAAGCAGTTCATAACAATTCTTCTTCTTGATGGCCATGCTGAAAAAACTCTCAAACACTTTCATTTCAAAAACACTCTGAAGAGCAAAAAGCGACCCAAAAGGCCAGTAGTCCAACCCCTAAATTGAGCATCCACCTCGAGCAAAACTCAAGAACAAACCACCAAAATTACCATAAATTATAAAACACAGATTATAAAGATCATTGTCTGCTAGCAGTCTGCATCAAATTATAGTGTGAAGGATACTCAGTAAGGTAAAATTACAAGAGTAAAGTGAATAAAATCATAAGGTTGATGAACTTATTAGGCCCCCTTGATTTTAGTAATTGAAATACCCCAATAAACGGAACTTTCAACAATTAATTCGGCACGCAGGTCAACAAAGCAAGAAAGGTACAGTCAGTTACTCCCCCAAGATATAATTCACATACACAACAAAGGCATCCCAGTGCACAAATCATTCCGCAAATTTATGCAGGCTTTGGAGAAGGACCGCATCCAAGGGTGTAATATGTAGATCTATAGGTCACATACACAATGACACTCTAGTAAACTTCTAATAGTCCGACCCTCAGAATTTATGTCCTCTCATACTTAGTTAATTACATAAATGATGCGATTTACCAAACATCACATGTGAGCTCATGCCAGAAGCAACTACAGGTGCATAACTCTTCTACAAAATGTGCTTGAAAGGTCAAATTTATGGAAGATTGAAATTACGGCTATTACCTTTCAGTTAACAGCATGCACACGTGGTAATTCTAAATAAAGACATTTCTAGGACAACACCCCTAAGAATTAACAGAAAAGAAGGCGAAAAAAGGTACATATTTCCATGCAAGATGAGTTAACAATGAAAACATTAGATATGAATCAATCAATCAAGGCGCTGGCATAAATATATATTGCAACTAAGCTCATAAAGGAAAATACTACCAACACCACCATTAAAGAAAAAACACTTGTGTCTGATATTGCAGTTTCGCTTTCAATGCTTCATCTACCGCAGAGAAGTCCTAGTCCCTCAGAACACGAGATTTTGCAACTTCGAGAAGTTCATTAGCTGCGACAAAAAATGTAGCAGTTTGTGAAACAGATTCACAGGAACCAAAGCTAGATGAAGATCCTGAGACAAGGATATTTTTCTCTTTAAAAGGCAACTTTTAGTTCACATATACTTGACAGAATTGGAAGGTTACAAATCCTTTTCGCTGATGTCACTGACACATGCTATAGTAACAACGCTCTTTGAGATTACCTGCAATAACCAAGATTCACCAATTCACCATAGACACTCTTTTAATAGTTTTCTAAGTTAGGTACACTCATGAGAATCATAGATTTGTACAATTGTATAAGCGGCTAATTTATATTTTCTTGCAATTCTAAAACGATAGCTATTCGTCGTTTATGGATTTCTGTTATCATAATTATCTATTTTTTAAATTATTTTTCACATGCATTATCCAAAAACATTCACGAGTCACTTATAATAATAGTTCAATCCTTTCAGTAAGTAGTAATCTATCCGTGTTTTTATACTCCATTATTAGTATAAATATTTGTTTTATTCTTTACACATACATTACCTAAAATATTCACGGAGTTAATTATAAAATAGTTCAAACCTGATAACCTCAGAGAATGCAGCCTCAGTTACGACTTCTTAACAACAAGTATAATCATTGGCGTAATTTCTCTCTCTATTCTTTTTAAATTTTTCCTTTTTGCCTAATGGCATTACCAGTAAAGTAAATGTGACCAACTTCAGTTGACATGGAATTCATATATTCCTTCAAAGACCAAAACAACAGATTCTTTGAGAAGGTAAGCAATCAGAGCATAAACAAATTTCTGTCATTCTGATCTTTTCATTGGATGATCCATTTAATATATATGACAAGGAAAATGAACGCCAGGGCAAGCACCCTTAACCATTATAAAGCTCTTTCAAGGGTAATACAAGAAAAGGGCCATATCAGGAATTCTAAAAATTTATTACAAGCTAGAAAAACTCAAAGTGATTAAAAAAATAAAAGTGAAACACATAATTGTAGGAGTCATCATCAGTTGAGAAGTTAAAGTCACCAAAACTTAGAATTTAACTATAGAATTTCTTCTATATAGTTTCATATCTTTATATGAGATTTCTGTTTTCCCTTAAAATTGAATAACAATTAAACTTATAATATGATTCTAAGGACACGTGATTTCATCTAATACCAATTGACAAATGTGAGGATGATTAATAGAAATTAACAATAAAGTAAAGCAAACCAGTTTTAGAATGAGACTCAGCCCTCGAGTTTGGACACCCTCGAATTGGTTGGTGCAAGAACTATGAAAGTATAACAAGCTGAATAACAATGGTGAGAACAATAAAGAGAATTATATTGCTTTTTATGTCTGTCAACCGTGTGCTACAAATGAGTAGAACCCTCTTTATATAGTAGAGGAGTTCCACTTATGGTACAATTCTAATTACAGAAAGAAACCCCATGATTATCTAAGTCTAAGGATTTACTTAGACTTGACAAAATAGAAATGAAAAATCTCACAATCGATGGCTCAAGTTGGATATTGAATGACTTGTTCGATGAAAGAACTTTCAAGTTCGTATTTGGCTGGGTGATGGCATCAAAACGCCATTCATATTTAGACAAAATTTCATCCCACTTGATCATTCTGGGGATGAAAGTATTATTATGTTCTTGATTTGCTTCCATGAGCATAGTATATCCTTTATTACTTTCGATTTTAGCTTTTGGGGCTAAGGTTGTTTTCATTAGTCTGTAATATACTATGTATATTATGGCTATTTCTCTTGTATTAACTTTGCTATTCATACTTTTTGTTTTTATATTAAGAATTAATGTATCCAAAACATTCTTGTCATTTATGTCAACCGAAAAATTTGGATAACAATTAAAGTATACTGGACCTTGGGCTAGGTTACTTTGTAAACCTCCTAATAATGAATCATCAAAGTTTAATAATCAGTCATCTCTTAATAAGAGACAAAGAGGGGTGTCTAAACCTAATATGTATAAAGGTTTGATTGCCACTTGTACTAATCCAATATGAAGAAAATTATATTTTTCCTATATTGTTGAATATCTTGTGTTGCCAGTAACTTGATTGTTTCTATCGAGTTATTAATGGCAACAGTCGATTCACATGTTTTGATGTTATAATTTTTTATAAAATCAAACTTGCCAGTATTATATGTTGTACTGTAGGATTCTTTTGGAATACTCCAGTTTTGTAAATCATTTTCAATTTTGGCAATATCAGTGAGGATGGTGTTATGCGACTCCAGGGTCGTCTATGTGTTCCTAATGTTGATGGACTGAGGGAGAAGATTTTAGAAGAGGCACACAATTCTCGGTATTCTATTCATCCAGGTGCTACAAAGATGTATCGCGACCTGAGGCAGCATTATTGGTGGAAGCGGATGAAGAAGGACATAGTTGAGTAAGTAGCGAGGTGCCTAAATTGCCAACATGTTAAGTATGAGCACCAGAAGCCAGGTGGCCTACTTCAGCAGATGGTTATACCTGAGTGAAAATGGGAGCGCATCACTATGGACTTCATAGTTGGGTTGTCGTGGACTTTGAGGAAGTTTGATGCAGTTTGGGTCATTGTCGACAGGTTGACCAAGTCGTCACACTTTATTCCAGTTGTGACTACGTATTCAAAAAGATTGGCCCAGATTTACATTCAGGAGATTGTTCGGTTGCATGGTGTGCCTATTTTCATCATTTTAGATAGAGACCCTCAGTTTACTTCGCACTTCAGGAGAGCATTTCAGAGCGAGTTAGGTACCCGGGTAGAACTCAGCACAACCATTCATCCGCAGACCGATGGACAATCGGAGCGGACAGTTCAGATCTTGGAGGATATGCTCAGGGCATGTGTGATTGACTTCAGAGGGCAGTAGGGTCGATTCTTGCCTTTGGCCGAGTTTTCTTATAACAACAGTTATCAGTCCAGCATTGAGATGGCTCCATTTGAGGCTTTGTATGGTCGGCGATGTCGTTCGCCCATCGGATGGTTTGAGCTTTGCGAGGCTAGGTTACATGGTACTGATTTAGTGAAGGATGACTTGGAGAAGGTGAAGTTGATTTAGGAATGACTTCGCACTGCACAGTACAGACAGAAGAATTACGCGGATCAGAAGGCACGTGATTTATCATTTATGGTGGGCGAGAAGGTTCTCTTGAAAGTCTCGCCGATGAAGGGAATCATAAGGTTCGGGAAGAAGTGCAAATTGAGCCCAAGGTTTATAGGTCCATTTGAGTATTGAGCCGAGTTGGGGAGGTTGCTTATGAGCTTGTTTTGCCTCCCAGTCTATCGGGAGTTCATCCGGTTTTCCACGTGTCTATGCTCCGGAAGTATCATGCTGTCATATTGTATATGTTAGACTATAACACGGTTCATCTAGATGAGAGCATGTTGCCATTATTGACAGGTAGGTTTGCCAGTTGAGGTCTAAGAAGATTTTTGCGGTAAAGGTTTAGTGGAAGGGTCTACCAATCGAGGAGGCAACTTGTGAGAAAGAGGAGGACATGCAGAGCAATTATCCACACCTATTCAGCACTCCAGGTATGATTCTAGACCCGTTCGAGGACGAACGTTTGTTTAAGAGGTGGAGAATGTAACGACCCGACCGGTTATTTTACTTTCTAGATCCTCGTTCCCCTAATTAACACTACCCGTATGTGTTTATACTATTTTATAACATGCATGTATGGTTAGTTCAGGTTTGGAAGGGTTCGGGTTGAAATCGGAACACTTAGTTCCTTAATAGTGGCTTATAATGGTTAAGTTTGACTTGAGTCAACATTTTGAGTAAATGACCTTAGAACTGGGATTTTACGGTCCCAATAGGTTCGTATGATAATTTTGGACTTGGGCGTATGTTCGGATTGGGGTTTGGATGACCCGGGAGCGTTTCGGCGCTTAATATTGGAAGTTGACACATTGAAGGTTTTCAAGTTCTTTAAGTTTGGTTTATAATAGGCTTTGGTATTATCGAGGTCCGTTTGGGATTCCGAGTCTGTGAATAGTTCTGTATGGTGATTTGTGACTTGCACGCAAAATTTGGTGTCATTCCAAGTAGTTTAGGTATGTTTCGGTGCGTTCGGAGAAAGTTGGAAAAACTTGAAGTTCATAAGTTGATTTGATTTGGTTTTGGGGTGCGAATCATAGTTTTGATGTTGTTTTACGCGTTCCAAGGGTTTGAGTGAGTCCGTTTTATGTCCACGAACTTGTTCTTATGTTTGGGTGAGGCCTGATCTCGGCTAGACCCACACCACAATTAAGTAGTGAAGCGGTCGATGCAATAATAAACCCAACGAAGGTCGGGATCGAATCCACAGGGAGTTAGAATATGGGATTAGGTGTATATCTAAGTTAATTGCACGTTTTGGCTCCAATTACACTTCCACAAACTTGATTAGTGTTCTACTTCTACTTTACTCTATTGTTTGCAAGTATAAAACTATAGACAATATTTTTGGTTTTGAGTTTTTCAAATGATTAAAAGGAACTAGGGTCGTTACTTCTACCTAGGTGGTTATTTAATGAGTTGTAAACTCCAGGGCAAATTTGATTAGTTGGGGTTGTGATGTGGCAATCACATCCGAGTACTCACTCTATACCTCTCGGTAGTTTGAATGATTTTGCCCAATTTGGCTTTCTCAAGTCCAATTGGTATTTGCAGAATACAAGTGATATTAGCTCAAGTCGGGTATTTTTATCTCTAGGTTTAACCCTTTAATCGGGGCTATCAATTTGTTGAGTTCACCCCAATTTCTTATTAGTCAAGTTTTTCTAGACTTAGTCTCTCTTTCTCAAGAAGAGGCCAATTCAAATAGACATGAATAAATATTTGCAACCATTGATTCTAGGATTCAATCATTAACAAGCCTAAATATTACTAACCCAATCAAAAATAAGCCCTAAATTAAACACCCATCAAATACACACACTTGGGTTGAGTCACAACCCTAGCTAAAGGTTTAGCTGCTCATTAAAAGTACAGAAATTAAGATAGAATGCATATTAATTGATTGGGGAAAGAAAATATAATGTATAGATGTTAATCTAGTACAAAAATCCTCAAAATAGCAAAAAAAAAAAAGGCTCAGGTGCTCTTCTCCAACTTCACTTGACCTAAAAATGACAAAAAGTTCTATTTATACTAAGCTAAAAATATCTGACAAAATTGCCCATGCAGAGGTTGTACTTTGAGCTTCTACGGTCGCACAATTATTGTGCGGTCCGCATTCTTAGAATTTTGGGCTTGGGACTTCGGGGCTTCTGCGGTCCGCATAAAAACGAGTGCGGCCGCGCTTCTCATTGTGCGACCGTATAAAAATGATGTGGTCCGTACACCTTGATTTTGAACTTGAATCCAACTCTCTGATTCTTCACTCCTGCGGACCACATAAAGTGAGTGCCTCCGCACAATTTTGGTGCGGTCCGCACTCCTTCAGCTTGCCCAAATACCATTCTCAGAATCTCCTCTTTGCGGCCGCACTAGAATTGTGCGGTCCGCACTGCTGGCCTTTTTGCCCTGTTTTGGTTCTTGTTCACTTTTTGACTCCTTTATGAGTTGATTTATACTTCTTTGGCTCATATCCCAATATTTCTGCAAGTAAGCACATTCACGTAGGTCATTGTGGATCCAAACTCCTCCTCTTCTACTCTTCATTAGCACATCTCACTTTAGAATGCAACACTCGATACAAGGATTGTGAAAGGTTCGCTCATCTCTCTCAAAAGAATGCCACAAGTCCGGCTCTAAGTACCATAAGCTTGCCCCTCATGTAAATCACCACTAATGTAAGCTCACTCAACTTGAAATCATGTAGGGCTTTTGCGGGATGTAATGAAGGCTTTTGGACCAAGGTAGGACTTGTTGGAATATAATGGTTTCATCTTTCCTTAAGCACTCCATTTTCTCTTTTCGGCTCATACTTTCTCGACTCTTTGAGTCATTTTCTTCTTCCTCAGGGGAACTAGAGAGATGTAACGTCACTCTTTCTTGATCATGACATTCCTTTTTCTCCTTTTCTATTTACTTCAGCCTTTTATCCCCACTTTCTTTTGAATTCCCTTTAACTCTTCATTTTATTCACTTTCTTTTTGGATTTTCTTTTTTCTTTTCTTTGCCTTCCCTTTTCTTCATTTCTTTCTCTTCTTTGTACCTTTTATCACTTCAAACTCCTTGTCTCTCTCCCAAACTTATGTTTTGCCCATTGTTTCTCAAGAATGCTAAGGAAAGATCGGGTGCCAAGAGAGGGTCACTACAGAACGGATAAAGGCTTGTAACGTGGTTATTGAAAGAAAAAAGTTTCGGCTCAAAGGGGTTGACTAGGGTTATCACATTGGTAGGCTATGGAAGATTTTAAATTGGATCAAGAAGAGCCTACAATCATTTCTCAAGCCAAGCCACACTTAGAATTTCGCCTAGAAAAATATTTGGGGAAAGTTCTTGACTATTGGCACGAGAACTTGGACTTGCAATTCAATACCTCACCTCTCACACTGCTGGATTGCTAAAGAGAATGGAGTCGAGAGCCCACAATAACCCTAGATAAGATTGAGAATCACAAATGGCTCGACTGAACCACTCGATGACTGTTTAAGTCAACACAAGAGTCTAAAGGTCACAACTAGAGCTATTTTATGCCAACAACTTTGTTTTTAACCATAAGATCAGAGGTAAATGTGTTGGTACCAAGTGAAGCATGCTCGAGACACTTTTATTCATTACTACTTTATGTTGTCGAAACATAAAAGAAAACGGGCTAAATCCCTTAAGAAGGTTGTCACGCCATCCATCGTTGGGAAGAGCCACCTGGTTCACACAAAATCCACCTTTGGAAAGAACCGTGGCATTAAGAAAACCAAAGGCTTATTGTTCACTCAAAACGTAAAAAGAAGCTAACAAATTAAAAAGAAGCTACTAAAGTAAATAAGAAGTTATACTACTAAGGAAAAGCAAACTAAAGAAGCTATGAAGTAAACTACAGGAAGCGAGATAAATGAATATACAAACCGAAGTGAAATGAATATATACATAAGGAAAATTAATATCTACATCAAATGAGGAGAATATATACATACCAAAGGAAAAATAAGAATGAAAGAAAAATAGTATCAGAGTTATTACATGACAAATATCAAATGTTAATTAATCAAAATAGACCACCCCTCAAATGAAAAATAAGCATTGTCCCTAATGCTTAACAAAAATAAGAACAAGGAAGGGGTAGAGAGTTAAGAGAACTCCCAATGTGATCTCAGTCTGCATGGGATCACCAGCACCATATGTCTCCTCTAACTGTATGTCATCATCTCATGGCTGAGGGACAACTGTGTTGTTGAGCATCTATATCATCTCCTCAGCAGTGTGTGCAGTCGCAATCGGCTCCTCACACTGGCCGGTTGTTGCCTGTGTTGCTGGGACTGTCTGCTCCATAAGCAAGTCCAATGGAACATCTCCAGCAGATGCAATCTTTTCAACCTCTTTGCTCAGCTTCTCTACCGACTTCTTTGATACCTGGGATCTACGCATCTTCTTGACTTGTTTGCCCAAATCCTTAATGACCTTCCCATGCATCGCCAGAGTATCAATAATGGTCTTCTAGTTCTCCAGAATCTTTTTCAATATTTCCTCCACTGATGGAGGTATATGTGGCTCTGCTGGGGTTGTTGGGGCTGAGGACTGTGCTGCAACAACACTGGATATATCAGTCAGCTTTGTAGTAGCTGCCTGCATCCAGTTGTTGAGACTCGCCAATATCTGGGAGACTCGCAGCATAGTTTGAGGATATGTAGATGAAGCCGACACTGATAATGGCACGGGTAGTCTAGCAGAAGCAGGTGGTCCGGAAGATGAAGGTGGCATGGGTGTTGTCCAGGTAGAAGTACTGGCTACGGTGGATGGCTCTGCAGCTGAATCAGTAACCACTACCGTTGGATCCTCAGAGTGGCTCGTGGAGGTAGTAGCTTTACCCTTGAATTTTGGGTTGTCAACTCCCTGAAGTTGGTACCAAGAGAAAGGCTTTCTGGCCTTCACTCGGTGTCATAATGCCTTAGCTCCACCCTTTGGTCCTTGAAGTACTCTGTGAGGAAGTTCGGGTACGGGTAGGACCTTTCATCTTTTTGGACAGCCAGAGTGATGTTTGTGGACATGATAGCACCCACATTAATTGGGTACCCAGCCATAATTGAGGCTACCAAGACTGTACGGGGAAGTGGAAGATTGTTCTCGTTGAGGCATGGATCAATGCGGCTACATACAAATATTTGCCACTCTTTTGCTTCAAAGTTTAGGGTGGCTCGGACTATTGGAACTCCTGCTGTGAGCAACGGAGGTGCTGACCCTCGAATAGCCAGAATCTCAGCTAGCCATGGGCGAGCTGTGTCACCCATAGCCAGCTTCTCCAGGTATTGGACTGCCTCCACTTCCTCAAACCTCACATACTTGTTCAAGGAGCAGGCATCAAACTTTATTTTCAAATTTCGAACTTTTGTCACCTTGGTACCCTTTTTGATATGAGCTACATTGGTATATAATTCCTTGACCAAATACTCATTGGCATCCATAATGTTGTGGGTGAACCATTTCCAACCTTTTCTTTCCTGGAATTGTCAGAGGACATTGGGGCTGTGTTTGTCTAGATCTTTCATCAAGAACTGCCGCTCAAGAGTGAGTGACCGTTGCGGCCATCATTCCCTAAATTTAGCAAAGGCAGCAGCACTGACGAATTTGTCCACCCATAGCTCTGGTCTCTTTGATATCTCCAAACCTCCTACTGTAGTATCCCCCATATCCCATCGTATGGGACATCACCATCATCGTCCACATTAATTGGATTAGCTGGAGCATGTGAGGAAGAGGGCTCAGAGGCTTGACTACCCTCTTCTGAATCATCAGAGGAACTGGCAGAAGAAGAAGAAGACTCATCTACTAGGTGGAATCTACCAGGAAATTGTTGTGATTGGGCTTCCGTATGTGATTGCATGGAGTTACCATAAGAAGCTTCCCCAGATGGGACATACTCACTGGTTTCCGAGGCTTCGGGAGGTCTGTTGACTGTAGCTTTCTTACTTATTACCCTTTGAAGTACTAGAGGTAGGTTTCTTTTACCTCGTCCTCGGCCTCGGGAGGGTTATGCCCTCCCTTGCGAGGCATCTCCTCTACCACGTGAGCGAACCATTGTTTGCAATGCATAACAATAAGAGTCAGTTAGATTTGTAAACCACATATGCATGATTAACAAATGCAATAAAGCAGTCTCAGAAGGGGCAGTGAGGACCGCACGAAAGTGAGTGCGGCCGCAAACTGCCCAGTGCAGACCGCACAAAAGTGATTGCGGCCGCATAACCAAAAGTGTGGACTGCACAATCTTGAGTGCGGCCGCACAACCCTAGGTTCAGACTACTGGGGTCTCTGATGTTTCATCAGTGTGTACCGCACAAAAATGAGTGTGGCTGCACATGTCCACTGCGGACCGCACAATTTTGAGTGCAGCCGCACAGCCCCAAGTTCAGACTACTGGGGTCTCTGATGTTTCATCAGTGCGGACCGCACAAAAATGAGTGCGGCCGCACAAGTCCATTGCAGACCGCACAATTTTTGAGTGCGGCCACACAAATCATGCACACCGATACCCTAGTTCAGAGAACTGCGAACCATACAAAAATGTGTACGGCCGCATAAGCTCATTGTGCGGACTGCTCAAAAATGTGTGTGAACGCACAATTTGAATTCAGGCGGTACTGACTTAGGGTTCATAAAATTTTATTCACAAATTACTCAAGTTTTTAGCAATTAAACATCATTAGTCACTTACCCATACCCCAATTAACATTTTAAAAGGCTACCCACATGATTCTAAGTACAAACAACTAACCATTGACATATTTAGGCATGAAAATAACCCTAGTCAAAAGAATAAAATTAAGGAAAAATCTAAAGAATAAATTAGCATACCAGTAATGAAGATGCGGGTGAGATTCAACACTGATGAAATGATGAGAGATTGAAAACAATGAGGATATGCACTGTGCTAGCTTAGCTTCAGGTTTTAAAAGAGCGTAAAGTGTAAAAAGCTAAGCGTAAAGTGTAAAAAGTAAGGTGTATGAAAATTCCCTGATCAAGCTTCGTCATCGCCTTCATCCTCGAAGGCTGCCCATTCCTCATCTTTTGCTTCCTCCTCCTCCTTCTCCTCCTCCTCATCCTCATCATCATCCTTATCCGACTGCTCCGGCTCGGCCTCGGACTTCTCATGTGTGTTGACATTCTCATCCTCTGGGATTTTGTAACCATTACCAAGCCCAACCAGCTACCGAGCATGAGCATTGAGTGGGAAACGCTCCTCCAATATGGCACTCTCCTCTGTAGTGGCCGAACGTCCCCCAATCTGACGTTGTAAGTCCATCATCCCATATAAATGGGCCATAAAGCTGTCATCGCGAGCATTACGCTCAGCACCTGGTATTGATGGCATAACAGTATCCTCCTTAACCCGAACGCTTGTAATGTCCATTAGTCGTAGGGGCTGATCAATGATGTGATCGAAAGCTTTCTCCTCATACACCTCTTCCTGTCTCAAATACTGTGTTAACATGTTTGCGAAGGGCATTTGATCAATTCTCTTACTAGTTCTCACTCGAGTCATCTGGTAGCGTATCAAATGAGCCACATTCACCCTCTGGCCAGTCATGAGGAAATATAGCACACACGTCCTCTCACGGCTAATAAGAGTGTCATGATTGCAAGGTATGAGCTGTGTATTAATCAATTTCAGCATTACTTGAGCCTCTGCCCTCATCTTCTTCTTGGGGAATTTCCTATGACATTTGGTTTTCGTATCCTGAACCCACGCCGCCGCAGAATTGACACCACAAAGAGTGTGTCTCAGTTCTCGATATGTAGGACGGATGATGAAATTGTCCAAGGGTTCCTAAGGAACATCTGGAGCACCTAAGAAATTGCATATTCCTAAGGCTGAAAAATCTATCAACCTTCCCCGAATGGGCACCAGCTGCTTAGGATCCTTTGGATCAAAATCGGCATAAAATTCTCGAACCAGATTGACATTGATATCCCCGGTATTTTTGAACACATAACGCAGCCCCAACTCATCAATACCTCTCCAGATTGCTTGGTACTTGGCTTGTAGGCGACGTTCATGAATAACAGATTCTGGATGTATATGTCTCGCCCTACAACGTTTGTACCAGTCCTTAACATGTGAAGGTATGCTCTTGAGTTCAAACTGCTTTTGTCTTTGATATTGTGGGTGAGTGGCTGTTATAGATGCCACTACTTACAATCCTTCAACTTGATTTGAAGTGGTTTCAACCCCTTTTCTCTTCTTCGGTAGAGGTGTGGAGGGAGCCTTAGCCTTAGACGGAGTAGTGGACGTGGCCTTGCCTTTACCGGAGTCCTTCCTTGGATGCATGTTTGTATCTACACAAGTGAGCATTAATCAGTTTATGACGTATTGCAAAATTCAAATCATGGTCTTACGACCCCACACTTAAGAGTTAAACACATGATTTTCAACAATTTCTGAGGTTACTCAGACTTCACCTCATCTTTTATTAGTATGAGAATCAAGCAATGACACATGGGTGCTTCCTCCAATTTCGAAGCATCAGGCTACCAGTGAGCCACCCCACACTTAAAATTTTAAAGTGGTGCACGACTACATAGCACTAGTCTTACAATCCCGGAGACTCGGGCTCCAATGGGGACAAAGAATGCCTTTGAGGTATTATGACAAACACTTAGCATGCACTAGTGCCATGGGAGTGCTTGTAGGGATGAGGGATTGCCTCGCCCTCCCAAATCGGCTTGGGAGTTCCATGCTACCACTTGTTCACACAACAACAACACCATTTCTATGGGGTACATGGGGTTGGGACACACAAATACATTGTTACAATGAAGAACAACCCCAAAATTTGTATCCAATGATATGCATTCACCCAATTTGAAATTGCCAAAGAATGGAGGTAGAAATCATACCTTAGATGTTTAAGAGGAGGGATTGCCCTTGAATTGATATTGCAGGTGAAGGAAAGAGCAGAGAAATGCTTGTCTTCAATGGGTTTGTGAAAGAGGGGTTTGGCAGTGTGTTCTTGGCGTGAGTGTGTGAGATTTTTTGTAAGCAATAAGGTTTTGGGAGTTTAAGTTAGGTTTTAAGGGAGGGGGTAAAAAGAAACAAAGGAAAAGAAATTAAAATAAATCAAAAAATCACTTATCTGGCGACGCGAGGTTACTGCCTCGCTTTACCCCTCACGAGGCGATCTCCAACACGAGCTTTGGGGTATGCGGCGTGAGGTTCAGTACACGACCCGCCGAAATTGCCTGCAAACATGTTAGTTCCTATAAACGAGAAGAAAAAATTCTAACTACACTAAAAATCAACTACGAATTGGGTTGCCTCCCAACGAGTGCCTTAGTTAACGTCACGACATGACAAATACAACATTACAATGAGTTGCCTCCCATGAAGTGCCTGATTTAACGTCAAGGCACGATGCATGCAATTGACTTAAGGCTCGCTCAACATTTTTGGCTGAGCAAATGAAACACTGATACTACTTTCGTCTCATCCATGCCCAAATAATGTTTCAACTTGTGACCATTGACTCTAAACTTGCTCCCATAAAGTCGATTCCCCATACATCGAATACTTCCACCTCTTGAATTGGGTTCATGGGCATCTCACGTCGACGGGAAATATTCCCCGTCCGTTGGCACTCATCACAACTTTTCACCCAGAAGGGTGCATCTTTAAACATCGTCGGCCAATAAAAACCTGACTCCAACACTTTAGCCGATGTCCTTACACCTCCAAAATGTCCTCCATATGGTAAAGCATGACATGCCTGCAAAATAGAAGATTGATCTATCTCGGGAATGCATCTCCGAATTATGTTATCAAGACAAATCCTGAACAAATATGGATCATCCCAGAAATACATGCGACAATCACGAAAAAACTTTTTCTTTTGCACAGAAGACAAGTCATAGGGAACAATACTGCTTGCCAGGTAATTTGCAATATCTGTATACCATGGTGTAGCCTCGAGGCTCGTTGCTAAGAGTTGTTCATCTAGGAAAGTCTCCATGATCTCCTCCACCTCAACCTTCTTTTCCGGTCATTCAAGCATGGACAAATGATCAACAACTTGATTTTCTGTTCTCTTTCGGTCCCGGATTTCCAAGTCGAACTCTTGTAGCAGTAGAACCCATCGAAGTAGGCGCGACTTCGACTCCTTTTTCTCAATTAGGTACCTGAGGGCAGCATAGTCAGTGTAAACAATTACCTTTGAGCCTATCAGGTATGACCTGAATTTATCAAATGCGAACACCACAACTAGCATCTCCTTCTCTGTCACTGTGTAATTCAGTTGGGCGCCGCTCAAGGTTCTACTTGTGTAGTATATTAGATGCATGACTTTATATTTTTGTTGCCCAAGAACTGCTCCCACAACATAGTCGCTTGCATCGCACATCAGTTCGAAAGGTTTCCCCAGTCGGGGGCCACTATGATTGGTGCAGTCACCAGTTTCTTCTTCAACTCCTCAAACGCTACCCGAAAGTCATCAGAAAACACAAAAGGGTGATCTTTTTCAAGCAGTTTACATAAGGGGTTAGAAATTTTGGAGAAATCTTGTATAAACCGTATGTACAAATCGGTGTGGCCAAGGAAACTTCTTATTGCTTTGACGGAAGTGGGTGGTGGTAACTTTTCTATCACATCAACCTTTGCACGATCCACCTCAATGCCTTTACTTGACACTAGGTGCCCCAAGACTATACCTTCTTGTACCATGAAATGCCACTTTTCCTAGTTGAGCACCAGATTGGTCTCCACACATCTTTTCAGCACTCTTTTTATATTCTTAAGGCAGTCATCGAACGAGTCTCCCACCATTGAGAAATAATCCATGAAGACTTCCATCATGTCTTGTACCATATCTGTGAAGATGGCCATCATGCACCTTTGAAATGTGGCGGGTGTATTGCATAGGCCGAACGACATTCTTCGAAAAGTCTAGACGCCATATGGACAGGTGAATGATATTTTCTCTCTATCTTCCGGGGCAATAGAGATCTGATTATACCCCGAGTATCCATCCAGAAAGCAGAAGTGGGACCTCCCAGCCAATCTATCTAGCATCTGATCAATGAACGGCAAGGGAAAATGGTCTTTTCGGGCGGCCTTGTTCAATCTTCTGTAGTCCATACATATTCGCCATCTCGTGACTGTTCTTGTTGAGATCAGCTCGTTGTTCTCATTTTTCACAACAGTCATTCCACCTTTCTTTGGCACACATTGAACTGGGCTAATCCAATTGCTGTCGGAGATGGGGAAAATGATTCCCGCATCTAACCACTTTATCACTTTCTTTTTCACGACTTCTTTCATGTTGGGGTTAAGCCTTCTTTGATGTTCTTTGGAAGGTTTGTGGCCGTCTTCCAGTAAAATCTTATGCATACAGAAGGACGGGCTGATACCCTTAATGTTTGCAATGGTCCAACCAATTATAATTTTGCACTCTATTAATACTTGCAAAAGTTGTTCTTTCTGCATATCTAACAAACCAGAAGAGATAATAACAGGTAAAGTTGAGTTAGGTCCTAAGAAAGCATACCTGAGATGAGGTGGTAGTGGTTTCAGTTCTAACTGTGGTGGCTTTTCGATCGATGGCTTAGCTGAGGAGTCTTTCTTACTTCTAAGTGCAAAGACTCAAATTCGAGCTCTCTTTTCCAGAACCCTTGGCCTTCAAGAGCCAGCACCCACTCCGCCAAGTCCTCTCCATTTACTTCCTCTAAGTTCATGAGACAGGCTTCTAGAGGGTCTTTAGCATTCAGAGTCTCATCTTCCTCCTCCAAAATTACATCCACGGCTTCTATCAGAGAGCAGTTAGCAAATTCACTTGGTCGCCGCATAGACTTCTGCACATTGAACGTTACCTTTTTATCGTTCAGTCTCATTTTTATCTCTCCAGTTTCATAATCAATTAGAGCTCTCCCAGTGGCCAAGAATGATATTCCCAAAAATATGGGAATCTCCTCGTCAACCCGGCAGTCCAGAATGACAAAATCTGCTGGAAACACAAACTTTCTAACCTGTACTAGTACATCATCAAGGATACCTGATGGCCTCTTCACTGTCCGGTCGGCTAGCTGTAGTAACATGGATGTGGGTCTTGCTCTTCCAATGCCTAACCTTTTGTAGATAGCCAAGGGCATCAAGTTTATGTTTGCCCCCAAATCACACAATGCTTTAGCAAAAGCATAACTGCCTATTGTGCATGGAATTGTGAAACTCCCTAGGTCTGACAACTTCTCAGCTATAGGTCTCGTCACGACAGTACTACAGGTCTGGGTTAGTGTAACAATGGCCAAGTCTTGAAAGTCGAACTTGCAAGACATCAAATCCTTCATCATTTTGGCATACCCAGGCATTTCCCTCAAGGCATCAATCAGTGGAATGTTCACCTGGATTTGTTTCAACATCTCCATGAATTTCTTATACTGCTCATCCTTCTGATATTTGGCCAATCTCTATGGGAATGGTGTTGGAGGTCGTTTCCTTCCTGTGATTTGAGTTTTATCCTGCTCAGGCACTACTTCTACTGTCGTTTCTTGTGCTACCGCAATCTCCTTCGCAACCTCTTTTTATTTGCTTGTGCTCTCTTGTGCATGTTGTATCGGCACCTCAGTTAACCCTGCTGAATCATCTACCTCAATGGGTGCTGGCACAAGTGTTTCAGCTGGTCGGCTTTCGCGAGCAATTTCTTGCTCTAAATCTAGGTCTCTACCATTTCTTAGACTCACTTCCATAAGCTGTTTCGGGCCCTACTCTTTTGGATTGACTTGTGTGTCTGCAGGTAATGTCCCTTGGGAGCGATTATTCAGAGCCATTGATATCTGTCCTAATTGAATCTCAATGCCTTTTATCTCTAATTCATGTGTGTCCCCTCTCTCTTGCATTTTTCCATTTGACCCAATCAGTTGTTGCATCATTCCTTTAATTTCAGACAACCCATCATCTTGTCTCACTATTTGTTGTTGTTGAGGCTGTTGATAAGCTAGCTACTGATTTTGCTGGTTGTATCCGTGTTGCCTTTGGTACGACACAACTTGACCCTGTGGTTGTATAGCTCCAGGATTGTTGCTATTATTGTACTGCTGCTGTGCTGGTCTATATTGCTGATTCTGTTGCCCCCAATTCTGACCACATTGCCTCTGCCCTCCATAGTTGGCCACATAGTTCATATCTTCCTGATAGTGCTGGTTGTCACTTTTCGCACTCCAAGAGCATACATATGGTTGGTTAATGCATGGTGTACATAATCCCACATTAGTTGCATCAACTATGTGTACCTGCTACTTCTGGCCTGATTCATCGATCTTTTTGGTGAGGATACTCATTTGCGTCATCAGAGTGGCGATATTTTCGGCTATGGAGTTGTTTGGGTCCAAAGCCACTAAGTGAACGACATAAGTGATCGTAGAGTCTCTTGTCATCCATCCTGAGTTTTGAGCCATTTTATCAAGTAGGATCTTGCATTCTCTGAATGCTTTGCTAAAAAATGCTCCACCTGCTGAAGCATCAACATTGGCCTTTAAGCTGTCTGCCAATCCCATGTAGAACCTTTGCCCCAACATCTGATCTAGAATGCCATGATGTGGACAATTAAGCAGCATACCCCTGAACCTCTCCCACGTTTCTTGTAGTGTTTCTGTTGGTTTCTGCCTGAAGCTCAATATCTCATCAATTTGTTTGGTAGTCTTATTGGGTGGGTAGAACTTGTTCAAGAATTACTTTAGCTGGCACTAAGTTACGACTCACTCGGATTGCACCAAGGTTTCGTTATTCCTAATTCCACTTTTAAAACCTCCGTATTGATCCTTCATATACGTTAGGAGTGATGTTGTTCAACAACTACCTAAATATGCACTCTCTTCCAAGTAATACACACTAAATAGGCACAGTCGATTGAGAGCTCTTCAACCAACCACAATATAAATGTAGTTGAACAAATAGAGAAAAACTATGGCAAATCTATATTAACGTAACAGGAAAATCATCTTCCAATAGGTTCCATCAAAACCCTAGATTAGAAATTTATCTACTCATACTCATAGTAACAATATCCTAAGTATTTTGCATAAATAAATTATAAAGTAAAGATGAAGGAATGTAGAAATCGATGATTCTATCCCCCAACGGGTGTTCCACGAGCTATTCTTGCCCCCGGTCGCAAAACTCCTTCAAAAGTGGTGTTTAATGTCTATTTATATGTATAGGAAAAGACTTAAATGACATAGACCAAGTCCTAGTCAAACAAGGAGACGAAATAAGCCTTCAAAATCCGGATCAGGCTCGCCTCATACCGTGTCTCGCGAGGTAAAACGCGAGATGCATCTCGCCCCAGACCGTGCAGCGACAGGCATTCAGCGTGCTCATCCTCACCTTACCCCTTGCGTCGCCTGCTCCCACACGAACTCAGAGTCTCGCCTCGCCAGCTCTATCGCGAACTCCATAGCTCGCTTCGCCGGCTTCTTCATTTTTTCGCTGCTCACTTCTTTCTTTCTTCTTTCCAACTGTTTTCGAGCACGCTTTATACTTTAAATCTTCCTTTTGCTCTAATTTCATCTCTAATGTACCTACACATAAAATAGACTCCATTACGCGCAAATAAAGTATAGTTTGGCATTAAAGCACCTAAAATGTAAGGTAAATAATGTACTAAAATATGGAATTATAGCCGAACATCAATACACAACACTTAAATATTTCTCGTCCTCGAGCAATCAAACTGCACTTATAGACACGATCTTTTTAAGCAATTCCCTTAACTCGTCACACCAAGAATCTTTAAAATATACTAAGCACAAAGGTGTAACATCCTCACCTCAAGATTTGACTCACAAATACCATGCATTATTCATAATTCATTTACTTACTCTAACATGGAGGTCAACGACATTACCTCTCCATCATGAATCACGTGCCCTCACACAACAAAAGAGATTAGTTCCACACACAATAAATTTTAAGACCGTAGGAACTCAAGATAGGAAGAATTCACTCGCTCTCAGAAATAACATTCATATGCCACAATGATGCACCATAGGCTTGCCAGTAGTGTAATACTCTACTAATCGAGCTCATTCATTCTAAGATCAAGTAAAACTTTAAGTGGTTGTAATGTAGGCTACGGGTCGGTAGGATACATTTGGATATGAGTGACTACACCTCCCTTAAGCACTTTAATACATATACCTTAACACTCGAGCCCATACTTATGTCAAACCAAAACTTCACCTTCACATCAATATATATTACCCTATACTTCTTTAAGCATAATTACATCACTAGCCACCACCATCAAGATTTGTTTTATACAATACATCCCCGGCAACGGCGCCAAAATTTGGTCACGCCCAACTATGCCTTATAAAAAGGATTAAGCAGTCATTGCAAATATATTCTGGTTAACAAGTCCGAAGTCGAATCCCACAGAGAACTAAGGTTTAGTTACAACTGTTCAATATTGCTAAGAAACACAAGTCCAAATAATTTCCTAATTATAGAGATTATAATATTTATTTCTAACTAATTAACTAACAACTATTATAAAGTAGTAAAATTATCAACTAACAAGGATAAAATTTGAGACAAGACTAAGGAGGTTTAGAATTATTATTTCCCCAATTATCGGATCACTAGCCACCACCATCAAGATTTTTTTTATATACAATACAACTATATGTATTTTTTTTATACAATACATCCCCGACAACGGCGCCAAAATTTGGTCACGCCCAACTATGCCTTATAAAAAAGACTAAGCGGTCGCTGCAAATATATTCCGGTTAACAAGTCCGAAGTCGAATCCCACAGGGAATTAACCTATTAAGCACAACTACTAAACTCGCACAAATTCACGTAATTAATATTCAGAAATATTTAAATAACAAATTGGATGTTTACTAACTAAATATCACGTAATGAAAGTACAGTAATTAATAACTAACTACGAACGGGTTGTAGACAAGAATTGGAATGGTCTAAGGTTTTGATTTCCCCTATTGTTGGAATCCTTTCCTCTACGTTTCCTATAAATTTGCCTAAGTTTTCTCTACCGATCATGAGCTCTCTGAGTGTCGTAATTCTCTCCCGAGTAACTACCACAATTTACTAGATATATTCTTCCGAATTACGCTAGCTGGCACTAAGTTACGGCTCACTCGGATTGCACCAAGGTTTCGTTATTCCTAATCCCACTTTTAAACCCTCCGTATTGATCCCTCATATACGTTAGGAGTGATGTTGTTCAACAACTACCTAAATATGCACTCTCTTCCAAGTAATACACATAAATAGGCACAGTTGGTTGAGAGCTCTTCAGCCAACCACAATATAAACGTAGTTGAACAAATAGAGAAAAACTACGGCAAATCTATATTAACGTAACACGAAAATCATCCTCCAATAGGTTCCATCAAAACCCTAGATTAGAAGTTTAGCTACTCATACTCATAGTAACAATATCCCAAGTATTTTGCATAAATAAATTACAAAGTAAAGATGAAGGAATGTAGAAATCGATGATTCTATCCCCCAACGGGTGTTCCACGAGCTATTCTTGCCTCCGGTCGCAAAACTTCTTCAAAAGTGGTGTTTAATATTTATATGTGTAGGAAAAGACCTAAACGACATATCCCAAGTCCTAGTCAAACAAGAAGACGAAATAGCTCTTTACCGTGCCTCGCGAGGTAAAACGCGAGATGCATCTCGCCCCATACCGTGCGACGTCAGGCATTCAGCGCGCTCATCCTCGCCTTACCCCTCGCGTCGCCTGCTCCCACGTGAGCTCAGAGGCTCGCCTCGCCAGCTCTAATGCGAGCTCCATAGCTCGCTTCGCCAGCTTCTTCATTTTTCCGCTGTTCACTTCTTTCTTTCTTCTTTCTAACTATTTTCGAGCACGCTTTATACTTTAAATCTTCCTTTTGCTCTAATTTCATCTCCAATGTATCTACACATAAAATATACTCTATTACACGCAAATAAAATATAGTTTGGCATTAAAGCACCTAAAATGTAAGGTAAATAATGTACTAAAATATAAAATTATAGTCGAACATCAGCTGGCCTAGGCAAGGTTCACACCTGCGATGATATGTCCGCAGAAGTGGAGCCGCATGTGCGAAAATCGCTTGGGTAGTAAGGTGCATTTATATCGGACTTAGGTAGGTTTTTATCTCATTTTATTTTGGGGTGGTCGATTGAGGAGCTCTTGGAGAGGGATTTTTCGCCTATCATCGTGAGGTAAGTAATTACTACTTAATGTGAGTTTAATGTGCAGATTTTGGGTAGCTTCTTGACATGTAAATTATAGAAATTATGGGTTTAGTTGAAAAACTTAGGTTTTGATAAAAATGGGATTAAACCACGAAAATGATTATGGAATTGAGTAGAAGTTATATATTTGGGTTCGTAAGGCTATGGGTAGCTTTTATCTTCAAAAAATTTCAGAATCCGGGCACGTGGGCCCGATGGTGAGTTTTAGAAATTTTTTAATTTGGGTTGGGTAATTACTCCAGGAGCTAAATTATGAACTTTTGAGCATATATTGATTAATTTATATAATATTTGGCTAGTTTCGGATTGTTCAGCACCGGCTTAAGGATTTAAAGTTAATTTGTGAACCGAAAGTGAGGTTTGGGACGAGGTAAGTCTCTTGCCTAACCTTGTAAGAGAGAATTTACCCCATATGTATTTTAAATTACTATTTTCTTCTAATTGTGGGTGCTACGTACACACGAAGTGACGAGAGTCCGTGCGTATATACAAATCATGCTTATGTTCGGGTAGTTTTAGGACCCTATCATGAAATACTTGTATTGTTTGTACTGTACTTTTGGCGGGTTGCTTGACCGTTAGTAGAAATTGTGCCTCCTTGTGTATTAGTCTTGTGATAGCCTTTGAATCAGATGTTCGTAGAGTATTCTCTCTTCTTGTGGAGCGGGCCGAACGCCTCAACAGTATAATAGATGCATCTATGGTTCGTGCCGGTCGACTCTCGGCAGTGTACACATTATTTTGGATTGGGCCGTATGACCTCGGCATAAAACGTGCGTGATAATGCTCGGAGTCCAATTACACTTGATATTACTTCCATGACTTGATAAATTATAGTTTACTTGATGGCCCGTATTTGTTGAAGCTAGTATGTGCTAATTGGAGATTTTAAATTGACTTCTAGTCAAAGAATCACTTATTTACTATTTGTTATTGTGTTACTATTATTGATGTATTCCATATCTATTTATAATTTCCGTACTTTATTTATTGGCCCATAGTAAGTGTCGATGTCGACCCCTCGTCACTACTTCTTCGAGGTTAGACTAGATACTTATTGTGTACATGTTGTTTATGTATTCACGCTACACTTATGCACTAATCATGCAGGATCTGAGGCAGGTGCATCTAACAGTGATTCAGGCGCGCACCCCCGTTACCTTGAGGCATAGTGGTGAGCTGCTCTCTATGTCCGTTCTGCAGCACCCGCAATCTCTCTTTTGTATTTACTTTCTGTCTATCTTATTCCAGACAATAGCATAGGTGATTTTGTATATTCTACTAGTTGCTCATACACTTATGACACCGGTTTTTTGGAGTATTCTAGTAGACACTTTATGTTTTTGAGCATTACTTTCATTGTATTTACTCTCTCATTAGTTTATGCTTTACCTTACTATAAGTTCCCACTATTCATTTACTTAATAAATAAAAATCAATTACTTTAAAATTATTAAAAAAGAATAAATACATGACTGATTCACCGTTGGCTTGCCTAGCGGCGACGTTGGACGCCAGCACGGCTTATACGAAAAATTAGTTCGTGATAATATGAACCAATTGCATACCAGTTTTAGCAATCAAAGACATGAGTTTCCGTATTTGCCCCTTTAAGCAGGACGATGAAGACCTGCTTATTCTCGCTAAAAGCATAATTTTTTCATTTAAATGTTCTAATAATAAGCTCCAAATAGCTCCTTGACCATTTCTAATTAAATTCTCTACGACAACACTAATATTCTTAAATACTCTTAAAGTGTAAAAAAGGAAGACATTTCCCTAAGGGGTTAGAGAAAAAATAAGTCAGAAACTATTACATAGGGCATAACAGTCATTTGAAAATCATGGCAAAAGTAACGTGAACAAGATTACCAAACGCCGAAGAGCTGCTAACTCCCGCTGCTGCTGCTGCTACCCTTTGTTCGCTGCAAACTCATACACAAACCCTAATTCCATAATTCTCTTTCTTTCTATATATTCATATTAACACCATTACACTTTTTTTTGGTAGCTAGAAGCGGAATTGGATAATGGGTAAGTCTGTTTCTGTGTTAAATAATCTATATTTCAGAGTTTCCTTTATAAGTTCGAACTCATTTTTTGTTGATGGGGTGCTTTTTTGTTGTGATTTCAGAGAAGAGAAAGTCTCGTAAAGAAAGTAGAAAAGAAGCTCGGTCCGCTAAAAAGCAGAAGAAGTTTGATTCATGGCTCCAACATCAAGTAAATTATTTTTTTTTGATTTATAATTAATTCTTTTATTCAGAATTTAGCTTGAAAAACATTGAAAATATGCATGTTTTTTTATTTTAGCCTGGTATAGGAAGAGATTTTGGTTGAGTTTTAGGAGTAGCAATTTAGAGATAACAGGTTAAAATCCTAACTTTAACATCAGTGTGATTCAGCCCTGGTGGGCATAATTAGCAAACAATTGTTGTCGACTGTAACAGGCTGTCTGGTGGATTAGCCTGAGGTGCAGCCAAGCTGGCCGGACATCACTATTATTATTAAAGTATATCTTATAATAAGAGCTTCTATTGCTAGGTTGATGTCAGAGCATAAACACCTTCTTCCTTTTTTTTGAGGGGGTGGGTGGGTGGGTTCTAATTAATGAGGATGTTCATGAACAACCAACAAATGGCATTTGATTAGGCGAAATACTAGTATAGATATAGAATATTTATTTAAGCAGATATTTTTCTTTTTGACATAAAGTTTAACTATTACTTTAGATCCACGACAAAGCATGGAAATTCAACCTGACTGGATTTTTTTTCTGACACTGGCTTCTGTTTTGGGTTGTAGCAAACACAAAAATTGCGGAGATCATTGCCAAATTTAAAATCAACACAGGCAATCCAGTCACGGAAGAATAGCCAAGCTCAAAGACATGAACATCTTCCTTCCTTAAAGTCCAGCGTTCGAGTTAAGAAAGACTTAGAAACTTTTCCACGGGTGGATGCTTCTAATGTGGAAAATAGGAGTTTGAAAAGGACAGAAGGCTCAAATAAAAAAGCAAAGACCTCTATGGAGTCTAGTGTTGACTTGCAGGCATCTCCACGGTTGGAATCTTCTAAGGTGGAAAATAGGAGTTTGAAAAGAAAGGATGCCTCAAATAAAAATTCAAAGACAATGTTTATGGAGTACCTTGAAATGGAAAAGAAGGGAGAAGCTACCTCTGCGGACATAGATTTGAGATTGGAGAGAAGACTCGCTAAGAAACTCAAGGTGAAGAATGAGAAATTGCGAGGAGATGATGATATTGATATGTTACTTGAAGGAATTCCTTCTGTAGTTGACTCTCATAGTCAATTGAGTGAATCTCTGGAGGGTACTGATATTGACACTTCGCGCAAGAAACAGAAAAAGAAGTCGGTGGATGAAGTTTTAGATGGTAAATTTGTTCCTGAGGATGGGAAGTCTGATCCTTCATGTGTTAGCGATGTTGATCACGGAAACACAGATTTACAGACCAAGCAAAAAGAGTCAAAGAAGATGAAAAGAAAGAAAACGAAGTTTGAGGAGTATCTTGAAACTGAAATGCATGGAAGGGTTATTTCAGCAGATGATGATCTGGCTTTGGAAAGAAAGCTTGCGAAGAAGCTCAAGGTGAGGGGAGGGAGATTACAGGGGGATGATGATGAAATGAATATGTTATTTGAGGGAATATCTTCAGTTCTAGATTCTTTTGAGGATGAAAATAGTCAACTTGCTGGAGAAGTGCCTCCAAGGAGTGATAAGAGCTCCTCAAATGAAAGCTCTAAAGAGAAAAAATATAATAAAGAAGCACAAGGAGAAGATCAAGAGCAAGAGGGAGAGCAGAAAGCTGAGAGCACTCTATACTGTACAGATTCGAAGGCACCAGCTGGTGCCTTTGAAGTTTTATCTGCTGGATCCGCTGCCAAAGGAAATGGAAAATATGTTGCTCCGCACCTGAGGTCACGCCTCAGAAGTGAATCAGAAGAGCATGCTCAAATTCGTCGACGACTAAGAGGTATGATGTATGGTAAACTTGCACTCATGTTGCTCGTCTTTGGAAACTTTTTTTTTTTTTGCAAAATGATCTATGTTTCTTGCACCTGAAGACGGTTAACAGAGTCAATTTCTTTCAGGTCTTCTGAATAGGATGTCCGAGGCTAATGTTGAATCGATCACAAGTGAAATTTCCACGATCTACCAGGTATACTGCTGATTCTCATCCAATATTTTTTTTGAATGAACTAGTTTATTCACGAAAACAATATATTCCGTATTTACATGACTTCATTAGTAGGTAAAATCATCAACCATAGTTTCTCCAAGGGTTTTTCACACTTAAAATTCAAATCACAGTATCACACCACTTAGTCGAAGCTAGAGAGATCACAACAGTAACATGATCTCAAAACATTGCCAAACTGAAAAATAAAATTCAACAAGAAGAGGTAGTAGTAGTAGGTATAAGATTTCTTGCTTGTGGGAAGAAGGCGACATCACCTCTATCTGGACTAGACAACTTCCTATAAATGGCCTTGAGCTTACTTTCTGCAGCACCCACGTGATATCTAACCAATTGCTTTTGCGCATTCCATCAACTGATCTTCTGAGAAGCCAGTATGGTGCTGCAGAGTTTGAGTCCATAGAGGACTTCTGTTGAGATTGCTTCAGGCAGCATAAACAGAGGATTCTGCTAGCATTGATGGGCAGTATGCTATTGTGGTTTTATAGTTCATTAGACCAATTTCGGAAAAGAAGAAAGCCAGGTTCTCCATCTCCTGATTATCAGATGGTGTTGAAGCTTTTACGTTCCTAACCAGAAAAACATAGGGAGATGACTGCTACCTGCCTCCTCCTTTGTATTTTGGGTTGCCACTGTTTCTTTCTTCTGCAAAGTTTCTTTCTTTATGATTTTGTTGGAGTTCCTTCAGAGATTTGTGAGTTTCTTCACCAATATTTTGACTGGTTTCTTGTCCGAACATTCTATCACCGACTGCACTGTCCACAGTACTGTTCCGTTTACCTGTTGCTAAGATAGGAATCCATAATTTATAGTGAAATATGTGGCTGAGACAATTTATTGGTGTATGTCTTTGAGGTTTCAGATTACCCCTACTGCTTATGGACTCGGTGGTTCTGATAAAGCAGTTAGTGACTTTTTAAATACATTTAGCAATTCGGGAGTTAGATCCTAAGAATTTTGTGGGAACTCATTGGGTTTGTCGTTGTTGTTGTTACCATTCAGAGAATACAGAGATCATTGACGTTGCTTGTTGTCTTTACAGTTAACACTTGTGGCTGTTACATTCAGATATCTTTTACTACTTATACAAGCTTCTCATGAATATTTGTTTCGTGCTGTCATATTAAGATTATTGATATGTTAGTTTCTTGATCACAACAGCATACCTTTTCTTTTAAAAATATCCTGACCAGTGAGACTATACCTAAAAATAAATTATTTTCTTGTTCTATTGTTGTGAGTTAGAAAATGACTTGCTTGGATTTACACCTAACGTTAGTGTTTCCCCCTTGGCAGGCTGTTGGTCGAACTTTTGGTTCTCAGATTATCAGTGAAGAGGTTTTGGCATCATGTTCTAGAGGTCCTCGTGGCAATGAACAGTAAGCATTTACCTTGTATTTTCTGAAGTCAATTTATCCAGTCTAATTTTCTAGAGAAAGCTTATTTCTGAATAATTTTTTATAGAACAGTAATTTCAAAGCTAGAACCAACATTAGCTTAATTTTCTTGTATCATTTTCTGTCAGCGTTGCTTCAAGCTGCTTGTTTCCTAACAAGGGTTTCACAGAAGCTAAGTGGAGTAACTTTGAGTGTCTGAAAATAGTACTGATAAAAAATTTGTTTGTCAAAATTTGATTGAAGATGGACTTTAAGTCTGCAAATCAGAGAATACCTTTTTGATGTTTCGTGGCACAAAGCAATCTTTCTGCTGATCTGTGTATTGATTTTAGTTATTTCAGCTTGTTCCACCTGCAGAAGTCCGACAACAATTAGCACCTTTTTAGTACTCCTTGAGTCTTAATGCCTTATTGTTTTCTCTCATTATGCTCTGAGTTACATTTATTTGCTTATGTAATGGCTGGTTATAGTTAGTAAACATCATAAGTGGATGGCATATCAAGGTATGCAGTCTCTTTGAGTTTTGTCACCCACCATTTTATTTCCTTTTCTAACACTTGAAGATTGGTGATGACCAACTAGCTAGTTGTTAACTTTGAGTAACTTTTGAGTGTCTGAAAATAGTACTGATAAAAAATTTGTTTGTCAAAATTTGATTGAAGATGGACTTTAAGTCTGCAAATCAGAGAATACCTTTTTGATGTTTCGTGGCACAAAGCAATCTTTCTGCTGATCTGTGTATTGATTTTAGTTATTTCAGCTTGCTACACCTGCAGAAGTCCGACAACAATTAGCACCTTTTTAGTACTCCTTGAGCCTTAATGCCTTATTGTTTTCTCTCATTATGCTCCGAGTTACATTTATTTGCTTATGTAATGGCTGGTTATAGTTAGTAAACATCATAAGTGGATGGCATATCAAGGTATGCAGTCTCTTTGAGTTTTGTCACCCACCATTTTATTTCCTTTTCTAACACTTGAAGATTGGTGATGACCAACTAGCTTGTTGTTAATGCTATCTGACTATCCTCTTAGTATTGACATGTTTCCGTCATAACTGATATACCTCAACTTTCTATTATCTGGTGCTGGATTTTGCACTGTCAATTCACTTATTTCTCTTACTTTCAATGTAAAAGGTATGCAGCGGTTTTTGCTGCTTTTGTTGCTGGCATGGCATGTTTGGTTGGGATGGACTTTGGCGCAAAACTTCTGGCATCTCTGGCTCAATGTTTCGAGGTATTGAAACATTTACAAGTGGTAGTTTTATGGATCAAACACTTTTTTCCAAAAAAAAGGAGAAGGAATTTAGTGGAGGCAGCATTTAATCTTCTTAAAATCGATATGTTATGCAGTAGTGTTTAAAAGCATAGGTTACTTGTCCCATCTCATATAACGTCAAAACAAAATAACTTTACAACGTAAATAACTTGTTGTATGCTTTATTTAGGATGAGTATCTGAATGAAGATAACCTGTCTGTTAGGAACCTGACGCTTCTGCTCTCGTACTTGTACACTTTTGGAGTTTGCTCAAGGTAACCACTAAATCTGAATTGATTACTCTCTGAATTGATTATTAGGTGGACAACGTTGGCATTATACACATGCCTACATATCTCCTTTGTTTCTTTTACTCTCGTTGTTAGATTTTCTGTGGTGCTTTCCTTCACTATACTTGCTGTAACTTGTAAAGTTGCTAGATATATGAGGAGATGAGTAGGACATTAGCTCATTCGTGTGGGATCAGATAGATCTAGACTTCTCTGATGTTCTTGCATAAGTGAGCCTCAGGAAACAAAGTTAATATATGGATATGCCACAATCAATAAAGCAAGCTTTTGAAAGTTGGTATTTTTGGAGAGTTGACAAATCCATCAAAAATATCTGGAAAATGGTGCCAGCAGTAATTTTTTGATGTATTTGGAAAGAACGGAACCAAAAGTGTTTTGATGGCATTTCAACTCCACTCTACTCCCTCAAGGCTGCGTGTTTAGTTAATCTGTTTAGTTGGAACTATCTCACCCCTGTTAATAGTGCTGATATTTTTCTGGATTTTATTAGCTCCCTGATAGTAGCATAGGCTTTTGTAATGGAGCTAATTATCCTATCTCTTTTGTAGTCCTTGCATCTTCTTGATGCCCTTTAATGAATCTAATTTACTTCATCAAAAAAAAAATATATGGATTGAAGACGGGCCCCTAGTATTCCAAAAATAATTTGACAACCCATGTTAAATTGTTCAAAAATTAAGCCTTTTTAGTCATTCACGAATTTACCTTATTCCGGTGGAAGAACATTCAGTCGGGCTCCTGTGATTCAGGTCTTACCATAATTTGCAGTTGCTTAAACCTGTGATGTGTACTATTAAACAAGAATGTATATGATGCTTTTATGATAGAAGAAGAGATGTTCTTCTGAGGAAAAAGCATTTTGGAGACAAATCATAAAGGCTAAACATGGTGAAGAAGATTACTGGCACACTAAAACAGTCCAAGCATCACATGGAGTTAACCCACGGAAATTTATTAGTAAGCTCAGTGTTTTGGAGAGCGAGAAGCGGAAAAAAGCGACGAGGCCTCGCTTCACCGAAGCAAGAAGCGTGAAGCGAAGCGCTTTTTTTTTTCATGTGAAGCGCAATTTAATACATAAATAAAAAATATTAAATAGGCATAGATAAATGACCAAGAACTCAACTAAAAAAACCAGAACAGTTAAAACAGAGAAAAAAACCAGAACAGTCAAGCTGGATCTTTTTTTTTTGGCTTGATGCCATTGAATAATAAGATAGAATTTACTACAATCACAAAAAAAGAAGAGGAGAAAAGTTAAAACAGAGAAAAAAACAAGAACAGTCAACAGAACAGAGATTAACAAAAAAACAGAGCAGAAGCAGAATATAGAAAACAGAGCAGAACAGAGAAAAGATGGAACTGAAAAAAATAGAAAAGAAAAAGAAGAAGAGAAAATAGGAGAGAGCAGGTAAAGCAGAGAAAAGCAGAAGAGGAAGAGAAGGTAAGAGAAGAGAAGAAGAGAAGAAGAGAAGAAGAGAAGAAAAGCTTACCTTGAGAGAAGTCGCAACAGTCTAGAGAAGAGGAGGAGAAGTCGCAACAGTCTAGAGAAGAGGAGGAGAAGTCGCAAGGTTTGCAGCAATCACTCGAAGCAGATGTTTTGGAATAAAGGTCGCGTAAGAGTGTATTTGCAAAAAAAATTATAAAAAAAAACCCAGGCAGCTGTCGACCTCGCTTAAGCGAGCTTTTCTCTTGCGCCTCGCTTCTCGTTTTTTTGCCTGAAACATGCGCTTTTTATCAGATGCCTCGTTTTAGGGAAGAAAAGCGCAAGTCTTGCGCGTCGCCTCGCTTCTGCGCTTTAAGCGAGAAGCGCACACTTTTAATAACACTGAGTAAGCTATGGGATGACAAGAGTGGGTTGCTCTAGTGGTAAGCACCCTCCACTTCCAACCTAGAGGTTGTGAGTTCGAGTCACCCCAAGAGCAAGGTAGGGAGTTCTTGGAGGGAGGGAGCTGAGGGTCTATCGGAAACAACCTCTCTACCCCAGGTAGGGGTAAGGTCTGCGTATACACAAACCTCCCCAGACCCCACTAGTGGGATTATACTGGGTTGTTGTTGTTGTTGTTGTTGAGTAAGCTATGGGATGAATTTAGAAACAATACTCAACTCAAGCTGGGGAATGGTGAAAATGTCAGATTCTGGGAAGACAAATGGCTGGGTGCTAATACTCTAAAGGACGAATTCCAGCAGTTATATCAGCTGATACTCTCACATGCCCCTGTTAATCAATGCAGTAGAGATGACATTTGGAGTTTATTCCTTAGAAGAAACATTCAAGATTTGGAACTAGAGGTGTTGTAAATCTTTTGTGGAAACTGGTGTGGAGTTGCAGGCTTGCAGCAGTAATGTTTATTTGCTGTGAAGTCATGCTACCTGAAATTGTCCAGAAGCAGTAACATCATAGAGAATTGGCCTTGGCAGTTAGTATTGAAAATCGAGATTCTTACCAAGATTGCATGTTTCACTTGGACAGCCCTCTCTGGAGGATGTTTAACACATGAAAAGTTAACAAAGAGGGGTTTCCTCACTCAGCAATAGATGCTATATGTGCACAACAATCTGAAGATGCATCTCACCTCCTACTTCACTGTCAAATGGCGAGAGAAATGTGGTCCACGTTCTTCTGTCTTTTGGGGGTACATGGATGGGGTAATCGCTTACAACATTAAGGAAGCCTACAGAAGTTGTGGTCAGTAGAAAGTTGGAAAATCTATCCGGAAGATTATGCTCACTTTTTTTGTAATGCCTGCATCTACTTGATGCTTCTTTATGAAGTTACGTTTACCTTTACCAGAAAAGATAGAAGAGATGTTATTTGCAAATAAATTAAGGAAAGCAACATAGAGAAAGATGCTTGTAATACTTACCACTTTCCACATGTAAAGCAAATGACTACTCTTCGTCTCCCTGTGGGTAAGAGGCAATATTGACAATCTTCTCTCTCCTCCCCCTCCTCTTTCCCATCCTTGCATGCCTTGTATGTGCTACCGTAAATAAACAAAAAGGAGAATACCCTCTCACTTAGATCTCAAAGGAGCAACAAGAGCTGCAGTGAATTTTGGCGACTTGTGTCCTTTTTCTTCTTTATGATGTGAATCCTTATAGAATCAAGAGAACTAGTCTTTAGTTACTTTCATATATTCATACCCTCATTAATTCAATTATATTTCTTATGCTTCTTAGTGACTTGATATATGATTTCCTGGTGACGTTGAGCAAGAGATTGACAGAAGTGGATGTTTCTACCATATTGACAGTTCTACAAGGTATTAAACTTACCTTCTGACTGTGGCTTTCTTTCTTGGAATGATCTGATCATCCAATTACTTTCTCCTTCTTTACTCCCTGGCCTGTTCTCTCTTCCTTGAGCATTAGTGAGAAATTTTAACAAATTATTCATGAGTTACCGGGCAGTGTTAATTCATGGTGACTTATTTCCCTTCATCTCTTATAACTCTATGATTCAACATTCTTTTCACCAAAAAAAAAGTTTTCTTAACCTGGGCAAATAATTAATTTCATAAACGAATTTTTTCTTGCTATCTTTGTATGTTCCAAACATGAAGAATGCTCCACTTTTGTTAAAAATTCAACATTTTAAATTAAAAGTTTGGTTGTCAGCTTTTATGCTAAAAAGAGAATAGATAAGATGACCTTTATTTGGGCTCATATGATACCTCTATAGGGTATCTAACAAATTTTTTTATACCAGAAAGTGGTATCTAAAAGCTTTAAATTAGATATCTAATTCCTACCTTCGTGTTGTGTAGAATGCAAAATAAGCATTAGAAAATCAATTATAAGGATAGAAAAATTTGAACAATGAATATCAGAAGGAACAAGGCGTATAAACTGTGGAATTACTCGCATTATCATGGGAATGTTTTAGTAATTTCCTTAAAGCTAACTGGTTCTTGTATCAATGTGGCAAAATACAATGTATTTTGGCAACTTATTTTTTTTCCAGTTCTGATTAGTTCGAGTATTATATATTTAATCCTACATGATTTTGCTGAACAGCTTGTGGGATGAAATTGAGAGGTGATGATCCCGTTGGCATGAAGAACTTTATAGTTAGCGTTCAGAATAGGGTGAATGAATTGAAAACTTCATCTGGAGAAGGGCAATCAAACACTATCGGGAAAAGGGTAAGCTAATGCTTTGTTACAAAGGTTGCTTCTTATTCTGCCTTTGCTGACCACATACGTTTCTGGAACCTCGTTAATCTGTATATTTGCATACTGGTTTTGTTGCAGATGGAGTTCATGCTTGAGATGATATGTGATATCAAAAACAATAAAAAAAGGACCAAGGAGGATACCTTGCAGCTTACCCGAATAAAGAAATGGCTACAAAAGGTGCTTGTTGGATTCAGCTGTTTTGGATAAATAATTATCTATTGGCACATTTTAATCATTTGATCTTTGCCCTTTGTATTGAGCATTTCATCTATCTTATAAATTCTTTTTTTGATGAAAAAGGTAAATGATTTTATTAAAGAGTGTACTAAGAAGGTAACCAAAAAGATTACGGCAGAGAAGCTTTCCTTCTGTATGTTGAAGGAAGGCAAAAGATCTAACATAGAGTTCATATCAGATACAATATGCTTCCTGCACCATAAGTAAAGACTCTTTAAACGTATAGATTCTCTCCTACCATTAAAACATCTGTTGTTCTTTCCTGTCAGATATTCCAGAAAATGCAAGTAGGAATTGCTTTCCAATATAGTCTTATGTCCTTAGTTGAGTACTGCTCATACCAGCTACTTACAGCAAGTTTAATGCACCCTGGCATGACCCACTGAACTCCAAAAATGGCCATAAATTTGCCCAAATCTGCTTAGTAAAGGTACAGTGGAGCAAAAGATGATTCATAACCAACTATCATAATTTCCTTCCATTCTCCCCAAAAGATTTTTATAACATGTCTTCACTGTGAACCTGCCATCTTTCTGAAGTTTCTATCTCAAAGTATCAGTCACATGAACACTAAGAGATCCTGCTTCCAATTTTTGGATCAAATCATTAATGCCTTCGATTGCCCAGTCAAATAGGTTTCTTCTCAAATGATGATTCCATCCCTAGGTGGAGTAGCAGTCTGCTACAGTGCAGCTTTTATTTGTACAGATTTCATAAAGGTCTGTAAATTGTTCTTCTAAAGGAATATCGTCAAGCCACCTGTCAGTCAACATCTTCACCTTCCTTCCATTCCCATCTTTCAGCTTGAGGCTATCAAAAAATTCATCCCAAAGGTTCCTGATGTACTTCTAGACAAACACACCATACGCCTTTTTAGCACTGTTGACCATTCCTCACTTTTAACATATTTAACAGTAATAACATCTTTTCATAGGCCGTTACTGTTATCATTAAACCTCCGGTGCCACTTCAGTAACAAACTTTTACTCTGCAACTTTAAATTCTTTTTCCCAGACCACCAGATTTTATGTCCCGTGTTACAATTCCCCATTTTACCAAACGGGCCTTCTTTTTTTCTTGGTTACCATCCCACAAGACATTTCTCCTTAACCTGTCTAGTTGTTTTTCCACTTTCACAGGCATGGGAACAGGGGCGATCCACCCCTTTAGGATGGGGTGACATGTCGCCTGCTATGATGATAAATTTTTTATATACTTATGTTGAGATTTTCTTAAATTAGGTTAAATATCTGATCCTGCCACCTGTAGCCGTAAACTAGACAAAGGTGCCATGGCTGGTAGACCTTTTTGAAAGTTTTTCTCGTGTGTAAATTCAAGTTGGAATTTATTTTGAACCTTGCTCGACTTTCCTGTTTCTTTGTGCTTTTGATTTCCATTTGTCCCAGTCATTTCCTTTTTCAGCTACCTTCCAATTTTTTATTTGTCGTTTTATTTTTTTTATATTTTTTTTTCTCTATTCTATTATTTTTATGTGGTCTCTCGTAAGCACACTCAAAAAAAGAGACTCCAAGATTTTAAAATTCTATAAAATAAGCATTCTTCTTAATCTTAAATTTATGAGTTTTCTTCTTTCAAATCCAAAAAACTTGGGTCTTAATTGGAATTTTTGGTTGAGATCAAATTTTTATATTATATCTTAAAAATTTATGTTATTCTATGGTTATTAAATATACTTTAAATCTCTTTAGTATTAAGTTATGATAATAATTTCGTAAGCATTGCTTAAAAATATATGAGATTTATGATTTTGATCTTTGGGATCGTGTAGTTTATTTATTTCTATACTTATGGGTTATAATTTATCTCTTGAAGATATTTTTTAAATTTTCTTAATCTGATTGATGATGTAATTCTCTTCTTGAAGATGTTATCTTATTTTTGTAAATTTATTTTTAATATACAGAAAAAGATGTAATTTCCTAGTGAAAATGTTGATTTTACTTGTGTTGTTATAATGAAGGCTGAGGGTATATCGGGAACATTCTATCTACCTTTATAGGGTAGGGGTAAGGTCTGCGTACACATTACCCTCACCAGACCCCACTTATGAGATTAAACTGGGTTTGTTGTTGTTGTTGTTGTGAACTCAAAAAAGTCGAATAAATGTTCCTAACAAATTCCGTATTAGTCATTAAAAGGTATACATTAAAGAAAGTTATGGAACCCGCCACCTTTATATCCTAGATCCGCCTTTGATGGGAAATAGGGACATTATGTGTATGGAAACCCCATCTAAGACACTGTTCATTTGTGTCACCCTACCCAAAAACAAATGTACTGCTTCTTCCATGGTGCCAGTTTCTTTCACATTTCTCAATCACCCCTTCCCTGACATTAGCATCATTATTTCTTCTCCTAAAGGAATACCAAGGTAAATGGTAGGTGAACTCTCAATCCTACAACACAAGATAGCAGCCAGCTTTTGAATGCTGTGATCAGAATTCACTGAAAATATGCTTGCTCTTTTGCCCAATTTGCATGCAAACCAGAAATAGCGTCAAAAGCTAATAGTATTGCTTTCAGATGCAAGAGTTCCCTTCATCTGCACTACACAAAACAAGGTTGTCATCAGCGTAAAAGATATGCGGCACTTCCACTTTATTTCCATTTCTGCCTTGGTACTTGAAAACCTTCAATCCATTTTAGTTATGTGGCCCTTTTAAGCATCATGCTGAGAACTTCCATTGCGAGTATAAAGAGATAAGGTGAGTGAATCGCCTTGCCTCAAACATTTCTGTGGGGGGAAGAAACCTTGAGGAGAGCCATTGACGATGGATGCTCTAACAGTAGTAATGCAATACTTGATGTATTGTATCCATTTGGCTCCAACTCCCATTAAATCCATCAGCTTAAATAAGAATTCCCAGTTTACGCTAGCAAAGGCTTTCCCAATGTCCAATTTGCATATCACACCAGATTTTTCCCCCTTCTGTTAGTGATCAAGCCACTCATTTACGACCAGCACAGCACTAATTGCTGTTTCCTTTAATAAATGCGTTTTGGTTGCCGGAGACTAGCTTGCCAATAACCAGTTTTCAATTTTTCGGTGAGCACCTTTGATATGATCTTTTAAATGCTGCCCAAAAGACTTAATAGGCCTGAAATCCTTGATTTCCATAGCTCCTTTCTTTTTCAGGATGAGGGTCATGAAAGTTGCATTGAAACTTTTCTCCAGATTGGCTTTATAGTAAAATTGCTCATTAGTCTTAAGACATCTTCTCTCAGAATGTGCCAACATTTTTGAAAGAAAGTCATGTCGAAGCCATCCAGCCCAGGTGCCTTGTCACCAACTAACATCTTCACCACTGCATCAAGCTCTTCCAAGGTGAAAGGCCTTTGCAACCATTCTCTATCTTCCAGAGATAAAGTCAAGATGCTGCTGTCACTCCATGATGGTCTCCAATGCTCCTTTTCAGTAAACAAGTTCCTAAAAGTTTATTTTATGCCATCTGATTTCATCAGATTTATCTTCAAGCTCCTTTGGTCTCCAGCTTATCAATAGAGTTATACCTTTATGAGCAGTCACAACTTCATGGAAATAACTTGTGTTTTGTCTCCTTTTTGGATCCACAGCCTAGACTTGTGCCTCCAGGAAGTCTCCTCCGCGTTAGCAATGCATTCAAGTTCTCTAAGAATTTCATCCCTTTCCGATAAATTCCCAGTTGCTACAGGAACACCCAACTCAGAAACATCCAGCTCTTCCAACCTCTTGAAGGATTTAGCTTTTCTTTCCTTCAGTCTACCAAATACTTTTTTATTCCATTCTTTAATATCTTTCTTCAACATTTCAGCTTGCTGGCTAACATTTTGTCTGGTTTCCCATGAGTATCAGAGGATTTCCACCAGTTTCCAACCAAGTCAATGAAAGATTCGTCTTCGAGCCACATATTCTCGAACTTAAAATAGGACTTGTTCTTTTCAAATTCACTACATTCCAGCATGATTGGGCAGCGATCCTGCACTGTCATAGGCTGGGTTCTTGAAAACAATGCAAGTCAACATTCGATCTTTTCACCAGCATTTTAATTGTTTTCCTCTTTTTGTGATTGTTTATACCCCTGATAGTCCAGCTACAAATTTTCATCTTCATCTTCGATTCATACAGCTGCCCCTGCTGCTCCCTTTTGAGTCTTCTCCAAATTTGATATCAGAAATCAAGGCATTGAGTTCCTTTTCACCTTTGGGTCTGGAGGATGGAGTTGGAATGCTAATTTTGGTACTGGTGTCTTTCTCAGGAAATAATAAAGATAGGTTTCAACTAGTCATGCAACACTCTCCTTCAATTGTAATTGAGTTGAATATAAAGATGAACAACATGAAATAGTCTAGCAATACTTTGAGATTGCTTGGGAAATGATTCGTGTGAATTAAGCAAGCATTGCGATGAATGTTCTATTCATCTTCTCATTGTTATGGGTGTCAAGGTCTCTGTCAGTGCTTATATGAAATTTTGGAGAATGGTTGGCCCCTAGAATTGGTTTAGGCACAAGGGCTTCCTAGTTTTCTCCTACAAATTCACGATATAACAGTCTGACTCGCATCCAGCTCTCCAATTGCCAAATTATCACTTCTGATTTATGGTCACAAATGCCTTTATTGCTTCATACCATGAAAAAGTTGATTCCTGTGAGTTAAGAGTGTATTCTCTTTATTGAGAGGAAAAACTGTCTTTTATCCCTTCATTTATTAGGGACAAATTTATTTGCTATTCGTCTTGGAGACACATGATAGATTACCCTTGAACTACTGTTCCTCTCTAGGAGACACATGGTGCACAGGCACACCGAAGGTAGGAGAGAGAACTGGTCTATCTAGTTGATTAGTAACAAAGAAGAGGCTGCGCATTAATGGATTGGTTGCTACTTAACTATTTGAAAGCTATAAAAGGGAGAACATACATACATTTTTTTTCCGGTGACAACGTCAAATCACAAATCCAACAATCTAGTCAAGTCTATGCTCTAGTTTAAATCTTATTTATCTTCATAATAAGTACTTTGACCTTATGCATAAAGTACCATAATCATCAAATTGTGCAATAGAGGAGATCTTTCAATTATATGTGTACGTGTGTGTCTAAACCTTGGGAGATAGAGTTACGTGTACTGTGCTGGTGGAAGGTAGTAGATGCCCGGTAGAACTAGTCGAGATGGCGCAAGCTGGTCCGAACACTACTGCCATAAAGTGTGTATAGTCAAGCTCTAAGAGTGATGTATGAAGAGGGAAGAATTGGAATGATCATGTTTGGAGAAGGAACTGTCACTAGTGTGAAAACAGTAGTAGGAGATACAGAGGAGTTTCCTGTAACAGTGGATTGATACCAAGGTTCAGTATTGAGCCCCTACTTGTTTGCCCTAGTTATAGATAAGCTAACCAATACGATATAAGATGAGGTTCCTTGGTGTGTGCTATTTGTTTTTGATATTGTGTTAATTGATGAAATTGGCGAGGGTGTCAAACCAAAAGCTTGAGCTATGGAGAAGCACCTTATAGAATAAAGGTTTTGGGATGAGTAGAAGTAAGATTGAATACATGCACTGTAAGTTTAGTCAGCATGAGAAGAACGAAGTTGAGGTGAGACTAAATGGGATGGCGATGCCAAAGTGCAAACAATTTAGATATCTAGGCTTGTTGTTTTAAGAGAATGGAATGATAGATGAAGATGTTACTCATAGGATTACAATCGGATGGTTGAAATGGTTAAGTGCTACCGAGGTGCTATGTGATAAAAGGTTGCCTACCAAAGTGAAAGGAAGTTCTATAAAATAGCTATAAGACCGGCAATGTTATATAGAGTGAATGTTGGGCGAAAATCCAACATATTCACTATTTGAGTGTTGCAGAGATACGGATGCTAAGACGAATGTGCGTCCCAGTGTTATTAAAAGCGTGCACTTCTCGCTTAAAGCGCAGAAGCGAGGCGAGGCGCAAGACTTGCGCTTTTCTGCCCTAAAGCGAGGCATATGATAAAAAGCACACGTTTCAGGCAAAAAAGTGAGAAGCGAGGCGCAAGAGAAAAGCGAGAAAAGCTCGCTTAAGCGAGGTCGACAGCTGCCTGGTTTTTTTTTTATAATTGTTTTTGCAAATACACTCTTACGCGACCTTTATTCCAAAACATCTGCTTCAAGTGATTGCCGCAAACCTAGCGACTTCTCCTCCTCTTCTCTAGACTGTTGCGACTTCTCCTCCTCTTCTCTAGACTGTTGCGACTTCTCCTCCTCTTCTCTAGACTGTTGCGACTTCTCTTAAGGTAAGCTTTTCTTCTCTTCTTCTCTTCTTCTCTTTCTTCTCTTCTCTTCTCTTCCTCTTCTGCTTTTCTCTGCTTTACCTGCTCTCTCCTATTTTCTCTTCTTTTTCTTTTCTATTTTTTTCCAGTTAATCTTTTCTCTGTTCTGCTCTGTTTTCTATATTCTGCTTCTGCTCTGTTTTTTTGTTAATCTCTGTTCTGTTGGCTGTTCTTGTTTTTTTCTCTGTTTTAACTGTTCTCTTCTCTTCTCTTTTTTTTTTTTTGTGATTGTAGTAAATTCTATCTTATTATTCAATGGCATCAAGCCAAAAAACAAAAAGATCCAGCTTGACTGTTCTGGTTTTTTTAGTTGAGTTCTTGGTCATTTATCTATGCCTATTTAATATTTTTTATTTATGTATTAAATTGCGCTTCACATGAAAAAAACGCGCGCTTCTTGCTTCGGTGAAGCGAGGCCTCGTCGCTTTTTTACGCTTCTCGCTCTCCAAAACAGTGGTGCGTCCATACAAGATTAGATAAGATTTAAAATGACCACATTCACTAGAAGGTGCAAGTATATAGTAGATCGTTTGGTCATGGCCTGTGTCGACCTACATATGCACCGGTCTGTAGGTGTGAAACTATGGTGAGTGAAGATGTTAAAATGGGACGGGTAGACCTAAAATCACATGGAAGGAAGTTGTCTCGAAAGGTGTACAAATCCTTATGAAGATTTAGCTAAAGATAGGGCACAATAGAAGAAAAAGATCCATATAGGTGATACCTCCTAGCTGGAAATATGTTTTAAACTTGCTTAACTTCTAATATTATATATATATATATATATATATATATATATATATATATATATATATATATATATATATATATATTCACTTTCAGTTTTATTTTATTTTGGTATGATGATGATATCAGCTGAGCTTAAAGAAAGAAGCGGGGATTCATGTCGCCGGCCCCAACTTGTTTGGGACTTAGGCATAGTTGTTTTTGTTGCATCTATGGAGATCGAAAGAGTGAATTTCCTCAGTGAGTAGCAAAGCTGCCCGATAAGTCATTTGCACCGTGTCCTTTCAGATGAACGTTTCCTGATCATTCTCTGAAGGTATAGTTAATAGAAAGCTCTCCCTTTCTTTCTTCTTTCTGAGCCAGTATTATATGGTTCAACTGACTCACTTCTTCATTTCCAATTCTGGAACTTTTTTGTTGATTCCTCCGCCTCCCTTTTCCCCGCTTCTAGTATCTTTTCTTTTGGAGTTATAAATTTGTTTGTCCCCTGTGAGTACTAAAAGAACTCATGTTTTACTTAGTGTATCCTCTATATTTTAACTTACTCTATATCTGGTAATTGGATATGCAGAAGAAATTATTTAAATGCTCCTGGACTGATATTAACATCATTCTTAACAAGATATTAGATCCATATTATGTCCAATCTTTATTTTACTTTAATGCAAAATTTGGTTCATGATTGGATTTTGTTGAAGATGGCCTTTTAAATCTAGTGAAAATGTGCTGGCTTTCGCTCTAGAGAAACTAATAGATATATATTTGTCGATCTAGTAGTACTATATTAGAACACTACTCTCGCAAGATTCAATAATTTTCTGCGAAAGATAAATGTAGAGGGCCAAAAGTACTCTGTAAATAAGTTGCAAAACTATTCTTTTGTTATTTGGATGGTCAAAAGCAATAAGTGATGGTAATCAGCTTTCCAAATTCCATGAATTTGGCATTCCTTAGATTACCACACTCAACATTGTCTCATCATCTCTGTCATCCTTGGATATACATGTTAATCTCTTTTCGTTCTGTGCTTTGCTAATCTTAATTGCAGCTTAGAATAGATGATATATTGATTCGAGGATTGAAGTGGAGCAAGCTGCTTGATCCTGACAAGAGAGGCCAGTGGTGGATAGCTGGGAATATTGATTCCACAACAACTGATATTCAAGATGTTGCCAGCACAATTGACTTGGAGGTCACGGAGGCTCAAAAGATGCTCCAGCTTGCCGCTGCTCAGAGGATGAACACTGATGCAAGAAGGGCAATATTCTGTGTAATAATGAGTGGGGAGGACTATATTGATGCATTTGAGAAACTTCTAAGATTGGATTTGTCAGGCAAGCAGGTTGGCACCCCTTGGTTGAATTCCTTATCATTTATTGTTGTGCTTGTCTATCGGAAACGGCCTCTCTACCTCACACTAGGTAGGGGTAAGGTCTGCGTACACTCTACCGTCCCCAAACCACACTTGTGGGATCACACTGGCTTTGTTGTTGTTGTTGTTATTGTTGTGCTTCAAGTGTGCAAATTCTTTAATATCTATACATGCAGGATAGGGAAATCATGAGAGTTTTGGTAGAATGCTGTTTACAGGAGAAAGCTTTTAACAAATACTATTGTGCTCTAGCTTCCAAGTTATGCAGCCATGGCAAAAACCATAAGTTCACTCTGCAGGTATGCCTTTTGCTCAAATGTATCCTTGCCAAGTTTTACGTGATCTTTTGCACCTGGGGAATCAGGGGGACGAAAAGTTCAATTATTACATCTCCTAATCTCTAGAAAGGGTAAACTTACATCTCATCTTGCCGCAAATCGGAAAAAAAGGAAAAGAAGAAAAGACAAATGAAGTTAGAACAGTGCAAATTTCTTGTGCTTTCTGTTTCCTGCTTGGATTGATGTGTGCAGTTAGAGGTTCAAAGTTTTTCTTAGTAATAGTCTATTTCTGACCTGTGACTCATGTTAATAGTGCGTTAAATTGAGACCTTAGTGGTGGTTCAAGAATTTCCTTGGTACATAAAATAATATTATTTGAGATCATATGCTCATTTTAGCAATGAAGGATGAATATGAAGAGACTATGGACAGACAATTTTTACTCTTTCTGTCTCACCCCATTGGTCCTCATTTTCCCTTTTTATTTTTTTGGGGGGGGGGGGAAATTGTTATGCTTGAGAATCATCTGAAACATGGTACTCACATGAGCTGATGTTTGCACCCAACAAAATTACATGCACTAACCTCCTAACGGTAGTGCAACTTATAAGTGTAATTAGTTCCAAAAGAGGGTATTACATACTAATGTCAAAACCATAACCATGCCAATCCAATGTCATTTGCAGTACTGCCTCTGGGATCATTTCAAGGAGCTTGACTCGATGCAGCTGATCAGATCAATGCACCTATCCAAGTTTGTGGCGGAGATGGTTGCTTCTTTTAGCCTTTCACTTGCTATATTAAAGGTTATTGATCTAAGCGATTCTTCACAACTAACTCCAAAAAGAATCATGCATTTCCGGATGCTATTCGAGACCATCTTGGAATTTCCTGAAAAGCTTGTGTGGAACATTTTTACTCGAATTGCTGTTATGCCAGAGTATGAATCCCTTCGAGATGGGATTGTCTTGTTTATCCGCAAGTACGTAGCGGATGACCAAAAGTCTCTGGCAGATAAATTCAAGATTGCAAAGAAAGCCCTTAACAATGTTGAAGGAGTTATCATGTAAGTCTCTGCATAATGTATTCTAGCTTTAGGATTTTGTAGGAATGGTTAGTTACTGGAATGTTATTAACCCATTTTTGGTAGAGGGTTTTCTTGATTTCTGAAATCATTTATTTAACCAACTTACATAGGATATATGTGACGAGAATTTCAGTATAGAAGTGTCCTAGCTAGGTGACTTCCAACTTTGGAATTGCATAATGTCTCACTTGTGAACCTTTCTCAGGAGCTCATATTTGATTCCAGTCACAGCCTACTACTTTTTAATTACCTGTTTATGCATTATTGTTCCTCCAATCACAAAAAGAAAGAATTTTAAAACTCAATCAGTTAATTAATGAAAAGGCAGCAGACTAATAACTATTGAACCAAATCTGGTATATTTAAGTGGAGACCCAGATTTGAAATCGGAACAGCGAATTCTGAGTCATAAAATAAAGAAAAAATTTAAAAGATGAAAAGAAACACACTAGCTAAAGGACTCGCCTTTATAACGGGATGTGTTTGTTTGTTCTTTCCAAAGTAACTCTTCATCCTTATAGGCATGAAATTGGATTTAGTGGGACCCAATCCGAGTATCGGATATCGGTTGTAAAACCAAAAAAAGGAACTCTTCAATTAACTTTTACCATTTTAAAAATGTTAGAATGTGGGGAACGGAATAGCAACTTATGGAAAGTTCTAATACCATCAAAAGCTTTTTAATTCTAGCTTTCTTCCCTTCCATCCCACTTTCATTCTACTGTTTTCGCTTCCATCGCAATTCACGGGTGTGTCCTCCAAATAAAAATCAAAGAATATAAAAAATATTGAGAGGGTGTTTGGATTGGCTTTTAAGCTAGTCAGATCAGTTTTGAAGCTCTTTTTAATTTTTTTCGGTGTTTGACAAAGTCAAAAAGTGCTTAAATAAGTTAAAAATTACTTAAAACAAGCCAAAAGCAATAAGTTGTGCTGTTTTTTTTGGCTAAAAAGTTATTTGTACTGAAAATCACTTTTTTAAGCCAATCCAAACAGGTTCTAAATTGTTGCTGCTGAATTCAATGTGATATACTTCCTTTTTTGGTTGTTGAGACTCTTGGGGCTCGCCCCAAGTTAGGCACTAACGCTCCAAGACTCACGTGTGGGACTCTTGTTCACGAGGCTTATGCTCCAGACACCCGATAACATGCCCCCTATACGCAATGCTTAGCGCCTAGAACTCACCTAACATCTCTTGTACAAATTACGTGCTAAATTCCTTACTTAACATCACAACAATAATAAATCTAGTATAATCCCACATATGAGGTCTGGGGAGGGTAATGTGTACGCAAACTTTACTCCTACCTTGTGAAGGTAGAGAGGTTGTTTCCGATAGACCCTTGGCTCAAGGAACAGTGAAAATAAAGCAACAAACAATAGCAACAACAATGAAATAGGGTAACAGAAGCGAATGACACAACATGTAATAATAAAGAATACGGAATAAGAAAAATACAAGAATAGTACTAGTACTACTGGTAAGCCTAGGAGAAACTAACGACTACATGTCAACCTTCACTTTAATTCTCGACCTCCACCCTTTCCTATCGGGGGTCATGTCCTCGGTAAGCTGGAGCAATTGTATGTCTTGCCTAATCACCTCACCCCAATACCTTTTTGGCCTACCCTACCTTCCTTAGACCTGTCATGGTCAACCTCTCATACCTCTTGATCGGGGCATCTATATCTCTCCTCTTTATATGCCCGAACCATTTTAGCCTCAATTCCCGCTTTTTGTCCTAAGCAGAGGCTGCTCCCACCTTGTCCCTAATAACTTTGTTCCTAATCGTGTCTTTCATGGTATGCCCACACATCCATCTCAACATCCTCATTTCAGCTACCTTCATCTTCTAGACATGAGACTTTTTGACGGGCCAGCACTCAACCCCATACAATATAGTCAGTCTAACTACCACTTTGTAGAACTTGCCCTTAAGTCTCGGTGGCACATTCTTATCGCACAACACCCTAGAAACGAGCCTTCATTTAATCCACCCCGCTCCAATTCGATGAGTAGCATCCTGTTAATCTCCTTGTTGCCTTGGATTAAGACCAAAATACTTAAAACTATCCCTTTTTGGGATGACTTGTGTATCAATCTTGACTCACTACTGCTTCATGCATCCTATTACTAAACTTGCACTCCAAATACTCTGTTTTCGACCTACTCAACTTGAAACCTTTAGACTCCGACATCTGTCTCCAAATCTCCAACCTAGGGTTATCCCCACATCGCATTTTGTCAATCAGTACTATGTCATCAACAAATAGCATATATCGTGACACCTCCCTTTGTATGTGTCACGTGAGCATATCCCACGCTAGAGCAAACAAAAATAAGCTAAGAGTTGATCCCTGATGTAACCCTATCTCTACTGAAAAATGTTTCCGAGTCACCACCCGTTGTCCTCACCCGAGTCTAAGATCCCTCGTACATGTCCTTAATTACCATAATATATGCTACCGGAACACCTCTAACCTCCAAATATCTTCATAGAACCTCCCTCGGGACTTTGTTGTAGGCTTTCTCTAGGTTAATGAATACCATATACAAGTCCTTTTTCCTTTTCCAATACTGCTCCACCAATCTCCTCACAAGGTGAATAGCTTTAGTAGTTAACCGCCCAGCATAAATCCGAACTGATTCTCGAAAATAGACACACTTTTCCTCACCCTCCTCTCCACCACCCTCTCCCACTCAGAAGTTTGATACCTCTATAGTTATTGAAATTGTAGATATCATCCTTATTTTTGTACAACAGAATCATCCAACTCTATGCCAATCTTCGGGCATCTTCTTTTTCATCAAAATGATATTAAACAAGCCAGTAAGCTACTCCAAGCCTGCTCCGACCCGTGCCCTTCTATAATTCCACCGGGATCTCGTCAGGCCCAGTTGCCTTATCCCTACACATCTTCCTCATTGCCCCCTCAACCTTCTCAACCTTAATACGCCTACAAAACCCAAAGTCACTCTGACTCTCTGAGTTCTCCAATTCACCGAACATGATGTTTTCCTTATTCAAGAGCTTATGGAAGTACGTCTACCATCTACGCCTAATATATGCCTCTTCCACCAGTACCTTGCTATCCTCGTCTTTGATGCACCTCACTTAGTCTAGGTCCCGAGCCTTTCTCTCTCTAATCTTGGCTAACCTACAACTTCCTGTCACCTCCTTTGCCCCAAGATCCTCATACAATCATTCAAATGGTGCAGTCTTAGCCGCCATGATTGCCAATTTTGCCTCTGTCCTAGCCTTCTTATAACACTCCCTATATGTCCTTTTCTCCTCCTCGTCCGCGCTCTCCACTAGCTTCAGATATGCCACTTTCTTGCCCTCCACTCTTTCTTGGACTTCCCCATTCCACCATCAGTCACCTTTGTGGTCTCCCAAGTATTCCTTTGTAACCCCTAACACCACTATAGCAGCTTCCCTAATGGAGTTTGCTATCGTGATCAACATACTACTCGCGTCCACACTACTCCTCCAAGCCCCCATAACCAACAACTTCTTCCCTAACTCCTGAGCTTTGTCTTTAGCCAAAGATCTCCACTTGATCTTAGGCTAACCGTACAATACTCTCTTATTCCTTGCTCTCTTTATCTCCAAGTCCATAACCAATAGCCTATGTTGCGTCGATGGACACTCACTCGGGATAACCTTGCAATCAGTGCAAAGATCTCTATCACACCTCTTGAAGAGAAAGTAATCAATCTGAGTCTTGGCTACCTTACTCCAGAAATTGACCAAGTGTTTCTCCCTCTTCCAAAAACACGTGTTACCTACCACAAAGTCAAAAGCTCTAGCAAAATCCAACAACGAGGTTCCTCCCTTGTTCCTATCTCCAAAATCGAACCCGTCATGCACCTCGTCATAACCCCTAGCAGTCTCCCCAATATGGACATTAAAATTACCTCTTATGAAAAGCTTCTCGGTGTGTGGAATACCGTGCACAACCTCGTCCAAACCTTCCCAGAAGCATCTTTTGACCTCGTCGTCCAAGCCACTTGAGGCGTGTAAGCACTAATCACATTTGAAGTGAACCCACCAACCACTAGCTTAATATGCATCAACCAATCGTTCACCCTCCTAACGTCCACCACTAGCTCCCTGAGATCCCTATCGACTAAAATTCCTACCCCGTTCTTGCCCTTAGCACCAATTGAATACCATAATTTAAATCCATTAACATCCCGAGCCTTCGTATTCACCTATCTAGTCTCCTGGACATATGCTATATTAATCTCCCTCTTCTGTAGAATCTTCCCTAACTCTATAGACTTACCTGTCAATGTCCTTATATTCCAGGTTCCCACTCTCAACCTAGCGGATTCCCTACCTCCCTTACCACCCTTGCTCCCCGAGCCCCGGCCCACTATAGAATGATCCAAAAAAAAACGTTTAACTGGTGTGAAGAAAAGAATAAATAAGATAAGAAGTAACTCCTTGGGCTAAACGACCGAAGTGCTATGTGAATCCACCTTTGATAAGAGGTATAATATGTAGTTTGATAGCATTTCTTAATGAATTATGATATTTTTCTTTGAATTTCTAGAATGTTAATACACTGTAGTAATTGACTTGTATCTCATTAAAACTTTTATACTATTATATTGTTTACACTTATATGCGATAATTTTTTTGAAGTATGATTTTTTGTAATTTCTCAATTTTATTGTATTTCTCATTTTTTGGTATATTATTTTATCTAAAATTTTTATGTGGCACCCGGTTTTGCGCCACCCATTAAATTTGTACTCACTTTTTAAAGAAAGTTTAACCGATACCCTATTTCTGGATAACTTCATATACATACGTTTTTCTCTTATTCTTTATAAATTTTTTTTTTTTTTTGTGCTTAGAGTTTCTTCTTCTTCTTAGTTGCAAAATGGAATTGTTAAATTTGTTATTTTTTTTTGACAATTTGATAATTGAGATTTGTTCTTTATGATATTTAAAAGTTATTTTTCAAAATTGAGCTCATTTGGAGTATATTTGGTCATTGAATCGTGTATTAGATTGTTGAATTTCGAAGAATATGTTAATGTTTCAGATCGAAATCTGAAGTTGCATTCAATAGATTACACTACTTAAGATTCGAATTCCTAAAGTTGTATTTGAAAGATGAAAAAACTTCAGATTTGATTTCTGAAGTTCCATTGAAGATATTAAACTACTTCAGATCCGAGCGGGTACATTTTGTAAAATTTTGTGCGATGCGGGTATAATTTCAATTGTAGCCCCAAAAGTGGGTATATATGAAAATTTTCCTTATTTTATAATATTAGAATCTAAAGATTTGCGGAGCTTATGCTTCGCCTCATATTTGTAAATCCTCTGTATTACCCCAATATTTTTAAATAAGGACATATTGAATATTTAGCAAATAATTTAAGTTAAAAAAAAAAGGAACAAACTAATAAAACAAAACAAACAAAATAAGAAAAAAGAGAAAAAATGGAAACAAAAGGGTCGAAGCCCATTAGAAAACATTCTAAAGCAAAAGGGATTTGGGGGAAGGGAAAGAAGAAGAAGAAGAAGGAGGAGGAAGAAGAAAGAGCCTAGCAGCCTGGTGCTGTAATATTGTTGTTCCTAGCTACTATTATTTCAGATTTTCAGGTATATTTTATTATCCCATTGACATGGGTATATTTTAGTTTATCCTGGATTGAGTTAAATAGTGAGTTGATCTTTAATTGAATTGGATAAAAGAACACCCATAAGTAAGATCGATTCTTTCATTCTAAGTAATCATACAATATCATGTTAGGTACTCTATTGGAGAGATTCTGGGTGCTTGCAAAGCACTACGTGAAATAGAACAACAGTATTAATTTTTCAAGAAACACAAACTTCTTCTTTTTTCCCTACTTATAACGACAGACAAGGGAAATATAAACTACTTCCCTATCCTTTTTAGTACTACTTAAGTGAATAACAGATAATCAATATTCATATTCTAGAGGAATTAAACAGAAAAATTAATTAAATGTGACAAAGTTGGACCTGTTACGTTGCTAGTTTCCGAAGTTGATATATAGATTGGTTTTGTAATAATATAGGTAGTTAAAGAAGTTGAACCAAGTGCTCGAAAGTGACAAGTTCAATATTTGGCACGAATACTATGGGCAGTAAACTTACCTCAATTTGTATTTCCATAACTTGCATGTTTTACGCATGATTTTTGATATGAATATGTTCCGATTATTTTGAGTTTGCATGTGGGACAAGACCTTTACTTGATATGGTACTGAATATGTCACTTGAGATATTTATAATTATTTAAAATATTCTCACTATTACTAGACATGTTTTACTGTTACTTGAGATATGATTACCGTTACCAAAGTTGGATCATACGATTTGATAAGAATTGAAATGCCGTGTACTATTTTGAAAATGCTTTCATGTGAATATTTACTGTTTAAAAAGAAAAATATAAATGAGAAGAGACTTTGAAGGATCCCGTAACTAACGACGAGTTCGTTAGACCTGGTGCACCTTGTATTTACAGATTATCGATTACAGTTATAATCCTCGCTAGTGGGAAGGTAGAACTAGCATATAATTACAGTTTTCCCTCGAGTAGGGACCTACAATTATATTTGACTCCTTTTACGAAGGGGTCCACATAGTGATACAGATTACATGATCATTTCTTGGAAACCTCCCAAACATAAAGATTTACTATGAGACAGTATTTACCGAGTTTATTACCAATTTGTTAAATTAATTTATGTTACACGAAACACATGAACAGTCTAATTATATTTACAGTTTTAGAAAGGACATTCTTATGATATTTTCTGTTTGATATAATAGCATGTTTTCTGACTTGTCCCCAATAAAAACAGTTGTGACTAAGTATTATTACTCACTGAGCTAGCGACTCACTCCCCGCTATTTTTTTAATACAGAGACAACTGACACAGGCGAGGATTTTGTTAATTAGAGCGCACAGACTGATAGTTCTTGGTGAGCCTCGCACTTGTTCGCGTGGGCGGAGATTTTATTTATTGTTATGGTCTTTTCGTGAACTCTTAGGCTCTCTCAATAACGTTCTTTTAGTGCCATGCGTATGCTTTAAGTATTGTACTTTCTTATCGAATTTAGAGATAAATTAGTATTTCTGGTTGTTAGTGGGTGGACTGTTAACAGTTGAGATTTGTTTGGGTTAATTGATGAAGTTATTATTGTTTGGATTGATATTATGATGTTTAGTTGTTGATTTTGAGATAGAAAAGTTTTTGGTTAGTCTAAAAATAGGAGAAACTTTGTCCGATCTTCTATAAAATACTGACGAGGCTTACTTGGGAGTACTTGCTCCTAAGTGCCGATCGTGATCCTAAATTGGGTCGTAACAAAGATGGTATCAGAGACACTCTTGTGTCAGCCTTGCCGATGGTGGGTTAAAGTTCAACTGAGTTTAGACAAATCCCGGTTGGGCGGGGTAAACCTCAGTGCTGAGTCTAGGCGAATCCCATGCGGCGGGATAAACCTCAGCGAGTCCATAAGAGGGGGTGTATGTAACACCCCCGTCTTTAGACAAAGTCCCACATATGCAAAACACAAGAGGGATGCTGAGTATATAAGTTAATAAGCCTTAGACCCTAGTGACGCATTTTAAACCCGTGAGAGCCTAGGCTCAGAGCGAAAAATATCACTAGTAGACTGGGCTGTTACATCCTTGCTTCGTGCTATCGTCTTTAGAATATTAGTATACACAAAGAACAGATCCTTGCTTGATTCATTTACACGAAGACAAGAAAATGAAATTGGATAATACATAATTACCCCGGGGTTGTCCCATTTTACCAGTTGCACCCTTAAACTTTGCGGGGGTCCTATGACCCTATCTTTGCTCGAAGTATAATAAATACCACCTTCCGTGACTAGCATCACTTTCGACAAAAATAATATATTACACGCACCAATCATATTTTGACATATGTTTTTCTTATTTAACTGTTTATATTTTCTTTTTATTCATTATTTATTTTAAAATTATATTTTATTTTCCTTTTCTTTCTTTTTCTTTTTTTTCTTTTCTTCTTCTCCGTCACGTTGCCACATCAAGCTATTTTCTTTTCTTATCTTCACCATTGCAAGTTTCTTATACTAAATTTTTTTACTTCAAATTTCTTCAAGTAATTTAATATATTAATTTTTGAATAATTCACCCATATTTCTAATTAAAAAAGCTTTACAAAAGTCACCCATATCAAAGAAAGATGGTAGACGTATTTTTAGTTTCGAGCTCTGAAACTCCATTAATGGCTGTCACACTCCTTTTTACCCCCAAAAAGATAATGTGTTTTATGGATTATTGTGGGTTAAAGAATTTTTCCAATTAAAATGACATTTTTGAAGTAGGGATTATTTTATTGTTCAGAGTCGCCACTTGGAATTTGATTTTTGGGTGTTCCAAGTCACCTTTTATTTGAATCCCTATTCAAAGGAAGATTTGACTCTTTTATTATTGGTGTGCAAAAATAAAGTTCGGGTAAAAAATTCTATTGACCGGGGAGAAGATGTAAGGCATTCCCCGAGTCCCATGATTCTAGAACGGTCGTTTTATTGACTACAATTTGGCTTGAATTAATTTTGGATAAACTGTAATTTATTGATTTCCATATTTTATCTATACGCTTTTAATTATTAAAATATAAAATTATCTTTGAAACGAATCGTGTGTGTAAATTCATTTTGTTTATTGTGCCAAATTCATGTCACGTGTACGTGTACACAATTAATAGCATTTTTATTATATTAAGATTATTTTGGCCAAAGTTGCGCAACACATACTTCGGTTTTAATTTTGAAAATCACAATTATGCCACGCGAACGTATACATAACCGCGATAAACTAATTAAAGCGCGCCTGAAGCACTCTAACGGTGTTCATTATTCTAACTAAACTTTGAGATTATTCTAAGGCCAAAAGTTTATGGAAACTATTGAAAGTGGGTCTGACAGATGATTTATTTTAGCCAAAAATCTTAAAGGTCTCGTATTCTATTTTATTCAATGAAAAATAAAAGTCAGAAATCCCATTGCCCAATATCAAATGAACTTACAACGACTTTTCTATTCAATTACAAATTAATAAAATATTTTCACTAAGCCTTCGTTAAACAATATCAACTCAAAACACACTATCAGATCCAAACAACGATTCAAAATCATGTTTGCTCAATATTTCATCAAACATATTTACTATATAAAAATTCTTCGTTCTTTAATAGCTCAAATCCCATAACTTATCAAAGTTTAAAAGCAACTAAGAATCTAAGGATATCTTTTGCAATTCTAAATTCATCACTGCCACCAAACTTATTCTTTAATATTGCTAATTCATTATAATATCTATGAGCCCACGAAAAGGAATTAAACTAGTTATTCATGCTCATCAAAAAAGAGAAAAGATATTAAAACTTTCACATGTACAAATAGAAACCAATTTTATGCATTTAACGATGAATAAGGTGGAATTTTATATCTCTTCTTCTCTAGATTCAGCAAACAAAACAAACACCCAACATTCATATTTGGGAGATTTAAGCAACGAAACAGTTGAAAGCTTTTAGCTAGACCAATCAAAATAAAGTATCAATTAAATCAGTAAAATAAAGAGAAAAAAGACCTTTGTATAGATAGATCTCAACTCGAATTACAGCAGCTTGTTGATTTTAAACGAAATATTTGCCGGCAACTTCAACCGGAACCAACGATTGGAACCCCGTACAACATGAGAAAACGAAATCGGGACTTTGCTGCATTTTTGGAACTCTTTTACAGAGGTTGTTTGGGTTGGAATTTGAAGCTATTTTAAAGGTATTTTAATGAAGGTTTTGTGATAGTTTCATGGCAGAAATATTTTGGTCTTGCTCTATGGAGATGAAAGCTAAAGCAAAGAAGAAGGCAGCCTTTTTTTTCCTCTGTTTTTCCTCTCTCTATTTCTATTTTCCCTCTCTTTCTCGTGTGTGTTCAAGCAACTCCAAAAGATGATCTAAAAGCTTGTGTCTAAGTGTTTTTATATAAGTAAGAGAGTAGGAGTGTAAGTTGTTAAAGAGGAAGAGTAACAGTTGTTAAAGAGGAATAGTGAAGAGTGTGAGTTGTGAGGGAATAATTATGTTGGTGGTAAGATGTGTGCTAAGTGACATGAGGGAGTTGGGGAAAAAGGGGTAAAGTAAGTGGTGGAAGTGAGGTATTGGTGAGATGGGTGAGATATAATTTTCTTAAGTAATAACTATAAAAGGTGAAATAAGAGCTAAAATATATAGATTATACTTAAAATATATTTACATACTAAAAAGTGATTGAAAAATTCAAGCATGGTAAAATATTAGGTGCTCACAATGATAGATGAATATTTATCAAGTTTCAGACCTTCAAATCAATATAACCTCAAAATCTAACATCAAATATCAAATCCCACAAATAGCCAATCATATTTAAATATAAGGATTCGAACCATCTGTAACGGACTTTCGAAGAACCCGCAATGGAGTTTAAAATTTGCAGTTCTAAATCTTCAAAATCTAACCAAAAAATCAATAAGTAACCCGAATTTGTACTCCAGATTTGATTTTTGAACTTTAAAAATAGGTACCGCAATCTCCTTCGATAATTTAAGTTCGGTTCTTCAAAACCGAGCATTTCGTTCGTCACTTTTAGTCCTTTCCGTAATCAAGGATATTGAAATAGTGATCTCAAATAAAGACTAATGGAGCTACAACCTTCTAAGAAGAAGAAAGAGAAATGGAGAAAAAAGAAACATGAAAATGGGGAAATTACCAGAAAGTGGGTGCAAAGGAAAAAAAGAAAAAGTAAAGGAAAAAAATAGAAAAATGGAGAAATAACCAGAATTTGGGCAAATTTTTACTTCTCACTCGCTGTGATTGTGTGCAAAATACTAAAGGTGCCATGTCATCTCAAAAGGAGATATTTATTATACTTTGAACAAATACAAAGGGTTATAGGACCCCACAAAGTTTGAGGGTGCAATTGAGAAAGTAAAACAACCGGGGGTAATTATGTAAACTTACATGAATTCACTGCACTCCATTTCTTGAACAAATCGATCAAAACATTTAAGATTTTCAAGGTAGCTTTGGCTTGGGTAATATTTAATTTGCTAAGCTTTAGCTATTATGTTGTCTTTAACAGAATTTTTGGTTTTATCTTCAACACTTTATGGATCATTGATTATGTAGCATTGTTTCTTACTCATTCAATCGACCTATGACGAGATGATAAGATAATTTGAGTACAAAGATTCTTCAATTCGTTTATATGAAAACATTTTGAAAAGGAAAATTTTGGTGAAATCACACAAATTGATGGCAAAATATACAATTATCATGCACTGCTTGTTATTACACGGATTGTTGGTCACAAGCAACATATTCACGACGTCCACAAGATATTAGACACACCTTAATTAATTTGTCGTTTCAACTCAAAGCAAATCACGTAGAAAAATAAGACTAATGGCGTCTAACTTGTGGACCCACAAAACTTTTGCAAAAGCTGACGTGTCTGCAATTAATTGGTCTTCATATGGTTTCCTTGCATAATTTTGCTTTTCTGACAGGGAACCACGAGAGGAGTCACCTTTACACCAAAATATAATAATCTTTTATTTTTAATTTAGACGAGATAGTTTGACTTGATACGAAATTTTTAATTTTTTTTTTTTTGAAATTTGTGATCTTAAAAGCTTAAAGGATAAAAGTTTTGTGGGGTCATGACATTTGTGTGATTATAAAAACTTCTCATTAACGGTAAAATTGATAAAATGAAGAGTTTAAAATTGAACTATTTTTAAATTTAGAAATGTGTAATTTATTTTAGATTAGATTAAAAAGAAAAATATCTCATCTAATTTGAAATAGAGAGGATAGCCATCTTTTTCCTTTTGAGCCTTGAGTCCTTGACCAAAAAAGTAAGCACAATATAACATCTTATGTCTTCATCTTTTGACAACATATTGAGGTGGAGTTCAAATTCATTGTTTACTAGGAAAACAAGAAACAAAAAGGAAGAGGAAAAACAGCCAAACAGTAGAATTGGAATAGCTTTAGGAGAAAGTTAAGCAAAAAGTAGAGGAGTTCAGACTCATTGTCTACTAAGAAACCAACGGAGCCTTCACTAGAAGACAAAAACACAGAGGAAAGACACTTTGCGCAGAAATACAAAACTTGTGGCACATCATTTTCTGCCCAATTTTCACAGCAAGCTTTCAGCTTTTACAGTTTATCCCACTTTCCCTACACAAACAGCAAATCCTCCTCTTCCCTTGGCCCATGTTGCACAACTATCTTCACATTTTTATTTATGAAGATTAAACTTTTGTGGCATATAACAAGAAAAACATAGAAAAAGCTCGATTGGAATTATGCATGACCACATTTTCTCAATCCTTGCGCACACCAAAAAGTATGGACAATATGTAAAGAATGACTTGAAAAATTATATATTCTAAGAGATCATTTGGTTGATGTGTTGAATTAATTTATTTTAGTATAAGATAATATAATATTTAGTTGGTTGCCTAAGGAAATTAATCGTTGCATTAACTACTGCAGAATTTGATTGTCAGTATTAAATAATATATCCGAATTAAGTTAATTGAAATTTGTGTATTATTTTATGCAGAATAAAATATAGAATAATAATATGTATATTAATAATGCGGGAATTAAATATTTAAAGAAAAAATACCCTTCAAAATTAACTAATTCATGTATAGAAATCTCCTCATTACTAACCACTACATAAACAATAACTACGTTATAATTCCTTGTATCAACCAAATTACGGTAAAAGTTATACATTTCTTTGCAACTTTTTCTTTACAAAAGCCTTCACTTTACAAAAAAATTGTCCTACGTTCTTGTCAAGGTCTTTTAATGAAATTTATGTAAATTGCAGAAGTAATCATAGCAATCGGTCAAATTAAAATAGACTTTCTAGCTCATTAACTAAGATGTAAATTAGCATTAGGAAAAGGTTCAAGCAGCAAATGATGGAAAACTTAGACTATCTAAAGGCGAAAAGGATTACCTACTCCTACAATCCACATTAAACGCTTAATCACACGTACTGAGATTCCTTTCGAATTTGCGTTAGTTACTTTCACTAACTCAAAGTTTTCAAGAAAATGGGCTTTAATTTCCTACTTGCCACTTGCCACTTAATTTAGGGAAGTATCTTCTTCTCTGTCTCCCCATGCATAACTTAGGTGTAACATTTCAATGTCATCAAAACTTTCTCACCATCTTCTAATTTGTTATTCATTACTCCCCAGTTTTAATTTATGGGAACGTTTTTGCTTTTTGAGAATCAATTTGATTAATTTTTGAAGCTAAATTGGATTAAGGTTAACTAAATATTTAAAAATTAAAAGATACTAAAAATTTATACGAAATATACTGCAATTCTTCTCATATCAACATGATGAAAAATGCATTTTAAAATACTGGTCAAAGTTTACATAGTTTGAATTTCGAAAAGCAAAAATATTCATATAAATTGGGAAACTTTACATAACTGTCACAATTTAAAAGAAATATAACAAATTCGTAGCATGAAATCTAATATTACAATTGTGGCAGGAAAATATTTATATTTGTAGCACACAGTTCCATTAAAATAGGAATATTAATTATTAATCTCTAAACATAAGCAATTTGAATGGAAAGTCAATAATTCTTTGTACAAAAATCATGCCTTTTTTCTCTTTATCTATTAGCTTTCCTTCTTTTTCTTCATCTTCTTAATTTTATTTTCTGCCGAAGCCAATATATTTTCTAAATTTGTTCCATTTATTTTCTTTTTAATTATCTTTCTCTTCCTTCTTTCTTCCTTTCTTAACATAAAGATCTTACTTCGATAATAATATACGTTAATATATACATAACGTATATAAAAATATATATATATATATATATATATATATATATATATATATATATATATATATATATATATATATATATATATATATATATTGAATTAACACATATAAAATATACAAAAAATATACATAAAAAATATATCTTCAATTAAGATGACACTTAGACATGTGAAATATACATAAAAAATATATCTTAAATTTAATTAAGATGGCATATAAATATACAAAAAACATATATATAAAAAATACATCATAAATTAAAATGGCACTTGACATATAAAATATATATATTGTATATATATATAATACATCCTGAATTAAAATGGCACTTGACATATAAAATATATTTGAAATATACATTAAAAATACATCTTAAAATAAGATGGCACTTCACAAATAAATATACAAAAATTATATACATAAAAATACATTTTGAATTAAAGTGATACTTGATATACAAAGTATAAAAGACGTATAAATCAATTACATCTTGAATTTAGGTGGCATTCACATATGCATCAGATTTAAAAAAATGGAGTGAAGAAGATGAATGTTGGGCTTAATTTTTGTAATATGCTAATAATGAAAAAAAGTGTTATTTATGGAATAAACAATAAATGATGCTTTTTTTAAATAATAGTTAAAAAAGGATTAAGTGGATAAAAAATTCTATAAAATTGAAAGGAGGGAATACTATTCATGGTCCCACCCCAACTTAAAATACAAACAGTAAAAAAATAATTAAAGAAATTCCACCTACGCACTTACTAGTGTAGTCGAACTATTAATGAAGTTGATGAAAATTATAGAAGGTTAGATATGCAAGTAGAAACAAAAAACATTACTTAGTAAACAATTTATTTCCATCTGTCTAGACAATGTTATTCCATATACTCCTATATCATATATGCTAGTGAAAGGTAAGTAACAAACATTTGATAAAAATATTTGAGTGCACACAAAAATCAAATTGATCCAGAAAGAAAGAAAGGAAAAAACAGAAAAACAAAAAGAAAAGGTAGTTGGAGTGCTAGCTATCTTTTCCGTGGTGTCCAAGTATGTTAGCCCATTTAGTCCATTCACCTTAGTTGACTCCTTTTCACAAATCCACTACACCAACAAAAATAAAATGTCATTATCAAGCGAAATGTGTTAAACTATTTGCCAAGAGCTTCACAGTTGTTGTGAGCTAAAGAACCACTTGATCCAAGTTGTAGCTGCTCTAAACACCAACCAACGCCACAAAATCAAAAGATAAATACATGGAGTTGTATGGAGAAGATCCTTTTCTCGGTTTCCGAAATAGCATCCACAGAAATGATCCACTAATTTCATCTTCTACTAATAGTAATAGTAATACTTCATCATCATCAATGGCAGCTTTGGGGTTGGCCATGTTGTTGCAAAATCCGCACCAGCGTGATGCAGATGTGGCAAGGGAAGCATTAGAGGAGAATGAGGTCAATTACAGAGCTTTAATGGAGATATTTACCTGTAGAAAATCTAGCCATGTTACTCTGATTCGACAAGCTTATTTGACAAAGTTTAGAAGACATTTGGACAATGACATTTCCTCCATTGAACCTCCTCATCCTTGTCAAAAAGTAAGAAAAACAATTCCCTCTTTTCTTTTGGCTTATCAGACATTATACTAGAAGATAGGGGCTTATCAAGAGATTCCACTCGATCCTTCTTCTTTTTGTTCCTTTTTGTTTTTAACCTTTTTATGTTTCTTTTCGATGTTTTTTTGGGTGCCATTTCTGATGCTCATTTCAATATCTCAGAAGAGGAAAAAAAACAAAAACAAAATCGCCCACCTCTTTTCTTCTTCTGATTTGCTTGGAACATTCAGGTTTTGCTCCGTGTATGGTGAAAATTTGTTTTCATAGCCCCTTTTATTTCGTTCTTTTTTAATAACTTTTTGCAAAAAATTGTGACCAATTTATGATGATTTATTTTTTCCAGATTTTTGGTTCAGAAAAGTCATTTTTCATTCCTCTGGGAACATTTGTTTTTCTTCTTAAAATTATGATATTCTTTCTTTCTTTTTGCATCCATGTATGGATTGATTTGGTTGGTAGTAGTGTAGGGGACTACATTATCAGCAACACCCGAAGCACGCAAAGCTTTAGCTAACAGATTGCTCTGTATGCGATGCACAGTGGTTTATGATTATTATTCCAACCTCTTTAGCAACATCTTTTTTTGGAAATTTATAAAGAGACTTTTTTAACTTTAATCTTCTTTGGGTTCAAAAATTTATGATGATTTTTAATTATTGTATTTTTTTGGTAGATACTAATGGCATTATCAGCATCACACAAAGCACACAATGCTGATATTAGCCAACACATAGGCAAGTGTGATGCAAGGAGATTATACCAAACAGGGGAGGGAAGAACAGGTGTCACTGTTGATGAAGCTGTTGTCTTGGAGATTCTCAGTAAAAGAAGCATTCCACAGCTCAAACTCACCTTTTCTAGCTATAAACACATTTATGGCCATAGTTATGCTAAAGTAAGTCTCTTCTACTGCTTCCTTTTCCCAGACTTTTTACTATGCCAGCGTTTGACCATAGTTTCCCAAATTTATTTTAAAACTCTGATTTGGGTAAAGTTTGGTTTGAAGATGAAAATCTGTTTGGACATAATTTTTAAAAATATATTTCACTTTTTGTGTTTGTAGAAAAAACATGAAATGTGACTTATACTCATAAGTTCTAAAAACTATCAAAAATATTCAGCAATACCAAACAAACAAACTTGCTAATCCTGTATATGCAGAACCTTCATCGATGTCATTCATTATCATTATCACAAATCATAGTCCTGAACATAGATAAGTTTGGCACAAAATTATCATTTTTATAATTAACTACATAGTACACTATCCTAAAACCATAACTTGATATTTTAATATCAACTGCTAATAACACAATTACTAGCTACTATAATTCGTCAAATTGTAATAATATTACAAGATCCATCCGTCCAAAGGAAAATGATAGTAATTAGTTGGGTCATAATAGATGATAGTTTTTTTATAAAATACAAAAGTTTGGGGTAACTTTTAAAATTGTTAAAAAATCAAACAGTAATATTTTGGGCAAAAATAGTTCTAGTGCTAGTTTTGGGATTTGAAAATTTTGTTTTCAAAATCTGTCAAAACATGGATAAAATCTATAAACAACCATGTTTTGCCAAATTTGTTTTGAAAAAAACTTAGCAAAATCTATAGCCAAACGAGAGCTATATTCTCTTTAATAGAAATCAAGACAAGAGACAACAACAACAACAACCCAGTAAAATTTCACAAGTGGGGTCTGGGGAGGGTAGAGTGTATGCATACCTTACCCCTACCCGGGGATAGAGATGCTGTTTCCGGAAGACCCTCGGCTCAAAAGAGAGACAATATATCAGTACTATCGACAGAAAACAGAAGTAATGACAGCAACATAAGAACCAGAGAGTAGGTGCAAAGCACTAACAGTAATAAGTAGATAAGGTCCGGCACAAAGAAAAACAAAAACCTGACAAGAGAGATAAATAAAAAGAGCTTAGCTTATATACAACCATGGTTTAAAGGATTAGGTCATTCAAAAAATATTTACATGTAACCATTCATAAAAAGTGAGATCTGTAATCTTGAATTAGAAGAACCAACAATGTTACTATTCCCTTAGTTTCCAAACAAAGTCAATAAATTTCTGTGTTTGGTTTAAAAAGAGAACAGGGGGACAACTTCAATAAGTGTTTTTGTTTTGGAGAAACAATATGTGGACCCTAGAGAGAGATATATTGATTTTCCATTTTGCATACCAAGCAAGAAATGGTCCAGGCAGTTTTCCTTTCCTTAGGTTGCATAAATAGGCAGGGATGAATAGATAATGAGTAAGTAGGTCTAAGAAGATAATGAGTTTTTGCAATTGTGTTTAATATGTAAACTTTAACAGTGGAAAGGAAGATTTCAAGAGTTTAAGTTCCTTTTCTTTTACTAATTTCACATTGTTAGTTTTAGTAATCATTTTGGGAATTCTGTTTTCTTTTTACTTGTCGATATTTCCTTGTTAACAAAGCTTTATTGTAGTATTTGAAATTTGGAAAATGTGGAGACTTGGAGGAAGCACTGGAAGCAGTAGTCAAATACATCTGCAGCCCCACAAAGTATTTTTCTCAGGTAGTTTTTCATTCATTCATATGCTTTGATGGAGTCACCTCCTATTTGTAGAAAAAACTATTTCCAACTTTATTCTGTTTAGCCCTTCATCAGTATCCAAAAGTTTAGACTAATGTGGGACCACTAAAGGGGATAAACACTTGTTTTTTAAAATAAAATATTTATGTTTAAGAGTGCAAGAATTTCAACCATGATTCCACACCCTTGATGAATGATGGCATCCTATTTTAACTCAGCAATGGGTATTAGTGCTCTCAACATTAATGTCTATTCTGCATGTAGTCGCAAATTTCTCAAATTCTTGGGACTCTTGTCTCTGACTTGACCACCTTGAATTTACCACTTATCATTCTATATAAAGTAAAAAATGAAAACAAAATGAGGAATGTCATTAACTAAACGAATGGAGTTGAGTATTGCACAGATGGTGTATGAATGCTTAAAGGGAACAACAAGGGATAAAGGAGCATTGATCAGAATAATGGTAAGTAGGGCAGAGGTTGACATGGAAGATATTCAAGTGGCCTTCGACAAGAAATATGGAGTTGATCTTAAAACTGCCATTTGTGAAAGTATTCCTCAAGGAGACTATAGAGAGTTTCTTGTAACATTGGCTACCAAAGCCTCCAATAGATCTAAGCCTGTTTCTCTTTAAACCTTTTTCTCCCTTAAACTTTTTTTGTATGTAGTAGAATATACGGAAAAGATTATGCTGTTAACCTATATGCAAAGAGGGCATACAGCTCATATTTTGGGTACAAATAGGTATCTTTTGGATTACTATCCTTACCGTAATCTCCCCTTTTCACTTGAAAATTTCGTTTGCCATATACCTTCTGTATACATGATGTTTTGACAAAGTAATCATAATATTATCTTAGTATGTACTTTGTGTTTGTGCTTTATTTTATGGGGAAGAAAATTAAACTTAATTGTATAAATTGCTTTGCGTACTTGATCGTGGATTAGGTCCTTTGAGTAATTCTCGTTTATCTCATGTTATTAGGTATGATTACAAGTACTCTATTCCTCTTAATCTTCTCTTTCAATATATAACTTGATCAACTCGTTACAGGTTATTATTATATTCTTACCAACAAAAGTATATGACACTCCGGTGGATACACCGGAGACTTGAAAATTAAAGACTCATCCAGTTTGCATTCTTTATCCACTTGAAATGAAAGCTATATAAATAAACTCTGATTCAGCTAAAAACTAAATAGAAAATGAGAACAGCAAAAATTACACAAACTCGTTCTTCAGATTTCTAATACTTTCTGTTGCCAGACAACTCTTACCAATTCATTTTCTTTTGGGTTTTCCCTCCATTTCATGACTCTCCTAAGGAGGTTTAATTGAAAGAAAGAGAAAACTAAGGAGACCATGCAGATGAAATGGGACGAATGAAGCAATAACTTATGTTTTTGGATTAATAATAAGATAGTAGGAATCTATGGTCTTTGCACTAGTTTCATCATTTAACACGTACGTTCTCTATTTCAATTTCGTACGCCCTCGGATAGCAGATAACAATACTTTTAAGCTTTACTGAACATGATAATAAAAATAGGATTTCATACAAAACGAGTTATGTATTCAACACAACTGCAGAATTTTATTGTGATAAAGTTCAAAAAATAGAGATTTTCAGATACACATCAATCCAAGGATCATTCCAGATGATATTCAACCATGCATACACTGAATTTATTAGAGAAGATACACAATGAACATCTCTTCGCAACTCACAGTACAACTCAGGAAGCGCGCAGAAGGACTGGCAAGTTTCCTGGAGGATAACTTTTCGAAGCATGACCCCCATCACACAGCTGAGGTTAACCTTTACCCGGAGAATAACTCATATTAATCAACAAACTACAGTGCAACTCAGATATACAAAAGAGTATGGAGAGCACATAATCTGAATTACCAGATCATTAAAATATGAAAACAACACTGTCATGGACTCTGGATTTCTGGTTCTGAGCCACACATTCAGATATCCACATTAAGTTCCTAATCTCCTGTTCTCTCAGCCTTACATATGCAAAAAATACACCATAGTGGAACTGCAATAAAGGAGTAGAGAGAATCAGTGAGGGAAGTACACAGATTATAATATTTCACTTTACATTCTTTACGATTTTTTCTTGTATAATTTGAGAACTGGGAGGACTAGGGGGTCGAAGCTGCTGTGTGATTAGGAATTCTAAGTTGTTTGAACAACTTTTTGAAAACGATTTGTGTAAAATACACGTGTTTGGATAGTTGCAAGTTTTTTCCCCCTGAAGATATGTGAGTTTTGCGGGAAGAACTTATTTGAAAAACACGCTAAAACCACATTTTTAAGACAGCTTGAAAAAGAAAAGAAAAGTTCTTGAGAAAACTTAAAGAACACACCATCAAAGAAAAAATAAAGAATAAACTTTAAAAAAAAAGTGAAATCCTTTTTGAAAAAAAAAAAACAAAGAACACATTGTAGATCCTTTTGCATGATTTCAGAAAATGTTTCACAAACAAGCAAGAAAATGTTCACGGAGATTCTACACAAATACAGTTAAGCAATTTCCACAGTATGAAAACCTGTTGTTCAAATGCCAGGCAAAGGCGTTTGACTTCCTCTTCATAAAAAGCCTTGTCAAGCATCTGGCTCTCCCCATAAGCCAACTTAGAGAATATGGATTGATAAGGAGGGTACTTCTCCATGACACCACGGACCTACAAGTACGAGGAAACATGGAGGATAAGCCTCAACTTCGGGTTTAGCCACTAAACTTGTAAGCATCAGAAAAATTATCAATTGCTTCCACCATAGTTCTGCAAAGAAAATCAATAATTCTCTCTTTGCTTCACTTATCTGTCATCTCAGTGCTGAATGATACTTCACCCTTTTCTTTTTCAAGAAGTATGGTAAGGAAGTAGAACTTCATGCAATAGAGAATAGACAGAATACTAGCACCCATCTAACAATATAGAAGCTCCATATACAAGAAGGTTCTAGAAAAATGAAGGAAAACAAAAGTTACACGTAAAATACCTGATCTATATCTTCGCAGATGGCAAGTTCCTCATGACCATATGGATAACTATTCAACACAAATAGTGTCAGAAAAAAAGAGGTCTCCAATGTCGCATATGACTCAAAAACGTAAAAGATTAAAGTGCATAAACTTACAGCAAGCCAAAATTAGAGTACAACTTCCTACGGTCATCACGTGTTAGTTCAGTGCCAATGCTGCATCAACAAATTCCAGTTGGTAGTTGAAAAATTATAACCTGATATACATTCAGTAGTATACCCAGATTCAGAGAAATCATGAACCCATGACATACCTGTTTATGGTGATGTTAACTGCTCTCCTGTCTGCCTCAAAAGCAAGTAAGTCAGACATGATCTCTGCAGTAGCACCACCTAGTTCCTATTGACAATATTCATATCAGACAAGAGTAACAGGACGTGTAATTTTAGTTTTGAGGAAAGGGATCAGTATCTAAAAGTATAAACATATGGTACAAAATTGTACAACAAATGATTACCTGGCAAAATCTGTAGAAATCTTCAAGGTACGCCTTATATAGAGTATTCCTCATAATCTCAATATTCATGTCATCCAAGTCCTGCATGAAATAAGTCCCATTGACAAAGGAAATATTTAAACATGGGCAAGGCAGAAGGCAAACTCGCAGGAGCAACTCATCCAAGACGATTGATTAACAAGACTGATAAGAGCAACTGATTCAAGACAGTTGATTAAGAAATAAAATACTCAACATATTCATAGCCCTTCTACTTGGAATGAACAAAAACTGACATATTCAGTATATCCTTAAAAGCTGCATGTAAATAATGAATACATAACAAGGACCCATTAAGTGGACAGAAGATACTGATTAACTACTTAAAAGCGCACCATCCTTCTACACTAGAACTGCATGCATAGAAAAGCTTCATACTGAAGGAAGCTAGAAGCATAAACAAAGATAAGAGGGAAGCATTTGATACCTCTGAAGTAATGCACTCAGAGAAGTATGGAGCCAAGGGTGTGTCAACAAGCACCAGCCTATAAAGCTCCCTCATATTCTGTGCAACTGCCAGGGAAGCAATACTGTGGAAATAAGTTAGGAAAGTTAATAGATGCTACTGATTAGTTTCAGCTATTTAACAGCCAGAGAGGTATTATGAACGCTACCTGTCAAACATGCCCAAAGGATGGCATTTCTCCAGCAATTCTTGAACATCTCTCTCATGTAAAGTTCCAGTCACAATTAAGACAACATTGTCAATCATGTGACCATATCTGAAACATATGAAGGAATAACACAACTTAGATTCAATCATATAGACCAGAAAGAGGTAAATAATAAGCTAGATGAACATGATTCCATAAGCCACATCAGGCTCACTCAATTAACCAGCAGCACACCCTTAACCACATGTAGGACAACAATTAGTTAGCAACAGAAACAATAAGCATAATAGAAAACCCCACATTAAGCCATGAGCTTGATCATTTAAGTAGTGCCTGTCTCTTTCTTTGGAGATAAGTTACGAAAATCAAAGATGATAGACTAGGAGAGCTGTTTAAGCTTGTTCCAATTAAAACTAGCATACCAAGGCTCAATTATTGCTCATGCTTTATCTAAAACTAGGAGCTCTCAAGTGCAACTCACAAGGTTTTTGTTTATATATTCATTTTCCATAGTGACTATTAGTTGCAGTCCAACTCACATGTTGGCACAAGAGGAAAGTTTCGAACACATTTATGTACTAATATGGGATATAATATTCAATTAATCCCAATCGTTACTGGAAAGCATATGGCAACTTGGGAAGCATCCCCTATTGCAGATAGTGCAAGAAAAGGAAAAGGTTGTTTGTTGAACTGCTGCCCTTTTGTTAAATGGAAGGAAAAGTTAAATCATCTCAATCACACATTGTGAAGGCGAAGGTTTAAATCATCTCCATCACACATTGAAAAGGAAAAAGTTGTTGAACTGCTGCCCTTTTGTTAAATGGAAGGAAAAGTTAAATCATCTCCATCACACATTGTGAAGGCGAAGCTAGTTAATTATGATGCACAAAAAGTCAGAAGTTCGCTATGTGTATGGAGAGAAGGTGCAAGGGAGAAGAGCCGAACAGGTATACAAAGCTATCCCCTAACCTATTATGGCTATCCCTGTATATATGTTTACAAATGAATGGACGAGATATTGAAAGGTCATCCGGATAAAGTAGATGCAGCTTGGTCACTTTAACGCTAGGATATTTCGCAGTTCCATTTTTTGAGAGGCCAAATATGATCACCTAGCAACCATCTGGATCTTTTACTTCGTTAGCGACCTTATATATTCTTCCTCCATCCCAATTCATCTGCTATACTTTTAACTTTTTGGTTCTAACTTATTTATTTCAATTATAATTCTTTCAACTTCAACAAAAGAAATGCTCAAACACTTATCATCATTCTTTTCAAAAGTTTTCGTTAATTTCAACTCAAAAAATGATAACCTTGATTTCCAAAACCAACAATGCCATCACAAAATATAGGATAGATGTGGTAGTACAATTAATTTCCTACCGAGCAGCACCTTCCTCTCATCTTTTCTTCTTTTCTTTTGTAACATCTCCCACAAATAATATACCAATGGAGGGAGCAAGAAACAATGATAGGTTTCCGTAGAAAATGGAGGGTGCAAGAAACAAAGATAGGTTTTCGTAGCAAATGGAGGGTGCAAGAAACAAAGATAGGACATGTGGGACAAAAGACTATGGAAATGTATAGAAATTCTGCAGGGTACTTATTCCATCTCAAGCATGCTGGAAAACACTAATGAGAATTTCAGATTCTGTTTTACAGGGGTGTATGGTGGGCCACACACAAACTGGGAAAGAGAAGAGTTATGGAATGAACTAGGGGCTGTTAGAGGAATCTGGGATGAGCAATGGGTAATAAGAGGCGATTTCAATGTTTGTAGGTTTGAAAGAGAAAGGCATAATTGTCTGAGAAGATCAAGGGCCATGAGGGGGTTCTCATATGTCATTCAAGATCTATGCTTATTAGACTTACCATTGCAAAGAGCTCAATTCACATGGTCCAGAGGAGAGGAGAATATCCAAGCATCAAGAATAGATAGATTCCTTGTGTCATTAGAATGGAATGATACTTCTCAAAAAATTAGTCAAGTTGCCCTTCCCAAAGTCATCTCAAATCATTCTCCTATCATGTTGGAAAGTGGGGACTGGGATTCAAATCCATCCTACTTTAAATTTGAAAATATGTGGTTAAACACGGAAGGCTTTCAGGATAGGATCAAGTCATGGTGGCAGAGTTACGAAGTCAATGGCACTCCTGACTTTGTACAGGTGAATAAATTGAAGCTACTAAAAAAAGATCTCACAACTTGAAACAGAGAGGAATATGGCAGAACTGCAGCTAGGAGGGGAAGAGCCCTAGAAGAGCTTTTCTTTTTGCAACAACAAACTGAAGGCAGAACTCTTTCTCAAGAAGAAAAATCCAGCACGATGAGTCTTCAAATGGAAATTCAGCAGCTGGCCAAAGCAGAAAAAGTCTCTTGGAGGCAAAAATCAAAATGTTTGTGGCTCAAAACACCAAGTTCTTTCAGAAAGTTGCCAATTCCAACAGGAGAAATAATCTTATTGACAGACTCAAAATTGAAGATGATTTCATTGAAGACAAGGCTGTAATCTGAAGTGAGATTTTAGACTTCTATCCGAAGTTGTACACTGAAAATGAAAGATGGAGACCTTCAGCAAGGCTAGAAGATGTAGCAACTTTATCTAGAGAATAGAAAGAGTTGCTGGAAAGACCATTTGAAGAGGCAGAAGTTCTGGACATTATCAAAGCTTGTGCACCCGATAAAGCTCCAGGTCCTGATGGTTACACCATGGCATTTTACCAGAAATCATGGGCGGTAGTAAAGAATGATATCATGGGCGCACTTCATTATTTTCACCAGAATGGCAACTTAGTAAGGTCTTGTAATGCCTCGTTTATAGCTCTAATCCCTAAGAAGAAAGGAGCCACTGAATTGAGGGACTACAGACAAATCAACTTGATTGGCAGTGTTTATAAAATAGCCTCCAAGATCATAGCAGAGAGGTTGAAAGGGGTGATAGGGAAGCTAGTTTCAGGACATCAAAATGCTTTCATCAAATCAAGGCAGATTAATGATGCAGCTCTAATAGCCAATGAAATATTAGACTGGAAGATGAAGTCTGGGCAACCTGGTCTACTTTTCAAACTTGACATTGAAAAGACATTTGACCAACTCAATTGGGCGTACTTGATTAATATACTCAGGAAGATGGGATTTGGAGAACGCTGGATTAGATGGATTAAATTTTGTATTACCACGGTGAAGTACTCAATTCTAATCAATGGTGGACCTGTTGGGGTTTTCTCTCCCCAAAAAGGCATCAGACAGGGAGATCCACTGTCACCTTTTTTGTTCATTCAGTCATTCTTGCTATGGAAGGCCTAAGCAAAATGTTAGACAAGGCTAACCAGCTCCATTGGCTGGAGGGTTTTAAGGTGCGCAATGAAGAGGGCAATTCTGTGATAGTGTCGCATCTGCTATATGCAGACGACACTCTGATTTTTTGCAGAGCTGAAAAATCATAGGTTCTATATCTTAATCTCACGCTAATGATCTTTGAAGCTATTTCAGGCCTACACATTAGCATGCTGAAAGGCACCATCTATCCGATTAACACAGTCCCAAATCTGGATGAGCTTGCAGAGGTTATGTGTTGTAAAGTGGGATCTTTCCCTACATCATATCTGGGGCTCCCATTGGGAGATAGATACAAGTCTCAAGGCATCTGAAATGGAGTGATTGAAAAATTTAAAAGAAAACTGGCTTCCTGGAAAATGCAATACCTATCAGACTTACACTCATCAATAGTGTGCTAGATAGCATACCATCATATTTCATGTCCCAATCCCAGCTAAGGTACAAAGGAGACTTAATCAATTAAGAAGAGATTTTTTATGGGAAGGCAATAGTGACACTCACAAGTTCCATTGGGTTAAATGGCCAAGAGTTATTCTTCCTAAGAACCATGGATGGCTAGGGATAAAGGATCTTGCCTTGCATAACAGGAGTTTATTGATGAAATGACATTGGAGGTGCAACATGGAAAGTTCAGGGCTATGGAAAATAGTAATTTAAGCAAAGTATGGGGTGGCAAACAACTGGTGCACTAGGCAAGGGAGAGCTCCACATGGATCAGGCCCCTGGAAACACATTTCAAAGCTTTGGGGAGAATTCAAGCTCAAGTCATCACTAAAGCTAGGGAACGGGGCTCATATATCTTTCTGGAAAGATAAATGGCTAGGAACAGAGACCCTGAAAGATGAATTTCCAGCTTTATTTTTACTTGCTAGTAATAAAGATGCAACTATCTCACATGTTTGGCAAAATAGTGCTTGGGCTCCACATTTGGAAGGGATATCCAAGATTGGGAGTTGAATGATCTGTTGGGTTTGCTCAATAAATTATCAGGTGCTAATGTCAATTCCAAAGTACAGGATAGGTTAGAACGGGGTGAATCAAAAGAGAGAACCTATACTGTCAAAAGAGGATATGACAATCAATGCTCCAACAAGGAATTGATCAACAAATGGCCATGAAAGCTTATATGGAAAACCAAACTACCTACAAAAGTAGCTGGCTTTATGTGGACAACATTGTATGAAGCTTGTGTTACTCAAGACAATCTTAGCAGAAGGAGTATACCGACCGTGAATAGATGTTATATGTGCCAGATGGAATCTGAGAGTGTGAGGCATTTTTTTTTGCACTGTTCAGTAGCAGCTGATATTTGGAGTATGTTTTTATCAGTTTTTGGACTTGCCTGGGTTATGCCAAACAGTATCAAGGAAGCTTATGAGAGTTGGTGTTCTTGGAGAGTTGGGAAATCCATCAAAAAGACTTGGTCAATGGTACCTTGTGCTATTTTTTGGAGTATTTGGAATGAAAGGAACCGTAGATGTTTTGATGGGATCTCAACTCCCAACCACACTCTTAAAGCCACTTGTTTAATTAACTTATTTAGTTGGTTCAATCAGGCCCCTGTAACTAGTGTTGAACTATTTCTGGATTTTGTCTGCTCCTTAGTTGTCCTGTAAGTTTTTGTATATGAGCAGACAATACCTTTATGTTGTAATTTTTGCTATGCATCTTCTTGATGCCATTTAATGAAATTCCCTTACTTCATCAAAAAAAAGACATGTGGCCACACAAGGACACTAATGCCATATTATCTAGACATATGTGATTTTTAACCATCATGCACAGATAGCATAGACCCATAGTTCTGATTTCATAGTTTTGTAAAATGATTATCGTGCCTATGGGACAAATGGAAAGTGGAATTTAGAGTAAAATAAACCATCATTCCCAGCACACCAATAATAACATACCTGATGTACTCTAAAAAGGTCGACAAGGGCTCTGTGGCTTGGCAAAGCATATGGTTGTATTCATCGACAAGTTTGAGAGTGCACTTCTCCACAATTGTGGTAGTATGCAAGGGGGAAGGCTCTGCAGATGGCCACCAAAAATAAGAAACATTGTAAGAGTGAGCCAAAGAACAATGCAACAGAAAGTGCTATCAGCACCAACACACTGAACAACATCTTTTCTTTTGGTCCTTCAAGCATATTCCCACATCTAGAAACAGAAAACTGATCACATCAAGGAATGGATTCGCACTATTGGCCTCTGTTTCACAATGTGATCCATCCACTATCAAGTAACATGAACATTTTAAAATCCAAGGTCCGCAAGCAATTAAAAAAAACATAAGAGGATAAATGAAGTTATGTGGAGATATCTATTCTGATTTTTGTTACGTCCACATGTCGCTTAAAATAAAATAAGGAGTCCTCAAAAAAATTAAAAAGGGAGGAGAAAATCTTAATTATGTAGTACCAGAAATACAGCCATCGAAAAAGTACAAACAACCTAATTTCAGAAGTCATACTTTTGCTTAGTCCCAAATCTATTTTTTCAATTCACAACATTCCTAAGAAAAAGAAAAGCAAAGGAGAACAGAAACTAGAACGACACAAGTTGATCAGACGAAAAAGGAGATACTATCTTCACTTAATCATTCAAAGTCCGCTACTGATCTGATTGAGCATCACTGCACCTTGCAGCTTTTGCTCCTTCAAAAAGAGATGATTGTTTATGGAGTTGCTCAAAGCAAGGCTAACAGTTTTTCATTATCATATGGAATAGCAGCACATGGTATCACAGTGAAATCAATTAATTCACTACTCTTCACCCTAAAACTAATATGATGCTGTCTCACATAAACTCCTCAATAGCTCCACCCCTCCCCTCTAAGGGGAGACAAGGGTCGAAAGTCAATTCCTAGCATACTTACGTGAATTTAAAAAACAGACGGTTCGATCTTCAAATTCTAGCGGTATCCTATAAACATCTAAAATCATATTTAAAGCCAGAACTCAACATAACAAAGCTTTAATCGACTCAAATGATAAAAGAAGAGAAACCCCTAAACATCCAAATTTCACATTTTGTCCAAAAGCCTAGATTTAGTCAAATGGGTACAAGGAGAAGAGCAAATAAAGTCAACCGAAGATCTCAACTTTATAATAGACTCAAACAGCCTATAAAAGATCCAAATTTCACAATTCAAGATCACAAGGCTTTAATTACAAAAGGAAAAGAGACCGTTTTGAAGATAAGGGCCGTATTCGGTAGCAGAAAGGTGCATCTTGATATCATCAAGGGTTTCACATTGGCAGAGATTGTTGTAATCAGCGGAAGTGAGAAGGCCAGATCTATGACCTCTCACTATGGCTTCCAAGTAGCCACTGTGAATATTGAATGTAAGAGCTTCGAATCCGTACATGATCAAACAAGATAGGCAGATCTGAAGCTTATTATTGGGTAATAGTACTTAATTAAGACCCCCTTCCTGAAGAATACAGAGAGGATTGGAAGATGATTTGACGAAGGGGGTAGTAGAGGGGTGTGGACACGAGGAGGGGAGAAGAGATTGTCCTTGGCTTTGTGGTGCAAAACTTATCAGTCTTGGGCTTCTTCTTTTTTTATTTCTTTTTCAATTTTCTTGTGAAAATAGTATTGTTAATTGAAAAATAGCCATGATAAAGTCATTAAAAAATAATCACTATTTTGCTGTAACACAGAAAATTTCAGTATAATATACTGGAGATTGGTACATCTGTATATGAAATTCATGCTGGAACTCGAGCACACACAAAGTTCCAACATAATATATTGTAGATTGGAGCACCTGTAACATGTAAAAAATTTAAACTCCATTATATTATGCTGGAATATTTTCCGAATTTTGAACACTATTTTCGCTCAAATTTATCTTTACATGAAAAGTGAATAAATTTCGATTACTTTTGAAACTTAGACTATTTTTCAATTACCACTCGTAAATTTAACTATTTTTGAATTTCTACGGACATGATTGCCTTTTTTAAAAAACGTGATCTGCTTTTTTATCCCTTATAATTTACTCCTACCTTTTAATGTGATTTCTTTTTGCTTTTTTCTTTTTTCTTTTTTTTTTGGGCAGAATAGGCTAATCCATTTTGATATCTTGGTCATTCTACTTCATCTGTTATCAAGTGGACATTGTAAACTCTGTATTTTAAACGAAAAATGTCCAAATATGCTCTTATACTATTCGAAATTGAGCACATTTGTCATTCGTTAATACTTTAGCCCAAGAATGCCCTTACCGTCACATAGTTGGTCCATATATGCCCTTAGAGTCATACAGCTGACCCATATATGCCATTTTCGAAACAGAATCCATCCAAACTAATTAATTCTTTCGTTAATTGTATTAAATTATATTACAAACACTATTTTCTTTTTATTAGTACTTTTTTTTCTTTACCTTTCTCTTTTCTTTCTTCTTTTTTCTTTTCATCTCTTTTTTTTCCCTTTTTCTTTCTCCATTATCCGATTTCCTCCATTGATGATATCTTCTCCATTTTCGTCACCAATTTCACTTGACAAAACTCATGAATTTCAATTACTAAGAAAATTCTTTCATAAAAGTATTTTAATATATCATATATTTGTCAATTTTTAAATTTTTACTGAACATATATTTAGTTATAAAAAATTTAACAAAGTAAGATTGAAATAATATTTATATAACAAAAAACCCGAAAAATCCAACAAAACCGAACCAATCCGAACCGATATAATTGATTTGGTTTGGTTTTGATAAAAATCGAACCAACCCCGTCCATGTACACCTCTAATTTACATAGTTAATTAAAAAAAGTTAGAAAATGTCCAGCTGAAAAAGATGAAAAAAGACTAACAACTCAAATTTATAACACTAGAACTTGAACTCTCGACTTTTAATAATTAAAGTATCTTTCTATAAATAATTTAAATATTTTGGTCTTTTGAGTATTGTTAAAGGTTAAGATATTTTTATTATTTTAAAGTTTAAACCATAATTTTTGGAACAATTTAATTTCTTTTATTTAGAGGGCTAGTGAAATTGGAACTTGATTATCTTATGAGAGAATTTTCTTAGTAACTGAAATTCATGAGTTTTGTCAAGTAAAATTGGTGACGAAAATGGAGAAGACATTAGCAATGGAGGAAATCGGATAAGGGAGAAAGAAAAAGGAAAAAAAAGAGAAGAAAAGAAAAAAGAAGAAAGAAAAGAGAAAGGTAAAGAAAAAAATGTACTAATAAAAAAGAAATAGTGTTTATAATACACTTTAATATAATTAACGAAAAAACTAATTAGTTTGGGTGGATATCATTTCGGTAAGGGCATATATGGGCCAACTGTGTGACTCTAAGGGCATATATGAACCAACTATGTGACGGTAAGGGCATTCTTGAGTTAAAGTATTTAGGAAAGGCAAATCTGCTCAATTTCGTATAGTACAAAGGCATATTTGGACATTTTTCATATTTTAAATACCTTTTCAATAGGTCAATGTGCGTGTTATACAACCGATCACACGCCGGACTCTGTGACATTATTATACGTCACGTACATTTGATAGGCTAAAGATCAAATTAAACCTCGCAAACCCATTTATTTCTATCATTTTACACTATTCCGTTGATCTTTTTGCGTCTTCTCTACTCCATACCTCTTCCGTGTCTCATCAGCATTTCCGAATCGAGTGTCCCTTCTATCTTTCTGCGGTAACTTCATTCATCTTGTCTTAACTTTTCTCTTGTGTCCTTCCTTTCATTTCTGTTTACCTGAAAAATGGATGGAATTGAATTTATACGTAGTTCTAAGGATATGTGATATAACTTGACACAAATCATAAGAATGAATAAAAATACCGAGTATTGACTGTAGAGAATGAAAAATAAGCAAAGTTGGGAAGAAGATGATTTATAGATTAAGCAAGATGAATCAATCTATGAAACTAAAAAAAAGATAACTTTTCAATATAGGAATGTATGATATCTGAGTTACAATGTATGCCAAAACTTGATCTTTACAGAAACAATAACCAACCCATTTATAGTGGAGGGATCCTACTTTAGATACAATTAAAAATACATAGTGGAAGACCCATGATAAATTAGATTTTTCATAATTCCTGCCAGGATTCTCTCCCCTAGTGCGGTTGCAATGGCTCTTGTCTTTGAGCTCGTTATTGACTCGAGCTCTCGATCTTGACTCGAGTTCGATTCTGATTCGGAGCCTTGTATTGATTCGGGGACAGTATTGGTCGGTCTCTGCCTCGTAAGTTCGATAACTTCATCATAGTTCGATTTGGATTCGAACTCGATAATGATATCGAGCTCGATATTGATTGGTCCCTAGGGATCGAAGCTTGATGACCTGACTTCGGACCTCAACCTGATCTTTGATCCAATGCATTACCATTTCGACCAGTTCGTACGAAGGACTAACCGGTTTTGACTATATACAGATAGTCCCCTCATTTCTTGGGAAGGATATAGCGAGAAACGACATAATTTTTCAACGGTACGATTAGATATATACTGACGTTTGCATCAAGTCCGATAATGACTGTCACACCCCAAAATCGAGGAGCGCAACCGGCGCTCAACCGAGTGAACCCGGCCGAGCAAGCCTATTAGATTTCTTTCTACCCAAACTCACTCATGAATAAAGAGAATATATATGTTTTCGTTAATCAATCAATACAGTGATCATGTCTGCAATACTAATTTCTTACCATCAGTTACTTTATTTAAAAGTAACAATTCCAAACACATTTTCATAATTTGAAGTGAAAATAGTAATTCAAGCATAACACACAAGTTTGACTTTCCCAGCACCATTATAAAGATGAGTGTCACACTATGTCTATGGAGCCTCTATAGATAAAGATGAGTACAATGATAATGCCGACAACAAGACTCCGACTATACCTCAAACAAAATACACAAAGAACAAAAGATACATGACCCCAGAATGAAGTGGGGCTCACCAAGTCAGTTGGGAATAAGGTGTACAACTATCACTGATCAATATCTCCTACTGTGGAACCACCTGCATCCATTTAAAGATGCAGCGTCCCCAGCAAAAGGGACGTTAGTACCGTCGAATAGTACTAGTATGAAAACTAAACACCAATTTAAGAATTCAAAAATACAAGATGAATATGATGAACCAGTGCGGCAATAGAATAATATAGATAACTGTTTAAACCAGAGCAAGCTTATTAAGAACTATCAACAACATTTATAGGATTTAAGATGAGATCCTCTGTAACCCCTACCGCCTCACCCCAATGTATGCGGGTGGATGTATAACCACAGTACCAAGAACCTACACAAGAGGCTATGCTGCCTCACCCCAATGTTTGCGGGTAGAAATGCATCAACGATACCAATACCAACACAAAGCGGCTATGCCGCCTCACCCCAACGTATGCGAGTGGAAATGCATCAACGATACCAATACCAACACAAAGCGGCTATGCCGCCTCACCCCATATATATATATATATATATATATATATATATATATATATATATATATATATATATATATATGGGTGGTGTTGCCACAACAATACCAAACTATACACAAAGCGGTCGTACCGCCTCGCCCTAATGTATGCGGGTGGAGGTGCAGTCCCACAATACCATAATCCCTACACAAAGCGGTCATGCCGCCTTAACCCAATATATCGGGTGGAGGTGTATCAAAATCTCAATCTCTACACAACTTGGCATAATAACTTTCACATAAATCACGACTTGAAAATATAACATGTGAATACACAATCCATAGTTTGAAACACATCCTCAATTTATAATGCAATATGATAGGAGCATTTGAAACACAAATTGAACATATATCTTTATCACAAAACTTATCGGAATACTCGGTTTGTAATCAACATTTTGGAACTTACAAGGATAATGGGAGTTCCAATTCTTAAAGAAGAGTTTAACCAACATACCCCACTTGAGCTTCCTTACACTCTAAACATTCCGAAATTCTTAGAAACTATCACGCCCCAAAACCGAGGAGCGCGATCGGCGCTCAACCGAGTGAACCCGACTGAGCAAGCCTGTTAGATTTCATTCTACCCAAATTCATTTGTGAATAAAGAGGAGATGTATTCCGTTAATCAAATACCGAATAGATTTCATTAACCGCTTCCATTTCATTCCCATTAACAGCATCATTCAATATTTCCAAAATAGTATAAGTTTATAGATTTAATGAAAAACATGTTGCCAAATACCAACAGTTCTAATCCAATTCCCAACATCAAATACCACCCACAACCTATCTACGGAGCCTCTAAGTACAACTGAAGAGTAATATGGGAATGCCGGCAACAAGGCCCCGGCTATACCTCAACCACAAAGTACATGAGAAACAAAAGATATATGACCGAAGTGAAGTGGGGCTCACCAAATCAGCTGAAAGGAGTGTACTGCTATCACTGATCAATACCACCTTCTGTAGAACCACCTGCATCTATTAAAGATGCAGCACCCCCGGCAAAAAGAGATGTTAGTACTGTCGAATAACACTAGTATGTATAGCTAGAAATCCTCTTTCAAAATAGAATGCCCATATGATTTATACGTGGAACACATAATATAATGTAATTGAAACAACCTGTGCAAACAAGGACAACAAAAGGGGCACCTATTGTCTGCGTTAATAATGTGTCTCATTAGACCGTCCTTAGTGTTCACATATCATATTATACACTTATGCGTTTCATAGACCATCCATAATGTTTATTCATACCGTACATATATATCTCTTATACACAATGCACCTATGCGTTTCATAGACCGTCCATAGGATTTCATATCATAATGGATTTCATAACATAATATACCTATGCGTTCATAGACCGTCCGTAGGATTTCATAACATAATGTACCTATGCGTTTCATAGACCGTCCACGGGATTTCATAACACAATGTACCTATGCATTTCATAGACCGTCCACGGTATTTCATAACACAATGTACCTATGCGTTTCATAGACCGTCCACAGGATTTCATAACACAATATACCTATGCGTTTCATAGACCATCCATAGGGTTTCATAATACAATATACATATGCGTTTCATAGACCGTCCATAGGGTTTCATAACACATTGAAAACAAAAGTACAAATACGTACATCTCATAATCTTTCACACCACATATCACCTAATCCGTACTTTCAACTACTTATAACATTATTATTTTATTGGCTCTCTTGGCCATACATATGATTCTTTATTCATGGCGCAATGACCGTATTTTATATTCCACACTTTCATTTCTTCCCTTTCATAGATCATCATCATAATTATCAACAAGTAGAATATTCTGAAAATGACAACTTTAAATTCATTAGTAATGAAGGCTTTAAACACAATTGATTTCTTTCCAATAAATGGAGTAAAATGATTGGAAAACCAAGTACAAGTTAAAATCATACACAATTTCCACTCACGAATATGTAAGAATGCAAAACACATTGAAAATTACTTACAAAGCATAGCATTAGCTAAAACAGCCACATATGGGCATCACTTGAGTTCATAAACTTTTAGCCGATTATATTGTCGAAGTCAATTTTTGGAATAGTTGAGTCAAAGCTCATTTCATAATCTTTCTCACATTATTTCATTTTATTGGCACCATTGGTCACAAGTATAACTTTCACTATTGGCACGTTGTCCACACTTTATATTCCCAATTTAAGTGATTTCACTTCCAACCATCTTTATAGGTTATCAATAATAAGACATTCCCAATCAAGATTTTAGGTACACATATGAGCAATTAAGAGTCTTAAGAATATTGAGATTTTCTCACACAATTTGGCATACTAGCTTTCATTTAAAATACAATTCAAGCCACCACATTTTAATACGCAACTCATACTTTGAAACTCACGAAAATATTATGGAATTCAATTCCAAGAGAGAAAGTTTAGCCAACATACCTCACTTGAGCTTCCTTACACTCTAAATGTTCCGGAATTCTTAGCAACCTCAATCTATTGTAGAAATATAACAAATTTAATCAAAATTAGGAAGATGATCATGGTTCGAGCTTATTTGAGCATTTTATCAAACACTAAGTGTGCATTAAGGTTCCAAGTTCCTTTTATGGAGAATTCCATCATCCCACAACCCAATCTTTACCATTTTTAGCTCAACAATCTTCCCACACCCTTTGATAACACATGCATGTAAAATAAACAACTCTCGTGACCAAATAATATCTTGCTAGTTACCCATTTTTAGAAAATTTTGAAATTAGAGTTTAGGGTGTAGAATCTTACCTCTAGGATGAAGACCTAGTGAGTTTTCCTCCTTAATCTTCCAAATCTTGAGCAAGAATTGAAGAATCAATTATTGAGGAACACCTTATCACTCTAATGCACTCTCTCTCACTCTAAAATATCAGATTATACCTCAAAAATGACCCAAAGAGTGTATTTAACGAAATAGGGTCGGGTTTTAAAAACCCAAAAATGAAGCTCCGGAACAGGTTCTACGGTCGCATATGCGACCGCATATCGGTCGCATATGCGACCGCATATCGGTCGCATAATTGGTGTCCAAAATGACCAAAAATCTGCTTGAGTCTGCGGTCACTATGCGGTCCGCATAACTGTTTTGCAGTTGCATAGTACACCGCATAACAGTTATGCGGTCGCATAGTCGACTCCATAATCGCTTCCGACTGACCCAATTAACTGCCTCACTCTGCGGCCATTATGCGGTCCGCATAGTGATTATGCGGTCGCATAATGGACCGCAGAAATGTACTTTTCCGCCAAATATTTTCCTTTACTTTTCCGTGCATTGTTCAACCCAAAAGGTCCGAGCCGCGGCGAGCAAGCTCGCCGTGAAGAATTTCTACAATCCTCAAACACGTAAGCCTAGTCTGACACCATGAAACATTATTTTCTTTGCAAATTTTACCGGGCTTTACACTTAATTTCTTCAAAACTTTCGGGGTGTTATAGAAACTTCAATCTATTTTAGAAATATAACAAATTGAACCAAAATTAGGAAGATGATCATGGTTCTAGCTCATTTGAGCATTTTATCAACCACTAGATGTGCATTGAGGTTTCAAGGTCCTTTTATGGAGGATTCCATCATCCCACAACCCAATCTTTACCATTTTTAGCTCAACAATCTTTCTACACCCTTTGATAACACATGCATGTAAAATAAACAACCCTCTTGCCCAGAAATCATCTTGCTAATTATCCATTTCTACCCAAAATTCGAAATTGAGGGTTAGGGTGTAGAATCTTACCTCTAGGATAAAGACCTAGCGAGTTTCCCTTCGTAATCTTCCAAAACTCAAGAATTGAAGAACAATTATTGAAGAGCACCTTCTCACTCTAGGGCACTCTCTCTCACTCTAAAATGTCAGATTATAGCTCAAAAATGGCCCAAATAGTGTATTTAACGAGATAGAATCGGTTTTTAAAAACCAAAAATGGAGCTCCGGAATGGTTCTGCGGTTGCATATGCGACCGCATAATGGATATGCGGATCGCATATCGGTCGCATAATTGCTCACAAAAATGATCAAAAATCTGTCTATGTATGCGGTCACTATGCGGTCCGCATAACTGTTATGCAGTCGCATAATGCACCGCATAACAGTTATGCGATCGCATAGTCGACCGCATAGCTACTTCTAGAATGGCCCTCTCCTGCTCACTTCTGTGGCTATTATGCGGCCCGCAGAGTGATTATACAGTCTCATAATGGACCGCATAAACGCACTTTTCCGCCAAAAATTTTTCTTTACCTTCCGGTGCATTGTTCAACCCAAAAAGTCCGAGCCGCAGCACGTAAAACCAATTTGGCGCCACGAAACATCATTTTCATTTGCAAATATTTTACGGGGCCTTACATTCTCCCCCACTTAGGATCATTCGTCCTTGAATAAGGGTAAAAATCCGTTATTAATATCTCATGCAACTCAGTTTTCATACCACACACCAGCAGTCCCAAATTTGACTACCTCCTTAAATTTCCAAAAATTTCGCCAGAGTTTCCCTTGTAACTAGGCCTATCCACCTGTCAGAGAGCCCTAGAAACACATCCTAACCACATATACTTAATACAACGACGTAACATAATACGAAACAACACCAACTGTGGCGTAACAAGCAATTATATTACCAGAAAGGAACACCCTTAACGCCAATTGTACAAATGATACAAAATTCATAGAAAGTAAGTCTTACAATTTTCCAGATCACAACTTTATAAATACATGTTCATTTAAACAAATAAGGATACTTTTTCTTCATTTCTTCCTCGACCTCCCAAGTAGCCTCTTCAGCCTATTGGTTTTACCATAGCACTTTCACGGATGCAATTTTTTTGTTTCTCAATTTTCGGACTTGTCGATCAATAATAGAAACTGAAATCTCTTCATAAGTCAATTTTTCATTAACTTCAATAGTCTCAATTGGAACAATGACTGACGGGTTTCCAACTACCTTCTTTAACATAGACACATAAAACACCGGGTGTACTAATGACATCTCAGGTGGTAGCTCAAGCTTGTACGCCACCTAACCGATCCTCTGAATGACTTTATACGGTCCGACATACCTCGGACTCAATTTCCCTTTCTTACCAAATCGCATTACGCCTTTCATGGGCGAAACTTTCAAGAATACCCAATCATTTTCTTTGAACTCCAAATCCCTGCGACGAACATCCGAATAGGATTTCTGATGAATCTGAGCAGTCTTCAACCGCTCCTTAATGATTTTAATTTTTTTCATAGCCTGATGCACGAGGTCTGGCCCTATCAAATATGCTTCCCCAATTTTGAACCACCAAATGGGAGATCTACATCTCCTACCATGTAAAGCCACAAACGGTGCCATTTGAATGCTAGTATGATAGCTATTGTTGTATGCAAATTCTATGAGTGGTAAATGATCATCCCAGCTACCCTTGAAGTCTAGAACACAAGCGCGCAACATATCCTCAAGCGTTTGAATAGTCCGCTCTTCCTGCCCGTCAGTCTGCGGGTGAAAGGCCGTACTAAGATTCACCTGAGTACCCAAACCTTGCTAAAATTTCTTCCAAAAGTTAGCAGTGAATTGTGCTCCCCGATCATAAATGATGAAAACTGAGGTGCCATGCAACCTGACTATTTCTTTGATATACAACTGAGCATACTGCTCCACTGTGTCGGTAGACTTAACCGGAAAAAAGTGTGTTGATTTCGTGAGTCGATCCACAATCACCCAAATTGAGTCAAACTTGCGCGGAGTGCATGGTAATCCTACCACAAAGTCCATATTAATCCTTTCCCACTTTCACATTGGAATTTCTATGTTCTGTGCCAACCCACCGGGCCTTTGGTGTTCGGCCTTCACTTGCTGATAATTTGGACATCTTGCCACAAAATCCGCCACATTCCTCTTCATATATTTTCACCAGTAGACTTCCTTAAGGCCATGATACATTTTCGTAGAATCTGGGTGCACGGAATACCTAGAAGTGTGAGCTTCAGTCATAATTCTTTCCCGGAGACCATCCACATTTGGAACACAGAGTCGCCCTTGGTACCTTAGTGTACCATCATCCATGCCAAGAGAAAAGGCCATGGTCTTATGTTTATGAATCCCCTCTTTCAACTGTACCAACAATGGATCATTGTATTGTTTTTCTTTGACTTCCACAACAAGTGATGATTCAACCCTATTTTGCACAATTACCCCTCCTTCACTAGAGTTTGCAAGACGAACTCCCAAACTAGACAATCGGTGAACTTCCTTGGCCAATGGCCTTTGATATGCCTCCAAGTGAGCCAAACTACCCATGGATTTTCGGCTAAGAGCATCTGCCACAACATTGGCCTTTCCCGGATGATATAGAATATCAATGTCGTAGTCTTTGAGTAACTCAAGCCATCTTCTCTGCCTCAGATTCAATTACTTCTGCTTGAAAATATATTGAAGGCTTTTATGGTCCGTGAATTTATCCACATAGACCCCATATAAATAATGATGCCAAATTTTCAATGCAAATACCACTGCCGCAAGTTCTAAATCATGTGTTGGATAGTTCTTTTCATGATTCTTGAGTTGCCTAGAAGCATAAGCTATAACCTTGCCGTGTTGCATTAATACAAATCCAAGCCCGATTCTTGAAGCATCATAATATACCACAAATCCATCTATACCCTCTGGTAGAGTCAACACCGGTGCCGTAATAAATCTTGCTTTCAACTCCTGGAAACTCTTTTCACAAGCATCTGACCATCGGAACTTAATTGCCTTCAGCGTCAATTTAGTCAATGGAGAGGCAAGAGTAGAAAACCCCTCCACAAACTTTCTGTAATACCCAGCTAAGCCTAAGAAACTGCGAATCTCTGTTGGAGTTGTAGGCCTCGGCTAATTCTTCACATCTGAAATTTTCTGAGGATCAACCTTAATTCCCTCACTAGAGGCTACATGACCCAAGAATATAACCGATTCAAGCCAAAATTCACACTTTGAAAACTTTGCATATAACTGGTGCTGATGCAGGGTTTGTAGAACTACCCTGAGATGATCAATATGTTCTTCTCGACTTCGTGAATATACAAGAATATCGTCAATAAACACTATCACAAAAGAGTCGAGGAATGGCTTAAAAACTCGATTCATACGATCCATGAAGGTTGCTGGGGCATTTGTTAGCCCAAAAGGCATCACCAGAAATTCAAAATGACCATACCGGGTTCTAAAAGCTGTTTTCGGAATATCCCACTCCCTGATCTTCAATTGGTGATACCCGGATCTTAAATCAATCTTGGAGAAGTACCTGACACCTTGCAATTGATCAAACAAATCATCTATCCTTGGCAGTGGGTACTTATTCTTGATTGTGACCTTATTAAGTTGCCGATAGTCAATACACATTCTCAGTGACCCATCTTTCTTTCTTACAAAAAGGACCGGTGCGCCCCAAGGCGACACACTTGGCCGGATAAAACCCTTTTCTAACAAATCTCTCAATTGTTCCTTTAGCTCCTTCAATTCTGCCGGTGCCATTCTGTAGGGTAGAATAGATACAGGATGCATGTCTGGGATCACATCAATCCCAAAATCAATCTCCCTGTCTGGTTGGATCCCAGGGAGTTCATCCGGAAAGACTCCCGGAAATTCATTCATAACAGGCACGGACTCAGGTGTAGGTGTCCGTAACCCAGACCAAATGGTAAATACATCCCTTGTTAATTATCTTTGTGGCCTTAAGGTAGGAAATAAACCTACCCTTTGGCACCACATCATCACTCTTCCACTCAATAACTGGCTCATTTGGAAATTCGAACCTAACAGTTCTGGTTCGGCAATCGTGCTTGGCAAAACATGAATAAAGCCAATCCATCCCCATTATCACATCAAAATCGACCATTCTCAATTCAATAAGATCGGCCACGGTGCCCCGACCACGCAACGTGACAACACAATCCCTATAAACCCGCGCGGCCAAAATAGATTCACCAACCAGAGTAGATACATAGAATGACTCATGAAGCTATTCTGGTTCTATCCCAAATTCTATAGCAATATAAGGAGTGACATATGACAAAGTGGAACCGGGATCAATAAGAGCATATACATCATGCGATTGGATAGTCAATATACCTGTGACAACATCTGGAAAAGCCTCTAATTCCCGACGTCTCCGCATAGCATAAAATCTGCTAGGTCCTCCCGAATTCTGTGCACCACCCCTAGCTGCACCACGCCCTGCGGGTGCTGGGGTGCCTCGAGCTGGAGGTGTCGTGGATGTAGTAGCTGCAGAATTAACTGGTTGTGCCGCACCTCTGCCCATATTTTGGAGGGACGAGCGGCAATCTATCTGAATGTGACCTCGCAAACCACACCTATAGCATACTGGTAGATCCATGAAACAGGACCCAAATTGCATCCTTCCACACTTGGGGCATGGAATCCTTCGCTGCTGAAACCTTCTGTCGGGCCGACCCTGCTGATGGGGTCCCCTGTTGCCCTGACTGGGTCCAGATGACTGTGCACCCATCGAAGACTGGGCGAATGATTAGGATGGTCCTGATGACGCTCCCCTGAATGCCGACCTACCACCACCAGTGGAAGAACCACCAAAGTACCCGCGGACCTGCCCTTACTGCTACTCTGACACTCCATTCTATTCTTTAATTTGCGGGTCTCTGTGGCTTGAGCAAATGCCACCATCTTACCATAGTTCATATCGGAATTCAAGGTAGTTGTAGAGGCCTCATTGATAACCAAGGGGCTAAGGCCCTGTACAAACCTGCGCACTCTAGCCTCCATAGTGGGCAACATGTGGATTTCATACTTGGACAAGCGCGCAAACTCCATATGGTACTCCCACACATTCATACTACCCTGCTTCAGGATTTCAAACTCAGCGGCACGAGCTGCTTTAGTTTCGGCAGGCAAGAAATGATCCATAAAGGCATCTGTGAACTCACCCCACCTTGCCGGAGGGCTTCCCTCCTCACAGGATTCCTCCCATAACTCAAACCGAGAATAGGCCACCCCTTTCAGGCGGTGGGAGGCTAACTCTACTCCCTCCGTCTTTGTAGCATGCATAACCCGGAGAGTTTTGTGCATCTCATCAATGAAGTCCTGGGGTCCTCCTCGGGATCAGTACCCGTAAACACTGGAGGATCTAACTAAAGAAACTTGTTCACCCTGGAACTATCAGATTCCCCTGGATGACTAGAAGAAGTAGGCCCAACACTCGATCTCTGGGCCTGAGAAGCTACTATCTGTGTCAAAATTTGTATGGCTCCCCTAATATCAATATCAGACACACCAGAATCAGAAGCTGGAGCTGGAGCTGGAGGTTGAACTAGAATATCAGTTGGAGGAACCGTTGCACCTTCTATAGGTGTAGGGACAGGTGCGGTCTGATCAGTTGTAGTAGAGTCAGGCAGTGTAGTAACTGGAGGAATATTCTCACTCCTCGGGTGCTCACCCGCATCATCAATTATAGGGTCAACTGTCACTCCTGGGTGACATCGGCTCTTTGGCCAGTTCTTGCCTTCTTCTTAGGTGCCATGAACTGAATATTAGAGCAACGCCTGAGTTAAAGGAGGAATAATCTTACAACCAGGTTTATCGCACGATCAAGAACATGAAAGAAGGGTATTATTCCTAAATGCCCATCTGCTGAATACCTCATATTTATCCATCATAAGCATGATGCAAAAATTGAGTTCCTCTGACTCAACTCTTCCACAACTATATCTCTTACCAACTGTCTTTCTGGATGTAAGCATTGTTGTATTATGAATAAGATAGAGTTTAGGAATTGAGTTCTTACAACTGAGCTCTACCACACGATCTAGAGTAAGAAGAAATAGTGATAGTCCTAAATGCCCTGTAGCCTCATGCTTATAAGTGTGGTGCATGACACACCCATAAATAAGACTCTACTAGACACGGCTTGTAGACTCCCTAGGACAGAACTGCTCTGATACCACTTTTGTCATGACCCAAACATATGGGCTGCAATGGGCACCCGATGCCTTACTCAACCGAGTACCAATATACTTATCTTTCTTATCGTACTCTCATTGGCAAATGGGCCAAACGGGCCGTCATGGGCTAACCAGAATAAACATAGGGGAATACTAAATATAGTATGACCCACCCCGATATAAAAACTTATAAATGTGACATACGGGCCTATAAGGCCAACATGATCATTTGTAAACTAAACATAGGCCGACAAGGCCATACAAGTATATGTATACATGACATCTGTCTACAAGCCTCTAAGACTACATAAGTATCATAAAGGTCGGGACTGAGCCCCGCCATACCAATCAATATATATCCTAACTATACTAACCAAATAAGCAACTCCGGAGCAAATGGAGCGCACCAACATCTTCCACTGAGCTGATAGCCTACTTGGAGGACTCTCGACCTGTCTATCGGGACCTGCGGGCATGAAACGCAGTATCCCCAGGCAAAGAGACGTCAGTACGAAATAATATACCGAGTATGTAAGGCACTATACTGAAAGCTGAAACTGAACTGATAATATAATAACTGAAAGCAACAGGAAGTCAATGATAATTTGAAAATATGCTTACCTACTGATACCGACTCAACTCTCTCAGTATAGTAAGTAAAATAGTTGTCCGTCCCTATAAGGCTCGGTATATATATATAACTGCTCTGCCATAGTAGGCTCACTCATAGGTGCTCAGCCATAATAGGCTCTGTATCTCGACCAATTGGGCTCGCTCATAGGCGCTCGGCCACAATAGGCTCGGTATAAAAATTACCATCTGATCAGAGGTTGCCCAATAGGGGCCTGCCCATCGATTATAGCTCGATGGTAATGAAAATACTGTAATACTGTATATATAGACTCTCTGCTCTCTTGACTGGAAAAAGAAAATACTCAATTGAATATGAAGTCCCGATAAAGAGAATATTGTAACTTACAAGACTAGGAAAATATACGTAAATTCCGGAATATGAATTTCTCTTTATGACTCGTTATCAAACTCGTGTAATTACGAGATCATGCCAAAATGAAGGAAGGGATTAGGCTTAACATACCTGAGTCGATTCTTTTGACAATCTCTCTAACACACGTCAATTGCGACAACACGTAATGGCAAGATCAGAGTAGGGAAATATCCGTATGATATACTTGAGAAAGATTGCACCGTACTCCATTATAATCGCAAAATCCCGTTGCTAATATTTTGAATAAGTTGCTGAATCTTTCCTTTGAATTTGATCATAATATTGTGCGTGACTTTTGCTGAAACTTTCATCCGTAAGATTTTTTTAAGCTTATGAAATTTTCTCTTAACTTATGCATAATCATCCTTATAGGAATTGGTTGGAATGTTATGGATTCTATTTATATATTCTAACCGTAGGCTTTGTAATCTTTGCAATAGGAAAGCATCATAAGATCACTTCCTTAAATATTTAAAGTCCAAATGCCAATCTTTTGTCTTTACACGTAGGAAGATATATAGTGTCTTGTACTTAACCTCTTAGTTTGCCACCTTTCAAACAAATGCATGAGTCACTTAATGTGAAGTTGGGGCTGCCATGTTTTTGCCTCTTAGGCTTATCCAATCCAAGATCCTAATTAAGTATTCACTAATTATTAATCTCTCACTAAAATCAATAATTATCCGATTATCCACATAATTAAGAATTATCTCAAATTACATAAAATACTACTCACTTTTAATACACTTTATACACTTTACTATCATAGCCGTATAGTACCTTGTATGGTACTAGTCCATAAATACCGGGTATTTTAGCTCGGGCCATATTTTATCCCAATATTTCAAACTTCGACGAAATTTATTTTCTTTGATTTGCTTACCCTCTCACCTTCACGAATTTACTCATCACTTGTTTGAAATACCATAATATTTGTAACCTCAAAATAATCTCATTCCCGAGCTTGCGTTGATAAACTTACGATGAAACTCTAACGTCTGAAAATACGGGATGTAACATCTCATTTTCGAGCTTTCATCAATTTATTTCTGGCGTACTTCCACGTACGAAAACATGGGGTGTAACAGCTCAACCGAGTGAACCTGGCCGACCAAGCCTATTAGATTTCCTTCTACCCAAACTCACTCATATATATGTTTTTGTTAATCAACCAATACAGTGATTATGTCTGCAATACCAATTTCTTACCATCAGTTACTTTATTTTAAAGTAACAATTCCAAACACATTTTTCATAATTTGAAGTGGAAATAGTAATTCAAGCACAACACACGAGTTTGACTTTCCCATTACCATTATACAACCCACACTATGTCTACGGAGCCTCTATAGATAAAGATGAGTACAATGATAATGTCGGCAATAAGGCCCCGGCTATACCTCAAACAAAATACATAAAGAACAAAAGATACATGACCCCGAAATGAAGTGGGGCTCACCAAGTCAGCTGGGAAGAAGGTGTACTGCTATCACTGATCAATATCTCCTGCTGTGGAACCACCTGCATCCATTAAAGATGCAGCGTCCCCGGAAAAAGGGACGTTAGTACCATCGAATAATACTAGTATGAAAACTAAACACCAATTTAAGAATTCAGAAATACAAGATGAATACGATGAACCAGTGCGAAAATAGAATAATATACATAATCGTTTAAACTAGAGCAAGCTTATTAAGAACTATCAATAACATTTATAGGATTTAAGATGAGATCCTATGTAACCATCTTCACATAAAGCGGCCCCGCCGCCTCACCCGATGTATGCAGGTGGAGGTGTAAGTACAATACCACAACTCTACTCAAGCAGCCCTGCGGCCTCACCCCAATGTATGCGGGTGGATGTATAACCATAGTACCAAGAACCTACACAAGCGGCTATGCCGCCTCACCCCAATATTTTTGGGTGAAAATGCATCAACGATACCAAAACCAACACAAAGCGGCTATGCCGCCTCACCCCAACGTATGCGAGTGGAAATGCATCAACGATACCAATACCAACACAAAGCGGCTATGCCACCTCACCCCATATATATATATATATATATATATATATATATATATATATATATATATATATATATATGGGTGGTGGTGCCATAACAATACCAAACTATACACAAAGCGGTCGTACCGCCTCGCCCCAATGTATGCGGGTGGAGGTGCAGTCCCACAATACCATAATCCCTACACAAAGCGGTCATGCCGCCTTACCCCAATATATCGGGTGGAGGTGTATCAAAATCCCAATCTCTACACAACTTGGCATAATAACTTTCACATAAATCACGACTTGAAATTATAACATGTGGATACACAATCCATAGTTTGAAACATATCCTCAATTTATAATGCAATATGATAGGAGCATTTGAAACACAAATTGAACATATATCTTTATCACAAAACTTATCGGAATACTCGATTTGTAATCAACATTTTGGAACTTACAAGGATAATGGGAATTCCAATTCTTAAAGAAGAGTTTAGCCAACATACCTCACTTGAGCTTCCTTACACTCTAAACATTCCAGAATTCTTAGCAACTTCAATCTATTTTAGAAATATAATAAATTGAACCAAAATTAGGAAGATGATCATGGTTTTAGCTCATTTGAGCATTTTATCAACCACTAGATGTGCATTAAGGTTTCAAGGTCCTTTTATGGAGGATTTCATCATCCCACATCCCAATTTTTACCATTTTTAGCTCAACAATCTTCCTACACCCTTTGATAACACATGCATGCAAAATAAACAACCTTCATGCCCAGAAATCATCTTGCTCATTATCCATTTCTACCCAAAATTCGAAATTGAGGGTTAGGGTGTAGAATCTTACCTCTAGGATAAAGACCTAGCGAGTTTCCCTTCTTAATCTTTCAAAACTCAAGAATTGAAGAACAATTATTGAAGAATACCTTCTCACTCTAGGGCACTCTCTCTCACTCTACAATGTTAGATTATAGCTCAAATATGGCCCAAAGAGTGTATTTAATGAAATAGGATCGGGTTTTAAAAATCCAAAAATGGAGCTCCGGAACGGTTATGCGGTCGCATATGCGACCGCATAATGGATATGCGGACCGCATATCGGTCGCATAATTGCTCATAAAAATGATCAAATTTTTTTCTGTGTATGCGGTCACTATGCGGTCCGCATAACTGTTATGCTGTCGTATAATGCACCATATAAAAGTTATGCGATCGCATAGTCGACCACATAGCTGCTTCGAGAATGGCCCTCTCCTGCTCACTTCTGTGGCCATTATGCGGTCCGCAGAGTGATTATGCAGCACGCAAGCTCGCCGCGAAGAATTTCTATAGTCCTCAACACATAAAACCAATCTGGCACCACAAAACATCATTTTCTTTTGCAAATATTTTACGGGGCCTTACAATGACATGCATGATAGTTGTCACATCTGTTCAGTTTACTTAGGCATTTCATGCGTGTCAGACGATGGTCGGCCATTATCGAAATTGAACCGCCATTGCTATACCTATAAATAACCCCTTTTTCACTTTTAATCAGTTTTACATCTTCAAACTCTAAATTTTCTAACGTCTTTCTCACACCTTCTGAATTCACTCGCAAATCTGTGATTCTTCTCTGTAAAATCTTTCTTCAAAAATACCAAATCTTTGTTACCTCCTTATATTCTCAATTTTTAAATCCAAAAATGGAGAAAACATCAAAAACCATTCCTCAGAAAGAAAAAACTTCTTCTTCACAGCCTGCCGCCGACATAACACCGGTGGAGCCACGACCTGAGGAATGCGTTCCTGGGGTGTTAGTTCTTACGTTTGGCTTAAGGTCGACAAAGGCTTGTCTATTCCCGGCCGATGTGAACCAGTATCGAGGTATATGTGTTCGATAACCGAGATGCACCTCAAACAACTAAAGAAAGATTGCAATTGGGAGAATAAAGAAATAGTAATCTCGTCTTCTAAAGAAGATATCACCACTTACGTGATAGGGTTTTTAAGGGTGTATACTTACCCTTTCACGTTAGGTCCCCTCGACCCTGTTATTATTGATTTCTGCCGTCAATACCAAATAACCATAGGCCAGATCCATCCTTCTTTTTGGCGGATCATTATTTTGATCCGTTACTTCGTGAAAAAAATCGAGGGGATGCCTTTCACCCTCGACCATCTCATCCGATTGTACTGCCCTCGCCTCTTTTGAGGTGGGTTAATAAAACTTTAGTTTTGGGCTACCAAGGTTCTATTCTCGAGTATAGACGAGGATAGGGATCGAGCCTGGATGGGCAGGTTCATTCGAGTAAAGACTTCAGACCTGATTCTGACCGGAAAGATGCCTTTTTCCGAGGAGTGGAACATGAAGCATAAGTGTAATTTTGTTGTTATCTCCTACTATTTTGCCCCTTCATTCCTTTTCTCACCGATATCCCCCTTTTTATGATGCAGCGGTTCCTTGGATGCCCGGTGCAGTCCCCGATCTCAAGAACTGGGTACGAGATCTAGCTTCGACCTCCACATACGCCGAGCGCTTGTGGCGTGATTTGTCAAAGGGCCGATGGGAGGCGAAAAATCATGGTGAGCCTCTTTCTCGTATCTTTGGTAGCTCGAACGAGATGCTTTCCATATACTTAAATCAATTTTCCTATATGTAGGTGTGGGCAAAGATGCAGTTTTGAGGCCCTCATTCGTCGAGGAAGAGGCTTCGGCCTCTGATCCAAAGCCGGTGAAGGATAATAAGAGAAAAAGTGCCTCCGCCACCGAAGATCCAAAACTGATGATGAGGATGGCACGTAAGCCGAGGAAGAATACCATTCCTTTGACCGTAGAATTAGTTTTACGTCTAAGGGATGAAGACGCAGAAGAAGAAAATGACGGGTCCGTGCTGGTGGCCCGAATGAATAAAACTATCGATGCCCCAAAGGCAGCTGAATCGATGGTGATTTATAAAGCTCCACCTCAGACTGAGGAGATATCGGAGGAAGGTTAGGGTAGAGTCCCCAAATCATTAGAGATCGAGGATGTTTCCCACCGAAGTCAACAAACGGTGGGAATATCGGAAGGGGCCGGTCCTGAAGCTCTCCGAACTGAGGAAAACGCCCCAAGAGAGTCGCTTGGGACAATAGTAATCGAAGACTCGCCCACTCTCCCTGCCTTTTTTGAAGAGGCGATTCAGGAAGTCCAAGCTTTGGGGGACCTCGAGATGAGCCGGTTTCATGAAGGGGATGACCCCTTCTGTGATTTGTTTACTGGGGTCGAGGACGCTGCTGGCCCTAGTGATGTGTCGGGCCTTTTTTGCGAAGTGCAGCAAGCTCTGAATTGGGTAAGCTTTAACTCTCTTCGTTGATATTACTTTTATGTTTGCTATTCTTTTCTAATTTCTTTTCTTCTTTCTTCGCAGGCCATGGTAGTTCATCGAGCAGCATGTTCTCAGTCTCGAGTTGAGTTGCATCGGTTCAAGGCTGACCTCCGACGGGTTACGGAGGAGAGGAACGCCTTCAGACTCCTTTCCGGGCAAAGAGAAGAAGAAATCAAAGGCCTTCGAGCTGAGTTGTCCAAGGCTCATCAAGACCAGACCGACTTGACCGAGCAGGTAATGATAATATTAAGAACTCATGGGCTTGATTCAGGATTGAAGTAATATTTTGATCTCACAGCTGCAGCAGAAACTTGAGACAATCCGGCAGCTTCGTGAGGAAGTTGATATAATAAGGGTAGAGACCATGGGATGGAAAGATGGCATGGACCGTCTTACTGTAGAAAAGGAGACTATTCAGGACCAATTGTCATCGACTGCAAGCCAACTTTAAGGCATGAAGGAGAAGAGCTCGGTTCAAGCGAGAAGAATAGAGGAACTCGAGGCTCGGTTGGCCTCCGAACTTGTCAAGGCCAAATCTAATGCCAAAAAAGCAAAGTCCTATGCGGATTCATTAGTGGCCGTCTATCAGGCGGATGCTGAAGCTGCTCAGGTACAAGCAAGAGAGGCAGCCGAGACCGCCAACACTCGAGCACATTGGGTTGCTGAACTTGCTAAATACCGATCTCGGAGGGAGACCCTCGAAGAGGTCCATGCTCGAGGTTTTGATCTCACTGAAGAGATAAAAATAACTAAAGAGCTTGAAGCCGATACTGAAGCCTTGGCTTCCGATGATGATGATGGTGATGATGGCAATGATGGGAGCAAGAGTGGGTCCGAGAGCGGGGAGGAGCCCGATGGAGAAGAGACTGCCCCCGTAGATAACCAAGAAACTTAGCCCTTAGTTTTCATTTTGGTTTTTTGTGCAGCGTCATGTTCGGACATTGTAAATATTCTTGTATATAAAAAGATATTTTCATTTCCTGACTCGCCTCCGTTTTATTCTCTGCCTTGAGAAGATTTTGTTTCATTCATGCCTTATGAAGGTTTTCATAAGCTTTAGGCAATTTGATCGAATTTGGATTTTGTAACCTTTATAACCGAGTGAGTGCCTGCTCAAACTCGAAATAAGGTAGCCCATAGGCTTAGTAGACTAGTTGAGTGATTTTTTGAACCTAAAGTAATGTAGCCCATAGACTTAATGGTCGAGTGAGTGTTTGCTCGAACTCGAAATAAGAGTAGCATGTAGGCTTAGTAGTCGAGTGAGTGATTCGAACTCGAGATAATGTAGCCCATATGCTTAATGGTCGAGTGAGTGTTTGCTCTAACTTGAAATAATAGTAGCCCGTAGGCTTAGTAGTCTAGTGAGTGATTCGAACTCGAAGTAATGTAGCCCGTAGGCTTAATGGTTGAGTGAGTGATTGCCCAAACTCGAGATGATGTATCCCGTAGGCTTATTAGTTGAGTGAGTGATTCGAACTCGAAGTAATGTATCCCGTAGGCTTAATGGTCGAGTGAGTATTTGCTCGAACTCGAAATAAGAGTAGCCCATAGGCTTAGTAGTCGAGTGAGTGATTCGAACTCGAGGTAATGTAGTCCATAGGCTTATTAGTCGAGTGAGTGATTCAAACTCGAAGTAATGTAGCCCGTAGGCTTAATGGTTGAGCGAGTGTTTACTCGAACTCAAAATAAGAGTAGCCCGTAGTCTTAGTTGTCGAGTGAGTGATTCGAACTCGAGGTAATGTAGCCTGTAGGCTTAATGATCGAGTGAGTGATTTGAACTCGAAGTAATGTTGCCCGTAGGCTTAATAGTCGAGTGAGTGATTCGAACTCGAAGTAATGTAGCCCGTAGGCTTAATGGTCGAGTGAGTATTTGCTCGAACTCGAAATAAGAGTAGCCCGTAGGCTTAGTAGTCGAGTGAGTGCTTGCTCTAACTCAAAGTAATGTAGCCCGTAGGCTTAATGGTTGAGTGAGTGATTTCTCGAACTCAGAATAAGAGTATCCCGTAGGCTTAGTAGTCGAGTGAGTATTTGCTCGAATTCGAAATAAGAGTAGCCCGTAGGCTTAGTAGTCGAGTGAGTGATTCGAATTCGAAGTAATGTAGCCCGTAGGCTTAATGGTCGAGTGAGCGCTTGCTCGAACTTGAAGTGATGTAGCTCATAGGTTTAGTAGATAGTCCCCGAGTGAGAATGGTTGCTCGAACTCGAGTTGGGGTAGCCCTTAGGCTTTGTAGTCGAGTGAGTGTTGCTCGAACTCGTTGAATTTTCGGTTGGCAGTCCTCGAGTTATGGGGTAATGGTCGGCCCTTAAGCCTGTTTATATAATAGATCTCGAAAATAGAGAACTTTTTCTTGGATATAAGATATCGATAAAGAAGAAATTTTTCTTTGTAAGTCAATATACATGTGTTTATGTTTTGTGTTAGGGCTCGGGCCAACTACATGGGCATGGCTCGTTTGACCATTTGGCCCTTACAATATTTCCTGTCGAGACACTGTTGCCATGAAATAACGAAGTAACTTCCTTTGCACAGAACTTGATAATCATCGTTGATATGTTCAATGACAATGCCCCCCAGTATTCGAGGTTGATTGTAAGGTGGCCTCGGATACTGTTGAATTGTTCTAAGTTAGTACGATCAATGGTTGCCTCGTTAAAAAACCTTGCTGAAAAATCCATTTGGGACAAAAACCATGCTCTTTGGCCTAATAGCTTCGAGTTGAATAATCCATCCATCTTTGGTCGAACACCTGCAAGGGTTAGTTTCGAAATATGATTGAACCGGGGGGGGGGTCGTACCTTAGCAGTGGTATCATTTTAGGCGTTACACGTTCCAATTGCTTGGTAGTTGGTTGCCGTTTTATCAGACCGAGCTTGTAGGATTTCCACTATACGGCCGGTATCGATCTCTGGTCGACCTTTAGTTGGTAGCCCTTTTTAATAACGGACCCAGAAACCAACTGGTCGTCTTCGACTCTTATTTTGGATTGATATCGATTGTGCACATCGGCCCAAGTAATAGCTGGGGTACTCTATCAGATTATGCTTCAACCGGCGTGAAGCCATCGAGCTTCGTTCGTTTAGACCTTGAGTGAAAGCTTGAATATCCCAATTGTCTATGACTGGTGGCAGATCCATTCGTTCCATTTGAAAATGAGATACGAACTCCCTTAGCATCTCGTTATCCTTTTGTATTACCTTGAATAGGTCCGACTTTCTGGTCTCGACCTTTATGGCCCCGTCGTGCGCTTTTACGAAAGAATCTGCAAGCATAGCAAAAGAATCGATAGAATTAGATGGTAAATTATGATATCATATCATTGCTCCCTTTGACAGGGTTTCACCAAATGTTTTCAATAATACGGATTCGATTTCATCGTCCTCCAGGTCGTTCCCTTTAATGGCACATGTGTAAGAGGTGACATGTTCGTTGGGTCGGTAGTTCTGCTATATTTAGGAATCTTGGGCATGCGGAATTTATTTGGTATCGGTTTAGGGTTTAACACAAATTGTGTGCAATCTCAGCTCCACACCCCCGAGATTACCACCATGAATGCTATTTTCAGGCTCAGAACGTTGGTTTTCTTCAATAGCCACATGCGAATTAACGTCTAATGGTACTTCGACTCGGGCCCCAACGGCATCGACAAGTGGTCTTTCGTCCTTGGTTGTCAAGTTTTTGTTTTCTCCTTGAAGGCCACCTTCGTTGTCGATAGGTAATGCCATTAATTGAGAGTTCGTTGTTGTTAATTCGAAATCAAAGATACTTTCAACAATAAATGTAAGAAGGTGTATTTAGCAGATTCGTACCAAATAACCACTGTTATCCTTAGCCCCACGGTGGGCGCCAAACTGTTTATCCGAAAAACGGATAGAGTTGAATTTGTACGTAGTTCTAAGGGTATGTGGTATAACTTGACACAAATCATAAGAATGAATAGAAATATCGAGTGTTGACTGTAGAGAATGAAAAATAAGCAAAGTTGGGAAGAAGATGATTTATAGATTAAGCAAGATGAATCAATCTATGAAGCTAAAAAAAATAACTCTTCAATATAGGAGTCTATGATATCTCAGTTACAATGTATGCCAAAATTTGGTCTTTACAGAAATAATAACCAACCCCTTTATAGTGGAGGGATCATACTTTAGATACAATTAAAAATACATAGTGGGAGACCCATAATAAATTAACTTTTCCATAATTTCTGCTAGGATTCCCTCCCCTAGTGCGGTTGCAATGGCTTTTGTCTATGAGCTCGATATTGACTCGAGCTCGATACTGACTCGAGCTCTCGATCTTGATTCGAGATTGATTCTGATTTAGAGCCTTGTATTGATTCGGGGAGAGTATTGGTCGGTCTCTGCCTCGTAAGTTCGATAACTTCATCATAGTTCGATTTGGATTCGAACTCGATAATGATATCGAGCTCGACATTGATCGGTCCCTAGGGCTCGAAGCTTGATGACCTGACTTCGGACCTCAACCTGATCTTTGATCCAATGCATTACCATTTCGACCCGTTCGTACGAAGGACTAACCGGTTTTGACCATATACAATTTCGTTTATTGGTAAAAAGCTAGGTTAGCCATTTTTTCGATTTTGATATAATGCTAAAATTCTCTTGAATATTTGGAGTTTTTGCTCTGCTTGCTTAATATTTAAAATGTAAAAAATCTTTTTGTAGTGTCATGCATATAGTAGCATATTTGGTTAATCCGATTATTTTTTAAGGTTTTGGGTAAAATTACAAGTTAATCACTGAATTTTCATGTTTTACGAAGTATGTTGGATTTTGTTATTGTTAGTGGTCCTGTAAAATATATCCGAATATTTTCAACATAGGAATCTTGGAAGCTCTTTGACAAGTTAGAGCCTTTTGTTCTTTTGTTTATGGAACTCTGTAAAGGTACAATATTTGTCAAATATTCACTAGTGTCACTTTTTCTTTTTTGTCACTTTGTAGGTTTGGTAAGAAAATGGCTTTACCTATTGTTAAGCTGTAATTCCACCATAAAAATAATTTTCTATCTGACCCTGAGCTAAGGTATGCTAATGGAGTAACTTGTCCTAAGTTAGTGATAATGGTTCTTGATGAGCTAAATATTATATTGTTTCACAAGTTTTCTAGAGACTTAAGTTATTTGCAAGTTGAACTATTTGGATGTAAAGTTAACAAAAGGGGTGGCTATTACATGCTAAGAAATGATGGCGATGTGCTAAAGTTTATTAACAGTTTGAGGAGTGGAGACTTTGTAGATATTGTTTTTGTCCATGTCATGAACACTCCTATTATTATTATTATTATTATTATTATTATTATTATTATTATTATTATTATTATTATTGAGGACATAACTGATTTTGTAGACACAATTGCACAAACACATGGGCAGCAAAGCGGATTAAATGTTAGGGCAAATGCACCCTGAACCTATGATATAAGTACTAGTGATAAGTGATAAGGGGAATGGTAAAGGAGCTACTATAGTTGAAGAGTCAGATCAAGGTAAAGGTAAATAACTTCTCTTCCTACCATATTTAAACATCGTATTCATCTAAAGTAGACAAGTTGTAATGACCAAAATTATCATTCTGAGTTTAGTAACTCGTCCGTAATTTGAGATTTCTCACAAGTTAGTATGACGATTTGTGACTTGTAGCTACGGGTGATTCAGGTCTCGAAAGGCTCGAGAGCGTTTTGGTACACTTACATGCTAACTTAAACCTTTGAAGTCATTAAGTTGACTTTGGTCTTTGGTTTGTGATGAGTGTAAAATCAGTATATAAAATTTAGGCTCACTAGCCAAAGACAGTACAGTAAAATTATCGTCTCCACAAGGATTAGATTTAAATAATCTTCGAGTAATTTCTGGCTTACTTGCTATTCATGATGATCAACACTTGATTTGGAGTAATTACTACTAGAAATAACTACTAAATTAAGATTACAACTAATTAGACTTGATCACGGAGAATGAGAGTTGAACTAAAACGGTTGTAAACAAAATGAGAAATATGGGTCGCGACAGGATAGGTGTAGGATAGTTATTCGGGATCTAACTATGTTTAAATTCACTTCTAATGTTCTAATGATTCTCACGAATTCACTCGATAATTAACTTAAACGTAATGTCAGTATTTCCCTCTTGATTAAATCTAAACTCTACAAAATAAACTAATATGAAGCACTGCAAAGATATGCAAGAACACGTTAATGGACTAGTCTTTAGAAAAACGTCTCTCGAATATTCTCTTAACTTGGTTTAATCAATAATTCAAGAAGTTCTCTCGAATACTTAGAAGAATCACTAACTTAAACCAAACCAAATAATGCAGAATTAATCACCAAAATATTGCTCTTTCGATTAAATAAACTGGTGAAGAGATTCGCAATCAGTTCAAAGCACCATAAATGAATTCATGCAATGAAACTAGATTTAAATATACAAACAACACCCAAAACACCATATCCGTCAAAACTTTAGGGAAGAACTACTCCATAGATATGAAAAATGTCATCACAAAGAAGTGTAAGAACATAGAAAATATCAAAAATAACTTTACGATACAAATTCTTGTATTGAACCGATTGTTGGCAAGAGAATTGATGAAATCTTGTATCTTCAAGCCGTGGTAGCTCTCCAAAGCTCTCCTAGGTCGAAAGTCTTCTAAAAATTGTATTTTTAATGTATTTATATCATGTAGGAACGAACCCGAACAAAATTATCCTTTACTAGCCAAAGTAGGACAACACACTAACAAAATTACACCAACGTGGCATGCCTCGCGTCACCCCATGCACCACGCCAGTGGAAAAGTTCAAAGAGTAGGTTTTTTTCCACTCTACAGGAATTTTGCACTAGCACCTTGTGCCCCGCAGTGCGGTAGTGCATTTTTTTCAGAGTAATTTTTTTCTCAATTTTTTACATCCAAACTTGGTCCTCGAGCCCCGAACACTATCCCGGCTTAACTCTTTGGGCTTCTACTTAGATTTCAAAGCTCCATATCATCTATTTTAGCTTCAAACTTGCGTCTTCATTCGAAATCACATCCTGCACAACATAATATACGTAATAAGTACAAAGTACTAACAATTAGTCTCAAATACAATCAAAGAGGAGTAATTATAGAGTAAAATATAGATAAAATACGAGTTCCTAGCCTACCATAAGTTTGAGTAAATAAACTATGTTTCATGTTTTAAGACCTTGGATAAGTCTGTATAATATTTTTGGACTTACACGTATGTTCGAATTAGGTTCCGAGGGGCTTAGAGGTGTTCAGAGCATTTGGAAGCAAGTTGGAAAAACTAAAATTTTGTGGTGCAAAGTAGTGCATCGTGATCATATATCTGTCTCATAATCTCGTATGGTGATTGGGCATTGGCTTTCTTGATCACGTGTCTTGTGGTCGCAGTCGCATAAGAGTACACCAGATTTCTTTCATGATTGCATGGTCCTCTGTCACGATTGCAATGAAGAAAATGTTGTCATAGGTACTTAAGGTCTAATTATAGGATTTTGAGCTCATTTTACTATTTTTGGATTTTTGGAGCTCCACTAAGATAGTTTTGTAGGAGAATTTCACCAACATCTTAAAGATAGAAAGTACTTTTTAGGATTTGAACACCAATTTGGACTCAGATTGAGAATCTAATTATAAATTTGGAATTATAATTTTATTAATCACCGAGATTTTTATTTTTATTTTGGAGTTTAACCGCGTAGGCCCGGGATTGACTTTTGTTGACATTTATTGACTTTGATCAAGATTGAATCTTTTCTTATGAAATTAAGTCCTATGACTATATTTGACCTTCTTAAGCACTTTTTGTCTAGACTTTGGATGTTTGGAGGCTTTGGAGCGAGGAGATGTATCTTGGCAAAGTAGTGTTGGGAGGTTGAAGCTTGCGTGAATAGAGATAAGTATTTTGGTTGAGTTCGTTAGGAATTTTTTTCCTACAATGATATTATTGCTACTTGCTATGTGTTTGGGGTAATGTATATGCAAGGTGATGAGCATATACATAGATGCCAAGGTTTGTCCACGCTTGGAGTAGTTTGTTATGCCTCCTTATGCCTTATTTGATACATGATTTACTTGTTTCATGTTTTGCGTGTGCGTATGATTACTTGAGCATCTTATTTATGCTAGCACAATATTATAAGCTTCCTTCACATGTTAGTTTAACATTATGAATTTCTTGTACCAGTTTTACATGATGGAACTGTTTAGTCGTACATTATTTTCCAATATGCACCTTTTTAGCATATACTCATTACATATTTGAGACTGCTTAGAGCCGTTAAACTGTTAGAGCGTGTGGAATTACATTCCTATTGAGCTATCAGTTAGGACATGTTATGCATATTCCTGTAGGGTGTATGGATTTATGTTCTTATTGCGTGTAGATATGAATATATCCCTCTAGACTCACTTGATTACCCATATTACTTTGAGTTGTGTGTACACAAGTTTCTTTATGATACTAGTTGATGAGATTATTAGCTTTATACTTATATGCTGCGCAGGTTATTATTACTAGTAGGTGTCTTGGCTTTTACCTCATCACTACTATACTGGGGTTAGTCTTGATACTTATTGGGTACCGATCGTAATGTACTCATACTATACTTTTATACATTTTTGTTGGTATCCAGGTATTGGAGATAACAGACTCAGGCAGAGTTAGCTTCTTGATCGCGAGGATTCAAGGAAGAGCTGTTTGGTCGCCGCAGTCCCTTGGAGTTCTTTTCCTGTTGATTGTACTGTTAATTCGTTACCCGAATAGTATTGCATTTAGTTTTTGAGATATTCCTATGGATCCATCTAGAGTTCGTGACTCTGTACTACTTAGTCTTGGGAGGATTTTTGTGATTATTGCCACGTAAGATTGTATCACCTTCATAACGGTATTTATATTAAACTTCATTTTAAAATATCATTGTTTATCTTACTTAACTGTTGTAAGTAACTGGCTTACCTAGTCTTATAGACGAGGTTCCATCATGATGTCTATGGTGGGATTTTAGGTTGTAAAAAATTGGTATCAGAGCTCTAGTTTTATATGTTTTACGAGTCACGAGCAAGTTTAGTAGAGTCTTGCAGATCGGTACGGAGATGTCTGTACTTATCTTCAAGAGGCTACGAAACTATTAGGAAAATTCCACTTCTTTCATTCTTATCATGCAGATTCATTGCTTTCGGAGTTTGAGCCTTTGTATTTCTATTCTCTTACAGATGATGAGGACATGCACTACCAGATCAGTTGAGCAGACACCTACGCCTCCTGCTAGAGCTGCGAGAGGTCGGGGCCGAGGTAGAGGCAGATGAGGGACACGTGCCGCAGCTAGAGAACCTGTCAGAGCAGCAGCTAAGGAGCCCCTAGTAGCTCCGGTTGGGGGACACGCACTGGAGGCGCCTGTTGCTACCCCCAGACTTCATGAGACTTTAATGCAGTTCCTGAGAATGTTTGGTACATTGGCTCAGGCGGGATTGATCCTAGTTGAACCAGCTACTTCGCATATTGGAGGAGGAGCTTAGACTCCCGCCACCCATACCCCAGAGCAGCGGGCTGACATTGGTCAGGTTCCGGGTGTTATACCGGTACAACCTGTTATTTCAGTTCAGCCTGATGTCCGACCAGGGGCATCAGAGGAGAAGCAGAAGAGGCTTGAGAGGTTCAAGAATTATGATCCACCTACTTTCAGTGGCACATCTATCGAGGACGTGCATGGGTTTCTAGAGAAGTGTCACTGTATTCACCGTACCATGGGTACAGTGGAGGTGAGCGGAGTTGCTTTTACTACATTTTAGCTATCTGGAGCAACGTATCAGTGGTGGTAGGCTTGTGAGGAGGGTAGGCCAGCTGATACATCACCACTCACTTGGACTCAGTTTTTAGAGATATTTTTGAGGGAGTTTGTTCCCCAGACCTCAGGAATGCGTGGCGCGTATAGTTCGAGCAGCTGCACTGAGGGCACTATGATAGTGTCAGAGTACGCCATTAGGTTCAGCGAGTTGTCCCGACATGGATCTACCTTGGTCCCTACAGTTAGAGAGCGAGTCTCCAAATTTATCGAGGGGATCAATTGTGGTCTTAGATTTAGCATGGCTCGGGAGTTGGAGACTGATACTCCATTTCAGCAGGTTGTGGAGATTGCCAGGAGGTTAGAGAGTATTTAGGGTAATGAGAGGGGGGAAAAGGAGTCCAAGATGTCTCGATGTTCTAGAGGATTCAATGGATTCTACTCTTCACCTATGACCCATCACAACAGAGGCTCAAGTAGTCGGCCAGTCCAGTCCTCACTTCAGACTACTCGTGGTGCTCTAGCTAGTCAGGGACCTCAGGGTACTCATATGGGACAACCATCTTTTAGTGCACCACCTGCACAGGGTTCCTATAGCGGTTATCCCAGTCATCCAGCATAGATTAAGTACCAACAGCCACACCTGCCGAGGGGTTGTTATGAGTGTGGCGATACTAGACACATTATAATGGAATTTCCCACACTCGGGAGAGATGGATTTTAGTAGGGAACTCAATCTATGTGCTCCATTCTAGTTTCTACTCCATCTGCACAGCCATCTAGAGGTAGAGGATAGGTGGGTAGAGGGCATCATAGAGGGGGAGGCCCGGCCCGTCCTGTTGATATGCTTTTCCTGGTAGAGCCGAGGCCACTGCACCAGATGATGTCATTATAGGTACATTTTGATTTGTCATAAAGGAACAACAATCTTGTTTTGATACGATAATATTTATTGGAGTGAGTCCTTCTATCTTGCTTCATATATGGGTGTGTTTCGTGATTCTCGAACTCTACTTATGTGTTTACCCCTGTTGAGAGATTCTATAGTGGTAGTTCGTGTCAATCATTTTGGTTTGTTCACTATTGAGAGTTATAAGACTAGGCTGAACTTTCTGTTACTTAATAAGGTAAGCTTTGATGTGATATCTAGATGGTTTGGCTACGACTTGTGATTTAGGTGCCCTACGGGTATGGGAAGTCTGTTATGTGTTGTGATTTTTCTTCCATGGAATTTAGTGAGTGAGAGGTTTTCCGTTTGTATGGTGTGTATACTATTTGTGATTCAGAGTTGATGATGGGATCCTCGTGTTTCCTTGTGGATTGATATGTTTGGAACGGGCTACGTGTCGCGGTGGAGTTATATCAAGATGATATCCTTGTGATTTGTTCATATGTTTTGTTTCTCCCTTGTGGAATGGATTCATAGTACGATACCAATGGGGTACCTATTGGACTTATTCGATATTCTCTCGTGTGTTTCTCTTTCCATATCCAGTCATATTCGAGTTGTGCTAGTTGGGTTTGGATTTGCGATATATATGCCTATGTGGCGTTTGATGTGGCTTGTTGATTGGGTGAGTGGTTATGAGATTTTCATTTTTCTTGCATCATTATAAGTGTTGGGAAGGTTTGGGACAAGATTCTAGTTGATACGAGATTGATTATCGATGCTAGGGTTGATTATGGGTAGCTATTGTGGTCAGAGTTGTTGCTATGGGCATATGTGTGATGTGTTGCGTCTTGTAGTTATACATTGTGAGCATACTTATGGTGTGTTGCATCTGATTGAGGTTGATACAGGGTGTATGTGTGGTAATCGGGTCTTTGGGGGATGATCGGATGTTGAAATTTAGTTCTAAAGCTTATCGGTATGGGTGGAAGGAATAAGCTTCAGTTGAGATGGAGTTGTCGGGCTTGTGTGGATTGGGGTGACATGGTATCACCCGTGAGTATGTGTATGGTGAGTCCATTTAGTGACTTGAAAACTTTGGAACGACTATTGGCACGTCCGAGGACAAACGTTTGTTTAAGATGGAGATAATGTAACGACTCGACCGATCATTTAAGAGTTAGCGTTCCGTTCAGTAGTTTAAGGTCTCAAGTATCTTCGTATTGTATATTATAACTTGCGTGCATGGTCGGTTTCGGTTTTCGGGCGATTCGGGATTGGTTTAGAAGAATGATTCTTGCTTTAGAAGCTTTAGTGGTGAGAGTTGATCGGAGTTTGACTTTTATGTAGACGACTCCGGAATGGTATTTTGATGATTCCAATAGCTTCGTATGGTGATTTTAAACTTAGGAGTTTGCCCGAATTTGGAACTGGAGGTTTGTAGGTTGATTTGGTACTTTTTGGCGAAAGTTGGATAGTTGATGGTTTGGAAGGTTGAAAGGTTTGATCGGGAGTTGACTTTATTGTTATCGGACTCGAATTGTGGTTCTGGGAGTTGGAATTTTTCTATTGTGTCATTTGGGACATGCATGCAAAATTTGAGCTCATTCTGAATTTGTTTGATAGGATGCGACATTAGTTATAGAAGTTGGAAGTTCAGTAGTTCATTAGCCTTGAATCGATGTGCGATTCATGGTTTTGGTGTTGTTTGATGTGATTTGAGGCTTCGAGTGAGTTCGTATTGTGTTTTTTGATTGGTTAGTATGTTTGGATGGGGTCCCTGACCTCGGGTGTGTTTCGGATGGGCTATGGGCCATTTTCTCTTATCTTGAACTTCTGTTTTGCTGGTGTCTGATGTTGTTCATCGCGATCGCGAACATCTCCTCGCGTTCGCGTAAGGTAATTTGGAGGCAGACACATTTTGTTCTTCGCGTTCGCGAACATGTGGCAGCGTTCGCAGATCCTGGGAAGTCAGATCTTCACGGTCACTAAAAGAGATTCACGTTCGTGTTGTGGGAGAGACCGATTGGGCACCAGATATTTTAACCTTCGCATTCGCGAGATCAATGCCACGTTCGTGTAGGCACAGCGAGGAAAGTCATCACGTTCGCGTCTGGGCTTTCGCGTTCGTGTAACATTTTGGCAGTTGATGAGTTTTGTTCTTCGCTATCGCGTGAGAATTTCTGCGATTGCGATGTATAATACCTGGGCAGAATATAAAAGTACTTTATTTCGAGGGTTATGTTATTTTATCACTTTTTGAGTTAGAGAGCTCGAATTTGGGCGATTTTTGAGGGGATTTTCACGTTTTGGATTGGGGTAAGTATTCCACTTGTGGGAATATACTGGGTTTTTTGTTGTTGTTGTTGTTGTTGGATTGGTGTAAGTATTCTTGACCCAGATTTGGTTATATTTCATGATTCCATCTTTATTTTTTATCACTTAATTAGCGATTTAAATTGGAAAAATTAGGGATTTTTGTAAAAACATTCTAAAATATAAAATGATGGCCGATTTGAGGTTGAAATTGGATGATTTTAGTATGGTTGGACTCGTATTGGAATGGGTATTCGGATTTTGTGAGTTTTGTCGGATTTCAAGGTGCGGGGCCAAGGTTGACTTTTTGGTTTTCTTTAAAGATCAAAACTTTATTATCCGAAATTATTTATTGTGGCTTTTATTTATGATATTAAGTTATTTTGGCAAGATTCGAGCCGTCTGGAGGTATTTTCACGCGGGAAAGGATTTTTAGTGTATTGATTTAGCTTCTTTGAGGTAAGCATCTTACCTAACCTTGTGTGAGGGAATTACCCCTTAGGATTTGGGTTGATTGTATTATTCGAATTATGTAGAAGATGTGTACATGAGGTGTGTGTATCAGGCTTATATGTGGCAAAATTCACCGGTTTAGACTCTTAGGTTACATTATGCATTTAATTAGAAGTTGTTATTACTTGTTACATCTTTCGTTGTTGAACTCATTCTTATATGCTTAGATTTTAGATGTTATTTCATGTTCTAGCTTCCATTGTCGAGCTTGCTGTTATATGTCTTAATTGAAGTTACTATTACATGCTATATCTTTCATTGTCAAGTTTATTATGCTTTAACCGAAGTTGTTAGTACATGTTCTATCCATCATTGTTGAGTTACTCTTATATGCATTCAATCGAAGTTGTTAGTGTATGTCATGCCTTTCATTAGTAAGTTCATTCATAAGCAAGTAATTAAAGTTAGAGTTATTGAGAGTGATTTACCTATTTAGGTTGAAGTGTTGTTTATGGAGTATCATTCATTGTTGAGTTATTTTCCATTTCATTATGTTGTTATTGAGATTCTTGTTCAAATCGTGGTTGAGTCGTGGGCTATGTGTTGTGGTGACATCTGAATTGTTGTTTTGGAAATGTTGTGGCCTATGGTCACTTATGGTACGAATTGATATGTCATGTTGTTGTGATGTTAGCACATGTGGATTTTTGCGTGGGTTGATTGTTACAATGCGTAGCATAAGGGTGGCATCTCACTGTTGTTGATCATGCAGAGTGATACAGGTGACTATTGTGTTTATGGTCTAGGCGGGGCGATAAGGGTGGCTATTATGCAGAGTGATACGGGTGGCTATTGCGATGTATTATATGGGTGGAGCGATAAGGGTGGCTATTATGATGTATTCAATGCGGAGAGACAAGGGTGGCTATGCCAGGGATAATATGTGACGGTTGGGGGGGGGGGATAATGTTGATGATATTCATGTGATGGTGTGATTCTCCTTGTTTATGTCATGCACCTTACGTGACTTGTTGTGTTGTTTCCAATCAGCTACTCGATGTCTTCGATATTACTTGTTGACTTAGACTGTAATAGTACACCCGTACAAGCATACAACGTAGCATGCCGTTTACACCAGTTCAGGAGTATGAAACTTGACATTCATTGATCATGCACATGTATTCTTATATTATCTGCTTCCATTGTGATATTGATCCTGTGACCACGCCAGGTGGATTGTGATAGTGAGCCTGTGACTATGTCGGGCGGATTGAGATATTGGCACGTGGGTTGTTAGTGTGGTGTGATTAATAATGTAGGCACGAGGTGCAATGAGTACATGATTTGTGATTTGGGACTCGTGTCTTGTGATTTTCAAATGAGGTATCTCAGAGTAATTTTGTTGTGAAACATGTGCTAGAACGACTTAATTATTAGGTTGTCACTTGTTTACCTTATTAGGTTTCACTAGTACTTTAACATTGTTCTGATTACTTTACTGTTTTTATCACATGCTTATTCCTTATTGCCATTTACTGATTCTTGCTTCCATTATTAGCTTTATTCTTATATACTGCGCATGTTATTATGACTAGTAGGTGTCTTGACTTGTACCTCGTCACTACTCCACCGAGGTTAGTCATGATACTTATCGGGTACTGACCGTGGTGTACTCATACTACACTTCTACAGATGTTTGTGCGGAACTAGGTATTGGAAATAACAGACTCATGCCGAGTTAGCTTCTTGATCGCGAGGATTTAAGGTAGAGCTGCTTGGTCGCTGTAGTCCCTTGGAGTCCTTTTCCTTTTGATTATATTGTTAATTCTTTATCCGAACAATATTGTATTTAGTTTTTGAGATATTCCTATGTATCTATCTAGAGTTCGTGACTCTGTGCTACCTAGTAGTGGGAGTATTGTTGTGATTATTGCTGCATAGGCTTGTATCACCTTCATATCGGTATTTATATTAATCTCTGTTTTAAAATTTCTTTGTTTAACTGGCTTAACTGTTGTAAGTAACCAGCTTACCTAGTCTTAGAGACTAGGTGTCATCATGATGTCTAAGGTGGGATTTTGGGTCGTGACACCATTTCTTTAAGATTGATCAGTTATAGACTCCTTGTTGAGGACTTTGCAAGTATAGCTACACCTTTGATTAGAAGGGTGCGCAGTGTCTCCATATTGATGACTACAAGTTGGGCTACAACATTTTAACAATGGTTTGACCATAATATCAGTGTTAACCCTACAGACTGTGGGGCCTATTTAAATAAAAAAGAAATAAAGAAAAGAAAGAGAAAATGATTTTGAAAAGGAAAAGAAAAAGGAATGCAAGTTGAAATTAAAGGTCAAGCATTGTAGGTGGACAAGGAATGGAATGTCAAGCAATTGTGAGCGCCTGTGAGCAATTTGCATTTTGCAATTGCAAAAGTCAAATTTGATTGGCTGAATTGGACGAATCCTTCCCTTATAAATAGAGCCATTCAGTTTCATCTCAAACACACCAAAACATAGAGAAGCAATAGAAGTTAGAAAGAGTAATCCACAGATTGTAGTCTATGAGATAAATAGTGAGTGTGAGTAATATTATAGTGAGGTGTTTTAAATAAAGAGTGTTATTTCTTTCAAAATTGTAGTAGTCTCTTAACACTACTAAGTTGTAATATTGCTTCGCTCGGGTATTGTATTTTACCCCGATAAAAGATTTGGTGTCGTTGTTACTCTCTTGCGTTATTGTTATTATCGTGGATCTTATTCCTGGGCGGGATATTATTTTTCCCAACAACGTGGTATTATAGCCATGGCGAATAATGGTCCGCTGTCTTTCAGTACCCCTGTCTCACAAAAAATAATTATGAGAAATGGTTTCTACGTATGAAAGCCATTCTTGGCTCCCAGGATGTGTGGGAAATCGTAGATAGAGGGTATGCAAAACCCAATAATGAGGAAGCTCTGTCTCAAAATGAAAAAGATGTCTTGGCAAAGATAAGGAAGAAGGAACAACAAGCCCTCATGCTCATCCACCAATATTTGGATGATGCCATGTTTGAGAAGGTGGCAGATGCTACTACCTCAAAGGAAGCTTGGGAGATTTTACAAAATTCTCTTCAAGGAGTTGACAAGGTGAGGAAGGTAAAACTTCAAACTCTAAGGGTTGATTTTAAAGTTATAAAAATGAAAGAATTCGAATGCATTTCAGATTATTGTTCAAGAGTGAAGGCTGTTATAAATCAACTAAGAAGATACAGGGAGGACATAGAAGATGCCCATGTGGTAGAAAAGATCCTTCGCACTTTAACACCTAAATTTGATTTTGTGGTGTGTGCTATTGAGGAGTCTAAAGATTTAGACTCTATGATGGTAGAGCAATTGGAAGGTTCTTTACAGGCCCACGAAGAAAAGATCAAAAGGAGACAAGAAGTGCCATTGGAGCAACTTCTTAAAACTCAGGCATCCTTTAAGGAGTATGGAGGTGAAACGAGCTATCGAGGAAACGGACGAGTACGGGGCCGTGGCGGTCATGGAAGAGGAATAAGTAACGGTAACAACTTCAACAATGAATTAAAATCCACCAAACATTCAGAGGTCATGGTCGTGGACATAGAGGAGGAAGAGGACGTGGCTACTACCAAGAAAATAATGGACAAAGGTATGAAAAATCAAAAATTGAGTGTTATAATTATCATAAATTTGGCCATTACTCTTGGGAATGTCGTAGCAATATTGAATAAAAAGCTAACCTTGTTGACGATAAGAAAGAATAATATAAGTCAACGTTGTTGATGGCACTCAAGGAAGAAGACAAGGATGATTGTAGCTCGTGGTATTTGGACAATGGAGCAAACAATCATATGTGTGTATGCAAAGAGAAGTTTGTGGATATCAATAAAACGGTGAGAGGTAATGTGTCCTTTGGAGATACCTCAAAGATTCAAATCGAAGATAGGTACGATTCTAATCTCCTGTAAAAATGGTGACCACAAGTTAATTCAAGATGTTTATTATGTCCCAAAATTAAAGTAATATTTTGAGTTTGGGCCAACTTCTTGAAAATAAATATGACATCCACATGAAAAATATGCATCTTTGGCTTAGAGATTCAAGTGGAATTCTAATTGCTAAAGTGCATATGGCAAAGAATAAATTATGTTCTCTGAATCTTAAGACCATTGTTGCAAAGTGTTTGAAGGCTAATATGCAAGGTGAATCATGGTGTTGGAAACATGCGATTTGGGCACTTGAATTTTGAAGCGCTCAAATCAATGGGAGAAAAGAACATGGTGAATGGGATACCATCAATCAACCATCCCAATCAATTGTGTGAAGCTTGTCTTCTTTTAAAACATGCAAGGAGGAGTTTTCCAAAGGAGGCCATGTCAAGATCAACCAAACCGCTCCAGCTTGTTCACACTGATGTGTGTGGACCAATCAATCCACCTTCCTTTGGTAAAAGTAAATACTTTCTTCTCTTCATTGATGACTTTAGTAAAAAAACTTGGATTTATTTGTTGAACAAAAAATCTAAAGCTTTTGCTGTGGAGAAAGAAAGTTGCTATGAAATAAAAGCTTTAAGGTCCGATAGAGCAGGCGAATTCACTTTAAAAGAATTTAATGACTTCTGTCAGTCTCATGGAATTTTCCGCCCTCTAACGGTACCTTATTCACCCCAACAAAATGGAGTTGGAGAGAGAAAGAATCAAACGATTCTTAATATGGCTAGATGTATGTTGAAAGCTAAAAGTATACCCAAGGAATTTTGGGTCGAAGCTGCTTCTTGTGCAGTTTATTTGAACAACAGGTCTCCAACAAGAAATGTTAGAGATCAAACCCCTCAAGAAGCATGGAGTGGAAGAAAGCCAAGTGTTAAGCACTTGAGAATCTTTGGGAGCATAGCCTATGCTCATGTGCCACAACAAGGGAGAGCGAAGCTTGACGATCGAAGTGGCAAGCATGTGTTTGTTGGCTATGATACGAGTTCAAAAGGATACAAGTTATACAACCCAACCAGCGGCAAGGTGGTCGTAAGTCGTGATGTTGAATTTGATGAAGAATTGGCATGGAATTAGGAAGCTCGGTAAGAAACTTCATAAGATTTTCTTCCATATTTTGGTGATTAAGAAGAAACAGAGACCGTGGAACCTGTGTAGGATACAACTCCACCTCCTTCTCCAACCAATGTTGCATCTCTCTCTTCTCAAGAAAGTTCAAATGAACAGCCGCAAAGGATAAGTAGTCTTCAAGAGCTCTATGAGGACACATAAAAAGTTACTAATTTTGTTTTTTTATATTGTCTCTTTGCTGACAGTGAACCAATGAACTTTGATGAAGCTATTACAGACAAAAGGTGGAGACAAGCCATGGAGGAGGAGATTGAGTCAATAGAGAAGAACAACACTTGGGAGTTAACAACTCTTCCCAAGGGTCATCGAGCGATTGGAGTAAAATGGGTATACAAGACAAATAAGAATGTTGATGGAGATGTGGAGAGATACAAGGCACGACTTGTGGCTAAAGGCTACAAGCAAAGGCACAACATTTCTATGAAGAAGTCTATGCACCTGTTACCCGCATGGAGACTATTCATTTGCTGATCTCTTTGGCGGCGCAAATGAAGTGGAAAATCCATCAACTTGATATCAAGTCAGCCTTCTTGAATGTCTATCTTGAAGAAGAAGTCTATGTTGAACAACCATTGGGTTTCGTGGTAAAAAACCATGAAGATAAAGTGCTAAAGTTGAACAAAGCTTTATATGGATTGAAGCAAGTCCCACGAGCATGGAATAGTTGCATCGACAAGTATTTTCAAGACAATGGGTTTACTCGTTGTCTCCATGAATATGCTCTTTATCTTAAAATTCATACTAATAGAGATATATTGCTTGTTTGTCTTTATGTTAATGATCTTATTTTCACGAGTAATAACCCAAGTTTGTTTTAAGATTTTAAGAAAGATATGTCCCTGAGTTCGAGATGACAGACGTAGGACTCATGTCATACTACCTGGGCCTAGAAGTGAAGCAGATGGAGGATGGAATTTTTATCTCTCAAGAAAGCTATACAAAAGAGATATTGAAGAAGTTCAACATGCTCGATTGCAACCCCATGAACACACCGATGGAGAGTGGGACAGAATTTTCCAAGTTTGATGAAGGAGAAAAAGTGGATCCCACATTATTTAAAAGTCATGTGGGAAGTTTGAGGTACTTGACTTGTACCAGGACAAATATACTCTATGCAGTTGGAGTAGTAAGTCACTTCATGGAAGCTCCTAGCTCCACTCACTTGAAGGTCGCTAGACGAATTCTTCGTTACCTAAAAGGTATGACTGAATTTGGGTTATTTTATTCTTCTTCTAATGATTTCAACCTTATGAGATATTGTGATAGTGATTATAGGGGAGATATTTATGATAGAAAAAGAACAACTGGTTTTGTATTTTTCTTGGGTGATTCTGTTATTTCTTGGAGTTCAAAGAAATAGTCTATTGTTACTCTCTCAACCTGTGAAGCCGAATATGTAACAACAACGTCATGTACCTGTCATGCTATTTTGTAAGGACCCAACATGCCATTTTAAATTTTAGAACCCCGTTCCCTAAAATAAAACTTCTTGTATGTGCTTTTAATGATTTATGACTTGCAGGGATAGTTGATTCGGGATTTGGAAGTGTTTGGGTTGAAATCGGAACACTTGGTTCCTTAAGTTAGCCTTAAAAGTTCAAGTTTGACTTCGGTCAACATTTTGAGAAAATGACCCCGGAATCAGGATTTGACGGTTCCAATAGGTTCGTATGATGATTTCGGATTTGGGCGTATGTTCGAATCGGGATTTTGATAACCCGTGAGTGTTTTGGCTCTTATTAGTAAAAATTGACTATTTGAAGGTTCAAAGTTCTTTAAATTTGGTTTGGATTAGGTTTTTGAGTAATTGAAGTCCGTTTGGAATTCTGAGTTTGGGAATAGTTCCGTATAGTGATTTAAGACTTGCACGCAAAATTTGGTGTCATTCTGAGTAGTCTAAGTATGATTAGGCGCATTCGGAGAATTTAGAAAACTTAAAGTTCAAAGTTTGATCCAATTTGGTTTTGGGGTGTGATTCTTGGATTTGTTGTTGTTTTACGCGTTTCGAGAGTTTGAGTAAGTCCATGTTATGATTACAGACTTGTTGGTGCCTTTTGATGGGGTCCCGAGGGGCTCGGGTGTGTTTCGGACCGCCCGGAGCTAAATTTAGAAACCAGATTTTTCCAGTTCCGGTTTCCTTCTTCGCGTTCGCGAGAGGGAATTCGCATTCACGAAGAAGGATTTGAGGCAGTGGCAGATTGCCCTTCGCGTTCGCGAACAGGCTCACGCATTCGTGAAGCCTTATGAGCCTAGGCCTTCACGTTCGCAAACCCCACCTCGCGTTCGCGTAGGGAAAATGGGGCTAGGGAGGGCCAGTGAGCTTTACTCTTCGCGTTCACGAAAGAGATGTCGCGTTCGCGATGCTCAGTCAGCGTAGGTCTTCGCGTTCGCGAAGGGTAAATTTTAGGCTATGGAATTTTGCCTTTGTGAACGCGAAACCTTGATCGCGTTCGCGAAGAAGGGGTCATCAGTGCTGAGCAGAATGTCTTAAAAATGAGGTTTCACCATTTTTAACCCCATTTCTTCCATTGTTAGGCGATTTTGGAGCTTTATGAGAGGGGAGTTCGACTAACAACTTTAAGGTAAGTTAAATCTTTACACTTTGAATTAAATACATAGGTTTTGGGTAGATTATAACTAGTAAATCTTAAAAATCAAAGGTTTAGATGAAAAACCTAGATTTTTATAAAAACGGGATTTTAACCACGAAAATGATTATGAAATTGGGTAGAAATTATATATCTGAGTTATTGAGATTATGGGTAATGTTTTCATCCGAAAATTTCCAGAATCCGGGCAAATGGGCCCGGGGTGAATTTTAAGAATTTTACTGTTTTGGTTAGAGTAATTTATTTAATTGCCTAAATTCGAATTATTGAACATGTATTAATTATTTTGTATAATATTTGGATAGTTCAGATTTTTCTGCATCGAATTGAGAAATTAACGCGACGTGGTAATCGGAAAGTGGACTTTGAGACAAGGTAAGTCTCTTGTCTAATCTTGTGAGGGAAAAATTACCCCATAGGTAATTAAAGTAATAATTGTTGCTAATTGTGGAGGCTACGTACGTACGAGGTGACGAGAGTCCGTGCGTAGCTACTATTAATACTAAAGTCCGGATAGTTTAGGACTCAAAAGCAAGAATTACTTGTGCAAGTTGTATTCTTTACTTAATTAAAATTATTTGATATATATATATATTGTGAATTGTTAGATAAAAATATTAAAAGATGAAAATCTCACATGCTTAATTTTCTGTTTAAATTAATTAATTGTTAAAAGAAATTGTTCATCCTCCCGAATATCTTATAATAAATATACTCTCCTTCCGGAGGTACATAAGAAAATGTCCTCCTTTCTTGTGGAGTGGACCGAACGCCTCGGCGGGATAGATGCATCTATGGCTCACGCCGTACGTCCCTCGGAAGTGTACACGATACTCTGGATCGGGCCGTACGACCTCGGCAGAAATCGTGCCTAATAATAATAATTACACAATACTTTGATAGTTTATTGCAGCTTGTGAAGATAATTGATAAATTGGAAATCTTTGGAATTTAAAGAATTAATTATCTCTACTTGTTAAGGAATTATTGTTATCCTTATAAATGAGGCTAATTAATATATTGAGAATTGTTGCATTTGAAGGAATTTAATTATTTCTGCTGGTTAAAGAAAATCATTGTAAATTCTATAAATCATGTTGATCTAGATATTGCTATTTTTATTTTATTTATTATTATTGACACTTAGTGAGTGTCAAAGTCGGTCATCTGATCATCTCACCTCTACCACTTCGATATTAGGCTTGATACTTACTGGGTACGCATTGTTTACGTACTCATGCTACACTTGCTGCACTTTTTGTGCAGGATCTGAGGCAAGTAATAGTGGAGGACCTATCATCGTACATCCACGTTATCCAGAGGCGTAGTGGTGAGCTGCCTTGCTGGGCCGTTCTGTGGATACCAGTGCCTCTCCTTGTATTTTCATTTTGTCTATTTTTATTTCAGACAATATTTGGGATTTTGTATAATCAGTAGATGCTCATACACGTGTGACAGCAGGTCTTGGCACACACAATGGTAGAATTTGGAATTGTATTATTTTCTTGGAATTAAGTTGATCAATATCTTTTTCTAATTTCTTCAATATTGCTAGAAAAAAATAATAAAATTACTTAGGAAATTATTTTGAAAATAATTGATATATGTTTAATTTATTTGTTGGCTTGCCTAGCTATAGTGTTGGGTGCCATCATGACCTATAGCTGAAATTGGGTCATGACAACATGGTATCAGAGCACTAGGTTCACGTAGGTCTCACAAGTTATGAGCAGACCTAATAGAGTCTTGCGGATCGGTACAGAGATGTCTGTACTTATCTTCGAAAGGCTATAGAGTGTTAGGAAACTACCTTTCTTTATATTCCATCGTGCAATTAATGTAGTACTAAATATCTTTCTCTTATTCTCTCACAGATGGTGAGAACGCGCTCTAATGAGATTCCAGACCAGGGAAGAGCTACTCCCCCAGTTGCTAGAGGCTGAGGCTGAGGCCGAGGGAGGGCTCTAGCCCATGGTAGGGGCGAGGACGTCCTAGGACTGTTCCAGTTATGCCGCCAGTGGGTCCAACAGAGAATCCCATTGGTGAGGTGCCTGTGGCAGAGCCAGCTACGGTGGATTTCACATCTGCACCGGGATTTCAGGATGTCATGGGTCGTATGCTGCGGTTCATGGATAATATGACTCAGTCCGGTTTATTTTCGGTAGACCCAGCCACATCTCAGGCGGGTGGGGGAGCACAGACCCCTACCACGCAGGCTCATAGACAAGCAGTTGTTGTATATCAGATCCAGTGTCACGGGCCGACTCCCTTACGCTCGCCAGTGGCACCGTTTCGCCCGTGTGGCGCCTGCAGTTCCCCTCGCTGCAGGCCAGCCTTCGTCCTTTCCCAGGTTTTCAAGAACGATCCTATGCCTGTTGGTAGGACTCGCCCATGAAGCTCTCCCCAACTTGTGCTGCCCGTAAGATGTCAAGGCACTTGGCCCTAGACATGTCATGGCGCTTCTCACATTAGGATCATAATCTATGCACGCCCTGGGGGTTGGCTTAGGACATGGCTTGTCCCTCGCCCAAGACTGAGCATCGCTCTCGCATGCACAACACAATCCTCAAGCTTAGCACTTGCCTAGTGCATCCGCAACCATCTCGTGCCTCGCCCGAGTAAGGCAACCTTAGTCCTTGGTCATTGTCATGCGCGTATTTCGTGACATGCCCATACATAGACCTCGCGACATGTTTCCATCCCGAATAGTGCAGTGTCACCCCACAACTGCACATTTAGGCCAACGGACCCTTGCTCGCATGGTTGAACCCAAGCCATGCTCACAAGTCGACACATGATGCCCCTAAGATAGGTGCGTCAAGTATCCAATCGGCACAGAGGTCTCCTTCTAACATTTCAGCAGCCCGCGGGACTGGCCGTCCCACACATCAAGCCTCTAACGCTTACTTGATGCCCAACGCTATCCCGAAGGCATTGCGCCATCCATAGAGTTCCCAAAGGATACCTAGGACACTCCTTTGAGTCATCCAGGCAGGCGCTTGAGGTTTCCCCCAAGGTAGCTCGTTTAATATGGCTTGGTGGAAGCACGTATGGGGGAGGCAGGTCGGAGCTTTCATCACCTATACCCCCCTTATATATGCTTAAAATTAAAAAGCCCAAGTTGCCCGAGTAGACAGATCTACGTCAGACAATCAGAAGAGCCTTTTCTCACCAGTTCTTGGCCGAAGTCACAACCCCAAAGTGCGGGTTGTGACATCCTCCCACACTCATTCTGTCATCGTCCCCGATGACACATCATGGTCTACGACATCCCGGAGTCTACCCCCTCAGGTATGTACTTCGTGGCTCCCTTGGTCCTGTGGGTTGGACTCCCTCGAAGTCCTGTCTCAAAAGGAGTCATACCCCATGCACTTCTCCCCAAGTATCTTCCAAGCGTGCCTCTGCACCTCACCTCCATTCGGTGTTCACTTGGAAAGTACCTCTGCACTTGCACCCTCTAGTGTCTCACTTTGTAGTTGACCCACACTAGTCAACTACACTATAACTGTAACACCCCGGAAAATTTTGAAGTACTTAAGTGTAAAGCCCAGTAAAGTTTGCAAAGGAAATAATGTTTCATGGTGCCAGAATAGGCTTACGTATTAGAGGATTGTAGAACAATGTATCGGAAAGTAAAGGAAAATTTTTAGCAGAAAAGTGCATTTCTACGGTCCATTATGCGATCGCAGAACCACTATGCGGACCGCATAATGGCCGCAGAGTGAGGCAGTTAATTGGGCCAGTTGGAAGCAACTATGGGGTCGACTATGCGACCGCATAACTATTACGCGGTGCATTATGCGACCGCATAATAGTTATGTGGACCGCATATTGAACGTATACACATGCAGTTCTTTTGGCTATTTTGTAACCAATTATGCGACCGATATGCGGTCCACATATCGGTTATGCGATCGCACACCTTGTTCCGGATCTCCATTTTTGGGTTTTTAAAACCCGACTCTATTTCGTTAAATACACTCTTTGGGCCATTTTTGAGACATAATCTGATATTCTAGATGAGAGAGAGTGCCCTAGAGTGAGAAGGTGTTCTTCAATAATTTTTCTTCAATTCTTGCTCAAGTTTTGGAAGATTAAGAAGGGAAGCTCACTAGGTCTTCATCCTAGAGGTAAAATTCTACACCCTAAACCCTAATTTCGAAATTTTCTGAAAATGGGTAACTAGCAAGATAAATTTCTGGGCATGAGAGTTGTTTATTTGACATGCATGTGTTATCAAAGGGTGTAGGAAGATTATTGAGCTAAAAATGGCAAAGATTGGGTTGTGGGATGATGAAATCCTTCATAAAAAGGACATTGAAACCTTATGCACACCTAGTGTTTGATAAAATGCTCAAGTGAGCTAGAACCATGATCATCTTCCTAATTTTGGTTCAATTTGTTATATTTTTACAATAGATTGAAGTTGCTATAAATTCCGAAACATTTAGAGTGTAAGGAAGCTCAAGTGAGGTATGTTGTCTAAACTCTTCTCTTAGAATTGAATCCCACGATATTCATGTAAATTATGTAAGTTCCGAGTGATTCATTATGAAATTGGCTATTCCGAGTAAGATTGGGTTGAACGATATATGTTCAACAAGAATCACAAATGCTCTATTCATGTTATGTTACCAATTGAGGATGTGTTAAAATATGGGCTGTGCATTAATAATGTTTCGACTTTAAGTCAAGTTCAAATGAAGGCTATTATGCCAAATTTTGTGAAATATCTCTATGTGCATTAGACTCTAAATTGCTCACATGTGTACTACACACTTTGATTTGAATTGTGTTTGTTGTTGATGATGAGGATGATATTTGAAATTGATAATGTGAGCATGAAATACTGAATATGGCCAATGTGCCAAGAATGATCTTATAATTATGGCCACTAGTGCCAATGAAATGAAAAGATGTGAAAGTATTATGAAATGCGATGATTGATATAAAAATGTTGATGTCTCAAATAAGACGGCCTAACCGATCGGGTCATGATCGGACACCATGCCGCACACATGGTAGTGATTGTGCTAGAAATTATATTTGAAATTGTGATTGTGGTCGATGTCCCTAATGGATAGCCTAGCCGATCAGGTCATGATCGGACTCCGTGTTAAAGACAGTGGTATTAATATTGAGAGAAATTGTGGTTGATGTCTCTACTGCGATAGCCTAGCCGATCGGGTCGTGATCGGACTCCGTGCTAAGAGTGCGGTGGTACTGGTTTTGTGAATAATAGTATTATGAATAGTGGTATTGGTATGTTTAATAATGGTACTGGTATTGTGGACAATGGTATATCGATACTAAAAATCTCCCAATGTGAGATATGGAAATTAATTTGAACACTGTCTTGATCCTAAATTGAGGTTTGATGTTAATTAAGGCTTTCATTGATATTATGATAATCTTATTTGTATTATTTGTAATTCTATTGAGAGGATGTTTAGTTATACATACTAGTACTATTCGACAGTACTAACGTCCCTTTTACCGGGGGCACTGCATCTTTCAATGGATGCAGGTGGTTCCACAGCAGGAGATATTGATCAGTGATAGCAGTGCACATTCTTCCCAGCTGACTTGGTGAGCCCCACTTCATTCCGGGGTCATAAATCTCTTGTACTTTGTGTATTCTGCTTGAGGTATAGTCGGGGCCTTGTTGCCGGCATTATCATTGTACTCTTCTTTATCTATAGAGGCTCCGTAGACATAGTGTGGGTTGTGTATTGGTGATGGGGAAAGACAAACTATGTTATGTTGTGGATGTATTACTTGTCCATTTGAGACTTTAAAAATGATGAAACAATTGGAAATTAATTGGTATTATAGACATGAACACATTTTTGTCTAATTAATGATAATATGTATTATCTCTATTCATGGATGAGTTTAGGTAGAATGAAATCTAACAGGCTTGCTCGGTCGGGTTCGCTCGGTTGACCGCCGGTCGCGCTTCTCAATTTTGGGGCGTAATAAACTTAGTATCAGAGCCTAAGGTTTTAAAGTGTCTTAGGATATCTCGGAGCCGTGTCTAGTAGAGTCCTTATTATCAGTGTATTGTCGACCACATCTATAATTAGGATGCTACATGGGCATTTAGGAATAATACCCTTCTTTCATGTTCTTGATCGTGTGATAAAGCTTGTTGTAAGATTGTTCCTCATTTAACTCCTGAGTTGCTCTAATTTTCAGTACATGGCACCTAAGAAGAAGGCAAGAACTGGCTAAAAAGCCAATGTTACCCCAGGAGTGACAGTTGATCGTATAATTGATGATGCGGGTGAGCACCCGAGGAGTGAGAATATTCCTCCAGTTGCTACAACTGATCAGACCGCACCTGTCCCTACACCTACTGAAGGTGCAACAGTTCCTCCAACTGATATACCAGTTCCACCTCCAGTTCCAGCTTCCGATTCTAGTGTTTTTGATGTTGATCTTAGGGGAGCCATACAGATGTTGGCTCAAATAGTGGATTCCCAGACCCAGAGGTCAAATGTTGCACCCACTTCTTCTAGTCAGCCAGGGGATTCTACTTGTTCCAGGGTGAACCGGTTTCTCCAGTTGGATCCTCCAGTGTTCACGGGTACTAACCCAGAGGAAGATCCCCAGGATTTCATCGATGAGATGCACAAGACTCTCCGAGTCATGCGTGCTACTGAGATAGAGGTAGTGGAATTGGCCTCCTACCACCTGAAAGAGGTGGCATATTCTTGGTTTGAACTATGGGAGGAGTCCCGTGAAGAAGGGTGCCCTCCAGCGAGGTGTGGTGAGTTTGCCGATGCCTTCATTGATCATTTCTTGCCTGCCGAGACTAAGTCAGCCCGTGCTGCTGAGTTTGAGAACTTGAGGCAAGGTAGCCTGAGTGTGTGGGATTACCATATGACATTTGCGTACCTGTCTAAATATGCTATTTACATGCTGCAACTATGAAGGCTAGAGTTTGCCGATTTGTACAGGGCCTTAGTCCCTTGGTAATTAATTAGGCCGCTACAGCAGCCTTGAATTCTGATATGAACTATGGAAAGATGGTGGCATTCACTCAAGCCACAGAGACCCTCAAATTAAGGAACAGAATGGAGCGAAAGGGTAGTAATAAGGCCCGGTCTACGGGCAACTTTGGTGGTTCTTCAGGCGGTGGCAAGTCAACATTCAGAGGAGGGTTGTCAGGGCCATCACAGTCCTTTGCTCAGTCTTCGGCTAGTGTACCGCCATCAGGGCCTAGTCAGTAGCAGCAATGGATCCATTTCAGGCCCAGTCAGGGCAACAGGGGATCCAATCAGCAGGGTCATCATGGTGGTAGATTCCAGCAGCAGAGGAAGCCCCCATGCCCTAGGTGTGGAAAGATGCACCTAGGAATATGCTACATAGACTTACCCATATGCTACAGATACAGATTGAGGAGTCACATTCAGAGAGATTGTCGTTCGTCCCGCCAGGGTGCGGGCAGGGGCATGGAACAGCCAGCCAGTTCTGTAGCTACTACATTCGCAACACCTCCTCCAGCTCGAGGCACTCTAACACCCGCAGGGCGTGGTATAGCTAGGGGTGGAGCACAGAGTTCAGGAGGATCCAACCGTTTCTATGCTATGAGGGGTCGCCAGAATTCAGAGGCTTCTCCAGATGTTGTCATAGGTATATTAACCATCCAATATCATGATGTATATGCTCTTATTGATCCCGGTTCCACTTTGTCATATGTCATACCTTATGTTGCTATGGAATTTGGGATAGAACCAGAACAGCTTTATGAGCCGTTCTCTGTATCTACTCCGGTTGGTGAGTCTATTTTAGCCACGCGAGTTTATAGGGATTGTGTTGTTACGTTGCGTGGTCGGGACACCAACTTTTAGGACCCGGTATGGGCATTTGAATTTCTGATAATGTCTTTTGGGCTAACAAATGCTCCAGCAGCCTTCATGGATCTTATGAATCGTGTTTTTAAGCCATTCCTCGACTCCTTTGTGATAGTGTTCATTGACGATATTCTTATATATTCAAGAAGTTAGGAGGACCATGCTGACCATCTCAGGGTAGTTCTGCAAACCCTGCATCAGTACAAATTATATGCAAAGTTTTCAAAATGTGAATTTTGGCTTGAGTCGGTCATATTCTTGGGCCATGTTGTCTCTAATGAAGGAATTAAGGTTAATCCTCAGGAAATTGCGGCTGTGAAGAATTGGCCGAGGCCTACAACTCCAACAGAGATTCGCAGTTTCTTAGGCTTAGCTGGTTATTATAGAAAATTTGTGGAGGGGTTTTCTACTCTTGCCTCTCCATTGACTAAATTGATGCAGAAGACAATTAAGTTCTAATGGTCAGATGCTTGTGAAAAGAGTTTCCAGGAATTGAAAGCAAGATTGACTATGGAACCGGTGTTGACTCTACCAGAGGGTATAGATGGATTTGTGGTATATTGTAATGCTTCAAGAATCGGGCTTGGATGTGTATTAATGCAACATGGGAAGGTGATAGCTTATGCTTCTAGGCAATTAAAGAATCATGAAAAGAACTATCCAACACATGATTTAGAACTTGCGGCGGTAGTATTTGCATTAAACATTTGGCGTCATTATTTATATGGGGTCCATGTGGATATATTCACGGACCATAAGAGCCTTCAATATATTTTCAAACAGAAGAAATTGAATCTAATGCAGAGAAGATGGCTTGAATTACTCAAGGATTATGACATTGATATTTTATACCATCCGGGGAAGGCTAATGTTGTGGCGGATGCTCTTAGCCAAAAATCTATGGGTAGCTTAGCACACTTGGAGGCATATCAAAGGCCATTAACCAAAGAAGTTCACCGATTGGCTAGGTTAGGAGTTTGTCTTGTGGACTCTAGTGAAGGAGGGGTAATTGTGCAAAATAGGGCTGAATCATCGCTTGTTGTGGAAGTCAAAGAGAAGCAATATAATGATCCATTGTTGGTGAAATTGAAAGAGGAGATTCATAAATATAAGATCATGGCCTTTTCTCTTGGCATGGATGATGGTACACTAAGGTTCCAAGGGCGACTATGTGTTCCAAATGTGGATGGTCTCCAGGAAAGAATTATGACTGAAGCTCACACTTCTAGGTATTCTGTGCATCCAGGTTCTACAAAAATGTATCATGATCTTAAGGAATTCTATTGGTGGAATGATATGAAGAGGAATGTGGCAGACTTTGTGGCAAGATGTCCGAATTGTCAGCAAGTGAAGGCCGAACACCAAAGGCCTGGTAGGTTGGCACAAAACATAGAAATTCCAATGTGGAAGTGGGAAATGATTAATATGGACTTTGTGGTAGGATTACCACGCACCCCACATAAGTTTGACTTGATTTGGGTGATTGTGGATCGACTCACGAAATCAGCACACTTTTTGCCGGTTAAGTCAACCAACACAGTGGAGCAGTATGCTCAGTTGTATATCAAAGAAATAGTCAGGTTGCATGGCACCCCAGTTTCCATCATTTCTGATCGGGGAGCACAATTCACAGCTAACTTTTGGAAGATATTTCAGCAAGGTTTGGGTACTTAGATGAATCTTAGTACAACCTTTCACCCGCAGACTGACGGGCAGGCAGGCATAGCGGACTATTCAGATGCTTGAGGATATGTTGCGCGCTTGTGTTATAGACTTCAAAGGTAGCTGGGATGATCATTTACCACTCATAGAATTTGCATATAACAATAGCTATCATGCTAGTATTCAAATGGCACCATTCGAGGCTTTATATAGTAGGAGATGTAGATCTCCCGTTGGGTGGTTCTAAATTGGGGAAGCAGATTTGATAGGGCCAGACCTTGTGCATCAGGCTATGGAAAAAGTTAAAATCATTAAGGAGCGGTTGAAGACTGCTCAGAGTCGTCAGAAATCCTATTCAGATGTTCGTCTTAGGGATTTGGAGTTCAAAGAAGATGATTGGGTATTCTTGAAAGTTTCCCCCATGAAAGGGGTAATGCGATTTGGTAAGAAATGGAAATTGAGTCTGAGGTATGTCAGACCGTACAAAATCATTCAGAGGATCGGTGAGGTGGCGTACAAGGTTGAGCTACCACCTGAGATGTCATTAGTACACCCGGTGTTTCATGTGTCAATGTTGAAGAAAGAAGTTGGAGATCCGACACTCATTGTTCCGGTTGAGACCATTGAGGTAAATGAGAAATTGACTTACGAAGAGATTCCGGTTTCTATTATTGATCAGCAAGTCCGAAAATTGAGAAATAAAGAAATTGCCTCCGTGAAAGTATTGTGGCAAAACCAACAGGTTGAAGATACTACTTAGGAGGCCGAGGAAGAAATGAAGAAAAAGTATCCTTATTTGTTTGAATGACCATATATTTAAAATTGTAATCTAGGAATTTTTTTTATAAGACTTACTTTTATGAATTTTGTATCATGTGAACAATTGGCATTAAGGGTATTCCTTTCTGGATATATATATTTCTTATGAGACCACATTTGGTGTTGTTTTGTATTATGTTACGTCGTTGGAATACGTATATGTTGTTAGGATATGTTTCTGGGGCTCTCTGACAGGTGGATAGGCATAGTTACAAGGGAAACTCTGGCGAACTTTTTGGAGATTTTGGGAGTTAGTCAAATTTGGGGTTGCTCGAAAGTGGTATGAAACAAACCGAGTTGCATAAGATGCTAATGACGGATTTTAACCCTCATTCGAGGACGAATGATCCTAAGCGGGGGAGAATGTAGCACCCCGGAAAATTTTGAGGTACTTAAGTGTAAAGCCCGGTAAAGTTTGCAAAGGAAATAATGTTTTATGGTGCCGGAATAGGCTTACGTGTTAGAGGATTGTAGAACAATGCACCGGAGAGTAAAGAAAACTTTTTGGCAGAAAAGTGCATTTCTGCAGTCCATTATGCGACCGTAGAACCACTCTGCGGACCGCATAATGGCCGCAGAGTAAGGTAGTTAATTGGGTCAGTTGGAAGCAACAATGCGGTCGACTATGCGACCGCATAGTGACCACATACGCAGGCAGTTCTTTTGGCTATTTTGTAACCAATTATGCGACCGATATGCGGTCCGCATATCGGTTATGCGATCGCATACCTTGTTCCGGAGCTTCATTTTTGGGTTTTTAAAACCCGACCCTATTTCGTTAAATACACTCTTTGGGTCATTTTTGAGATATAATCTGATATTCTAGAGTGAGAGAGAGTGCCCTAGAGTGAGAAGGTGTTCTTCAATAATTTTTCTTCAATTCTTGCTCAAGTTTTGGAAGATTAAGAAGGGAAGCTCACTAGGTCTTCATCCTAGAGGTAAAATTCTACACCCTAAACCCTAATTTCAAAATTTTCTGAAAATGGGTAACTAGCAAGATAAATTTCTGGGCATGAGAGTTGTTTATTTTACATGCATGTGTTATCAAAGGGTGTAGGAAGATTGTTGAGCTAAAAATGGTAAAGATTGGGTTGTGGGATGATGAAATCCTTCATAAAAAGGACATTGAAACCTTATGCACACCTAGTGTTTGATAAAATGCTCAAGTGAGCTAGAACCATGATCATCTTCCTAATTTTGGTTCAATTTGTTATATTTCTACAATATATTGAAGTTGCTAAGAATTCCGAAATATTTAGAGTGTAAGGAAGCTCAAGTGAGGTATGTTGGCTAAACTCTTCTCTTAGAATTGAATCCCACGATATTCATGTAAATTATGTAAGTCCCGAGTGATTCATTATGAAATTGGCTATTCCGAGTAAGATTGGGTTCAACGATATATGTTCAACAAGCATCACAAATGCTCTATTCATGTTATGTTACCAATTGAGGATGTGTTAAAATATGGGTTGTGCATTAATAATGTTTCGACTTTAAGTCAAGTTCAAATGAAGGCTATTATGCCAAATTTTGTGAAATATCTCTATGTGCATTAGACTCTAAATTGCTCACATGTGTACTACACACTTTGATTTGAACTGTGCTTGTTGTTGATGATGTGGATGATATTTGAAATTGATAATGTGATCATGAAATACTAAATATGGCCAACGTGCCAAGAATGATCTTATAATTATGGCCACTAGTGCCAATGAAATGAAAAGATGTGAAAGTATTATGAAATGTGATGATTGATAAAAAAAAGGTTAATGTCTCAAATAAGACGGCCTAGCCGATCGGGTCATGATCGGACACCATGCCGCACACATGGTGGTGATTGTGCTAGAAATTATAATTGAAATTGTGATTGTGGTCGATGTCCCTAATGGATAGCCTAGCCGATCGGGTCGTGATCGGATTTCGTGTTAAAGACGGTGGTATTAATATTGAGAGAAATTATGGTTGATGTCTCTACTGCGATAGCCTAGCCGATCGGGTCGTGATCGGACTCCGTGCTAAGAGTGCGGTGGTACTGGTTTTGTGAATAGTGGTATTGGTATGGTTAATAATGGTACTGGTATTGTGGACAATGGTATATCGATACTAAAAATCACCCAATGTGAGATATGGAAATTAATTTGAAACTGTCTTGATCCTAAATTAAGGTTTGATGTTAATTAAGGCTTTCATTGATATTATGATAATCTTATTTGTATTATTTGTAATTCTATTGAGAGGATGTTTATTTAAACATAATAGTACTATTCGACAGTGTTAACGTCCCTTTTGCCGGGGGTGCTGCGTCTTTCAATGGATGCAGGTGGTTCCACAGCAGGAGATATTGATCAGTGATAGCAGTGCACCTTCTTCCCAACTGACTTGGTGAGCCCCACATCATTCCGGGGTCATAAATCTTTTGTACTTTGAGTATTCTGTTTGAGATATAGCCGGGGTCTTGTTGCCAGCATTATCATTGTACTCTTCTTTATCTATAGAGGCTCCGTAGACATAGTGTGGATTGTGTATTGGTGCTGGGGAAAGACAAACTATGTTATGTTGTGGATGTATTACTTGTCCATTTGAGACTTTAAAAATGATGAAACAATTGGAAATGAATTGGTATTGTAGACATAATCACATTTTCGTCTAATTAATGATAATATGTATTATCTCTATTCATGGATGAGTTTGGGTAGAATGAAATCTAACAGGCTTGCTCGGTCGGTTTCACTCGGTTGAGTGCTGGTCGCGCTCCTCGGTTTTGGGGCGTGACAATGACCTTCACGGCCTTCAAGTCCGTCTGAAGTTTTCCCTTCACAGGTAAGCACATCAACAAGCTCTTTGGTGCGGCTCTAGTAGCTTTTCCTTGCCCACATTACCTTGAAGCTGTGTTGGCTTCCGTACTCACTACTTCTCCCATATGCCTCTTGCATAGGCGGGATCCTCCCACACTCAATGTGGAGGATACTTCTTAGCGTTGTCGTCCCACTTGGCCATCGACCAGCTCTTGGGATGACTGTTGGTGAGTACTACATTCTCAAAGTCATAGCATCGCTGCATTCCCGAACAAAGCTCTTTGTTTTCCAACTGTCACTTCCTCAGAAAGTACCCAATGCTCCCGGTAGTACTTCAATACTCACCCTATAGATAGGTACTCTCTTGGTAGTGCCTCGCACTTGGACTCTCAATGGTCCCCGATCATTCGGCGTACCCCTTTCCAGAATGATGACACCTTCTAACTTGGAAATCCGCCCAATTCTGAAGCTTTGCTATACCCTCGGCTTCGTCTCCTCACCTTGGCAATGCCCTCAGGCAGCCCAAAAAATCTATCCCGTAGGAAAGACACTCAGCTGATGCGTTGCACGCATCCTTGGCAAAATCTTCGCTATGATCATGCCGATTGTTTATAGTCCACGGCTCCCACTCTTTTTCAATATGGTTGCACGACCTGGCAAACATGACCTTCTCTTGACAATCCGACTCATCGGCATATCACTTCATTCAGTAGCACCCTAGACTTTCGAAAGAAAGTGGAACCACCCATTTCTTTCTTCGACCAGCAGTATCGGGTTCTCGAGCTCTGGTGGCATATGAACATCAATCTCTGCTTTGACATGATCTACGCACTGACATCCAAAATGCACTCGCCATCTCCACCCTTGCCTTAACATTTTTGCCATGGCATAGTATGGCCTTAATCAGCTTTGATACCATGTTTCACGGGCCGACTCCCTTACGTTTGCCGACGACACCGTTTCACCCGTGCGGTGCCTGCAGTTCCCCTCGCTGTAGGCCAGCCTTTGTCCTTTCCCAGGTTTTCAAGCACGATCCTGTGCCTCTTGGTAGAACTCGCCCATAAGGCTCGCCCCAACTTGTGCCGCCCGTAAGATGTCTATGCACTTGGCCCAAGACATGTCGTGGCACTTCTCACAATAGGATCATAATCCATGTGCACCCTAGGTGTTTGGCTTAGGACATGTCTTATCCCTTGCCCAAGACTGAGCATCGCACTCGCGTGCACATCCCAATCCTCAGGCTTGACACTCGCTTGGTGCATCCGCAACCAGCTCATGCCTCACCCGAGTAAGGCAAACTTTAGTCCTTGGCCATTGTCAAGCGCGTCTTACATGCCATGCCCACACATAGCCCTCGCGGCATGCTTCCATCCAGAATAGTGCAGTGTCGCCCCACAACTGCACGTTTAGGCCAACGGACCTTGCTTGCATGGTTGAACCTAAGCCATGCTCATAAGTCGACACATGATTCCCCTAAGATAGGTGCATCAAGTATCCAATCGGCACGTAGGTCTCCTTCTAACATTCGGCAGCCTGCGGGGCTGGCCGTCTCATACATCGAGCCTCCAGTGCCTACTTAATGCCCAACGCTAACCCGAAGGCGTCGCGCCGTCCATAGAGTTCCCAAACTCGTATGGATACCTAGGACACTCCTTTGAGTCATCCAGACAGGCCCTTGATGTCGCCCCCAATGTAGCTCGTTTAATACAGCTCGGTGGCAGCACGTATGGGGGAGGCAGGTCGGAGCTTTCATCACCTATACCCCCCTTATATATGCTTAAAATTAAAAAGCCCAAGTTGCCTGAGTAAATAGATCTACGTCAGACAATCAGAAGAGCCTTTTCTCACCAGTTCTTGGCTGAAGTTACAACCCCAAAGTGTGGGTTGTGACATCCTTCCATACTCATTATGTCATCTTCCCCGATAACAGATCATGGCCTACGACATCCTGGAGTCTGCCCCCTCAGGTATGTACATTGCGGCTCCATTTGTCCTGTGGGTTGGACTTTCTCGAAGTCCTTTCTCAAAAGGAGTCATTCCCCATGCACTTCTCCCCTAAGTATATTCCAAGCATGCCTCTGCACTTCACCTCCTTTCGGTGTTCACTTTGAAAGTGCCTCCGCACTTCCACCCTCTGGTGTCTCACTTTTTAGTTGACCCACACTAGTTATCTACACCATGACCCTCGCGGCCTTCATGTCTGTCTGAAGCTTTGCCTTCACAGGTAAGCACCTCAACGTGCTCTTTGGCGCGGCTCTAGTAGCTCAATCGCTCAAATAGCCTTCAAACGCCCTCCGGCATAGCTCCCGCAGCCCTTCGCTCCCGTAGCTTTTCCTTGCCCTAAGTACCTTGAAGATGTATTGGCTTCTTGACTCACAACTTCTCCCATATGCCTCTTACATAGGCGAGATCCTCCCACACTCAATATGGATGATACATCTTAGCACTATCGTCCCACTCGGCATTCAGCCAGCTCTTGGGACGACTCTTGGTGAGTACTACATTCTCAAAGTCATAGCATTGCCACATTCCCGAACAAAGCTCTTTGTTTTCTAACTGTCACTTCCTCAGCAAGTACCCAATGCTCCCGGTAGTACTTCAATACTCGCCCTATAGACAGGTACTCTCTTGGTCCTGCTAGCACGGCTTCCCGGTTCGGTAGTGCCTCGCACTTGGACTCTCAACGGTCCCCGATCATTTGACGTACCCCTTTCCAGAATGATGACACCTTCTTACTTGGAAATCCGCCCAATTCTGAAGCTTCGCTATACCCTCGACTTTGTCTCCTCACCTTGGCAATGCCCTCAGGCAGTCCAAAAGTCTATCCCGTAGGAAAGACACTCAGCTGATACGTTGCACGCATCCTTGGCAAGATCTCCGCTATGATCATGCCGAACGTTTATAGTCCATGGCTCCCAATCTTTGCAATATGGTTGCACGACCTGGCAAACATGGCCTTCTTTTGACCATCCAACTCATCGACATATCACCTCATTCAGTAGCACCCTAGACTTTCGAAAGAAAGTGGAATCACCCATTTCTTTCTTCGACCAGCAGTATCGGTTTCTCGATCTCTGGTGGCATATGAACATCAATCTCTGCTTTGACATGATCTCCGCACTGACATCCAAAATGCACTCACCATATCCACCCTTGACTTTACATTGTGTCATGGCATAGTATGGCCTTAACATCATGCCGACTCCCTTACGTTCGCCAGTGGCACCATTTCGCCCGTGCGGCATCTACAGTTCCTCTCACTGCAGGTCAGCCTTCGTCCTTTCCCAGGTTTTCAAGCACGATCCTGTGCCTCTTGGTAGAACTCGCCCATAAGGCTCGCCCCAACTTGTGCCGCCCGTAAGATGTCTAGGCACTTGGCCCAAGACATGTCGTGGCACTTCTCACAATAGGATCATAATCCATGTGCACCCTAGGGGTTTGGCTTAGGACATGTCTTATCCCTTGCCCAAGACTGAGCATCGCTCTCGCGTGCACATCCCAATCCTCAGGCTTGACACTCGCTTGGTGCATCCGCAACCAGCTCGTGCCTCACCCGAGTAAGGCAAACTTTAGTCCTTGGCCATTGTCATGCGCGTCTTACATGCCATGCCCACACATAGCCCTCGCGACATGCTTCCATCCCAAATAGTGCAGTGTCACCCCACAACTGCACGTTTAGGCCAACGGACCTTGCTTGCATGGTTGAACCTAAGCCATGCTCACAAGTCGACACATGATGCCCCTAAGATAGGCGCATCAAGTATCCAATCGGCACGTAGGTCTCCTTCCAACATTCGGCAGCCTGCGGGGCTGGCCGTCCCATACATCGAGCCTCTAGTGCCTACTTAATGCCCAACGCTAGCCTGAAGGCGTCGCGCCATCCATAGAGTTCCCAAACTCGTATGGATACCTAGGACACTCCTTTGAGTCATCCAGACAGGCCCTTGATGTCGTCCTCAATGTAGCTCGTTTAATATGGCTCGGTGGCAGCACGTATGGGGGAGGCAGGTCGGAGCTTTCATCACCTATACCCCCCTTATATATGCTTAAAATTAAAAAGCCCAAGTTGCCCGAGTAAACAGATCTACGTCAGACAATCAGAAGAGCCTTTTCTCACCAGTTCTTGGCCGAAGTTACAACCCCAAAGTGTGGGTTGTGACATCCTTCCATACTCATTATGTCATCTTCCCCGATAACAGATCATGGCCTACGACATCCTGGAGTTTGCCCCCTCAGGTATGTACATTGCAGCTCCATTTGTCCTGTGGGTTGGACTTTCTCGAAGTCCTTTCTCAAAAGGAGTCATTCCCCAAGCCCTTCTCCCCTAAGTATATTCCAAGCATGCCTCTGCACTTCACCTCCTTTCGGTGTTCACTTTGAAAGTGCCTCCGCACTTCCACCCTCCGGTGTCTCACTTTGTAGTTGACCCACACTAGTTATCTACACCATGACCCTCACGGCCTTCATGTCTGTCTGAAGCTTTCCCTTTACAGGTAAGCACCTCAACGTGCTCTTTGGCGCGGCTCTAGTATCTCAATCGCTCACATAGCCTTTAAACGTCCTCCGGCATAGCTCCCGCAGCCTTTCGCTCCCGTAGCTTTTCCTTGCCCTCAGTACCTTGAAGATGTATTGGCTTCTGGACTCACAACTTCTCCCATATGCCTCTTACATAGGCGAGATCCTCCCACACTCAATATGGATGATACATCTTAGCACTATCGTCCCACTCGGCATTCAGCCAGCTCTTGGGACGACTCTTGGTGAGTACTACATTCTCAAAGTCATAGCATTGCCGCATTCCCGAACAAAGCTCTTTGTTTTCCAACTGTCACTTCCTCAGCAAGTACCCAATGCTCCCGGTAGTACTTCAATACTCGCCCTATAGACAGGTACTCTCTTGGTCCTGCTAGCACGGCTTCCCGGTTCGGTAGTGCCTCGCACTTGGACTCTCAACGGTCCCCGATCATTTGACGTACCCCTTTCCAGAATGATGACACCTTCTTACTTGGAAATCCGCCCAATTCTGAAGCTTCGCTATACCCTCGACTTTGTCTCCTCACCTTGGCAATGCCCTCAGGCAGTCCAAAAGTCTATCCCGTAGGAAAGACACTCAGCTGATACGTTGCACGCATCCTTGGCAAGATCTCCGCTATGATCATGCCGAACATTTATAGTCCATGGCTCCCAATCTTTGCAATATGGTTGCACGACCTGGCAAACATGGCCTTCTTTTGACCATCCGACTCATCGGTATATCACCTCATTCAGTAGCACCCTAGACTTTCGAAAGAAAGTGGAATCACCCATTTCTTTCTTCGACCAGCAGTATCGGTTTCTCGATCTCTGGTGGCATATGAACATCAATCTCTGCTTTGACATGATCTCCGCACTGACATCCAAAATGCACTCACCATATCCACCCTTGACTTTACATTGTGTCATGGCATAGTATGGCCTTAACATCATGCCGACTCCCTTACGTTCGCCAGTGGCACCATTTCGCCCGTGCGGCATCTACAGTTCCTCTCACTGCAGGTCAGCCTTCGTCCTTTCCCAGTTTTTCAAGCACGATCCTGTGCCTCTTGGTAGAACTCGCCCATAAGGCTCGCCCCAACTTGTGTCGCCCGTAAGATGTCTAGGCACTTGGCCCAAGACATGTCGTGGCACTTCTCACAATAGGATCATAATCCATGTGCACCCTAGGGGTTTGGCTTAGGACATGTCTTATCCCTTGCCCAAGACTGAGCATCGCTCTCGCGTGCACATCCCAATCCTCAGTCTTGATACTAGCTTGGTGCATCCGCAACCAGCTCGTGCCTCACCCGAGTAAGGCAAACTTTAGTCCTTGGCCATTGTCATGCGCGTCTTACATGCCATGCCCACACATAGCCCTCGCGACATGCTTCCATCCCGAATAGTGCAGTGTCGCCCCACAACTGCACGTTTAGGCCAACGGACCTTGCTTGCATGGTTGAACCTAAGCCATGCTCATAAGTCGACACATGATACCCCTAAGATAGGCGCATCATGTATCCAATCGGCACGTAGGTCTCCTTCCAACATTCGGCAGCCTGCGGGGCTGGCCGTCCCATACATCGTGCCTCCAGTGCCTACTTAATGCCCAACGCTATCCCGAAGGCGTTGCGCTGTCCATAGAGTTCCCAAACTCGTATGGATACCTAGGACACTCCTTTGAGTCATCCAGACAGGCCCTTGATGTCGCCCCCAATGTAGCTCGTTTAATACGGCTCGGTGGCAGCACGTATGGGGGAGGCAGGTCGGAGCTTTCATCACCTATACCCCCCTTATATATGCTTAAAATTAAAAAGCCCAAGTTGCCCGAGTAAACAGATCTACGTCAGACAATCAGAAGAGCCTTTTCTCACCAGTTCTTGGCCGAAGTTACAACCCCAAAGTGTGGGTTGTGACATCCTTCCATACTCATTATGTCATCTTCCCCGATAACAGATCATGGCCTACGACATCCTGGAGTTTGCCCCCTCAGGTATGTACATTGCAGCTCCATTTGTCCTGTGGGTTGGACTTTCTCGAAGTCCTTTCTCAAAAGGAGTCATTCCCCATGCACTTCTCCCCTAAGTATATTCCAAGCATGCCTCTGCACTTCACCTCCTTTCGGTGTTCACTTTGAAAGTGCCTCCGCACTTCCACCCTCCGGTGTCTCACTTTGTAGTTGACCCACACTAGTTATCTACACCATGACCCTCACGGCCTTCATGTCTGTCTGAAGCTTTCCCTTCACAGGTAAGCACCTCAACGTGCTCTTTGGCACGGCTCTAGTAGCTCAATCGCTCACATAGCCTTCAAACGCCCTCCGGCATAGCTCCCGCAGCCTTTCGCTCCCGTAGCTTTTCCTTGCCCTCAGTACCTTGAAGATGTATTGGCTTCTGGACTCACAACTTCTCCCATATGCCTCTTACATAGGCGAGATCCTCCCACACTCAATATGGATGATACATCTTAGCACTATCGTCCCACTCGGCATTCAGCCAGCTCTTGGGACGACTCTTGGTGAGTACTACATTCTCAAAGTCATAGCATTGCCGCATTCCCGAACAAAGCTCTTTGTTTTCCAACTGTCACTTCCTCAGCAAGTACCCAATGCTCCCAGTAGTACTTCAATACTCGCCCTATAGACAGGTACTCTCTTGGTCCTGCTAGCACGGCTTCCCGGTTCGGTAGTGCCTCGCACTTGGACTCTCAACGGTCCCCGATCATTTGACGTACCCCTTTCCAGAATGATGACACCTTCTTACTTGGAAATCCGCCCAATTCTGAAGCTTCGCTATACCCTCGACTTTGTCTCCTCACCTTGGCAATGCCCTCAGGCAGTCCAAAAGTCTATCCCGTAGGAAAGACACTCAGCTGATACGTTGCACGCATCCTTGGCAAGATCTCCGCTATGATCATGCCGAACATTTATAGTCCATGGCTCCCAATCTTTGCAATATGGTTGCACGACCTGGCAAACATGGCCTTCTTTTGACCATCCGACTCATCGGTATATCACCTCATTCAGTAGCACCCTAGACTTTCGAAAGAAAGTGGAATCACCCATTTCTTTCTTCGACCAGCAGTATCGGTTTCTCGATCTCTGGTGGCATATGAACATCAATCTCTGCTTTGACATGATCTCCGCACTGACATCCAAAATGCACTCACCATATCCACCCTTGACTTTACATTGTGTCATGGCATAGTATGGCCTTAACATCATGCCGACTCCCTTACGTTCGCCAGTGGCACCATTTCGCCCGTGCGGCATCTACAGTTCCTCTCACTGCAGGTCAGCCTTCGTCCTTTCCCAGTTTTTCAAGCACGATCCTGTGCCTCTTGGTAGAACTCGCCCATAAGGCTCGCCCCAACTTGTGTCGCCCGTAAGATGTCTAGGCACTTGGCCCAAGACATGTCGTGGCACTTCTCACAATAGGATCATAATCCATGTGCACCCTAGGGGTTTGGCTTAGGACATGTCTTATCCCTTGCCCAAGACTGAGCATCGCTCTCGCGTGCACATCCCAATCCTCAGTCTTGACACTAGCTTGGTGCATCCGCAACCAGCTCGTGCCTCACCCGAGTAAGGCAAACTTTAGTCCTTGGCCATTGTCATGCGCGTCTTACATGCCATGCCCACACATAGCCCTCGCGACATGCTTCCATCCCGAATAGTGCAGTGTCGCCCCACAACTGCACGTTTAGGCCAACGGACCTTGCTTGCATGGTTGAACCTAAGCCATGCTCATAAGTCGACACATGATACCCCTAAGATAGGCGCATCATGTATCCAATCGGCACGTAGGTCTCCTTCCAACATTCGGCAGCCTGCGGGGCTGGCCGTCCCATACATCGTGCCTCCAGTGCCTACTTAATGCCCAACGCTATCCCGAAGGCGTTGCGCTGTCCATAGAGTTCCCAAACTCGTATGGATACCTAGGACACTCCTTTGAGTCATCCAGACAGGCCCTTGATGTCGCCCCCAATGTAGCTCGTTTAATACGGCTCGGTGGCAGCACGTATGGGGGAGGCAGGTCGGAGCTTTCATCACCTATACCCCCCTTATATATGCTTAAAATTAAAAAGCCCAAGTTGCCCGAGTAAACAGATCTACGTCAGACAATCAGAAGAGCCTTTTCTCACCAGTTCTTGGCCGAAGTTACAACCCCAAAGTGTGGGTTGTGACATCCTTCCATACTAATAATGTCATCTTCCCCGATAACAGATCATGGCCTATGACATCCTGGAGTCTGCCCCCTCAGGTATGTACATTGCGGCTCCATTTGTCCTGTGGGTTGGACTTTCTCGAAGTCCTTTCTCAAAAGGAGTCATTCCCCATGCACTTCTCCCCTAAGTATATTCCAAGCATGCCTCTGCACTTCACCTCCTTTCGGTGTTCACTTTGAAAGTGCCTCCGCACTTCCACCCTCCGGTGTCTCACTTTGTAGTTGACCCACACTAGTTATCTACACCATGACCCTCACGGCCTTCATGTCTGTCTGAAGCTTTCCCTTCACAGGTAAGCACCTCAACGTGCTCTTTGGCACGGCTCTAGTAGCTCAATCGCTCACATAGCCTTCAAACGCCCTCCGGCATAGCTCCCGCAGCCTTTCGCTCCCGTAGCTTTTCCTTGCCCTCAGTACCTTGAAGATGTATTGGCTTCTGGACTCACAACTTCTCCCATATGCCTCTTACATAGGCGAGATCCTCCCACACTCAATATGGATGATACATCTTAGCACTATCGTCCCACTCGGCATTCAGCCAGCTCTTGGGACGACTCTTGGTGAGTACTACATTCTCAAAGTCATAGCATTGCCGCATTCCCGAACAAAGCTCTTTGTTTTCCAACTTTCACTTCCTCAGCAAGTACCCAATGCTCCCAGTAGTACTTCAATACTCGCCCTATAGACAGGTACTCTCTTGGTCCTGCTAGCACGGCTTCCCGGTTCGGTAGTGCCTCGCACTTGGACTCTCAACGGTCCCCGATCATTTGATGTACCCCTTTCCAGAATGATGACACCTTCTTACTTGGGAATCCGCCCAATTCTGAAGCTTCGCTATACCCTCGACTTTGTCTCCTCACCTTGGCAATGCCCTTAGGCAGTCCAAAAGTCTATCCCGTAGGAAAGACACTCAGCTGATACGTTGCACGCATCCTTGGCAAGATCCCCGCTATGATCATGCCGAACGTTTATAGTCCATGGCTCCCAATCTTTGCAATATGGTTGCACGACCTGGCAAACATGGCCTTCTCTTGACCATCCGACTCATCGGTATATCACCTTATTCAGTAGCACCCTAGACTTTTGAAAGAAAGTGGAATCACCCATTTCTTTCTTCGACCAGCAGTATCGATTTCTCGATCTCTGGTGGCATATGAACATCAATCTCTGCTTTGACATGATCTCCGCACTGACATCCAAAATGCACTCGCCATATCCACCCTTGACTTTACATTGTGTCATGGCATAGTATGGCCTTAACATCATGCCGACTCCCTTACGTTCGCCAGTCGCACCATTTCGCCCGTGCGGCATCTACAGTTCCTCTCACTGCAGGTCAGCCTTCGTCCTTTCCCAGGTTTTCAAGCACGATCCTGTGCCTGTTGGTGGGAGTCGCCCATGAGGCTCGCCCCAACTTGTGCCACTCGTAAGATGTCTAGGCGATTGGCCCTAGACATGTCATGGCGCTTCTCACATTAGGATCATAATCCATGCGCGCCCTGGTGGTTGGCTTAGGACATTTCTTGTCCCTCGCCCAAGATTGAGCAACGCTCTCGCATTCACAACCCAATCCTTAAGCTTGACACTTGACTAGTGCATCCGCAACCAGCTTGTGCCTCGCCCGAGTAAGTCAACCTTTAGTCCTTGGCCATTATGATGCGTGTCTTTCGTGCCATGCCCATACATAGCCCTCGCGACACGCTTCCATCCCGAATAGTGCAGTGTCTCCCCACAACTACACATTTAGGCGAACGGACCCTTGCTCGCATGGTTGAACCCAAGCCATGCTTACAAGTCAACACATGATGCCCATAAGATAGGTGCGTCAAGTATCCAATCGGCACAGAGGTCTCCTTTCAATATTTCGATAGCCCGCGGGGCTGGCCGTCCCACACATCGAGCCTCCAGCGCCTACTTGATGCCTAATTCTAGCCTAAAGGCGTTGCGCCGTCCATAGAGTTCCCAAACTCGTATGGATACCTAGGAAACTCCTTTGAGTCATCCAGGTAGGCCCTTGAGGTTTCCCCCAAGGTAGCTCGTTTAATATGGCTTGGTGGAAGCACGTGTGGGGGAGGCAGGTCAAAGCTTTCATCACCATATATATGCTTAAAATTATAAAGTCCAAATTTCCCGAGTAGACAGATCTACGTCAGACAATCAGAAGAGCCTTTTCTGACCAGTTCTTGGCCGAAGTCACAACCCCAAAGTGCGGGTTGTGACACTCAGGGTGCACTACCTGTGGGTGGAGCCCAGCCAGTGGCAGCAGCTACACCTGAGCCCATGCCAGCTGCAGCCACTAATCCTCAAAAACTATTGGACAGATGGACTAGACTACATCCTCCTGTCTTTGGGGGTGAGTGACATGAGGATCCCAAGATTTCATTGATCGGTGCAAGGATAGACTGTACAACATAAGGATATTGGAGTCTCATGGGGTAGACTTTGCTACTTTTCAACTAGAGGGCAGAGCCCGTAGATGGTGGCAGTCTTATGTTCTTGGCAAACCAGCAGATTCTCCTCCCATGAATTGGGACATGTTCACCTGTATCTTCCTGGATAGGTATATTCCACCCTCCCAGAGGGAAGAGTTGAGGTTTCAGTTTGAGCAGCTCCAGCAGGGTCAGATGTCAGTGATCGATTATGAGGCGAGGTTTTCTGAGTTATCTCGCCTTGCACTTATGATACTCCCTACTGAGGCGGAGAGAGTGTAGAGGTTTGTTGTGGGTTTACATACTGGCATACATGCCACTATGGCTCAAGAGGTTGAGATGGGAACTTCTTATGAGCTAGTCGTGGAGATAGCCCGCAGGATTGAGGGTGTACGTCAGCGGAGCCGAGAGCATGTTATGAGAGATAAGCGGTTCAGGTATTCTAGAGAGTTCAGAGGTGCTCCGTCTGGGGGCAGAGGTCAGTTCGTGAGAGGACAGTCCAGCAGGCCCCCATATCCAGCACCACCACCTCCTCGAGGTGCTCCCGTGTGAACCTATCTCAGTGATATACCGGAGAGTTCTTATCGCCCATCGGCTATTCAGGGTCCTTCCAGTGGGTAATTATTTCCCCAAGGCCAGACTCTTAGTCATCAGCCCATCACACCGAAGAGTTGTTACGAGTGCGGGGATCCAGTCACATATGGAGATTCTGCCCCAGGCTTCGGGGTAAACTAGTGCAACAGGGTCAGCAGCCTATGATTACCGGACCAGTTGCTCCACCAGTTGTCCGACCACCAAGAGGTGGAGGACAGGTGAGTAGGGGCCGTCCTAGAGATGGAGTCCAGTCAGTTGGTGCTCCAGCTCAGTTCTATGCTTTTCTGGCCAGACCAGATGCGGAGGCTTCAGATGCCATGATTACAGGTATTATTTCTATTTGCGGCAAAGATGCCTTAGTATTATTCAATCCAGGATCTACGTATTCATATGTGTCATCTCTATTTTTTCCATTCCTGGGTGTTTCTCGTGAGTCCTTGAGTACTCCTGTTTATGTGTCCACTCCTTTGGGCGATTCTGTTATTGTGAACCGGATCTACCGGTCCTGTATTATTACATTCTGTGGTTATGAAACTAGAGCAGATCTCATATTGCTTGAGATGACCGATTTTGAAATTATTCTGGGCATGGACTGGTTATCTCCATATCATGCTATTCTAGATTGTTATGCCAAGACTATTACCTTGGCTATTCCAGCATTTCCTAAGCTGGAGTGGAAGGGTTCGTCTGTTAGTTCATTTCATCGAGTTATTTATTTTATAAAGGCTCAACACATGGTTGAGAAGGGTTGTTTAGCTTATCTAGCTTATGTTTGGGATACTACTACAGAGACTTCTACTATTGATTCAGTTCATGTAGTTCGGAAGTTCTCTGATGTATTTTCTTCAGATCTTCCAGGTATGCCACCTGATCGTGATATTAATTTCTGTATTGACTTGGCTCCAGATACCCAGCCTATATATATCCCACTGTATCGTATAGCTCCGAAATAATTGAAAGAATTGAAAGAACAGCTTGAGGAGTTACTAGCCAAAGGGTTCGTCAGACCGAGTGTATCGCCTTGGGGTGCACCGGTATTATTTGAGAAGAAAAAGGATGGAACAATGCGGATGTGTATTGATTATCGCCAATTGAACAAATTCACTATTAAGAACAAGTACCCGTTGTTGCGTATTGATGATCTATTTGACCAGTTGCATGGTGCTAGGGTGTTCTCTAAGATCGACTTGAGGTCAAGGTACCATCAGTTGAAGATTCGGGATCCGGATGTTCCGAAGACTGCTTTCCAGACTAGATATGGTCATAATGAGTTTCTGGTGATGTCCTTCGGTTTGACTAACGCATCGACATCGTTTATGGATTTGATGAACAAGGTATTCCATCGTCATATATTGATTCGTTTGTCATTGTCTTCATTGATGACATCTTGATCTACTCGCGCAGTAAGGAAGAGCACGAGCAACATATGAGAGTGGTTCTTCAGACGCCGCGGGAACAAAAGCTATGTGCTAAGTTCTCTAAATATGAGTTTTGGCTAGAGTCTGTAGCATTTTTAGGGCATATTGTATCGGGCGAGGGTATTAAGGTTGATCCCAAAAAGATTAAGGCAGTTCAGAATTGGCATCGTCCCACTTCGGTGACTGAGATCAGGAGTTTTCTGGGTTTAGCAGGTTATTATCGTCGGTTCGTGGAAAGTTTTTCATCTATTACAACACTTTTTGACCAAAGTAACCCAGAAGGGTGCTCTATTCCAATGGTCCGATGATTGTGAGGCGAGCTTTCAAAAGCTCAAGACAGCATTAACTACAGCACCAGTGTTAGTGTTGCCTTCTGGTTCGGGGATGTATACAGTGTATTGTGACGCTTCACGCATTGGCTTGGGTTGTGTATTAACGCAGGAAGGGCGAGTTATTGCATATGCTTCACGTCAGCTGAAGCCTCACGAGAAGAATTATCCAGTGCAGGATTTGGAGTTAGCTGCGATTATTCACGCTCTTAAGATTTGGAGGCATTATCTTTATGGGGTGTCATGTGAAGTTTACACTGATCATCGCAGTTTGCAACATTTGTTCAAGCAGAGGGACCTAAATCTAAGACAACGCAGATGGCTTGAGTTACTAAAAGATTATAATATTACTATCATGTATCGTCCGGGCAAAGCAAATGTGGTTGCATACGCCTTGAGTAGAAAGGCGGAGAGTATGGGTAGTTTGGATTTCATTTCAGTAGAGGAGAGGCCATTGGCTTCAGATATTCAGTCCTTGGTCAACAGACTTGTGCGGCTAGATATTTCAGAGCCCAGTCGAGTTCTTGCATGTGTTGTAGCTCAGTCTTCACTATTTGAACAGATCAAGGCTCGCCAGTATGATGATCCACACTTAATGGTTCTTCGAGCAACGGTACTGCAGGGTGGTGCCAAGGAAGTTACTATTGGCGCGGATGGTGTTTTGCGACTCCAGGATCGTCTATGTGTTCCTAATGTGGATGGACTGAGAAAAAAGATCCTAGAGGAAGCACACAACTCTCGGTATTCTATTCATCCAGGTGCTACCAAGATGTATCGTGATTTGAGGCAGCATTATTGGTCGAGATGAATGAAAAAGGACATAGTTGAGTATGTGGCTAGGTGTTTAAATTGTCAGCAAGTTAAATATGAGCACCAGAGGCCAGGTGGTCTACTTCAGCAGATGACTATACCAGAGTGGAAATAGGAACGCATCACTATGGACTTTGTAGTTGGGTTGCCGCGGACCTTGCAGGAGTTTGATGCAGTTTGGGTCATTGTTGACAGGTTGACCAAGTCGGCACATTTCATTTCGGTTGTGACTACGTATACTTCAGAGAGGTTGGCCCAAATTTATACTTAGGAGATAGTTCGGTTGCACGATGTGCTAATTTCCATCATATCAGATAGAGGTCCTCAATTTACTTCACATTTCTGGAGAGCAGCACAGAGTGAGTTGGGGACCCGTGTAGAGCTCAGCACAGCCTTTCATCCACAGACCGATGGGCAGTCAGAGCGGACAATTCAGGTTTTGGATGATATGCTCAGGGCATGTGTGATTGACTTTGGAGGTCAGTGGGATCATTTCTTGCCTTTGGCCGAGTTTGCTTATAATAACAGTTAACAATCCAGCATCGAGATGGCTCCATTTGAGGCTTTATATGGTCGGCGATGTCGTTCGCCCATAGGATGGTTTGAGGCCGGTGAGTCTAAGTTATATGGTACTGATTTAGTGAAAGATGACTTGGAAAAGGTAAATTTGATTCAGGAGCGACTTCGTACAACACAGTCCAGACAGAAGAGTTACGCAAATCAGAAAGCGCGTGATTTATCATTTATGATGGGTGAAAAAATTCTCTTGAAGTTTTCACCGATGAAGGGAATCATGAGATTCGGGAAGAAGGGCAAGTTGAGCCCAAGGTTTATAGGCCTATTTGAGGTGTTGAGACAAGTTGGGGAGGTTGCTTATGAGCTTGCATTGCCTCCCAGTCTATCGGGAGTTCATCCGGTTTTCCATGTATCTATGCTCCGGAAGTATCATGCCGACCTATCACATGTGTTAGACTTCAGCACAGTTCAGCTAGATAATAGCTTGGGTTATGAAGTAGAGCCCGTTGCCATTGTTGATAAACAGGTTTGCCAGTTGAAGTCAAAGAGGATTTCTGCAGTAAAAGTCCAGTTGAGGGGCCAACCAGTCGAGGAAGCAACTTGGGAGGCCGAGGAGGACATGCGGAGCAAATATCTACACTTATTCGACACTTCAGGTATAATTCTAAACCCGTTCGAGGACGAACGTTTATTTAAGATGTGGAGAATATAATGACCCAACTGGTCATTTTAAATTTTGGAACCTCGTTCCCTAAAATAAAACTTCCCGTATGTGCTTTTAATGATTTATGACTTGCGGGGATGGTTGGTTTGGGATTTGGTAGTGTTTGGGTTGAAATCGGAACACTTGGTTCCTTAAGTTAGCCTTAAAAGGCCAAGTTTGACTTCGGTCAATATTTTGATAAAACGACCCCGGAATCAGGATTTGACGATTCCAATAGGTTCGTATGATGATTTCGAATTTGAACTTATGTTCAAATCGAATTTTTGATAACCCGGGAGCGTTTTGGCGCTTAATAGTAAAAATCAACTATTTGAAGGTTCAAAATTCTTTAAATTTGGTTTGGAGTAGGTTTTTGAGTAATTGAAGTCCGTTTGGAATTTCGAGTTTGGGAATAGTTCCGTATAGTGATTTAAGACTTGCACGTAAAATTTGGTGTCATTCCGAGTAGTCTAAGTATGATTCGGCGCATTCGGAGAATTTGGAAAACTTGAAGTTCAAAGTTTGATCCAATTTGGTTTTGGGGTGTGATTCTTGGATTTGTTGTTGTTTTACACGTTTCAAGAGTTCGAGTAGGTCCGTGTTATGATTACAGACTTGTTGGCACCTTTGGATGAGGTCCCTAGGGGCTCGGGTGTATTTCGGACCACCCGAAGCTAAATCTAGAAACCAGAATTTTCCAGTTCTGGTTTCCTTCTTCGCGTTTCCGAGAGGGAAATCACGTTTGCGAAGAAGGATTTGGGGCAGTGGCAGATTTCCCTTCGCGTTAGCAAATAGGCTCACGCGTTCGCGAAGCTTTATGAGCATAGGCCTTCGTGTTCGCGAATCCCACCTCGCGTTCGCGTAGGGGAAATGGGGTTAGGGAGGGCCAGTGAGCTTTACTCTTCGCGTTCGAGAAAGAGATGGCGTTCGCGATGCTCAGTTAGCGTAGGCCTTCGCGTTCACGAGACCCATGTCGTGTTCGCGAGACCCATGTCGCATTCGAGAAGGGTAAATTTTAGGCTATGGAATTTTGCCTTCGCGAACGCGAAGCCTTGATCGCGTTCGCGAAGAAGGGGTCATCAGTGCTGGGCAGAATGTCTTAAAAACGGGGTTTCACCATTTTTAACCCCTATTTCTTCCATTGTTGGGCGATTTTGGAGCTTTTTGAGAGGGGAGTTCGACTAACAACTTTAAGATAAGTTAATTCTTTATACTTTGAATTAAATACATAGGTTTTGGGTAGATTATAACTAGTAAATCTTAGAAATCAAAGGTTTAGATGAAAAACCTAGATTTTTATAAAAACGTGATTTTAACCATAAAAATAATTATGGAATTGGGTAGAAATTATATATCTGAGTTCTTGAGATTATGGGTAATGTTTTCATCCAAAAATTTCCAGAATTCGGACACGTGGGCCCGGAGTGAATTTTTAGAAATTTTACTGTTTTGGTTAGGGTAATTTATTTAATTGCCTAAATTCGAATTATTGAACATGTATTAATTATTTTGTATAATATTTGGATAGCTTCGGATTTTTTGGCATCGAATTGAGAAATTATCGCGACTTGGTAATCAGAAAGTGGACTTTGAGACAAGGTAAGTCTCTTGTCTAATCTTGTGAGGGAGAAATTACCCCATAGGTAATTAAAGTAATAATTATTGCTAATTGTGGGAGCTACGTACGCACGAGGTGACGAGAGTCCGTACGTAGCTATTATTAATACTAAAGTCCAGGTAATTTAGGACTCAAAAGCATGAATTACTTATGCAAGTTGTATTCTTTACTTAATTAAAATTATTTGATATATATATATATATATATATATATATATATAAGTGAATTGTTAGATAAAAATATTAAAGATGAAAAATCTCATATGCTTAATTTTCTGTTTAAATTAATTAATTGTTAAAAAAAATTGTTCATCCTCCCGAATTTATCTTATAATAAATATACTCTCCTTCCGGAGGTACATAAGAAAATGTCCTCCTTTCTTGTGGAGCGGGTCGAATGCCTCGGCAGGATAGATGCATCTATGGATCGCGCCGCACGTCCCTCGGCAGTGTACACGATACTCTGGATCAGGTCGTACGACCTCGGCAGAAATCGTGCCTAATAATAATAATTACACGATACTTTGATAGTTTATTGCAGCTTGTGAAGCTAATTTATAAATTAGAAATCTTTGGAATTTAAGAAATTAATTATCTCTACTTGTTAAGGAATTATTGTTATCCCTATAAATGAGGCTAATTAATATATTGAGAATTGTTGCATTTGAAGGAATTTAATTATTTATGCTGGTTAAAGAAAATCATTGTAAATTCTATAAATCATGTTGATCTAGATATTGCTATTTTTATTTTATTTATTATTATTGACTCTTAGTGAGTGTCAAAGTCGGTCATCTCGTCTCTACCATTTCGAGATTAGGCTTGATACTTACTGGGTATACGTTGTTTACGTACTCATGCTACACTTCCTGTACTTTTTGTGCAGGATCTGAGGCAGGTACTAGTGGAGGACCTATCATCGTACATCCATGTTATCCAGAGGCGTAGTAGTGAGCTGCCTTGTTGGGCCGTTCTGTACCAGTGCCTCTCCTTGTATTTTTATTCTGTCTATTTTTATTTCAGACATTATTTGGGGTTTTGTTTAATCTACTAAATGCTCATACACTTGTGACACCAGGTCTTGGCACACACATTGGTAGAATTTGGAATTGTATTATTTTCTTGGAATTAAGTTAATTAGTATCTTTTTCTAATTTCTTCAATATTGCTATAAAAAAATAATAAAATTACTTAGAAAATTATTCTGAAAATAATTGTTATATATTTAATTTATTTGTTGGCTTGCCTAGCTATAGTGTTGGGCGTCATCACGACCTATAGCTGAAATTGGGTCGTGACGCTGACTGAGAAGATTATTAAAGGAGCTAAATTTATCACAAATTGAAGCTATAGAGACAACAAATCCGCATAGACACTTGCCAAGAATCCGGTGTATCATGATCGAAGCAAGCATATAGATACAAGGTATCACTTCATCAAAGAATGCATTGCCAAGAAGGAAGTCGAGCTCAAATATGTGAAGTCTCATGATCAAGTTGCAAATATTTTTACCAAACCTCTCAAGTTTGAAGATTTCCAGAGATTGAGATCAAATCTTGGAATGAAGAAGAAAAATTAAAATTAAGGGAGAAATTTGTGGGACCTATTTAAATAAAAAAGGAATAAAGAAAAGAAAGAGAAAATGATTTAGAAAAGGAAAAAGAAAAAGGAATGCAAGTTGAAATTAAAGGTCAAGCATTGTAGGCGGACAAGGAATACAGTTCAAGCAATTGTGGGCACCCGTGAGCAATTTGCATTTTGCAATTGCAAAAGTCAAATTTGATTGGCTGAATTGGACGAATCCTTCCCTTATAAATAGAGTCATTCAGTTTCATCTCAAACACACCAAAACATAGAGAAGCAATAGAAGTTAGAGAGAGTAATCCACAGATTGTAGTCTGTGAGATAAATAGTGAGTGTGAGTAATATTGTAGTGAAGTATTTTAAATAAAGAGTGTTATTTCGTTCAAAATTATTATAGTCTCTTAACACTACTAAGTTGTAATATTATAGTGATAATATTACTTCACTTGGGTATTGTATTTTACCCCAATAAAAAAATTGGTGACGTTGTTACTCTCTTGTGTTATTGTTATTTTCGTGTATATTATTCCCGGGGATATTATTTTTACCAACATAGACGGGTACATGTATCCTCAGTGTCTGTTGGGATATTTGACGAATCAGTTTGGATATTATTGCCTGTGTTCTTCGACAATCAAGGAATTACGATGATTACCTGACTTATGATTTAGAGCATGCGGAAGTATCCCTTAAACATATGATATAACATCATTACTTGTAGGGTGAGCTATGAAAGATCCACACAGACCATAAGAGTTTACTATATGTTTTTAGCGAAAGAATTGAACCTAGGACTATGACGAGGGCTTGAGTGTGTTAGAGATTATGATATCACTATCATGTAACACTTGGGAAAGGTGATTGTGTGCCAAACGCCTTGAGCCGGGAGTTCTTAGGTAGCTTAACACGTGTTGCAGGTTATGGTTATGACTCAAGTTGAGGAGCTCATAGTGATTGATTGAGATTACAAGAACCATAAATCTCATAGCAGAGTAGAGATACCACATATAAATTCGTAGTGTCGCAATCCATCACATGGTGGCTTCTTGCATATTGATAAAATTATAACGTGACATGACACATGAAATTCTACGCATAATCCGTTAGCATGTTTTCGTATAGTAAGGTTCTTATTACAATATTACTTTACAACAACAACATCAACAAATCTAGTGTAATCCTACTGGGTTTGTTGTTGTTGTAAAAGTAAGCTGGTAATAAGAACCTTACTATACAAAAACATGCTAACAGATACAAACTTCTCCTCCTAATTGGATCATATTCTTACCAATCTAAAGAGCTACTAATGCAATGCAACAAGTATAGATGGATGATGTACTAGCACTATTAAGTCAGATTCTTACACAATTGTTAGCATGAAATTCTGATACGATATATCGGTAGTCCCAACATTCGTTTTAAATAGACTAGTACATTTAAATATGTAAATATGTAAAATTACAATCAACTACCTGGAAACAGCATGAGCAAATGTCCGATGATTCACTTGCATGTGATTGATGGTACGGAGTCGCTTAGAACTCTCTAGTAAGTTGGATAATATGTTATGACGGTTGGGTGTTGTTAGCTGTTTCCAGACAAGTATAAAAATAGCATTAGTCTAGGGGAGATGCTGCCAAAATTTCGATAGATTTGAGAGATTTGCTAAGATGAGGAGGTAGTATTTTGAGTAATTCAAGGTCAAGCTAAGGATACTACACCTCCAATCTGAGACCTGCCATTTAATTCCAAATGTGATTGCGTAAGTCTCCTGTGATCAGAATCATCCCTAGGCCACGAGTATGAAGTTGGCTTTCAAAATTTAGTTTAGAAATGCTCCAACAAATAAATATGCTAGATCTTTTGGCACTTCTTAATCAGGTATTATTCTGTTATTCTTGAGGAATTCCTTGAAATACTGTTTATTACTCTTAATTCACCTCATGTATTGATTGGGTATTTGCATTGAATTTTGCACAAAAGATTTTCCGTAAGATTGTCTAGTGTTATGCTAAACACATATGCAACTGAATATGGGTTATCACCGACTCTAATGTCAAAATAGACAATCAAATTCCTTGTAGTAAGCTGAAATAAAAGTGGTTGTGTTACCTTCAAAGCTTTTTTTGTCCTCGCAGGTATACACTATGGTTTTCGATAAATAGTACTCTCAGTTGAAAAGGTATAACTCATTTAATATGAAGCCACCGTCAAAGAAGTTTTATGAGTAAGATGTTTGAGAAATATCATGTCAAGTAAATGAGAATTGGTTGGTTCGAATAGAACTACAACAGGTGTATGGGTTGTAAAGCATGGAAAGATAGGGTGAATATTAAGGCTAAGTGTCCATGCCCCTCTTTGCGACGAATGTTTATATTAGTGGCGGGGAATTTAACGCCCCGTAAAATATTTCTTTAACTTTGAAATAATGAGTGCATAAGGGGCTTATACATGTATAACACTGTTAATTTAGAGTTCACTCACATACAAGAAGGGGCATAAATTATGTCTTACCCGATTTTTTTTGTAATTTCTAAGAACCTGGTTCTTTGAACTAATTGACCTGACACAAACAGAAAGTAAAGTGCGAAATTTAACTAACACAGATATTTTACGTAAAAAATCTCCTTGTTCAAGGGAGTAAAAACTATGACCTACCCCAGTAGGATTTGCTTTATATTTCACTTCAACTGAGCCATTTTCGGTTACAACTCTATAACCAGACTAACTTCTAGTACCCTAACCCCTACAATCAACCAAATTGTAGCTACCCCTTCCCAAACTAACTCTAGTCTATGAAGCGAACAAAAACTCAAAGTCTTGAACTAACCTATAATTATACTTCAAAAAGAAATAAGTTACAAATTTGAACAATTGAATCAATCTAAATAAATAAAAAACTTCAACGGCTTCGTCTTCGGGAACAAGTTCTTTTATTGAGTAGCCTGAATCTCCCAGAAGACTTTCTTGCCGAGTTTGCTATTGCCAAGAGCAATTCTGTGACTTTGTTCGAATAGTGTAAGTCTTGAATAGCTATAGAAGGTCTCTTTATATAGGTGTGAAGTTGGCCGAAAATCTCCTCCAATTAATACTCCAAAACCTAGAATATTTCGGTTAAGAAAAACCTCTCCTATTTTTATTTGATTTTCTTAATTATTCCAACTCCTCAATCGTATTCCTCTAATAGAAGTATCTCCATAATTATCGAATTTTTTTTTATTACGAATTCCTAGATTTGTTTTTGTCGCGCACAAATAGGTTTTCTTAAGGAATCCAACATGCACAAAAACTCTGACATTCCGCGTCAGATTAGCACTCAGCCCTTTATCGGCTACGTACCTGATTCTTGCATTATCCATATACCACACCTGCTCACTAAATTAGTAGAATAACCCCCTGTCCATGAACCATATTTTTTTTAACACAGTAGATTGTGTTTGTTAATCATCAAAATATTTGTGCTCAGCTCAATAAAGTCCCCCTTTTTGATGATGACAAACCTATGTGCAAATCATCCCACTGCTCGAGTCATCCCTCAACATAAGAACCAGTTTCATTGGTAGCATTCTTCACCAATTTTGTCTATGATTGCACAAGTGTAAGGGACTCGCCTTTCATTCCTCACAACCCTAAAAATGGCTATGTATAATTCAATTTTAGAACCCGCAAACAAAAACTTATTTATAGCAATATTTTATTAGTCCAAATGCTTTGTCCAAGTGCGTAAGAATCAGGTTTACTGATCAACAAATATGCACATACTTAACTTTTCTCTTTTAGAATCATCGAAAAAATAATGCGTTAGTAGAGTAAAAAATGAGAATGTAGCAATCTCAAACTCATGGTCACTGGGGATTCACTAACATGAACACAATGTCAATAACTCAAACATTTAATCCAATAAATTATCCAAATATAATTTTACTAGTATTAGCCAATAAACGAGGAAATTTGATTGATTAAGTAATGTACCACATTAAGCCTAAATACCCCAAATCAAAAGATGGTTGAACAAACCATTCAAACTGCCATCGTAACCAAAACAAGAAAACAACAAAAAGAATCAGACATTGGTTATAGAAGGGATATGACTAGGGGTTGACTAGAACTAGTATAGGACACCTAACAGGACGAGGAACCAGGTTCTTTGCCGGAAGATAATTTCCCATAAAGAAGTCCTAGAAGCTTATCAAAGTGAGCATCATAAGCATCCTGCTCTCTCTTCATCTCCTCTTTCAACCTTTTGTTTTCCTCTTGCAAAGAGGTATTTTCTTCCTTCAGCTTATCCTTTTCTTCATTGGTAGCAACCAACTCTTCCAACAAGTTGGTGACCATACGTTTTCTCTTTGTCCCCCCGAGGTCTATACAGTCACAATCCTTCAAGGCCCCCTCGTCAAAAAAGTCCTTCTTGGTCCCTTTCTTAGGTCCTCTTAATGGAACCTTGAAATGCTGGAATACCCTAGTTAGCAAAAATTCATATGGCATCGCATGAGTACATATGCTTGATCATCAATGAGGGAAGGTTAATTAGCCTATTTTGATCCAGCACTTGCATCATTGCCAGGTCTAAGTAAGTGGTCTTATGCCTCCCCTCAAATCGAGGCAGCAAACACTTGTTCACAAACTCAAATAAGAGATTGTCAACTGGTTCCATCTCCCCATTTCCTACTTTTCTTCCAATTCGTTTCTCCCTCTTCTGAGTGTACTTGGAGGTCAAGTACATGGAATCCTCCTTTTTACCCAAATGGGACCACTCACACATTCTAAATCTCTCCTAGTATTGTAGCATCAAGAACCAGGTCCACTCCCCTAACGTCAGAACTCAGTGTGATATCCTCAAGCACTTTAAATTTTTTATAAAAATAAAACATTGTTTCACCATACATAACTGGGAGTAGGCACAAAAATAGGTGTGTCAAGCCCTTGTTCTCAATCTTCTCCACCAGCTCCTTCATCCCAAACATGTTTACAGTGATTGGGATGATTACTCGGCCCTTCAACATTTTCAACCTAGCAAACCAATGCTCTCTCCCCGCAATAACAATTATCCTTTGAATTTTCTTCCTATGCTTGGAACTGGTTCCTTTCTCCGTAGACTATAACAATCTAACCTTCCTTTTTTTGGAAGACCTCTTCTCCTTAGGTGTGGCTGAAGAGGATTCAACCTTCTTCTTTCCTTTCCTTTGAAGAGATACTTCCTCTACCTCTTTTTTTTTCTTCTTCTTCTTCTTCTTCTTCTTCTTCTTCTTCTTCTTCTTTCTTATCATCAACCTCACTCACAAGGTCAACTTCCTCCACATCAGACTCATCTATCAGCATGAACCCATGTCTCTCTTTTTTCTTTTTCTTGCTTTCTTCTAAGGCCTTTTTAAGAGTATCCTTTCTCTTCCCTATAGTGTTTGTAGTTCTACCCCCAAGAATAATACACCCTTGAGGCAACACTGCTTTCTTTGCTACTTCTTTCAATTTACCAGATATTTGTACTTCCTCATCCACTTTCTTTTCTCTGATCCTAGCAATCAAGTCTGCTAGCACCTCATCATCACTATTAGCACTGCTTTCTTTTCTCACCTCTTCTTCTTCTTCTTCTTCTTCTTCTTCTTCTTCTTCTTCTTCTTCTTCTTCTTCTTCTTCTTCAGTATTAGTCCATCCAAGAGATTCAGATTTGTATGGATCACCGTTTAGAGAACCCAATTCTTAAATTTGATCAAGATCGTTTTCAACACTTTCTTCAGCAACTCCATTTCCAACCACCTCTCCCTCACCAGAAGAACCTGGTTTCTATTTAGGGGCTTCTAGTGTTTCTAATCCTGTACTAACAATTTACCCAACTAGTTCTTCTGGCCTAGAGCTAGCTATTATTTCTTTTTCAATGACACCCACATCATTAGTTATTTCTCTCTCACCTTCCATTATTCCCTCTTCTTATTCCCCCTGAGTTTTAGATTCCACCACATTACCATTCTCCTTCTCCTGTTCAGTGGTTTCTTCCCTCTTAATTTGTGGCTCCTCCACTACCATATTTTCATCGTCGGAATTTTCACTGTCCTCTTCATCAGAATAGCTGACCAACCATGTAAGAACTTTTGGGGCACTTTGGGAGAGAAATTGGTCTTGGACAGACTCGAAAAGATTGAATAAGGAAGGATGGGTATTATCAACAGGAGTGGTGTTTGATTCAAGGGGACCAAATGTGGCTTGGCTTGGAGAGCTCGACATTGTTAAGGGTTTGAGAATTTTTGGAAGAATTAGAAAACTAGGGTTTCGATTTTGGACTTGTGTTCTCTAAGAAGGAAAGAGCACGATTTGACAGTTACTCAATCACACTAATTGCTCTTAATCCAGCTCTAAGAAGGAAAGAGAGTAACAACCAATTTTTAAATTTTTTAAAAAGGCGGCTAGTGGCTCTGATTGGATGATAATGATGTGTTCTGAGGAGTTTGAGAAACTAGTCCTAATTTCACGTGGACTAATATTAGTCATGATTATTCTAGGAATAATGAATTTTATTTTGGAACCTTATCCCTTTTAATTTCATGAGTTAAAGAGAGTTGTTACCGTAGGATATGAACAATTGATTAGGAACCTAGTTTTAGTGATGTGGCAGTTTAACAGTTAGGCACAACTATCAGATGGAAAGGAGGTATATACGTCAGTGTCATACACGTAAGTTCTTTGACTGATCTCCTCAATGTGGCCAAAAGAAACTTTTTCTAATTTAAGATTTCATCATCAGATTAAACGTCTAAGCCATTGATATAATGTCATGCGTGCATACCTGTTAACTGAGTTAGACATTTATCACACTTAGAATCACTAATTACTTCACTAATATATAGTCAATCATAGAGGGAAATCAAAAATATCCTAGTTCATTTTGATTAAACCAAGCTCCAACCGTTTTATTTCAAAGTGATCCCTGCTCAAAGCCTTAGTAAATATATATATGCAGTCTGCTCCTTTGTCTTGTAAAGTTCCATAGTGATGTGACCCTTTTCAATGTTGTCTCTCAAAAAGTGATGTCTCACATCAATATATTTGGTTATCTTTTGATGAACCAGGTTGTTTGCCATGTTCATTTTGCTTGTATTATCACAAAATATAGGAACTCTTCCAATCATTACTCCATAATCTTCTAGTTGTTGTTTGATCCAACATAGCTGAGCACAACATGAGGCAGCAACTATATACTCAGCTTCTGCAGTGGATAAAGCTATATAGTTTTGTTTCTATGAAGCTCATGAGACAAGAAAGTGAGCCATCCATGATATGCTCTTCATGTTTACCAAATACCCAGCATAATCAACATTTGTATATCCAATTAGATCAAATGAATATCCATATGGGTAACAAAGACCAAGGTTTTGAGTACCTTTGAGATATCTCAAGATTCTTTGAACAGCCATCAAGTGTGACTCCTTGAGATTGGACTGAAATCTTGCAAATAACCCTACACTATATACAATATCTTGTCTACTTTCAGTTTGGTAGAGCAAAGATTCAATCATACCTCTATTTTTTTCTTGACAGAGAGACTAGATTCATCCATACCCAACCTGGTTGTAGTTTCTATGGGAGTACAGATTGTCTTTGCATTGTCCATCTCAAACCTCATGAGAAACTCCTTGATATACTTCTATTGATGGATCATTGTGCCTTTTTCCATTTGCTTAACTTGAAGTTCTAAGAAGAAATTTAGTTCTCCTATCATATTCATTTCGAACCCACTTCCCATTAATTTTTCAAAGTCATTGCATAAAGATTCATTTGTCCTTCTAAAGATGATATCATCAATATATATTTGAACAATCAACAGGTTCTTGCAACTCTTCAACAAAAATAGAGTGTTATCAATTTTTCCTCACGAGAACCTGTTCTCCAGGAGAAATTTTGACAATCTTTTATACCATGATCTTGGCGCATGCTTCAAACCATACAATGCCTTGTCCAATTTATCACACATGATCTGGGAACTCGTGGCTCTTAAATCCTGAAGGCTGAAACACGAACATTTCTTCCTTCAAATACCCATTCAAAAATGCACTTTTTATATCCATTTGATATAGCTTGAAACCCATGTAGAATGCAAAAGCAAGAAGCATTCAAATTGCCTCCATTCCTACGACTAGAGTAAATGTCTCATCATAATCGATACCTTCTTCTTGATTGTAACCCTGCACAACCAACCTTGCCTTGTTTCTGGTAATATTTCCTTAATCATCTAGATCATTACTAAATATCCACCTTGTTCCAATGATTGTCCTGTCTTCTGGCTAAGGAAGCAGGTGTCATACTTTATTTTTTTCAAACTGATTGAGTTCCTCCGCATCGCCACTATCCAATCTGCATATTCAAGTGCTTCTTTGATGTTCTTTGGCTTAACCATAGATATGTAGGCTGTGAAAGGGATCATATTTCTAAATTTTGATCTTGTTACTATTCCAGAGTTTACAGGTATGAGAACATTTGTAAGTGGATGAGAGCTCTGGTGCTTCCAAGCTCTCACTTGAGAATATGTGTTCTTCTTGTTCTGCATTAGGAACGGGTTAAGTCACTTCTGCATTGATTTCCATATCTATTCCCCCTACTTGTTGTTGTGCATCATGCTTAGCTTCCAAGGGACCAGGTTATTATGCTTGATCTGTAACATCCCCTAGAATTTCTTGATTAGATTGATCATCATATTATAACACAAAGTATTCAAGCTTAAACCTAGAAACTACCAATCTTAAACATATAAAATACAAACCCAAAACACATAACCTACCAGTCCTAAACAGAAGATAAGTGTTAACATCACAATAACCACTACAAAAATAGCAGCAACCCGGAATTTCAACATTCCCACCCTTCCCCCGACAATAACAACCATCAGTCTTCTTAAGAAGTTCCATAGTAATAGAATTATTTTGTTCATCAATAACTGGATCAAATCATGAAAGTAGTCACAACCTTTACCACTTGTGTAACTTTGATAGCCTAGAAACTTTCTTCCATGTTTGGTTGGCATCATATAATTTTTAGTTCAACAACAACTCACAATAGCATAAAGGTAACTCCTTCATTACGGGCGCATGCAACAAGAGAGGCAACAATGGTGTTTTATACGATAGAGAAGAAGAAATAGACAACCTTTGAAAACAATGGAGCTTCAATGGAGATACCCAACAAACTATAGACTCAGGAAAAATAAAGAAGAAAAGAAACAAGATTTTGATAATATCTAAAAGACGATTCCATTGTTCAACAATGGAGAATGAAGAAGGAAGCTTTTAAATAGGGCAAAATTACTGTTAGGACCTTTTTCCTAGGCCCCATCCCCTTAAAGGCATGTGAATCACGCACTAGTGCCTACTCAGTCTTAAAAATGACACATAGTCTCAGTCACAATCATAAGCATTTAAAATATAGAATACGCACATGTCCACTTTATAACCCGTGGAGTATAGAGGTAAGAATGTATATGTGTCTCCTGGGCTATTCTTCTGCTTTTTTAATGTGATATATGTTGTGTCTTTAATTCTTACGTCCAGGATCCAGGTTTTACTTTTGTAATGAAAAAACCTTTCTTTGGGTTTGAAATGTTTTATGGTAGTTCTCTTATTTTGATTTTTCTGTAAGAATTTTAAATAGTAAAAGTTATGTGATATTCCAAAATGCCCCTCTCGGTAGCATTAATATTTTTAATATACTACTTGTGTTTATGACCCAACTCTTTGTAAATGTTAATTAATTATCTATAAATACACTTTCATTTTAGGGAAAAGAAGGCTTTTTCAAGACATTCAATTCTATGAGAAAAACCCTAAATTTCCTAAACTAACTTTTACATGAAATCCCCGGACACAGGGGCGGATATAGTATTCTAATGACGGGTTTAAATAAATCTACAACTTTCGACGCGGAGTACAAATTCATGCATAAAAATTTACCAAAATTGCAAAAATAGTAAATATGAACCATATTTTGAAAATATAACGGGTTCAATGCTAAAAACTTTAAAAGTTGAACCAATAAACTTTAAATCTTGAATCCGCCTCTATCCGCGCATGAGATTAAGACAATGTGAAATCATATGTGTTATGATCGGCTTTTTGTAGGCTCTAACTTCTCGAGGGTGGCTTATAAAGCACACGTGGAATTTTTCAATTGCCCAAAGAAGGAATTTTCTGAAAACCACAAAGAAATTCAGAAGAAAAACCACAAAGCAATTCAGAAGAAAGATCTTCTAAACAAAGAAGGAATCATTCTCTTCCCGATTCCCATGATTGAAATCAAAGCAACGTAACCTGGTTGGCGCATTTGATAATTGATGCCTTTATAATTTATAAATGAATTGGAGAGAGGAATCAGTTGGAAGTCTATGACATCCTGAACTAAAACTCGAATGGAAGCCAATGTTGAATTAATTGGAAAGCAAGCATATTCTGAATTTGATCCATATAGCGAGTGGCAAAAGGAGGAATTTGATGTTCTTATAGTCCATATCCCAGGTATGAATTAATATGGTTCCATACTCATATACACTCCCCCCCCCCCCCCCCCCCCCCCACAAAATCATGGGAATAGGAATTGTTTTAAAAGAATTGGGTTCATAAGTTTTTCTAATATGCAGAGGTCAATTGATAGTGGTTTAATGACCGGAATACGAGCTTTCATTATTCAAGGTTCTAAATCATTTCTCACAAGTTTCTATATAACATCTTGAAGTTGGCTAATATTTATTCTTCTTTTTCTTTTATCTCGATCACTTGAGTGCAAATACTAAACTACAATATCTGCGCCAAATAGTGTGTGTAATCCAACTATTGTGTCAAACTATTTGGCCTATTTACTTTCAAAGTCTGAATACACTTTTTGAACTAGAGCTAATTGATTAGTATATATCATATAATAAACTAGCAAAGTAATTATAAATAATATATTGCTTCGGTTGCAGGTTTTACGCTATTTAAACAAAAAATAAAACTATTTCTAATTTTTGTTTGAAGATTTATATTTTAAGTGTTCAACCTTTAAGATTTTTAATATTGAACACTTAATATTTTTAAAATTATGGGTTCATACCTACTGTTTGTTGCGATTTTAGTAGATTTTTATAGATAATCAAAACAATAAAATAGAATAAGCTCTTTTTTAAAAAACAATTATCAGCCCACTTATTTGCTTTATAAAATCGTTATTAATTTAGGCTCCTTACGAATCCTCCATCTTTTTTTTCCCGCAAATGTATATCAAAATCTACTGAACAGGTAGACTAACGATGCAAGTTTTATTCTTCTCCTAACGTTCATTTCCTATTTTGCGGTTCCAAGAATTCACTAATAAACAAGGCTTGAAGGTGCAAATTAGCAATTTGGGAGTGGTCAAGATTTCTGGAGATCGTCAAGTCGGTAATTTAAGAATTAGATTTTATAAGGAATTCCCAATACCAAAATACTGTAATACAGATGCAATCCAAGCAAAATTAGCAAAAGGTTCTCTCAAGATTTCATTTCCAAAGAAAGTTACAGCCCCTCCACCATTAGCTGTTAATCCTAAAGCAGATGAAGAAACATCACCAACTCTAAAAGAAAATAACTCAACTACATCCACGAAAGTAGAGGACGAAACAACAAACAACTCAAGATTGAAGAAGATCAAGAATGTAGCTACGAGCGTTGCAGCTATGGTGGCTGTGATTTCTGTCATTACTTACTATCTGTATAGCTCTACAAATAGTTGAAGGATAGTTTAATTATTTATGCAAGAAATAAGTTGGGATCTTTGTGGTCGTTTATAGTTATACTCTTGTGTAAATCGTCCAAACATTTGGGAATTTGTATTAGATGGATTTCTCTTATCGTTTAGGACTTTAAAGCAAATCCTATTATTTAAACTTTCTTATATCAATTCAGTGACCTGAGCAATTCGAATGTAAGCAGAGAAGAGGGAAAAGAGATGAGTGTGTGAGAGAAGCTAAATATGTATGGAATGAAATGAGCTCTTAGCTCAAATGAACAAGATACAAGGACTAAATGTAACTAACTTGACTAACTACACTGCCAGCTGCAATTAAACTAACTCTACCTGACAGCTGTATCAGTAAAACTTTTGAGCAGGGGCTATCTACTTCGTTCCATCCAGTGTCACGTTGAAGATTTTTATTAAATATGTATATATAAATAATAAAAAAAATAAATTATCGGATATAAATATAAAAAATGAGCGTTATAATAATTTATTCAATTTTTCACTTCTTCATACGTAAATATCGCTTATGAAAATCTGAGTGGCGTGGACAAATGAAAAAACAAGGACAAAAATTTGTATGCACACACATGGGGCTGAGAGATACATTCTCTTAGGAAACTACCTCTCAATTTCAAGCATATGCTATCACAAGCTACACAAACAGCATATACTTGCGGTGATTAAAATACTTGTAAGGCCAACGTTTTAATGTTGTGCACGTATATGCTTCTACAACCTTTCCTTCTCATTCATGCTCAGGGTTTTGGCTAAATCATATTCCAACAAAAAGAATTATAAGACGCAAATCTTACAATTATGGCGCGTCACTGTCCCTTGTATAGTAGTGGTGTTAGGTGAGTCCTATAGCCTAAATGCATGATGCCTTAGAGCCTGCATGGCCACTACAGCGGAGGTCCGGGTTATGGTATATTGTGCTATTTGTTTATCCATCCTTATGCACTTCGTGTATTTGATGTTGATTTGCATATAGTTGTTGATTTTGACCATTATTACTCGATGTATTTCATGTGAACTGGTGTTTGGATTGGGTCACGCATTGCAGGCAGAGATATATTGGGTTATGATCCTTTAGGTTGATTTCGTGTGTCTTGATTCTCCCTATGTGATGGGTTTACATCGTTATGCTCGTGGTGGTACCTGTTGAGCTTGCGGGACAGTTCTCCCATTTGAGTCATTTTCCATGTTTGAGTACATTTGAGTTGTTGCTTATTGGTGCACGGATTGAACGGTTTGTGGCTTTAAGTTGTACTAGTGTAGCATGTTAGTAGAGCAGCTGTAATTGATGGGATGAGTTCATTGGACCTGGAATGGGTGCTATCAGATTTGATTATGGTATATTTGGAAGGATAATGTCACTGGTCGGCTTAGAATTTGGCTATGGTTCATGTCGAATAAGAGTGAGCTCCATGACTTATTGATCTGATGAGTGTTTATGAATTTTTGCATGTTTCATTCACCATTGGCAGTGGACAAAGTTTTGGAATAAGGTTTTAGTTGATATGAGGTTTGTTACCGCTGCTGGGTTTTTTTAGGCAGAATCGCTGTAAGTATCTGAGTTATGTGGTATATCATGTGATTATATCTTGGGTTATGGTTATGGCTTGGTACAGCTTGTTCAGACTTATATAATGTGTAAATGGGAGATTCGGGTTTTCTAATGAATTTCGGATGTTGGAAATAGGGTTCTAAGGTTTATAGACTAATGTTGAACGAAGAATCTTCGGTGAGGTTGAGTTGACAAACTTATATGGATTGGGGTGATGCGGGATCACCTCCGGGTATGTAAATGGTAAGGTTACATAGTGATTTGATGGTTTTGGAACGACTCTTGGCACGTTCGAGGATGAACGTAAGTTTAAGTGGGGGAGAATGTAACGACCCGACCGATCGTTTTGAGCGTTTGCATTTTGTACGATGGTTCGAGGGCATGAGTAGCTTCGTATGATGTATTATGACCTGCATGTATCGTCGATTTTGTTTTTCAGGTGAATCGGAATAGATTTGGAAGAATGATTCTCATTTTAGAAGCTTTAAGTTGGAAGAATTGACCAAATTTGACTTTTATGTATTTGACCCTGGATTGGAGTTTTGATGGTTCTGTTAGGTCCGGATGGTGATTTTAGACTTGGGAGTATGCCTAGAATAGTATTTGGATGTTCCTACATGGTTTCAGCACTATTTGGCAAAAGTTGACAATTTAAAGCTTTGGAAAGTTCATAGGTTTGACCGGTAGTTGAATTCGATGTTATCGGGTTGGGATTGTTGTTACGGGAGTTAGAATAGGTTCGATATGTCATTTGGAACTTGGAATGCGAAAAGTACTATTAGGTGCTTGATTTCTATCTCGATTTCTTGTACAATCTTGAGTTATGAGAGTGTTGAGGGATATTTCATGTTGTCCATATATGGGATGAAATAGATTCATATGTCCTGTTTACGAGTTCAGACTCGGGAAGATTAAGTGATTGCGTAGTAGTTTTGGCCGTGAAAAGGCATAGAGAGATGCCAATTTGAGGCTAAGCAGGTGGGTCATCTCCTGCGGAATGTTCTGAGGTTGTGTGATTCTTATGATGTTTGTGTTGGGAGTTTCTTTCTACAAGTGGGTTACATATGTTCAATTTGAGTTTGGATCGCGTGAAAAAATTGACTTGACTATCACAAGAATGAATGTGCGTTTAGCAAAAGATTTGAGGTGTTTTATTATTAGTGCTACATGAGTTCATGAAGGATTTTGTTGAATTGCAGTGCAGGATTATGGCAGTAAAGGAGTAAAGGTATTGTGGGTTATCAGATATTGTGATCTATGGCTTTGAGCCAAGTGGTGGGTGGGGGTGGGGGCAAGGGTCTGCTATCGACTAATGGATTACATGGTTATGTATTATATTAGTTTTGGCCTGAAGCATGCTTATGGATCGATTATGACTTGAAGAGGTTGATTTGGAGGGTTACTCGAGTAAGGAAATTTCTGGATGCATGATGTATTACACCTTATGGATATATGGAAGTCTTGGAATGGTTTAGGTTTGTTGTTCGTGATAGATGTAAAGTTCTAAGAAAAGGGAGTCACTCGGTTGCGTTAAGGTGCGGTTACTTCTTTGAGTGTGGATGGGATGATGGAGCACAGACCGTTCGGCTTGTTTGGGAGGTGCATTTGAGATTAGAATAAGGTGGATGACTCTTGAGAAGGTTCTAATGAATTCAAGGTTCGTATGTGGTATTTGAGGAATTTCCAAATTTGTGAGTGGCTAAGACCTGATATTCGCATAGGAGGATGTTGGGACTCGCGGTATTTCTATATCATTATGGATTCTACATTTCAGTATTAGAAATGTAAAGGAAATAATTTTAGATTCACATACGGTCTCTTCATAGTAGGTATCTCGAATGCGGTATTTTGAGTAGTTTAATGGGAATACAACGGCTTATGGGCCTTAGGATGATGTTGTTTTATGCTAGGATCTCTCGGAGTGAGCGTTGGGTTAAGGGTCGTAGTGTGCTGACAAAGAGAAGTGTTAACTTGAAGGTAATTCAGAAGAAACTCGGAGGAAATAGGACATCTTGGTAGTAGGTTGGATAAGTATGGTAATGGTATGCTCGGTTTTTCTGGTTCTTTATGTGATGAGGATTTACAAGTGTTTTGTAGCAATACTCTTGGGCTTGGAAACCTACGTCACTTGGTTGAGTTAGAGGAATCCAGTTCTGATAGCTTGATTATGTGCAAATGGATTTCGAAGTGTTCTCGATGATTTCTGCCACGAATGTAATTCTCGTAAGATGATTGTGCATGAGAGACGAGTCGGTCATTTGAGTGATCGAGTCGGGATCGGATGTGGCTATTTTTTTGTATTCTCGTGATTTGTAGACCGGGAGTCTAAGAGGCAGATTATTTCTTGGTTGCGGACTATGAATATATGGCCAAAGTTAGCAAGCTGGGAGTATGTGTCATGGTTAGGTTATTGTACACTTTTTGAGGGTTATTTATCTATTTGAGAATTTTCGGAGTTGATTTGGGTGTCAATTGGTAGACATAATGAGGATGTGTATTCTATAATGGGTCGGGTCAGTTTACTCTGCACTACTATTGTTGAAGGGTGTGTCATTCGGCTAGAGTTGAGTTGTTCGTGTTCTGATATGTTTGTGAGCACGTAGTTTTTGCCCTAATATGAAATATACTCCTAAAACATTCCAAGACAGCTTTTAATTATTCTATAGAATTTTCGGAATTATTCTTTTTTTATTTGATTTATTTTGTGCGTATTTGTGTTTTGTACATTTTTAGTAGCATTCTAAACCATAAAAATGACAAAAATATTTTATATTTTAATCTTTACATTTTTTAGATCTTAATTACATGTTAATTGCATTGCTAAAATATAAAATTACAAAAATGCTTTAGTTACTTTGCATTTCGCATTTTAGGTTTAATTAATTAGTTTCTTTTATTTTATTTTGTAATACTAATTAATTAGGTATTTAGTGTTTAAGATTTAAAAAAATTTAAAGAGTTTGATTTCGCAAAATTAGGCTTTAATTAGAATTTTTAGACTAGGTGACTAGTTTTGAAAATTAAAACAAAGGAAAAGAGGGCTGATGAGTTCAAAGGTGAAAGACCGCCGTTTTAGGCCCAAAATCGCGCTTTAGCCTGCCCCATACCCTGTCCAAGTGTGGCCTCAAAGGCACCCAAAAAGGCGTAGTTCAGGAATAAAACTATGTCATTGCCAAAGTACCCATTTTAATAAAGAAAATTTGTAAAAATCCGATCCTTACACACCACCCTTAATCCTCATCGGTGTTTTAAAAGGCGTGGGGCGTAAGACGGGACGTTTTACATATGCCTCAACGTGGCGTAAGCCCCGAGGCACGAGGCGTAAGCCCCATAGGTATTTAATTTTTAATATTTTATAAAATAATATAATGATAGTAAATATTTATAAACAGGTAAAATTGCATAAAAATTGAAGAAAACTATAAATATGTGAAATATATATGTGTGTGCGCGCGCGCGCGTGCGCTTCATCCCCACAAAAAACTAGTCAAACAATCTATTATACGCTACTTACAAGCAATGTTTTAAAAGGCGGAGGCGTGAGGCGGGGCGTTTTACTTGATATGGGGTGAGGCGTAAGCTTGGGGGGAGGGGTTAAGCCCCATGTCCCATGGATCTTTAAAAATTTTAATTTATAAATTAATAAAATAACATAATAACACAAAAAAAATAAATTAAAAGTTAAAAATTAAATGAAAATTAAAGGAATTCATAGAAAATAAATATATAGCATGATTCTTAAGTATAACTAATGCATACAAATCACGCATAACGTCTTTAACTTTTAAATAATTAATAACTTACAATTTCTTTAAAAAAATGATCAAACTTCACATTTTACCTTCCTAAAAGTAAATAATTAATAAAATCTTATTAGTACGCTAATTAAAATATTACTCCTTCATGAATAAATACAAATTAATTTAAGATATCGAATTAATAAAAGTGTATAACAAGGAGGGACAAATGAACTAAGACACAACCAATAACAAGTGAAGATATAAATTCGCAATACTATGTCTCATTCGATGAATAGAACTTTTATCATTAATTTGTTAAAGAATTTTGAAGGTCAACAATATTAATTAGAAAATTCGACATGTGATTTGCGTTAGAACTGTTAGGCGAGCCCTAGGCATTGGGCGTTAGGCGTGTTTAGGGCGCACGGTCGGGCGCTTAGGGCGTAAGCCTCACAGAACTAAGCCCCAGGACGTTTTGCAAGTGCCCCGCTCAAGGGCGAGCCCCGAAAATGCCTTTTAAAACACTGATACTCTTTCTCTCTCATCTCTCTTGGGCGGCTGAAAATCGCTTCTGCCGCCCACCGTCGTCCCTCCGCCTTCACGCTATCGTTGACCGCCGTCGAAAATCACCCCACGGCGTCAGTCCATCTCCTCATCCCTAATCCATCATCCATTTCTTCAAAAACTCACCCAAATTCCACGATTAGCGGATATGAGAATCCAAGAAAATTTGAAATTGCCCCTTTTCGATTTCTTTACCCATTTGAGGTTAATATTCAAACCAATCGACATCTCTTGATGAGTATTGTTGGTTGGTGGTGGTTACGCCCCATTGTCCATTATCGCCAGAGTCCGGCTGTTTCCTCATCGACCGGCCAGCGACGGTTTCTTTTTCCTCTGGCAAAGTAAGAGGCATTGCTACACATAGCATTGGCCCCTGAGATTCCCGCTAGTGCTTGTGTAACAATCTCCGGCTTGCTGGAATCCACCATTGTCAATCCAATTGAGTTCTAATAGGTATATTTCTCTACCCTATTTGCTTGAGACTGTTGTTTCTAGGTTTGTTGTTTCATGCCTGTTATTTCGCTGAATATGTCTTTTAATCAAATTATCAGTTAACTAAGCCCACGTGTCATTCTTAGGTGTTAATAGTTTGTTGTTTATTGTTAATCATTGAATTGTAAATCCGTTTGAATGGATCTTTGTTTTACTTAGTCTGCAGTTAATTAGGATGGTTTATAGAATTGATCAATCCATTTAGGTTAGTTTAATTTGGGCTGTTGAAAAGATAAAGAGATTGGGTCTGGGCAGTGTGCTTGAATTATTTCGGCCCAGGTCCACTCTTACAAGTTTTGATGGGTAAAAATAAAAGGGGGTAAAAGAAGAAGGCAAGAATAAAAGAAAGAGTAAGAAACATTGGTCTAGAGGGGCAATTGGAGAATTAAATTTGAGGAACCTTATTGTTAGCTGTCTAGGGAGCTTCTAGAAGAGAGTAGTAAGGGCTTATGTGGAATAAAACAGTACAATAGGTCAATTATCTAGGAGCTGAGCATGTAAATAACAAAATTGAGAGGGAGTAAAAAGAAGGAAAATAACAGAAGCAACAGCGGGAAAATCTGTTATAAAAGATGCCTTCCCCTCACGGGCTCTTCTCATTCATACATATTCACTCATTCATACTCATACTGTCACTCTCTCACCTTCACACATGGATATTCACAACTAGTAGCTTAAAAAATTCTGGAATTCAAATCCAGATCTAGAAAACTCAAAAAAAAGATCCAAAAGAACAAAACAAAAACAAAACAGAAGAGTTTTTCACAAATTGGTTCGATTTTCTGTTCTTCTGCTTCATTTTCCTGTAATTCTGGTTGATACTTGAGCTGTGAAGTTGCTGATCTACTGTTCCTGTTTGGCTGAGCTGTAATTTTCTCTTACTTAGCCTTTATTTGGCATTTCTAATGTGATTCCTGCACAATCAGGTACTCACCTTTGATTTTGAATTACTGTTGTTGGCAAAATGAATTGATTCCTCTTTTTCCATGACATTATGATTTGTTACTGCTATATTTATTGAATCTCTTCTGATTTAAGCTTAGTGATGATTTGAATTCAGTTAGTTCAGTGATGAATTGTTTATGTCTGTTTGGTGTTTTGAATAATGGAACTATGAAGTCTAAGATGAAACTTCTGCTCGTTTCAAATGTTGATTTTTGTTTACATGTTTGAATACTTGCAAGGATGGATGTAATGGTTGGATGAATAGGTTAAAGCATACTGAGTTTAATAGTATGGTGAAGAGTAAAGTTGCATGCGATTAATTGCCCTATGAATGATTTATGAAATTAATGTCTGCTAATAATCTGCTCATGTCCTTATTTTGATTGCTATGCACAAATCTAGTTTGCAAGAGTATCCCAGTGACTATTTTTCTTGCAAATTAGGGAGCCTACTTGGATTAATTAAGGCATAAGGAGGCACGAATTAAACTGCTTGAGACTTGTTTGTCGTAATACTTTGGGACTGCATAATTGCAGAATGATAGCTCATAGGTTTAGCTATTAGTCATATTCGATGTAATAAATTAATTGATACATGAAGATTGTATGGGAGATCACTATAATTATTTTTTAATTATCGAATCACTGTTCCCAACAATTAGTTGTAATTAAAGTTGCTGTTCTCGTAAATTTGAAATTATGTTTTTCTGATGCAATTATTTTGCTCGTGTTTATATGTTACACTCTGTTGAAACTAAAAATTGGACCTGTACGCTAATAAATGTGGCTCAACTTTAATAGACCTCAACTTGTATAATGATGATTTATGGGCTGTTACTGTAAATTTGAGTCATGATTTTCCGTATTGACTTAGTGCTGTAATTTTAAACATGGATGATCATGTATTAATGTTTGGAGCAATTTGCAATATCCCCATTTTGTGTAATGACGCATGTGGAGTCATGCTGAAAGTTCAGGTTGTGGTGCGCTATTGGGCCTTTGTATTCGTATGCTTCTGGGCTAAACATGGTTGCGGACCCAATTTGGGGCCTGATTGTGTCACGACCCAAAATTTCACTAGTAGTGATGACACCTAACCCAACCCGTTAGGTAAGCTAATTTCCAACTATCCAATGTCAATGAAATTAATTAAAAGAAAATATCTAAAATCAATACATCTTCCCAAGAACTGGTAGTACAAATCATGAGCTTCTAAGAATAGAGTATACAAAGTGCAAATGAAATAAATACATAGTCTGTTTGAATAATACATAAACAGAGCTTATATAAATCTAAGGCTACCCTGAACAAGAGGCAGCTACAACAGGAACGCAGGTACATCTTCAAATCCCGCAATCATCGAGCATAGCAACAACAACAGCCAATATCTGCACGCAATGTGCAGAAGTGTAGTATCAGTACAACCGGCACCATGTACTGAGTAAGTATCAAACCTAGCCGTAGGTTGAAAGCAGTGACGAGCTTCTACCAAGGTCGGGTCCAAAACCACTAGTCCACAACAATCCATAACAACATAAAACAAATAATACCAGAAGAAACACAGAGATAAAATGCTCAGCCAAATCATGATTTTAAAAATAATAGTTCTTCCTTTCAAATACATCAGTGAAAACCCAAATCGTTTGCCGAAGTTGTCAAAAATATGAATAATTTGAGAACAGTAATTTTTTCCAAAAATCATTTCAATAATAAATAATATGTTTCATTTTCCTTCCAGATAACATGCGTAAAACAAATGCATCACTATGCCCATCTGTCAACATGCGTGAGAAATCATGAATAATGTGATACCGTACATCATGAGGAAAAACACATCTCTATGCATATATGTCATATGTGCATGTCAATGCAATGTATCTCAGAGATTGTACTCATCTCACTGTCTCGCATTCTCTCACACTATGTTCAGCACACTCAATCACTCAGTGCTATATAATAACTGCTACGGCGTGCAGCCCGATCCCTGTTTATAGTCGACTGCGCTCACTGAGGGTGTGTACAGACTCATGAGGGGCTCCTACAGTCCAAGCGCTATAAGCACAGACAACTCACGTGCTGCACGGACAAGTCACGTGCCATAATATCAATCCCTGGATCCGCACGGTCAACTCACGTGCTACGCGGACAACTCACGCATTATGGTATCAATACCTGGATCTACACGGACAACTCACGTGCTATGCGGACAACTCACGCGCTATGGTATCAATACCTGGATCCGCACGGACAACTCACGTGCTACGCGGATAACTCACGCGCTATGGTATCAATACCTGGATCCGCACGGACAACTCACGTGCAATAGTATAATATATATAAAGCCAACATGGCCTGGTGCGGCATGCAGCCCGATCCAAAAATATCCTCACAATTAGGCCCTCGGCCTCCCTCAGTCATCAATCTCTCCAGTCTCTCTCTCATGGGCTTACAATGTCACGAGAATAGTCCAAATATGATGATATGATGTATCAATAATTAACAACAGAGATTGAGATATGATATGCAATGAAATGAATATGACTCAGTATGAAATTTTAATTTAAAATAAATATTTTACAGCAATATGACCTCTGTGGGTCCCAATAATACTGACACATAGCCTCAACATGATTTTTAATATGCTTTTTAGCTCAATTTCTTTAACTCATAAAATCACATGAAAAATGCCAAGATCATTTAACTACAAAATTCCACAGAAACATTTATGTCACAATTTCTACAGTGCACACCCATACGCCCGTCACCTAGCATGTGCGTCACCTCCCAATAATTTACAGAATACATATATTCAGGGTTTATACCCTCAACTCCAAGATTAGAAGAGTTACTTACCTCGAACAAGTCGAATCCAATGTCGAGTAAGCTAAACAATGCTCCAGAAATCCCATTATGCGTGTATCAATTCCCGAACGGCTCGAATCTAGTCACAATTAATTTGATTCACCCTACAAAATTTATAGGAATTAATTCCATATCAAAATACTAATATTTCCATAAAATCCGAAATTACGCCCCAAAAATCATCCGTGGGACCCACATCTCGAAATCCGCCGAAACTCACAAAATACGACAACCTATCCAATTACAAGTTAAACCATACTAATTTTACTCAAATCCTACTCCAAATCGGTATTCAAACTTGAAAAATTCGTTTTGTGACATTATAGAAATTTCTTCTATTTCTCTTGAAGATTCAATAATCTTACACCAAAAATGAAGATTAATTCATGGAATATAATCACAAGGGAGTTAAGAACACTTACCCCAAGTTGTGTGGAAAGTTTCCTCTCCTAAATCGCCCAAACCGAGCTCTAAAATTCGAAAATGGGTGAAAATGTTGAACTCTCGAATTTAAGGTTTTGCCCCAGCGATTTCCGCATATGCGGACAATATTTGCGCACCTGCGCATCCCCTTGTGCGAGAAAAATGTCGCATTTGCGGACTCCACTCGCCTGCCCAGTTTGCGCATCTGCGAGGAAACCATCGCATTTGCGAGGCCACATCTGCGAGAAAGACATCGCAGATGCGAAACTCCTCAGCTTCCAGCCATCTCGCTTCTGCGCGCAATCTTCCGCATCTGCGCTCACGCAGGTGCGGAATTTCCCTCGCACCTGCGACCAATGTCTCACAGTCCCTGCCCGCATCTGTGCTTGCCAGGCTCGCTTCTGCGAGCTCGCACCTGCGATGGAATTTCCGCAGGTGCGATTGCATCAGATGGCAGAAACTTCAGTTTTGTTTTTTCTCCTAAGTCCGAATTGATCCGTTGGCCATCCAAAACTCGCCCGAGCCCCTCGGGACCCCGTCCGAACATACCAACAAGTCATATATCAACATACCAACTTAGTCAAACCTTCGAATCACTCAAAACAACATCAAATCATCAAATTACCCTCAGATTCAAGCCTAAGAACTTCTAAATTTCCAAATTCGGCAACCAATGCCGAAACCAACCAAACCACGTCCGAATGACCTCAAATTTTGCACACACATCACAAATGACAATACGAACCTACTCCAACTTCCGGAATTCCATTCCGATCCCGATATTATATTTTTCACTGCCGACCGAAATCGCCAAATTTCCAATTTCGCCAATTCAAGCCTAATTCTACCACGGACCTCCAAATCACATTCCGGACGCATTTCTAAGTCCAAAATCACCTAGCGGAGCTAACGGAACCATCAGAATTCAAATCCGAGATCGTTTACACATAAGTCTCCGGTCACTATTTTAACTTAAGCTTTAAACCTTGGAATAAGTGTTCCAATTCCTTCAAAAACCACACTGGATCCGAACCAATTACCCCGGCAATTCACACAACCGTAAAGTACAATTTGAGAAGTAAATGGGAAAATGGGGTTGTAATACTCAAAACGACCGGTCGGGTCGTTATAGATTGATTCCACACTCTATTATAATTTGGGCTCAATAGTAGGCCCACAAATGCTCACAACAGACCTGGTGGAGGTCTGAACATGAGTATTTCCTCATGTATAATTCACGATATTTTGGAACCAACTATTAACCATTTTAGTACTTAAGTAAATCTATTGGAAGCATTAATCAACTCATATAATCAACCGTTTCACATCCTTAGTTAAAATTCATAACCAATTAATCTTTCCATTAATTCAGGGCCCCCAGTTTATGATGTAAAGTATTTTTTTAAATAACATAATAGTTTTGTAGGCAACAATGGCATTTGAACTCACACTTTCACAATGTCTAAATTCACAAACTCTTGACCTTCATACGCAATCCCAAACATAGGAATAAATAACTCATGAATATGCGTAGTTGCTTTAGGCGCGCTTTAATAATTCGTCATGGTTATGGGTACGGTTCCTATGGCATAATTTTGACACTTAATCCCAAATTCAAGTGCACGTTCGTGTGACTTGACCCCAGCTTTAACGTAATAATAAAATTTAAATATGTCGTAAATTGCGGGTGCATTTCACGCGGCGTGATTTGCGATGTGTACAAAACAATAAATGTACGATATCGTAACTTGTTTTAAGATAATCCCATAAATGCCTAAAACGAATTAAAATATATAATTAGAAGCGGTAAGAAGGCAAAAATGCACATAGGTTTAAAAAAGCAATAATCGGATAATTAAGCCAGGTATAATTGTGAAGCGATCGTGATAAAACCACAAAATCCGGGAGCGCCTTACACATTCTCTCGGGTTAACAGAATTTCTTACCCGGTCTTCTGTGATTCACAGACTTAAACATAGTCAAATTTTCTTGAATTGGGATTTGACATAAATTGTGACTTGGGACACCATAATAAATAGTTCCAAGTTACGACTCTTTAAAAAAAAAAATCTCATTTCAATAATGTCACTGAAAGTGGAAAAACTCCTTCCCCCCGTAAAAAAGAGGCGTGACAATGTTCTAATTGATCGGTTGGGTATTTGCACACATGGTGCGTTCTGTAACGACCTAATCGGTCGATTTACTTTCTAGATCCCCATTCCCCTAATTAAGACTCCCCGTATGTGCTTTTATTATTTTATGACTTGCGGGGATGGTTAGTTTGGGTTTGGAAGGGTTCGGGTTAAAATTGGATCACTTAGTTCCTTAATAGTGGCCTAAGATGGGCAAATTTGACTTGAGTCAATATTCTTAGTAAACGATCTCGGAATCGAGATTTGATGGTTCCAATAGATTCGTATGATGATTTTGAACTTAGGTGTGTGTTCAGATCGAGTTTCAGGTGACCCGGGAACGTTTCAACGCTTAATGTTGGAAGTTGGTTCATTGAAGGTTTTCTAGTTCTTTAAATTTAGTTTGGAGTAGATTTCGGTGTTATCGAAGTCCATTTGGAATTCCGAGCTTGTGAATAGTTTCATATGGTGATTTATGACTTTTACACAAAATTTGGTGTCATTCCGAGTAGTCTAAGTATGATTCGGCGCGTTCGGAGCTAGTTGAAAAGTTTGATGTTCATAAGTTGATTCAATTTGTTTTGGGGGCGATTCTTAGTTTCATTGTTTTTTTACGTGTTCTGAGGGTTCGAGCAGGTCCATATTATGTTTATGGACTTATTGGTGCAGATGGACGGGGTCTCGGGTGGCTTGGGTACGATTAGGATCGCCCGGAGCTAACTCCTAAACCACTGTTATGCTGGTTCTTGTTTCCTTCTTCGCGAACGCTGAAGTCCTCTCGCGTTCGCGATGAAGGATTTGGGGACTGGGTAATTTTGATCTTCGCGTTCGTGAAGAAAGGGTTGCATTCGCGGAGGCTTGGAACTAGTATCCTTCGCGTTCGCGAGTACCACGTCGTGTTTGCGTAGAAGTCCTGGGCATGGTCCTTGGCAACTCAGTTGCCATTCGTGTTCGTGAGTGGAGGCCCGCATTCGCGAGTGGATGCCCGCGTTCGCGACGAGAGAGCAGCTCAGTGCATCGTGTTCGCGAGTGTGTCGCCTTGGTGTGCACCAGTATTGTTTGTGAAAAAGAAGGATGGGAGTATGCGGATGTGCATTGATTACCGTCAGTTGAACAAAGTTACCATTAAGAACAAGTACCCGTTGCTGGGTATTGATGATTTGTTCGACCAGTTGCAGAGTGCCAGGGTGTTCTCTAAGATATACTTGAGATCTGGGTATCATCAGCTCAAGATTCGTGCTTCGGATGTCCCGAAGACGGCTTTCCAGACTAGATATGGCCACTATGAGTTTCTAGTGATGCCCTTCGGCTTGACCAATGCCCCGACGATGTTTATGGATTTGATGAATCGAGTGTTCATGCCATATCTTGACTCATTTGTCATTGTCTTCATTGATGACATATTCATCTACTCGCGTAGTATGGAGGAGCATGAGCAGCATTTGAAAGTTGTGCTTAGATTATGTGGCATTCTTGGGGCATGTTGTATCAGGTGAGGGTATTAAGGTAGATCCCAGGAAGATCAAGGCAGTCCAGAGTTGGCTTCATCCTACCACAGTGACCGAGATCAGGAGTTTCTTGGGGTTAGTAGGTTATTATCGTCGGTTCGTAGAGGGTTTCTCATCTATTGCGGCACCTTTGACTAGATTGACCCAGAAGGGTGCTCTGTTCCGATGGTTCGATGATTACGAGGCGAGCTTTCAGAAGCTCAAGACCGCATTGACTACAACACTGGTGTTAGTGTTGCCTTCCGGTTCAGGGATGTATACTGTGTATTGAGACTCTTCACGCATTGGCCTGGGTTTTGTATTGATGCAGGAGGGGCGAGTTATTGCATATGCTTCACGTTAGCTGAAGCCCCACGAGAAGAATTGCCCCGTACATGATTTGGAGTTGGCCGCGATAGTTCATGCTCTCAAGATCTTGAGGCATAATCTATATGGGGTGTCCTGTGAGGTTTACACCGATCATCGCAGCTTGCAGCATTTGTTTAAGCAGATGGATCTTAATTTGAGGCAGCGCAGGTGGCTTGAGTTACTGAAGGATTATGATATTACCATCCTTTACCATCCGGGCAAGGCAAATGCGGTTGCGGATGCCTTGAGAAGAAAGGACGAGAGTATGGGTAGTTTGGCATTTATTTCAGCAGAGGAGAGGCCATTGTCTTTGGACATTCAGTCCTTAGCTAACAAACTTGTGAGGTTAGATATTTCAGAGCCCAGTTAAGTTCTTGCATGTGTGGTGGCTCAGTCTTCATTATTTGAGTGGATCAAGGCTCGTCAGTACGATGATCCACACTTGCTAATTTTTAGAGAAACGGTACTACGAGGTGGTGCCAATGAGGTTACTATTGGTGAGGATGGTGTTTTGTGACTCCAGGGTGGCCTATGTGTCCCTAATGTTGATGGCTTGTGGGAGAAGATTCTACTTGAGGCACACAACTATCGGTATTCTATTCATCCAGGTGCTACGAAGATGTATCGCGACCTAAGGCAACATTATTGGTGGCGGTGGATGATGAAGGAAATAGTGGAGTATGTAGCGAGGTGTCTAAATTGCCAACAGGTTAAGTATGAGCACTAAAGGCCAGGTGGCCTACTCCAGCAGATGGTTATACCGGAGTGAAAATGGGAGCGGATCACTATGGACTTTGTAGTTGGGTTGCCGTGGACGTTGAGAAAGTTTGATGTCATTTGGGTCATTGTCGACAGGCTGACCAAGTCGGCACACTTTATTCCCGTTGTTACTATGTACTCTTCAAAGAGATTTGCCGAGATTTACATTCAGGAGATTGTCTGATTGCATGGTGTGTCTATTTCCATCATATCAGATAAAGGCCCCCAGTTCACTTTGCATTTCTGGAGAGCAGTACAGAGCGAGTTGGGCACCCGGGTTGAGCTCAGCACATCTTTTAATCCACATAATGACGGGTAGTCGAGCTGACAATTCTGATTTTGGAGGATATGCTCAGAGCGTGTGTGATTGACTTTGGAGGGCAGTGGGATCGATTATTGCCTTTGGCCGAGTTTGCTTATAACAACAGTTATCAGTCCAGCATTGAGATGGCTCCATTTGAGGCTTTATATGGTCGATGATGTCGTTCACCCTTCGAATGGTTTGAGCCCGACAGGGCTAGGTTATATGGCATTGATTTAGTGAAGGATACCTTGGAGAAGGTAAAGTTGATTCAGGAGCGATTTCGTATAGTACAATCTAGACGAAAGAGTTACGCGGATCAGAAGGCGCGTGATTTATCAATTATGGTGGGTGAGAAAGTTGTCTTGAAAGTCTTGCCGATGAAGGGTATCATGAGGTTCGGGAAGAAGGGCAAGCTGAGCCCAAGGTTTAATGGCCCATTTGAGGTGTTGAGGTGAGTTGGGGAGGTTGCTTATGAGCTTGCTTTGCCTCCCAGTCTATCGGGATTTCATCCGGTCTTCCATGTGTCTATGCTCCCGAGGTACCATGCTGATAGGTCACATGTGTTAGAGTACAACACGGTTCAGCTAGATGAGAGCTTCGGTTATGAGGAAGAGCCAATTGCTATTATTGACAGGCAGGTTCGTCACTTGAAGTCTAAGAAGATTTCTGCGGTAAAGGTTCAGTGGAGGGGTCAACCAGTCGAGGAAGCAACTTGGGAGACCGAGGAGGAAGTGAGTAGCAAATATCCACACTCATTTAGTACTCAAGGTATGATTCTAGACCCATTCGAGGATGAACGTTTGTTTAAGAGGTGGAGAATGCAGCGACCCAATTGGTTGTTTTACTTTCTAGATCCCCGTTCCCCTAATTAAGACTCCCCGTATGTGCTTTTACTATTTTATGACTTGAGGGGATGGTTGGTTTGGGTTTGGAAAGGTTTAAGTTGAAATCAAAACGATTAGTTCCTTAACAGTGGCCTAAGATGGCCAAGTTTGACTTGATTCAACATTTTTAATAAACGACCTCGGAACTGGGATTTGATAGTTCGAATAGATTCGTATGATGATTTTGGACTTGGGCGTGTTCTCGGATCGAGTTTCGGGCGATCCGGGAGCGTTTCGACGCTTAATGTTGGAAGTTGGTTCATTGAAGGTTTTCTAGTTTTTTAAATTTGATTTGTAGTATACTTCGGTGTTATCGAGTTTTGTTTGGGATTCCGAGCCTGGGGATAGTTCCATATGGTAATATATGACTTGTACGCAAAATTTGGTGTCATTCTGAGTAGTCTAAGTATGATTCGGCGCGTTTGGAGCTAGTTGGGAAGTTTGAAGTTCATAAATTCATTCAATTTGGTTTTCGGGTGCGATTCTTAGTTTTGTTATTCTTTTACATGTTCCGAGGGTTCAAGAAGGTCCGTATTATGTTTATGGACTTGTTGGATGGGATCCCTGGCTCGGGTGCATTTCGGACCGCCGGGAGCTAATTCCAAAACTGTTGTTATGCTGGTTTTGGTTTCCTTTTTTTGGGAACGCGGAAGTCCTCTCGCATTCGCGATGAAGGATTTGGGGACTGGGTGATTTTACTCTTCGCGTAGGCGAAGAAAGGGCCGCGTTCGCGGAGGCTTGGAACCAGTGGCCTTCACGTTCGCGATTGCCACGTCGCGTTCGCGATGAGAGGGCGACTCAGTGCATCGCATTCGCGAGAGTCTTCTCGCGATCACGAAGAAGACTTTCCTGCGCCTGGGAGCTTTGCCTTCGTGATCGCGAGGTTTCTTCCGCGATCGCGAAGAAGGATCAACTGGGCAGTGACTTTAATACAAATGAGACTTTGGCCATTTTATTCATTTCTCACATTTCTTGGCCAATTCTAGAGCTTCTTGGAGAGGGATTTTTACCTAGCTATTGAAGGTAAGTGATTTTTATACAATGTAAGTTAAATACATAGATTATGGGTAGACTTTAACATGTAAATTGTGAAAATTTTAGTAGTTTGTTGAAAAACCTAGGTTTTGATAAAAATGGGATTAGACCACGAAAATGGTTATGGAATTGATTGAGAATTATATATTTATGTTCGTGAGGTTATGCGAAACAATTATTTACAAAAGTTTCAGAAATCCAGGCACGTGGGCCCAGGGGCAAATTTTAAGAACCTTCCAAATTGGGTTGGGTAATTACTCTAATAGTTAAATTATGAACTTTTGTGAAATTATTGATTAGTTTGTACAACCTTTGGCTAGTTTCGGATTGTTCGGCACTGACTTGAGGCTTTTAGGGTGATTTGTGGACCGAAAAGTGGACTTGAAAATGAGTTAAGTCTCTTGCCTAACCTTGTATGAGGGAATTAACCCCATAGGTATTTAAATTATTATTTGCTACTAATTGTGGGTGCTACGTACGCACGAAGTGACGAGAGTTCATACGTAGCTAAAATTCATGTTATGTCCGGGTAGACATAGGACTTTATTATGCAATTACTTGTACTATTTGAACTCAATTTGCTAGTTTAATTGCTTGTATTAATAAGTAAAACTTGGTTACAGATTATATTAAACGGAGCGTCATTACTTAGTGATTTGGCGAAATGATTAATTATTGATGGAAATTTACATTCTTTTATGGGCTTACCTTGGAACTGTAAACACTTAAATTCGCAGTCCGAAAAGTTTTCCTTTTCTTGTGGATCGGGTCGAATGCCTCAGCAATATTTATATATATAATGTGATGCATCCATGGATTGGGCCGTACGACCTCGGTAGTATATGTACACGATGGTTACGGATCGGGCCGTACGACCTCGGCATAACGCGTGTGTGTTGTCACTAGGAGTTCGATTATACTTGATACGTCCTTCATGACTTGAGAATTTGTAAATACGTGTTGGCATTTACTTGTTGAGATTAGCATGTGATATTTGGATACTTTTAATTTGTTATTTTGTTAAAGAATCATTTAATTATTGCCTCTTATTCCATTATTGTTGTTGTATTTCGTGCCTATTTAATATTATTGCACATTATGTATAATACCCACTAGTAAGTGTCGATGTTGACCCCTCGTCACTACTTCTTCGAGGTTAGACTAGATACTTACTGGGTGCACGTTGTTTATGTACTCACGCTACACTTCTGCACATATTGTGTAAGATCTGAGGCAGGTACATCTGGAGTTCGTCCAGGTGCGCATCCGCACTGCTCGGAGGCTTAGTGATGAGCTGCTTCTCATGCTCCGTTCTGCAGCACTTGGAGCCTTCTCTTGTTATGTTTATCATTTCTGTCTATTATGTTTCAGACAGTAGTTTTAGGGAGTTTTGTATATTCTACTAGATGCTCGTGCACTTGTAACACCGGGTTTTGAGAATTCTAGTAGACACTCATGGTCTTGATTATTTAATTCACTATCTTACTCTCATGTTTTGTGTATGTTTTACATTACTACGCTCACTTACTATTTGTTTCTTTAATAAATAAAAATCAATGACTTTGGAATATTAAAATGAGCAATTAAATGGATATTTCACCGTTGGCTTGCCTAGCGGCGACGTTGGGAACCATCACGACCTATAGTGGGATTTGGCTCATGACATGTTTTGTCTGGGTCTTGTGGTAAAATTTGAGCGAGATGGTTCTTGAGGCGTTGAATGGTTGATTGCACCTTGGTTATGGCCTTTCCGGGTTGTGGTATATTGTGATATTCGTTTCTCCATGGTTATGGTCATGCACTTTGTGTATTTGATGTTGATTTGCATATGGTTGTTGATTTTGAGCATTATGACTCGAGGTATTTCATGTGAACCGGTGTTCTGATTGGGTCACGCATTGCAGACAGAGTTATGTTGGGATATAATCCTTTGGGTTGATTTCGTGTGTCATAATTCTCCCCATATGATGGGTTTAAAGAGTTATGCTCATGGTGGTACCTGTTGATCTTGTGGGACGGTTCTCCCATTTGAGTCATTTTCCATGTTTGAGTTGTTGCTTATTGGTGCACGAATTGCACGGTTTGTGGCTTTAGGTTGTACTAGTGTAGCATGTCACTAGAGCAACTGTAATTGAAGGGATGATGTCATTGGACCTGGAATGGGTGCTATCAGATTTGATTATGGTATATTTGGAAGGATAATGTCACTAATCGGCTTAGAATTTGGCTATGGTTCTTATCGGACGAGAATAAGCTCCATGACTTGTTGATCTGATGAGTGGTTATGAGTTACTGCATGTTTCATTCACCATTGGCACTGTATTAAGGTTTTAAATAAGGTTTTAGTTGATATGAGGTTTGTTACCGGTACCAGATTTGTTTTTGGGTAGCTATTGTTGTCAGAAGTTATCGCTGTGAGTATCTCAATTATGTGGTATATCACGTGATTACATCTTGGTTAATGGTTATGGCTTGATAAAGCTTGTTCAGACTTATACAACGTGTAGATGCGAGTTTCGGGTCATGTAATGAATTCCAGATGTTGGAAATTGGGTTCCAAGATTTATGGACTAAATTTGAAGGAAGAATCTTCAGTTATGTTAAGTTGACAAACTTATATGGATTGGGGTGACATGGATCACCCCCGGGTATGTACATGGTAAGGTCACACAATGATTTGATGTCTTTGGAATGACTCTTGGCACGTTCGAGGATGAACATATGCTTAAGTGGTAGAGAATGTAATGATCCGACCAGTCGTTTTGAGCGTTTGCATTTCGTACGATGGTTCAAGGGAATGAGTAGTTTCGTATGATATATTATGACTTGCGTGTATCGTCGGTTTTGGTTTTCGGGTGATACGAAATTGATTTGGAAGAATGGTTCTCATTTTAGAAGCTTTAAGTTGGAAGAGTTGACCAAGTTTGACTTTTGTATATTTGATCGCGGATTAGAGTTTTGATGGTTCCGTTCAGTCCGAATGGTGATTTTGGACATGGGTGTATGCTCGAATTTGCATTTGGATGTTTTGATAGGCGTTGTGAATCGCGATCAGAGAAACCATTCTCAGTAATGACCTGACCGGTCATTTTGAGAATTAGCGTTCCGTTCGGTGGCTTAAAGTCTCGAGTAGCTTTGTATTGTGTATCATAACTTGCGTGTGTGGCCAGGTTCAGTTTTTTGATGATTCGGGATTGATTTGGAAAAATGATTCTTGTTTTAAAAGTTTAAGTGGCAAGAGTTGACCGGAGTTTGACTTTTATGTAGAAGACTCTGGAATGGTGTTTTGATGATTCCAATAGGTTCGTATGGTGATTTTGGACATAGGCGTATGTCCGGATTTGGATTTGGAGGTCCGTAGGTTGATTTGTTGCATTTTGGCGAAAGTTGATAATTTGAAGGTTTGGATTGTTCATAAGTTTGACCAAGAGTTGACTTTTATGTCATCGGGTTTGGATTGTTGTTCCAGGAGTTGGAATTGGTTCGATATGTCATTTGGAACTTGTATACAAAATTTGGATTCATTCTGGATTGGTTAGGCTTGAATCAGATGCTTTGTTCGATGTTTCAAGTTAATGAACTTAAGAGATAGATTTTGATCGACGATTCGTGGTTTTGATGTTATTATGTGTTATTTGAGGTCTCGTGCAGGTTCGCAATATATTTTGGGACTTGTTGGCATATTCGGACGGGGTCCAGAGAGCCTCGAGTGAGTTTCGACGTGATTTCGGACCATTTGTAGGCCATTTTGTAGTTGCTGATTTTTGGCCACAGGGGTGTGCATCGCGATCGCGGGCTTTTGGTCACGTTCGTGAAGAGCAAATTGCTGTCTCGGCACTGTGAATTGCGATTGCGGAAGCTTTTTTGCGATCACATAGAAGAAATTTCTACTGCCACAGGATTGACTTTGGAAGCTTATATCTAGCAATCTATAGGGAAATTGGAGATGATCCAAAAAATGAAAGTTGTAGCCCTTTGTGTCTAGTTTTGAGAAAATCAAACCGTTTGTCATTTGGAGTTTTGTACAAAAAGTTATGGCCATTATTCTAGAGGTTGTCTGCAAGAGTTGGGCAAGCTTGTTGAAATTTGTTCATGGCGATCGCCGGAACATGGCCGCAATCGCGAATGGTAAAAACTGAGATGAATTTTTTTTTGAATCGCGATCGCGAGGTTGGAGACCGCGATCGTAAAGAAGGACCCCTAGTAGTGCATTAAAACATCAAATTTCAGGATTTTTGAGTTCATTTTCTTAACTGTTTGAGTTAGAGAGCTCGGTTTTGGGCGATGTTTGAGGGGTTCTTCACGATTTGCATTGGGGTAAGTGTTCTTGACCCGGATTTGATTATATTTCATGATTCTATCTTTGTTTTTTCATTAAATTAGTGATTTGAATTGGAAAAAAATGAGAATTTGTGTAAAAACTTTCAAAAATGTAAAATGATAATTTGAAAGCCGATTTGATGTCAGAATTGGATAATTTTGGTATGGTTGGACTCATATCAGAATAAGTGTTCGGAATTTATGAATTTTGTCGAGTTTCGAGGTACGGGCCCGGGTTGACTTTTCAATTTTCATTAAAGATCGAAGCTTTATTATCCGAAATTATTTCCTATGATTTGTATTTATGATATTAAGTTATTTGGCTAGATTTGAGCCGTCCGGAGATTGTTTCACACGAGAAGGTCATATTAGAGTATTGATTTGGCTTTTTTGAAGTAAGTATCTTGCCTAACTTTGTGTGGGGGAACTACCCCTTAGGATTTGAGTTGTTTATGCTATTTGTGTTATGTGAAAGCCGTGTACGCGAGGTGACGAGTGCGTACTCGAGCTTATATGTGGAAATTAACCGGTTTAGACTCTTAGGCTTCTTTCATGTATTTATGTGGAACTGTTAGCACATGTTATATCTTTTATTCGTCATGTTTACTATCACGTGCTTTATTTGAAGTTGTCGTTACATGTCACGTCCTTTACTTGTCAAGTTTACTCTTATATGCTTTATTTGAAGTTGTTACCTCTTTTATCGTTATGTGACTTCTTTTATTGTTGAGTTACTGTTAATTGAAATTGTTGTCACGTGATATCCTTTTTGTTGATCGGGTTATTCTCATGCATTTAGACGTAGTTGCTAGTTCGTGCCATCTCTTTCATTGTTAGCCTATTTCGTACACTAGAATCCGAAGTTTGCCATTTCATGGAAATACTTTCATTATCGAGTTTATCCTTAAGAAATTAATTGGATTTGAAGTTATTGAAAGTCATTAATCTATTTTAATTGAAGTTGTGTTTAAAGAGGGTGTTGCTCATAGTTGAGTTACTTTCCCGTTCATTTTGTTGTTATTGAGATTCTGTACATGTTGTGTTTGAGCCGTGGGCTATTTATTGTGGAAATATTGATATTGTTAGTTCTTTTAGAAAGGTTGTGGCTGATAGGCACTTGTGGTACGAGTTGATGTGTCGTGTTGTTGTGATGTTAGCACATGTGAATTGTTGTGTGGATTGGTTGTTGTTATGAAGAGCATAAGGGTGACATCTCACTATTGTTGTTATGCGAGGCATAAGGGTGGCATATCGCTGTTGTTGATTGTGTGGAGTGATACAGGTGGGTATTGTGTTATTGTCCGGGCGGAGCGATAAGTATGGCTATTATGCGGAGTGATACGGGTGGCTAATGATATTATCAGGGCAGAGTGATACGGGTGGCTAATTATATTGTCAGGGCGGAGTGATACGGGTGGCTATCAGAGAGATAAGGGTGGAAATGTTAGGGATGATGTGTGATGGCCTAGAGGCATTATGTTGACGATATTCGTGTGTTAGTGTGATTCTACTTGTGTATGTCATACACCTTACGTGACTTGTTATGTTGCTTTCAATGAGATACTCGATGTATTTGATATTACTTGTTGACTTGGGCTGTAATTGTACAATCGCACAAGCATACATCGTAGCATGCCACTTATACTAGTTCCGGAGTACGAAACATAACATTAATTGATCATGCCCATGTATTCTTGTATTTTCTGCTTCATTGTGATATTGAGTATGTGACCATGCCGGGCAGATTGTGATATTAAGCCTGTGACCATGCCGGGCGGATTGTGATAGTGAGCATGTGACCACACCGGGCGGATTGTGATTGTGAGCCTTTGATCATGCCGGGCGGATTGAAATATTGGCACGTGAGTTGTCCGTGCGTTTGTGATTAGACATGTGGTCACAAGGTGCCGTGAGCATATTGTTTGTGGGTTGAGACTCGTGACTTGTGATTATGAGATAAGGTATCTCAAAGTAATTTGTTGTGAGACTTGTGTTAGAACGACTTGATTAGTTGGTTGCCATTTGTTTCCCTTTTATGTTTCCGCTGGTACTTTAACGATGTTCTTATTACCTTACTATTTATATCACATGTTGATTCTTGTTGTCATTTACTGATTCCTGCTTTCATTATTAGCTTTATACTTTTATACTGCACATGTTATTTTGACTAGTAGGTGTCTTGACTTGTATCTCGTCACTACTCCACTGAGGTTAGTCTTAATACTTACTGGTTCCGACCGTGGTGTATTCATACTACACTTCTGTATATTTTTTGTGCAGATCCAGGTATTGGAGATATAGAACTCAGGCAGAGTTAGCTTATTGATCGCGAGGATTCAAGGCATAGCTGCTTGGTCATCATAGTCCTTTGGAGTCCTTTCCATTCATTGTACTGTCAACTTGTTATTTGAATAGTATTGTATTTCGATCTTTTCATGCATTCAGCTAGAGTTCGTGACTTTGTATTACCTAGTCTTGGGAGGTTGTAGTGATTATTGCCGTGTAGGCTTATTTCATATTTATTCGTTATTTATATAAATCTCTTATTTAAAATATCATTTAAATTGGCTTATTTGTTGTAAGTAATCGACTTACCTAGTCTTAGAAACTAGGTGCCATCACGACGCCTAAGGTGTGATTTTGGGTCATGATCCAAAAATGAAAGTTGTAGCCCTTTGTGTCTAGTTTTCAGAAATTGAAATCGATTATCATTTGGAGTTTTGTACAAAACGTTATAGCCATTAAACTAGAGGCTGTCTGGAAGAGTTGGGCAAGCTTGTTAGAATTTGTTCATCGCGATCGCGGGGACATGACCGTGATCGCGAAGTGTAAACACTATGCTGGATTTTGTTTTTAATCGTGATCGCAAGTTTGGAGACTGCGATCGCAAAGAAGGACCACTAGGAGTGCATTAAAACTTCCAATTTCGGGATTTTGAGTTCATTTTCTCCACTTTTTGAGTTCATAGAGCACAAGTAAGGCGATATTTGGAGGAGATAAACACCCAAATCATGATGCTAAGTAATTTTATCTTTGTTTTGATTATATATTTTATTTTTCCATGGATTATTACACCTAAATCATGGATTTGAAGAGACGAAATTGAGCGATTTTTGACTTGAACTTAAGAGAATGAATCTTGGGGTTTTGAACATGAAGTTGAGGTCATATTTGGATGAAATAATATGGTTAGACTCGTATTCGAATGGGTTGTCAAAATTTGTGAGTTTTGTCGGGTTCTGAGATGCGGCCCCGGGTTGACCTGTTGGTTGAATTTGAGTTTTTGATTAAAGATTCGACCTTTATCGATTGGGTTTGTGCCCCATGGAATTATTTGATGTTTTTGAGTTGCTTTTTGGCTAGTTTTGAGCCGTTCGGAGGTCGATACGTGCGAGATGGTATTTCTAGAGTGTTGTTTGGCATTCTCAGTGATTGTTTTGGCTTGTTTGAGGTAAGTATCTTATTTAAACTTGGTTGAGGCACTAGTTGCTTGGATTATTTGTGATAGCTACTTGCTACGGGTGCGCATATGTGTGGGGTTTGAGCCCATGTGCGAGCACCGGGGTATTTATCCATGCTTGGGGTAGTTCTTAGACTATGATATGCCTAGAATTGTCCGTTAAGCTTTAAACTATAATGTTTCTCATATTTGTAACATTGTTGTGAACTATTTGAGCCATGTTTGAGGTTACGAATAGGCTAATTCCCTGAATAAGCTTGGTAATTGCTATTTCTTTGATGAAATTGCTGATTTGACCTATGATAGCACACTTTGCATGCCTACATCTGATATTTATGCTTCATATATATGTGTTCGTGTATACTTGCTTGTGTGTGATATGATTTGGACAGGATTTCTGTGACCATGCCGGGCGGATTGTGTTGTTATGCTTGTGACCATGCCGGGAGGATTGTGATATAGCATGTGACCATGCCGGACTGGTAGCACGTTGAATTGGCCGTGCTTGCATGTGGATAAGGATCTATCCCCCTAGGGTCACCCTCTCATGTTTCTCTCTTGATGGTGAACACGCAAATTTTGAGAAACCGACAAGTTTCTAGTTGATGTGAGCTCTAGGAGACATGGTTACTATTATTTGGATCGGGTTGCATGCCGCCATAGGCCTTATTGGCTTATTGTTATTTGGATCAGGTTGCGCGCCACAACAGACTGATATTTGATTATTGCATTTCATCTTTACTTGCAATTTCCTTGTCTGTTTACCCGATTTACTTGCATATCTTCTTTATATGCTAGTTTGTTGACTGAGTAGAACACTTTAAATAAGGAATTGTAAGCACCAAGGTGGTTTTACATAAGGTTTCCTAATTTGATCATATATCTATTTTATACTTGTTGAAATTATGAACTGCATAGGTGATAGCGAGTATCATTTATAATTCTTACTTCTATTACCTCGCCGAGGTTAGTTATGATACTTATTGAGTACATGAGATCGGTTGTACTAATGCTATACTTCTGCACTTTGCGTGCATATCTTGGAGTTAGTGCTGATGTGCATGGCGGGAGCTGGCATTGTAGATGTACCGCATTCCAGTTATGGCTATCACTTGTTCTTGATAGCTTTAGTTTCGAGTACTGTTCATGTATATTCCAAACAGTTGTTGCAATTATTTTATTTCATTTTTGTAAATCTAAGTCTTAGTGGCTCATGACTTGTACTACCAGTCCTTGGGTTGTTGTATAAAAATTCAGTTAATTCAACATTTATTTCCAAGTAATCTTATTTGGATTTTGTTGTTGTTAATTGACTTACCTAGCGAGTTGAGTTAGGTGCCATCACGACTAGTTTGATTTTGGGTTGTGACAAAAATAAGACAGGATGACAGAGTCTATAGTCAAGTGAAGGAAAAGACAAGAGTTGACATGATTTGAGACTACAAAAGAGTATAAGCCATAAAGTCATATCCTCACTTCGAGAAATGAGAAATGAGTTGGTGACTCCAACGTGATTACCAAAAGGCTAAGTTAGAACACTAGAGTAATAGAAATCAGTAGGGACTAGTAAACAAGATAAACCGAACATGAATTAGGGACAGGAGGATTCAATAATAGTCGACATCGTGAGAATTTCAGAGACCGCGTTCCGATAATAGTATAATGGACAACGGAAGAATAACCTAGGTCATTCATGAAAATGCCTTTCTTTAGCAAGCGCTATGAGCAAAGTTAATCTTAAGGGACTAAGTGTGCAAGTTACACTAAGTGTCACCCTCGTGCAAAAGAAATTTAGTTATCCCTGGTACCGAAGGGTTACCGCAAGGTGAGTAAGGGTCATTGAAAATGTGAAAAGGAATCGAAGATAAAGAGGTATAACATATACAGGTAAAACTTCATAGCATGTTAGTACTCCCCTAAAGGGGGGAAGATGGCGTGATATGGTGTTAAGTCAGAGTTAAGTGGTTCAGGTGAATATAGAATGGTAAAGGAATAATGTTGTAAGAAGGCGAAAGGAATGAGATTGCATTATTCAGATCCTATAGATATGTTACAACTCCAGAATGTTATGCAAGCACGACGCCGTGATAGTCAGTAAGAGTTATCGGCCAAGATATTAATTGATAAATAAGTGCGAATAGACACTTGATACATAAGGAGCCAACACGAGAGTTAAGTTAAGACAAAAGACATAACCCAAGAGAGGTTACACATAATATAGATATCAGAATGGGCCAATGAGTAGTTAGTAGTTTATTGAGAAAGAGCCTAGTTATGGATAGACAAGAGGTCATAGATAAATCAGCAGATCATGAAAGGTAAACATAGTGAACCCCAACTTAGGGAATTCAGTCTCGCTGGTACGAGATCGTAATCCTTGAAAAATATTCATATAAGAGTTAAGGTAGTTAAAGTTACCCTTACGCAAATAAAAGAGAGTCCCACAGAGGAGATAATAAAAATTTGAGTTTGGAAGTAACCCTACGAGCACAAGGGCACGGAGGTAAGTAACTAAGGACAATTATAGGCAAGTAAGAATATCGAAAATTATGTCGGGGTATACTATGTAATAAGCTCGCAGCTTTCCAAAAGTTAGAGGGTCTCCCCCAAGTACTACAACGAAAGACTAGCTGAGGAAATAAGGAAGAAGACTTTGACCTAAGTATAGCAACATGAATTCAATATTATAGAAGAAATGATCTTGTACCAACGGCCTCATTAGAACATTTTATGCACTCCATAAGAAAGTGGCACCTATCGTGACTAATGAATGTGAAGTAAAATCAAAAGTAATACTCAAGATCATATGAGTTGCGCAAAATTTCAGTATGTGTGGGCACTAAGATAAGCGAAGTATTCATGTAACAAGTGACATAACGACCAGAAAAAGTAATTTCTTACGTTTAAAGACAGCTGAGAAGGCAGAAAAGGAATTATTGGATCTATGACCCAGAGTTAGTTACGTTATAAACACACTTAAGATTTTAGAGTATTATCCATGCAACATATATGTTGATATTCTTACAGCTATAGGATACTTCCGTAAATCATTAAAAGAAAGAATTGAGTCCACGTCACAGACAAAGGCTTGAACTTTTAGAAGATTATGACATGGATGTTCCATAGCGTCCACAAAAAGTTAATGTAATAACTAATACCCTGAGCCGCAGATTGGAAGACAACTTAAGTCTACTTAAAGGCTGAGAGAGAAGAGAAAGCTCAAGAGTTACATCAGCTAAGTAAATCAGGAGTCCGATTATTATACTCAGATGATTATATAAATCATGACTCAGAACGTTTGGGAATCACTCTTAATAGCAAAAGTACAAGAGAGATAGTACAATGGCCATATTCTATAACAACTCTATGATAAAGCCAGTTAGAAGAGTACCAACCTTGGAGTAACAAAAGATGGAATGGATATGACATGATGAGTATGTGCCCCCACTATTGCAGGACTCCGAGACATAACCAGGGCGAGGGGGCATCATTTTTAACATTTGATTAAAGAACACAAATGACAACATCGTCATAATCTAGAATACTGCAGAAATAAGATGACATGATCTGAGACGAGCCACATTATGTGGTCGTTATTTCAAAGATGACCGCGGACTATAAAGTATAACATGGACGAATGATTCTCCAGATTGACTGTTCAGTTCAAAAGTGTCTGTTAGGACAAGCTATGCTAAAAAATAGAAATGTGTCAGCTTTTACAAAAGCACCACAATTAAAAAGATCAAGAAGTGAGTGAGCTAAGATGACAAGTCAAGTACAAATTTTAACGAGATCGGGGATAAGTCAGGAGGCTAGAATACGAGGTTGAGAAGTTGAAGCCTATCATAAATCACTCACTCCTTAAGAGGATAAGAAATATATGTATATCTCTATAAAAGGTATGATAGAAGGGTTGAATAGCAATGTTACAAGTACCAAGCTGATAACTAAGCTTAAGAAAAGTAAAGCGAGAATTATAAGAGCCAAGGTGAGGATCGTATTTGGTTCTAAGAGCACCGAAATAAAAATTATATGATCGCTAAGGTTGTAGGAATAACAATTCCTAAAGTAAAAATGTATGGAAGTCATAAACGACTAAGTATTCCTAAAGATGTCGCCTACGAAAGGCTTTACGAGATCTGGTAAGAAGGGCAAGTTAAGCCCGAGATATATGGAGCATGACGAGCGCAAAAGACACACTTAAATTATACTCGCTAATCAAATATAGTATAGTATAATATCGTATCCACATGGATTGGATTTAAATAGTGTTCTCATAGTTTCTAGGTTGGGTGCTATCCAAGATGATCAACAGTTGAGATTTATAAGATTTCTAACGAAAATTAACTAAGAATCTAAAGCTATTGACTAATGACAATCGAAACAAAGAATAAGCAAGAAAGTTATCAATGGAGAAGATAGGGTTTTGATAGGATATGTGCAAGATAATTGTTCGGGATCTAACTATAGATAATTCACATCTAATTTTCAAGTGAGTCTCTCAAATTCACTCAATTATTAGTTCAAATGTTTAGCAAAAACTCCTCTCTCGATTAAGTTTTAACCTCACAAGATGAACCAATTTAAGCACATGAAGATATGCAAGAATGCATAATGGATTGGTCTTTAGAAAAACCTCTTTCTGTTATTCTCCTAACTAGGTTTAATCAATGATTCAACTTGCCTCTTTCGATTACTTAGAAGAATTTGTGAACTCAACCAACAATATAATGCAAAGATATCACAAGTTATGCCTCTCTCGATTACATGAACTAGTGAATATAGATGCAACAATTAAATCATCCAAAAACGCTTCAATACATAAAACTATAGTTATAATCCACAAACAATCATCACTACACCAAATCCATCAAACCCTAAAGGTAACTAATCCATAGATATGGAGCAATTCATCACAAATAAAATTAAAGTATAGGAAAACATAAATTCAATCCAAACTCGGGTCTTGAGTGAGGAAAGAATGATGAAATACTTGTGCTTTTGTTCTTCCAGCTCCTCCTTAGCCTCCTTGGGTCGAATATGTGTCAAAAGTCTAGAAAATAACGTTTTCCCATGTATTTATACCAAGTAGGGTCGGGCCCAGATGAAACCACCTTCTCCTAGCCTAAATAGGATATTTACTCTGTAACAACTACACAGGCGCACCGCATGGGGCAACGAGCCATGTGGGGGCATTAGTTGGGAAATTCAGAGAGATAACAATTTGACAGACAATAGGAAATGGGCAACCACGACACCCCACATGCCGAGACAGTGGGGTTTTCTCAGAGTACGACACAAACTTTGCTTTTTGACGTCTAGACTTGGTCCTCGACCCCCGAACACGAACCCATCTTAATCCCTTGGGCGTTTACTCAGACTTCAAAGCTCCAAATCGCTCGAATTCATTCCATAACATCTACATAGCTCAGAATCATTCCTACAGGGCATAAAACACACAATAAGTGCAAAACACTATCAATTAAAGCTCAAACACAAATAAAGTGCAGTGAATTAGAGTGCAATAAGCGACTAAAATACGAGATTATAGCCTACCATCAACACCCCACACTTAAACCATTGCCAGTCCTCGAGCAATCAAACTACACTTCATATAGACACTACCTTTTTCAACAACTCTCATAACTCATCACACCAAGAATATTCAAAACAGATTAAGCACAATACCGTAACATCCTTGCCTCAAGATTTGAGTCAAAAGCACCACGAATTATTTATACCCCACTCACTTACTCTAATATAGAGGTCAATGACATTACCTTTACTTCATGAATCAAGTGTCCTCACACAACAATAGAGAGTAGTTCTGCACATAATCAAATTTAAGAACAATTAGGAACTCAAGATAGAAAGAATTCACTCACTCTCAGAAACAACATTCATATTCCACAAAAGACGTACCATAGGCTTTCTCGTAGTGTACTACTCTACTAATTGAGCTCATTCAGTTAAGGATCAAGTAGGACTTTAATTAGTTGTAATGTAGGATGTGGGATGGGTATGATATATTTAGATATAAGAGTGACTACACCTCCCTAAGAACTTTAATACAAACATTTAACCATTCAAAATCCCACACTTATGTCAAACCATACTCCACCTTCACATCAATATACATTAACACCCTACTTCTTTAAGCACAATTACATTAAGTTACCACTATCAAGGAACATTTTTCACACTCATACACTTATTTTTTTCTTTGTTTTCCAATTCAAGTGGCCCTTACTTTTTCAACACATTGCATATTTCTCCTTAGTTCAATAGTTCCACTCAAAAGCCAAACCAACCACCCCACACTTTGACTTTTACAAAGTTCATAATAATTTCAAGTACTCACAAGAGGTACAAGGTTCAAACATATAGTCAATTCAAACAGATGGATAAGACTTGTAATATGGTTGCCAAAGAAACGGGATTACAGGCTCAACGGGGTTAACTAAGATACATAACGATTAGGTAGGTAAAAGCATATAACTGGCTCAATAAAGAAATGCCTATATCACTTCCAAGACTGAATAAAACTACTATTTCGCTTTGCAAACACACGGGGCAAGTTCTAGACATCAAATGCAATGCACAAAATACACAAAACTTCACACACACATGGCACATAAATCACTCAGTATTGGACTACCCAGACACTCTAGTCAAAGCAGTTAAGCAAAGTTAAGATCATACAATTTAAGGTACTTATACAAGAGTCAAAAACTGAGCCTAAGCGTCACAACTAAAGCACTTACTATTCTCAAGGGATAATAAAGTTAAGATATATTACCTTCAATGCAATTCATAGCACAAGGTTTCCTACTCCTAAAAAAATAAAAACTAACTACACACGGTTCAAACAAAACCCTTGGAAAAGAACCGCGACACAAAAAAACTAAGGGGGAATTATTACACTACCAACAAAAGAAAATCTTTTTGTCTTTTTCCTTCGACTTTAATCCCTCAAGAAACCTATCGAATAATATCCATCGTCAAGAAAAATCAAATTTTTTAAATTTTTTTAATGTTTTTTCCATTTTTTTCTATCTCTAACTACTAAAACTAACAAAACAAAAACAAAAAACTAATATACATGCATACATACAAAATATCCCCCACCCCACACTTTAAGTTGTGGCATGTCCCCATGACACAAAATTAAAAAGCATAAGGTAGAGAAAACTTCCGTAAACATCTAGTCGGGGTCTAAGTCGAAGTCATGCTCCATTCCTCGCGCACGAACTAATGCAGACATCCATGCAGACAGCTTCTTCTCAGCCTTTTTGGGGTACACCCCACACCTATCTTTCACACTCACCGCAGCCTTCTCTTTCGCGCCCTTCACTTTCCACTCAACACTTGCAACTGGTTTTCCTTTTTGCACCCCTTTTCTACATCTATCTTGAATGGCATAGTCTCCTCACCCACTCTAAGCATAAGTTTTCTCTCATGTATATCCAATATCGCTCTACCCATTGCTAAGAATGGTCTTCCTAGGATAAGGGGGACCTCTTAGTTTTCCTCCATTTTCACCACTATATAATCCACAGGAAATACGAACTTATCCACCGAACTAACACATCTTTCACTACCCCCTCGGGTATAAGAGTTGTTTGGTCTGCCAGCTGCAAAGATATTGGTGCAGACCTTATCTCTCCGATCTCTTTCTCTAGCTTCCTATAAATAGATAGAGGCATTAAATTAATTGAGGCACCAGAATCACATAAAGTCTTATCAAAATTAATAGAGCCTAAAGAGGAAGGTATAGTAAAACTCCCTAGATCTCCACATTTTTGTGGGAGTTTATTTTGCAATATTGCGCTGCAATGCTCTGTGAGCTTGACCATTGAGGTCTCTTCTATCATCCTCTTCTTTGTAAGGATATCCTTTAAGAATTTAGCATAAGAAGGCATTTGTGAGAGCACTTTCGTGAATGGTAAGTTTATACGAACATGTTTCAGCATATCTAGAAATCTCTCAAATTGCTCGTCCAGCTTTTCTCTATATAGCTTTTGAGGGAAAGGTATCATAGGCATATGCTTGCTCTCCTCATGTTCCTCCCTTCTCGATTTTTTTCCCTTCTTCTTTATCTCAACTTTCATTTGGCCTTTCTTCTTTCTTATCATCATCATTTTTCAGCTGCTCCCCACTTTCTTTTTCAAGTATCACATCTTTTTGGATCGGGGTGGGATCTTTCAACACTTGCCCACTTCTCAAGGTTACAACTTTTATTTTTTCTTTGGGATTTCTTTTAGTATCAGCAGGGAGAGTTCTTGGAACCCTCTTAGATAATATTGTTGCAATTTGTCCCACTTGCTTCTGTAAATTTCGAATTGCTTCCCCTTGTACTTCAAATCTTTCATCGGTTTTCACAATTAAGGCCTTCATGAGATCTTCTAGACCAGGCTGATTGGGCTGTTGAGGTTGAAATTACTGCCCCGGCTGATTCATAAAACCAGGAGCTCTTTGTCCCTGAAATCTGGGGTTGTTTTGTTACCATGCATTTGCGGTACCCCTAGGTGAACTCCAAGAAAAACTAGGGTGCTTTTGACCTATTGCATTAAAGTTGTAATTTCCCACAGCATTTACTTCCTCAATTGAGGCTTGACACTCATGAGTAGTGTGTCCTCTTCCACATATATCACAGGCTGCATGAGGCTCACTTTGTATTGTACCCAATGTCAGCTTCCTTATTTCTTTAGCCATAGCATCAAGCTATACCTGCACAAATATGTTAGCATCAACTTGGTGAACACCAGTTGATCTTCTTCTTTCAGCACACTCAGAGGGCCACTAATTTGCATCTTCAGATAACTCATCAATAATTGTAACTATCTCCTTTGGGGTCTTCTTCATCAAAGGGCCTCCAGCTGCGTTGCTCAATGTTCTACGCGAGCCCGGTGTCAATCTATCCCAAAAGTCCTGGAGTTGCTTCCAGAATTCAATTCCACTATGTTGACACTTTCGAACTATCTCCTTAAACCTCTCCCATGCCTCAAAAGTAGTCTCGGTCTCTTTCTGGCAGAAGTTATGGATTTCTATTCTAAACTTGCCCGTTTTATATGAAGAGAAATATTTATCAAGGAATTTTCTGATCATCTCCTCCCATGTTCTGATCGATCCCTTGGGCAAGCTTCGAAGCCACTGATTTGCATCTTTTTTGAGTCTGAAAAGGAATGCCCTTAAGTACACTGCATCTTGTGACACACCATTGTATTGAAAGGTGTTCATAATCTCCTCGAAGTCTATTAGATGTGTGTTTGGATCATCGTTCATCTTCCCTCTGAAGACACAATAATTCTGAAGGGTTTGAAGCAAACATTGCTTCAATTCAAAAAATTTAGCTATAATTGGAGATGGTCTCACACTTGATAAGCCTTGATTGTAGACTGGTCTAGCATAATCGCCCAATTATCTCCAAGGCATATGAGCTATATTTTCAAACTGGTCTGCAGCCAAGAGTTGATTTTGAGCAATTCTCCGACCCCTCTCTTCTTCATAGATAATCTGTGCTACTCTGATAGCAGCTTCTTCAGCATCCCGTGCAGCTTTTTCTAGTTGTTGGGCTGCCTCTCTTGCAGCCAAATCTACATTATCATCACCGTTCCCAGCCATGGTTTCTTTGGTTGAGGATTGCCCAACCTTTTCTAACGTCTCAGTGAGATTTCTTTTCTTTCTCAGTTGTCGTAGTTGTTCTTCTATCTCTAGCGTGTATGGTATCACTTCTTTTGCAGAAGCTCGAGTCATGCACCAATCTTAACCTGTAACCTGCGCACAACCAAAAAAACAAAATGTAAAAAGAGAAAATAGAAATAAAAAGAAAAAATTCTTGAATTAGCACTACAAACTATTTCAAACATTATTGATTGCCAATCCCCGGCAACGACGCCAAAATTTGACGAGCGCAAAACACACACTTAAATTATGTCGCTAATCAAATATAGTATAGTATTATATCGTATCGACAAGGATTGGATTTAAACAGTGTTCTCGTAGTTTCTAGCTTGGGTGCCATCCATGATGATCAACATTTGAGATTTATAAGATTTCTAACGAAAATTAACTAAGAATCTAAAGCTATTGACTAATGACAATCGAAACAAGGAATAAGCAAGAAAGTTATCAGTGGGAGAAGATAGGGTTTTGATAGGATAGGCGCAAGATAATTTTTTAGGATCTAACTCTAGATAATTCACTTCTAATGTTCAAGTGAGTCTCTCGAATTCACTCAATTATTTGTTCAAACGTTCAACAAAAACTCCTCTCTCGATTAAGTCTTAACCTCACAAGATGAATCAATTTAAGCACGTGAAGATAGGCAAGAATGCGTAATGGATTGGTCTTAAGGAAAACCTCTTTCGATTATTATAGCCTCTTTCGATTACTTAGAAGAATCTATGAACTCAACCAATAATATAATGCAAAGATATCACAAGTTATGCCTCTCTCGATTACATGAACTAGTGAATATAGATGCAATAATTAAATCATCAAAACATGCTTCAATACATAAAACTAGAGTTATAATCTACATACAATCATCACTACACCAAATCCATCAAATAGTAAAGGTAACTACTCCATAGATATGGAGCAATTCATCACCAATAAAATTAAAGTATAGGAAAACATAAATTCAATCCAAACTTGGGTCTTGAGTGAGGAAAGAATGATGAAATTCTTGTGCTTTTATTCTTCCAACTCCTCCTTAGCCTCTTTGGGTCGAATATGTGTCAAAAGTCTGGAAAATAACATTTTTCTATGTATTTATACTAAGTAGGATCGGCCCCAGACGAAACCACCTTCTCCTAGCCAAAATAGGATATTTACTATGTAAAAACTACACAGGCGCGCCGCATGGGGCGACGCGCCATGCGGGGCATTAGTGGGGAAATTCAGAGAGCTAACAATTTGACAGACATCATGAAATGGGCAGCCGTGGCGCCCCACACGCCGCCCCATGCACTGCAGTAGTGGGGTTTTCTCATAGTATGGCTCAAACTTTGATTTTTAATCTCCAGACTTGGTCCTCGAGCCCCGAACACAATCTCGTCTTAATTACTTGGGATTTTACTCATACTTCAATGACCCAAATCACTCGAATTCATTCCATAACATCCACATAGCTCGGAATCACTCCTACAAGGCATAAAACACACAATATGTGCAAAACACTATCAATTAAAGCTCAAACACAAATAAAGTGCAGTGAATTAGAGTGCCATAAGCCACTAAAATACGATATTATAGCCTACCATCAGGGCCTTACAGAGTCATTCGATGAATAAGAAGTGTAGTTTATGAGCTTGAATTGCCTCTTGAGTTTTATTCAGTCAATTATCCATGCTATAGAATTGCATTGGAGACCTTTCTCGGGTTGTCCCAGTAGATGACATTTAGATTACAGAGGATCTATCCTACGAGGAGATTCCAGTGGCTATTTTAAATCAAAAGATCCGTAAGTTGAATACCAAAATTGTAGCATCCATGAAGGTATTATGGAGAAATAAGACTATTGAAGAAATGACGTGGGAGGCTGCAGAGGAGATGGAATATGAATACCCCACCTATTTCAAATTGAAAATATTGCTCTAGATAGGATATTACAGCATGGTCTAATTCAAACTAGTAGGTTGTGCGGTGAGCTCTTATTTTTGACTTGCAATACTTATAATTGACGGCTGTGTGAGGCCAAGTGTTGCTATTTATAGACATTGGACTTATGTGGCATGTATAGTATGTTTTCTGACTGTGTGCAGGTTGGTTTTAGCCCAGTGTATAGAGGAGACTCTGGCAGAAATTTTGCAAGTCTCTAAGAGTTAACATTCGCGGACGAATGTTCCTAAGGGGGAAGGATGTTACACCCTGTACTTTTATGTTGTAATGCTTCTTGAGTGAATCAATATGATAAGAGAGTTTAAGGACCTTTACAAAGGTAATGATGAGTTAACAGGTGTTACAGAAGTATCATGAGGGTTAGATTCTAAACGAATCAAAGATGTTATAACCCGTATTTTCGGGATAAAACTAAGAGTGCTTAATATGCTAAGGAGGTCATATTTTAAGGTACTTGAATCATATAGTATTTGTGTGTTAATTTATGAAGTCAAACAAGTTGTAAAACAGAATTCCACAAAAAGTGTCGCAAGATACATTCATAATTTTACTGAAATTTGGGTATAATTGTCACAACCCAAAATCTCACCCGTCGTGATGGCGCCTATCTCAATACTTGGCAAGCCGACAATATTAATAACACACAATTTCTTTTAAATACTGAAAACATAATAATTAAGTTTAAGAGTAAATCCTACAAACATTAGAAATAAATACACTCCCAAAATCCGGTGTGACTGAGTACATGAGCATCTATACATTACAAGTCTGGGAAACCCGGTCTATAATAATCCGAGACCACATACAATAAACAGAAGGATAGGGAAGGAGAAACAAGTTCTGCGAAACATAGCAGCTACCTCTGAATCTCCGAAAAATCAACCGTGCGAAAGAATCAACACCCACTATGTCCGGGATCACCTGGATCTGCACATGAAATGCAGGGTGTAGTATAAGTACAACCTACTCACTAAGTAACAATAATAAATAAAGAACTGAAAGTAGTGACAAGCTTCATAGCTAAGTCCAAAAACAGTGATATATGATCGCTGAAATGCAGCAATAAAGAAATTAATGCATCCTCTCAGAGTAACAGTCACTCAGTCCTCCCATTCACTCCAACCTCACAGTCACTCTTTCCTCCCAGTCACTCATTCCTCCCAGTCACTCAGCACTCGACACTCACACTCAGTAGGTACCTGCGCTCACTGGGGGTGTGCACAAACTCCGTAGAGGCTCCTTCAACCCAAGCGCTATAACAAGCCAATCATGGCATATAGCAATGAAACATGCTGCGGCGTGCAGCCCGATCTCATAAATATCCTCCCAATCAGGCCCTCAGCCTCACTCAGTCATCAACCTCTCCAGTCTCTCAGGCTCTCAGAAATTATGATAAGAAGCCCAAACAGCAATGATATGATGCATCAATAATGAACAATAGAGACTGAGATGCAATGTGCAAGTAAAACTGTGACTGAGTACAAAATAGCAATTTAGCAGATAATTCAACATGTACACGACCTCTGTGGGTCCCTAGAGTGTCAACACATGGTTAACACATGATTTATAGTTCGATTTCTCTAATACGTGGAAAATGTACAAATATCAATAGATTACTCAACTACACAGTTCCATGGAATTGACCAAGTCAGAATTCCTACGGTGCACGCCCATACGCCCGTCACCTAGCATGTGCATCACCTCTCAAAAAATCACATATCACAAAATTCGGGGTTTCATACCCTCAAGACCAAATTTAGAACTGTTACTTACCTCAATCCGAGCAATTCTTTATTCCAATAAGCCTTTTCCTCGCGATTCGGCCTCCAAACACCTTGAATCTTAGTCAAAATAATTTTATACAATCAACACGAGGTATAGGAATTAATTCCATATGAAAATGCTAAATTTCAAAATAAAATCCAAAATTAACTCAAAAATCAACAGTGGGGACCACATCTCGGAACCTGACAAAAGTTGTAAAATATGAACGCCCATTCAACCACGAGTTCAACCATACAAAAATTGCTAAATTCTGACTCTGATTCGGCTTTCAAACCCTCAAATCAATTTTTGGAAAATTTCTATTCTAATCCCCCAAATCATGAAATAAGTGCTGGAAATAATGTTAGATTCGTGAATAACGGACCAAATCAAGTTAAGATCACTTACCCCAGTCCAATTTGTGAAGTTTGCCTCTGAAAATTGCCCAAACCGAGCTCCCCAACTATTTTTATGTCAAAAATGGCCAAAAACCCCGTTTATAGAGCCTCTGATGTTTTCGAGCGCCACAGGTAGCGTGGGGCGCTGCCTGTGGTGCACTTTCAAGAATTCCAAAGATTCCCAGCACCAGGGCTATCGCCCCACGCTACCCTGGGCACTGGCGGAGACGAGAAATATTTTCTCGACACGGAAATGGGCATAACTCTCTCATACGATGTCCGAATTCGACAATTCTTTTTGCTATGGCTCCGAAATATTAATACGGATCTAATGCTTCAATCAACACTGAATTTAGAGCTCATTTGATTAATGTGATACCACTTATTCTCGAAGAAACGATGTCGGAACATTCTACATTTGATGCCGAAACCTAGCAAATCAAGTTCGATTGACTTCAAATTTTGCACACAAGTCATAAATGACATAATGGAGGTATTCTAATTTTCAGAATCAGATTCCGGTCCCGATATCAAAAAGTCAACTCCCCGGTCAAACTTCTAACTTAAAATTTCTATTTTAGGCATTTCAAGCCTAATTTAACTACGGACTTCCCAATAATTTTTCGGACACGCTCCTAAGTCCAAAATCACCATACGGAGCTATTGGAATCATCAAAACTCTATTCCGGGGTCATTTACACATAAGTCGACATCCGGTCACTATTTTAACCTAAGCTTTAAACCTTGGAACTAAGTATTCCAATTCATTCCAAAACTTCACCGGACACGAACCAATCACCCCGGCGAGTCACATAACAACTGTAAAGCATAAATTGAGCAGTAAATGGGGAAATGGGGTTGTATTACTCAAAACGACTGGCCGGGTCATTATATTCTACCCCTCTTAAACAAACGTTCGTCCTCGAACGAGTTTAGAATTATACCTGAAGTATCAAACAGGTGTGGATATTTTCTCTGTATCTCCCACTCAGTCTCCCAAGTAGCTTCTACAACTGGCTGACCTCTCCACTGCACTTTCACTGAAGCTATGCTCTTTGATCTCAACTTTCGAACCTTCCAGTCCAAGATGGCCACCGGCTCCACATCATAAGCCAAATTACCATCCAACTGAACCGTGCTAAAATCCAAAACATGAGACGGATCTCCGATATACTTCCGGAGCATAGATACATGAAACACTGGATGAACACCTGATAGACTAGGTGGCAAAGCAAGTTCATAAGCCACCTCTCCAACCTTCTTAAGTATTTTAAAGGGCCCAATATATCTAGGGCTCAACTTGCCCTTCTTTCCGAACCTCAACACACCCTTCATGGGTGAAATCTTGAGCAAAACCTTTTCCCCAACCATGTAAGCAACATCACGGAACTTCCTGTCAGCATAACTCTTCTATCTAGACTGCGCCGTGCGAAGCCGCTCCTGAATCAATTTAACCTTCTCCAAAGCATCCTGAACTAAGCCAGTAACCAATAACCTTGCCTCACCCGGCTCAAACCAACCCATCAGAGATCGACACTGTCTCCTATATAAAGCCTCGTACGGAGCCATCTGAATGCTCGATTGGTAGCTGTTATTGTAAGGAAACTCTGCCAGTGGCAGAAATTGATCCCAAGAACCCCCAAAATCTATAACACAAGCGTGTAGCATATCTTCCAATATCTGAATAGTGCACTTGGACTGTCCGTCCATTTGAGGGTGAAAGGCAGTACTCAACTGAACCTGTGTGCCCAATTCTCGCTGCAATACTCTCCAAAACTTTGATGTAAACTGCGTGCCCCGATCTGAAATGATGGACACTGGCACACCGTGTAGGCGAACAATCTCACATATATAAATCTCAGCCAACCGCTCCGAAGAATAATTAGTACCAACCGGAATAAAATGTGCAGATTTGGTCAACCGATCCACAATCACCCAAACATCATCAAACTTTCTCAAAGTCCGTGGGAGACCAACTACGAAGTCCATGGTAATACACTCCCACTTCCGCTCCGGAATTTCAAGTCTCTGAAGTAATCTTCCCGGTCTCTGATGCTCATGCTTTACCTGTTGACAACTTAAACACCGAGCTACAAACCCAAGTATATCATTCTTCATTCAACTCCACCAATAGTGTTGTCTTAAGTCCTGATACATATTTGCAGCACCTGGATGAAAGGAGTATATCAACTCACACAAACCATCTACATTAGGCACACATAGCCTGCCCTGCATCCGTAATACACCATCATCTCCAATAGTGACTTCCTTGGCATCACCGTGCTGAACTGTGTCCTTAAGGCAAAGCAAATGGGGATCATCATACTGGCGCTCTCTGATTCGATCATATAAAGAAGACCGAGAAACCACACAAGCCAAAACTCGACTCGACTCAAAAATATCCAATCTAACAAATTGGTTAGCCAAGGCCTGAACATCCAAGGCCAAAGGCCTCTCTGCTACTGGTAAGTATGCTAAGCTGCCCAAACTCTCCGCCTTACGACTCAAGGCATCGGCCACCACATTGGCCTTTCCGGGATGATAGAGAATGGTGATATCATAATCCTTAAGCAACTCTAACCACCTCCACTGCCGCAAATTAAGATCCTTCTATTTAAACAGATGTTGCACACTTCGGTGATCGGTATAAACCTCACAATGGACACCGTACAAGTAATGCCGTCAAATTTGCAAGGAATGAACAATAGCTTCTAACTCAAGGTCATGGATCGGATAATTCTTCTCATGTACCTTTAACTGTCTGGATGTATAGGCAATCACCCTACCGTCTTGCATTAGCACTGTGCCGAGACCAATACGCGACACGTCACAATACATAGTATAAGACCCTGAACCCGTAGGCAACACCAATATTGGGGCTGTAGTCAGAGCTATCTTGAGCTTTTGAAAGCTCTCTTCATATTCATCCGACCACCTGAACGGAGCACCTTTCTGGGTCAATTTAGTCATAGGTGATGCAATAGACGAGAAACCCTCCATGAAGCGACGATAATAACAGGCCAGGCCGAGAAAACTCCGAATCTCAATAACTGAAGATGGCCTGGGCCAGCTCTAAATCGCCTTTATTTTCTTCGGATCCACCTTAATCCCTTCACTAGACACTATGTGTCCCAAGAATGCCACCGAGCTAAGCCATAACTCACACTTAGAGAATTTGGCATAAAGTTTCTCCTCTCTCAGCCTCTGTAGTACAATACTCAAGTGTCGTGTATGCTCTCCTGGCTACGTGAGTACACCAGGATATCATCAATAAATACTACGACAAATGAGTCATGATATGGCTGGAATACACTATTTATCAAGTGCATGAATGTTGCTGGGGCATTGGTCAACCCAAAAGACATCACGAGAAATTCATAGTGGTCATAACGAGTCCTGAATGCCGTCTTTAGAATATCCAAATCCCGAATTTTCAACCGGTGATACCCAGATCTCAAATCAATTTTGGAGAACACCCCCGCTCCCTGAAGCTGGTCAAATAAGTCATCAATACGCGCCAACGGATATTTATTCTTAATTGTAACTTTATTCAACTGCCTCTAATCGATGCATATCCGGATAGTACCATCTTTATTTTTCACAAATAGAACCGGTGCACCCCAAGGTGACACACTAGGCTTAATAAACCCCTTTTCAAGGAGTTCTAGAAGTTGCTCTTTCAATTCTTTCAATTCAGCCGGTGCCATATGATACAGAGTAATAGAAATAGGCTGAGTGCCCGACACCAAGTCAATACCGAAATCGATGTCCCTATCAGGTGACATACCTGGCAAGTCTGCAGGAAATACATCCGGAAAGTCTCACACGACCGGTACTGAATCAATAGTAGGGGTATCTGCATCAACATTTCTCACAAAGGCTAAGTATGACAAACACCCCTTCCCAACCATACGTTGGGCCTTCAAATTAGAAATTGCCTTGCTGGGAACATAATCTAGAGAACCTCTCCATTCAACCTCTGGCAACCCCGACATCGCCAATGTCACGGTTTTTGCATGACAGTCGAGAATAGCATGACATGGAGACAACCAATCCATACCTAGGATAACATCGAGATCAACCATACTAACAATAAAAGATCAACTCTAGTCTCCAGTCCCCCAATAGTTACCACACACGACCGATACACACGGTCCATAATAATAGCATCGCCCACCGGTGTAGATACATGAACAGGTGAAACTAAGGACTCACGGGGCATATCTAGATAATGAGTAAAGTACGATGATAGATACGGATAAGTAGAACCAGGGCCAAATAATATAGATGCCTCTTTGTGGCACACTAAGACAATACATGTGATTACTACATCTGAAGCAACAACATCTGGTCTGGCAGAAAACGCATAGAATCGGGCCTGACTGCCACCTGATCGGCCTCCCCCTCTTGGGCGACCCCTAGCTGCCTGAACCCCACCCCGAGCTGGCTGGGTGGGTGGCGAAGTAACTAGTGCTGAAGTCATGGTCTGACTCCTTTGATGCACTGGACCTCCTGGGCGACGAGGACATTGCCTCCACATATGCCCGAATTCCCCACACTCAAAGCAACTCCCTGGTACTGGTGGTGGTGAGGACTGAATCGTGCCCCAAGAACCAGAATAACTGCTAGAAGCACCAGGTGCAAATGAACCCTGAACTGAAGGAGCATGGGATGAACTCTAGGCTGGAAGGGCACTGAGAAATGACTGGCCCTGGTGAGTATTATATGAACCATGGTTGGATGATGCACCACGGTGAACTGGACAACATGTATGTGCGTGTCTATAAGGACGACCCCTGCCGCGGTATAACTTACCCCCTGAAGGAATACCGCTGAAATCACCTCGTCCACGAGGCCTCTTGGCCTCCCTCTCTCCACATTCCTGACTACAGACCATATCTATCTGCCGAGCAATGTCAACTTCCGCATCAAAAGTAGCACCAGATACTCTCTCCCGAGTTATAAGTAATTGCAGCTGATATGTGAGGCCATCAATGGATCTCCTAATCCTTTCCCTATCAGTGGGAACCAACCAAACTGCATGATGAGCCAACTCAAAAAATCTCATCTCGTACTGTGTCACAGACATGCCATCCTGACGTAATTGTTCAAACTATCTACGCAGCTCCTCTCTGCAAAACTGTGGCACAAACTTCTCCAAAAATAGAACGGAGAATTCCTGCCATGTAAGTGGTACTGCACCAATCGGCCTGCGCCTCTCATAAGCCTCCCACCATCTGAAGGCAGCCCCAAAAAACTAAAAGGTAGTGAATGAGACCCCACTGGTCTCCAGAATACCCATTATCCGAAGCATCCGCTGGCACTTATCTAGAAAACCCTGAGCATCCTCTGACTCAACACCGCTAAATGATGGAGGTCAAAGCCTCCCAAATCTCTCAAGTCTTCTCTCCTAATCATCTGCCATAACAGGGACTATTGGGGCCTGAGCAGCTACAACCGGCTGGGCTGGTAGTGCCGCCGGTATCTGAAGTCCCTGTACTACCTGATCTGGAGTACGGGCAATAGGGGTATGCGTACCTCCCCCGGCCTGAGAAGTAGCAGGTGCGGCTTGAGCCAAAATCATCTGAGCAAGGCCAGTGTAAACTGTCAATATCTAGGCCAAAGTCTCCTGAAGTTCTGGAATCTCAATGGGCACAACTGGTGCCTGAGCTGGTCCTATCGGCTCAGCTATATCTGGAATCTGCTCCTGAGCTGGAGCAACAGGTGGTACTACAGGTGCTGGTCCAACTGTTGTACGAGCTACATCTCGACCTCTACCTCGGCCCCGACCACTCGCGGCCCTAACTAGTGGCATTGGTGGCTGACCGTCCGATCCGGTAGTACGTGTCCTCACCATTTATGAGAGAATAGAATAACAGAATCTTAGTTTTCCGGAATCAACAAGTTCTCACAATAGAATACAAGAAAGTGAAATTTTCCTAAGGGTTCGGTAGCCTCTCGAATATAAGTATAGACGTCTCCGTATCGATCCGCAAGACTCTACTAAACCTGCTCATGACTCGTGAGACCTATGTAACCTAGACTCTGATACCAACTTGTCACGACCCAAAATCTTACCCATCGTGATGGCACCTATCTCGATACTAGGCAAGTCGACAACATTAATAACCCACAATTTCTTTTAAATACTGAAAACATAATAATTATGTTTAAGAGTAAATCCCACAAACATTAGAAATAAACACACTCAAAAAACTAGTGCCACTGAGTACATAAGCATCTATACATTACAAGTCTGGGAAACCAGGTCTATAATAATCCGAGACCAAATACAATAAACAAAAGGATAGGGAAGGAGAAACAAGGTCTCTGAAACATAGCAGTTACCTCTGAATCTCCGAAAAATCAACCGTGCGAAAGAATCAATACCCACTATGTCTGGGATCACCTGGATCTGCACACGAAGTGCAGGGTGTAGTATGAGTACAACCAACTCAGTAAGTAACAATAATAAATAAAAAACTGAAAGTAGTGACGAGCTTCACATCTAAGTACAAATACAGTACTTTCCAACATAAAAAGGTAGGCATGTTTTCAAGTTCAACTTTTAAAACTCCACTGCAATTTCATATCAAATTTTGAATGAAACAGAAATAATATCTTTTAGAGTTTTAAAAAAAAACACTGATATATGACAGCTGAAGTGGAGCAATAAAGAAATTAATGCATCCTCTCAGAGTAGCAGCCACTTAGTCCTCCCATTCACTCCAACCTTAGAGTCACTCTTTCCTCCCAGTCACTCATTCCTCACAGTCACTCATTCCTCTCAATCACTCAGCACTCGGCACTCAGCACTCGCACTCAGTAGGTACCTGCACTCACTGGGGGTATGTACAGACTCCGGAGGGGCTCCTTCAGCCCAAGCGCTATAACAAGCCAATCATGGCATATAACAATGAAACATGCTGCGGTGTGCAACCTGATCCCATAAATATCCTCACAATCAGGCCCTCGGCCTCACTCAGTCATCAACCTCTCCAGTCTCTCGGGCTCTCAGAAATCATGATAATCAGCCCAAACAACAATGATATGATGCATCAATAATGAACAATAGAGACTGAGATGTAATGTGCAAGTAAAACTGTGACTGAGTACAAAATAGCAATTTAGCAGATAATTCAACATGTACACGAACTCTGTAGGTCCCTGCAGTGTTAACACATGGTTGATTTATAGTTCGATTTCTCTAATACGTGGAAAATATATGGATATCAACAGATTATTCAACTACACAGTTCCATGAAATTGACCAAGTCAGAATTCTTACGGTGCACGCCCACACGCCCATCATCTAGCATGTGTGTCACCTCTCAACCAATCACATATCACAAAATCCGGGGTTTCATACCCCCAGGACCAAATTTAGAACTGTTACTTACCTCAATCCGAGTAATTCTTTATTCCAATAAGCCTTTTCCTCGTGATTCAACCTCCAAACGCCTCGAATCTTAGTCAAAATAATTTTATACAATCAACACGAGGTATAGGAATCAATTCCATATGAAAATGCTAAATTTCACAATAAAATCCGAAATTAACTCAAAAATCCATAGTGGAGACCACATCTTGGAACTCGACAAAAGTTACAAAATATAAATGCTTATTCAACCATGAGTCCAACCATACAAAAATTACTAAATTCTGACTCCGATTCGGCCTTCAAACCCTCATATCAATTTTTGCAAAATTTCTATTCTAATCCCCCAAATCATGAAATAAGTGCTGGAAATAATGTTAGATTCATGAATAACGGACCAAATCAAGTTAAGATCACTTACCTCATTCTAATTTGTGAAGTTTGCCTCTGAAAATTGCCCAAACCGAGCTCCCCAACTATTTTTATGTCAAAAATGGCCAAAACCCCATTTATAGAGCCTATGACGTTTTCGTGCGCCATAGGTAGCGTGGGAATGGACATAACTCTCTCATACGATGTCCGAATTTGACGATTCTTTTTGTTATGACTCCAAAATTTCAATACAAATCTAATGCTTTAATCAAAATTGAATTTGGAGCTCATTTTATTAATGCGATACCACTTATTCTCGAAGAAACGACGTCGGAATATTCTACATTTGATGCCGAAACCTAGCAAATCAAGTTCGATTGACTTCAAAGTTTGCACACAAGTCATAAATGACATAATAGAGGTATTCCAATTTTCAAAATTGAATTCCGTCCCCGATATCAAAAAGTCAACTCCCCGATCAAACTTCCAACTTAAATGTCTATTTTAGCCATTTCAAGCCTAATTTAACTACAGACTTCCAAATAATTTTTCGGACATGCTCCTAAGTGAAAAATCACCATACAGAGCTATTGGAATCATCAAAATTCTATTCTGGGGTCATTTACACATAAGTCGACATCCAGTCACTATTTTAACCTAAGCTCTAAACCTTGGAACTAAGTATTCCAATTCATTCCAAAACCTCACCGGACCCGAACCAATCACCCCGGTGAGTCACATAACAACTATAAAGCATAAATTGAGTAGTAAATGGGGAAACGGGGTTGTAGTACTCAAAATAACCGGCCGGGTCATTACAATAATGTCACCGAGAGTTTCTTCCAATATCCTTGGAACTACGGGGTGATCCACCCAAAAAATTTGAATATCACGAGTCTAGTTTCCAACAAATTAAACCATTTATCTATATGACATCAGAGTAGAGAGATATTCATAGTTTTGCGAGACTGTGCAGACAGTCCCTATGAGGCCCACTTAAGTCGTGATCGACGTAATTCTTTTTAAAAATTATTTGGACGTCCATTCTTTCTCATTTTTCGATCCAACTTAGTCTCCAAACTCCTCATAATCCTCTTAAACAGATTTAAAAGGTTTAAGGATGATTCCAAAGTGATTACACCATATTTCAACATCAAAAGATAGTTCTAGTAAAGAACAACACCTCTTTGAGGTTGTGTGGTAATTGAGGGTTGTTGTGTACTACACCGGCTTGGGATTTCAAGTTTAATCTACTGACTAAGGTAAGTAAATCATGTTCTTGCTTGTCATTAAGGTTAATCATGTTTTGGTTGAATTGTTTGGGTGAAAATCTACAAGATAGTAATTAACATGGCATAAGAAATTGTTATCTTTTTTGTGGCCTATGTTGAGGCTATATATATGGTTTTTTGGGGATGGAAATTGTGAGAAATAATTTGATTATATTATGGCTGTTGTTGTTAACCCTATCTGTGTGCAATTAAGTTGATTGAAGAAGAAAACATGTAAAAAATGAGATTGACGATAATGGTTAAGGTGTTAGACGTCTGGACTATTTTTGAAGATTATTCTTATGATGTTTTGGGCTAAAAATGATATGGTAAACATAAGTATGATGTTATAGATGTTGTAGAAAGATTCATGGAAAATGAATTGGATTCAAATTATATTTTATTTATCGTAAATCGAGCTTGCCGCTCAAAATAGTTGTTGAAGTAATCGGGAAGCTTATTGTGAATTTTATTGCCGTTGTTTGGGCTGTTTGGTGACTTTAGTAACTTATGGGATGTAGTATAAACAGGGGAGGTGCTGTCTATTTCTTGTAGAATATTGTTGTTGAAATATGAGAGTTACGACGCTTATATGATGATGACGAAGTCGTTTTACTCATTGTAGATGTAAGAAGATCATATTGCTCTTGGTTGGAGATTGGAGAGAAGTATGAAAAGGTATGTTAAGGCTTACACTTCCTCTCATGGCATGATCTATTTGAGCAAAATGTAAAAGAAATGCTATGCCATAACAACTCTACTCTTAGTAGCTAGAAACCTCCATATTGATTCATGATCAAATACTAGTGTCTCCAGAAAGTCTATTCCTATGATTGGTAAGTTCTATAGAGTCATGTAACGATAACAATGCCGGTCTCATAATGTTGTTCAGAGGTGTAATGACCTTACGTCACTCCAATAAGTTCATGATGTCTCTTTATGGCTCTTGCACATGCATATATATATATATATATATATATATATATATATATATATATATATATATATATAATGATATTATGAGTTCATGTGTGGCTCCGGTGTCATTATATTTGCATATATATGGTACGACGACACTATAGATGCACACCTGATCAGGTGGATATATGATGATGATGATGCCCACATAGGCTTGACGGCGCTATATATATATATTATATGATGATGGCGTTATATGCGGGTATATATTGTATTCATGCATATCATGGCCCTCAGTGGAAACACATAGCCAAGGTTAAGTTTATTATTCCTCTTTTACATTGATATCTCTCATTACATTGTTTTATCCATATCTATTTCGTGGTCCACTCTGTGACCACAGAGCTATATTCGGAGGGTCCATTTTCTGGTTTTATAACCCGACCCTATTTCGATATATAGACATTAAGGACCATTTGTAAGGTAAGAATTTGATATTTTAGAGTGAGGAAATGCTCTATAGTGAGAGGGGAGTTCGTAAGCTAATTGCTCATCTATTCTTGCTCAAAGGTTGGAGAATCCACAAGGAAAACTCACAAATTTTTCATCCAAGAGGTAAGGTTCCATACCCTAGTTTCAATTTCGAATTTGGGCTAGAAGATGGTTAATGGGGAGTGTGATTCTTGGGTGTGAGAGTGTTATTTAGGCATGCATGTACTATCAAGGTTTGTGGGAAGGTTGTTGAGCTCAAATGGGTAGACTTTGGATTGTGGGATAAAGGAATCCACCATAGGAGGACCTTAAAATCATAATGCCCACCTAGTGTTTGATAAAATGCTCAAATGAGTTGAAACCACGAATACCCTCCTAATTTGTGTTCAATTTTGTTATGTTTATAAATAGATCGAAGTTGATAATATTTCTGAAACATTATAGAAATTTAAGGAAACTCAAAGCGAGGTATGTTGGCTTAACTTCTCTCTTATAATTGAACCCCATGATGTTCTTGTAAGTCCCGAGTTGTTCATTATAAATTGATTATTCCGAATAAGCCTTGTGTCAAAAGATATATGTTCAATATGTTTTCCAAATGTTCTTGTCATGTTATGTTACCATTTGAGAATGTGTTCAAAGTATGGGTTGCATATCTAAATGTTATGACTTCAAGTCGTGTTTCAAATGAAAGCTATTATGCCAAATTGTGTAAGAAATCTCAATGTGCTTAAGACCCTTATTTGCTCACATGTGTACTTAAAGTCTTGAGTAGAAATGCTTTGTTGTGGATGATTTGTGATGATGTTTGAAAGTGAAAGAGGTGAGCATAAAGTATGAAATACGGCCAACGTGCCAAGAATGACATTACATTTGGGGACACTAGTGCTAATGAAATGAAGAAACGTGTAAAAGGTATTGAAACGAGTTGAAAGTCCTCTATACAATAATTTTTTTTGGGAGTATCATTAGTTACCGAGAAAGGGTAAGTTGAAATAACCTAACCCCGAAACTACACGTGCCAATGTAGGAGTGAATTATGATTATTCCTCTTAGTTAGGATAAGATTGATGTTATGAGAATATTTCCCTTTATTAGGATGAGATGATTGCTAAATAAAGGGTGATGTCGATCCACACGGCATTGTGGTGAGATGACCTAGCCAGTCGAGTCGTGATCGGACGCCATGCCGCACACATGGCGGTGATTGTGCTGGAAATTATGATTGAAATTGTGATTGTGATACACCTCCACCCGCACATATTGGGGTGAGGCGGCGGGACCGCTTTGTGTAGACTGAATGTCTTTGGGTGAAACGGCCTAGCAGATTGAGCCGTGATCTGACCCATGCTAAAATCATGGTGGTATATTGGTGCTAAAGATCTCCCAACCTAAAATATGGAAATTTACTTGAAAACTTGTCTTGTTCCTAACTTGATGTTTTGGCATTATTTGAGGCTCCCATTGATTCTATGATTGTTCTTCCTTGTGTTATTACTCGTTCTATTGAGAGTGTGTTTAGTCATACATGCTAGTACTATTCCATATGTACTAACGTCCCTTTTGCCGAGGGAGCTGCATCTTTAATGGATGCAGGTGGATCCGCAGCAAGTGGCATTGAACAGTGATATCAGTACACCCTCTTCCCAGCAGATTGGTGAACCCCACTTCATTTTGGGGTCTTCTGTTTTTTGTTCCTCGTGTATTGTATTTGAGGTAGCACTATCAGAGTACTCCTTCGTATCTATTAGAGGCTCCATAGACACAGTGTGGGTTGTATATTGATGTTGGGAAAGTCAAACTAGTTTTGTTATATTTGAATCACTTGTTTCACTTCTACTATGAAAGTGCATGTATTTTGAGACTTTAAAATGAAGTAACTAATGGTAATGAATTGGTATTGTATATATGATCTCCTTATTGTATAATTAATGAAAATATATCTTCTCTTTATTCATGGGTGAGTTTGGGTAGAAGGCAATCTAGCAGGCTTGATCGGCCGGGTTATCTCGGTTGAGTGCCGGTCGCGCTCCCCAAGGCCGAGGCATGATACACGCCCCTCCGGTATTGGTCATGAAAAAATAACTCCGTAAGGTCGTTACACCTCCGATTATCATTATTGAACTAACATCGTCAATATATGTTTCAATAAAAGTCAAGATCAATGCCATGAATCAGAAATACATCATGAAAGACAATGACCAACTATTTACATCTACTAAAAATATAGCCGTTTAAAAGTATCATTCATTTTTTATGTTTCATTTTTTGGATCATGCCAAAAGAATGAAAGAATGTGCCTTAACATACCTTTGTCATTTACTTAACAACTCAACGTATATCTTGCCGAAAACTTCAATCTACATTAAGACAGTAAAACTTGTAGTTAATGCTATAGAAAGACTTAAAACATGCTTCTAATCTAGTAGGTCACTTATACAAAATCGGACAACATTTCCCCTGTAACTTTCACTTTATTCCATTTCTAAACAGCATTAATCAACAACCAGAAAAATATTAATAACAACATAATTCAGCTATAATTATCAATAACCAACATACAACATCATTAACAAGACTATTATCCAACAAGACGAGCAACAAGCTCGGATTGGAACCTATTCAAGCCCTTATATATTAACCAACATCGAAGCCCTTATATCCTTTCTTGATTTTAACTTCAACATACAACATAACCAACATATTACCAAACATATTCTTATAATGTTCGATCCTTATATCTATATTCAACAACACATTATTAGCCCAACAAGAGTTAATAAAAACAAGAACAGCTTTTAGGTGCTATATAACCATTCCACCCTCTAGCTTGTAATACCATCTTCATAACCAATACTTAAACAAGCATAATGTAATGACCCAGTGTTTGTGTATTGTAGCCATGTTCCCCTATTTATTGCCTCTTCTATGTTCATTTTGTGGTTATGTGACTTACCGGGGTGGTTGGATTGATTTCAGGAAGGTTTTGGAGTGAATTAAGACACTTAGTCCCAAAGTTGGAAGCTTAAGTTGAAAGAGTGGATCAGAGTTTGACTTTTGTGTAGACGACCCCAGAATAGTATTTTGATAATTCCAATAGCTTCAGATGGTGATTTTGTGCATAGGGGTATGTTCGGAATTGGATTTGGAGATCCATAGGTTTGTTTGGTGCTTTTTGGCGAAAGTTAAAAAGTTAAAGGTTTTGAAGGTTGATAGGTTTGACCGAGAGTTGTCTTTGTTGATATCAGACTTCGATTTTGGTTCCGGGAGTTGGAATAGGTTCGCTGTGTCATTTGGGACATGCATACAAAAATTAGGGTCATTCCGAGTTGGCTTGATGTGTTTCAGCATGAGTTTTAAGAGTTGGAAGTTCATTAGTTCATTAGGCTTGAAATGGGGTGTAATTCATGATTTTGATGTTGCTTTGTGTGATTCGAGGCCTCAAGTAGATTCGTGCTATGTTTTGAGATTGGCTGGAGTGATTGGACGAGGTCACGGAGCCCTCGGGTGTGTTTCAGACCATTTCTCCATGTTTTGGCATAGCTGATATTTGATGTCTATTTTTCTCCTTCGCGATCGCGAGGAGTAAGACGCGTTCACAAAGTGGTGATGCATTCGTGAAGATTTGGATGGTAGTGGTCATCGCAATCGCGAGAGGACGGTTGCATTTGCGTAGAAGGGTGAGTTCAAATGGGGTGTCAGGCGGTAAGCCTTCGCGATCACGATGTTGTTTCTGCGTTCGCGTAGTTCAGGAGCGTGTTGAGCTTCGCGTTCATGACCATGGGCTCGCATTCACATAGGGTCTTTTGGAGGAGCTGGAAGTTTGTTCTTCGCGATCGCGAGGGCGTGTCCAAGATCATGAAGGGTATTCCTGGGCAGAATGTTTTAAATACTTTATTTCGAGGGTTTGGTTATTATATCACATTGTTTGTTAAAGAGCTCGGTTTTGGGCGATGTTAGAGGGGATTTTCACGATTTGGACTACGGTAGGTATTATTGACTCGGATTTGTTATTATTCCATAATTCCATGTTTGTTTTAGCATTTAAATGGTGATTTAAATTGAAGAAATTGGGGATTTTAGCAAAAACATTCCTAAAGTATAAAATGAGGATTTCAAGGTCGATTTGAGGTCAAAATTGGATGAAATTGGTATGGTTGAACTCGTAATTGAATGGGTGTTCGGAATTTATGAGTTTTACCGGGTTTTGGGGTGCAAGCCCAGGGTTGACCTTTTGGGTTGACTTTTTGATTTTGATAAAGATCGAAGCTTTATTGTTCGAAGTTTTTTCCTATGGCATGATTTGATGATATTAAGTTTTTTGTGACTAGATTCGAGTCGTGCAGAGGCCGATTCACGTGGGAAGGGATTTTTGGAGTATTGAGTGCCGCATTTTGAGGTAAGTAACATATCTAAACTTGGATTTGAGGGTATTGTCCCGGGAAACTATGTTGTATGAGAGGTATTGGGGTGACGTACATGCTAGGTGACGGGAGTGGGTATGTGCACCAAAGTGTTCATGATTAGAGTTGGCTTTTAGATTATTATGAGATTTGTTTTGCTATCATGCGTCGTTATATCCATGTTTTCTCTACTTGTAGGACTATTTGAGCTATGATTCATGTTAGAAATCATGTCTAGGCTATATGCTATTTGTTTGAGGCATGATATGGTTATTCTTGCTATTTCTAAGCTATCTTCCTTAATTGCACACATACTCTCAGTTGCGATGCTATATCCGTGTATGATATCTTTGTCTCAGTGCTTTCTTATTTTATTCCTCACATGATGTTGATGCCTCATTTGTGTTACACTGTTGAACTGAGTATTGTGAGATGTGATTATCTGAGACTTGAGCATCTAATGACTGAGCTTGGGCCATAGAGTCGATTTGGTAATAATTTTGAGGTGACACGTACGCCAAGCTCATATTGGGCTAAGTGTTATTGTTTTGGGGAGACGCTTGCACCAGGCCCCATCATTTAGGCTGTGTGATTATAATTAGCACTTGGGTAGTATCCACCCCTTCGGAGTCTGACATGCCAGTAGTGGGCGCATGCACACTATTTTATATATGTGCTTGATAATGGGCAGTTATGCTAGACACCCGTACAATGCTAAGTGTGATTATTCTTTATGGATCCATAGTAATATTGTTGATTTGACATGTAGGCAAAGATATGTACTTTCCTCAGGCTAGCTGGTAAATGAAATGTGTTATCTGTGTTGGGATTTAACTGCTATATATAGAAAGCATGCCTAAATTCGTGATATGTGACTAACTAAACATGATATCATTGAGCTACATGCTTACACTGTTTTCCCTTATATCTTTAATTTTTATTAGTTATTAATATTGGTCTCTGATTGTTTCTTCTAAGCTCGTCACTGCTTTCAGCCCAAGGTTAGTTTTTTACTTATTGAGTACATTGGTTCGGTTGTACCCATACTACACTCTGCACTTCGTGTGCAAATCTAGGTGCTTCCGAACGAGGTGATCTCTAGAGTTCTGTTGCTACCAGTTTCTAGAAGACTACGAGGTAGCTTCTATGTCGTCCACAAACTTTGAAGTTCTCTTTCATTATTTCTGTTATTACTGTTCTACTATTCAGACAGTTGTATAAGAGGATTTGGCTTGTATTTTTACATTCAATAGTGCTCATGTACTTATTGACACTAGATCTTGGGATGGTTGTAGCAGTATTGTGGTTGTTTTAATCAGATATTTCATGATATTTCCATTGTTGAGCTTATTAAACCATGTTTATCTAAATTTGTTGTGTTTGTGTGACTGTTGGCTTGGCTAGCAAGTAAGTAGTGTTAGGTGCCGTTGCGGCTCCAGTGGGATTGGGTAGTGACGCATAACAACAACAACAACCACAACAAAACCAGGTTATTCTACATATTTCCCTGCCACAAGAAGTCATATACACAACCTCAAAACAGTCCAGCAAAAAGAAAATAACACCTTATGTTATTTCAAGCACTAGCTTGTAGTTTTTTATTCAAACAACTCAACCAACACTTGAATAAACTTAAGCACAAGCAAATAGATCATATAATTACCTTATACAACAACTACAATTTGAAATCCAAGATCCTCTTCGCTCACAACAACCCTTAATGTCACCACAACACCATAGAAGCTTTATTCCTCACCACACCTAACTTTTGATATTGAAATATGGTGTAATCACAATGGAATCTTGAACCTTTGGAATCCGTTTAGGAGGGTTAGGAGGAGCGTAGGGACAACGTTGGGTCAAAAAATGAGCAAGAATTGTAAGGCCCCGTAAAATTTCATAACCGAATTTAAGGTTTCGTGGTGCCGAGGTAGGCTTATGTGTTTGAGGATTGTAGAAATTCTTCGCGGCAAGCTTGCTCACCGCGGTACAGAGTTTTTGGGCTGAAGAATGCACTGAGAGTTTATGGAAATGTTTGGCAAGAGAAGGTGATTCTGCGGTCAAGTTTGCGTCCGCAGAACAGGTTTACGGACCGCATAACCATCGCATAGTTGAGTAGAAAGTTGTTAAATTTTGAAAGTTATTCTGCGCACATTTTGCGGTTGCATAATTCATTCTGCGACCGCATAAGTGGTCTGTAGACTGTAGAACAGTCGCAGGCCTAACTAGTGCAGCCCAGTTATGGGCATCAGCTTTGCGGTCCATTTTGCGGACCGCATACCTGTTATGTGGTTCATTCTGCGATCGCAGACCTGAGTTCGGAGGGTCCATTTTTTGATTTTTATAACCCGACCCTATTTTGATAAATAGCCTTTGGGACTTATTTTGGGGCGACCAGCTGATGATTTTAGAGAGAGGTACGAGCATTTTAGAGAGAGAAGGAGGAAACCTACCATTCTAATCATCCATTCTTTCCCCAATCTTCAAGAATCAAGGAAGCCAATCACAAGATCTTTATCTAAGAGGTAAGGTTCTAACCCTAGTCTTCAATTTTGAATTTGGGGTGGAAGGTGGTTAATGGAAGTATGAATCTTGGGTGTGGGAGTGTTATTTATGTATGCATGTACTATCAAGGGTTGTGGAAAGATCATTGAACTAGTATGGGTGAAATCTTGGTGATGAGTGGGTTGTGGGGTGAAGAAAATCTTGTAGAAGGACCTTGTAGAAAATTTGCACACCTAGTGCTTGATGAAATGCCTAAGGGAGATGAAACCATGAATCTCTCCCTAATTATGGTTCAATTTTGTTATATCTCTAGATGATTAGAATTGCTAGAAGTGTTGGGACGTTGTTTTAATCTAAGGAAAGCTCAAGAAAGGTATGTTGGCTAAACTTCTCTCCTAGAATTGAATCCCATGATGTTCTTGTAAGTCCCGAGTTATCCATCTAAATTAGCTATTCCAAATAAGCTTTGTGTTGAAAGGTATATGTTCAAAATGTGTTCCGGATGCTCTTATCATATGATGTTATCCTTCGGGAATGTGTTCAAAGCATGAGTTGGGTAAAAAATGTTATGACTCCAAGTAGTGTTTCAAGTGAAGGCTATTATGCCAAATTGTGTAAGAAGTCTCAATGTGCTTAAGACTTTTAATTGCTCATAGGTGTATTGTGTAAGTAAACACTGTGAACGGTCTATGAAACGCACAAGTGTATTGTGTAAGTAAACACTGTGTTGTCTATGAAACGCACAAGTGTATTGTGTAAGTAAACATTGTGAACGGTCTATGAAACGCACAGGTGTATTGTATAGGTGACACTGTGCACGGTCTATGAAACGCGCAGGTGTATTGTGTAAGTAAACAATGTGAACGGTCTATGAAACGCACAGGTGTAATGTATAGGTGTAAGATAAGAGAGGGATATGGACGGTCTAGTGAGACGCATTGTTAACACAGAAATTAGGTGCCACTTTCATTGGCCTTGTTTGTACATGTTGTTTCAGTTACTTTATATTATGTATTCCACGCATAGTTCATATGGCTCAGTTAATCCTAAATAAAGTTTAAAATGATATAAGCATAACGAGACTTGAAATGTGAATCTATGGGATATTTCGTAGTTTTTGATGTACTTCGTATGCCTCTTATTTGAATTACCATGATTTTATATGTTGTTCTGTTTGCCTTACGTGCGAGTACTATTCCACATGTACTCACGTCCCTTTTGCCGGGGGAGCTGCATCTTTTAATAGATATTAGTATACTTCTACAAGATGATATGGATCTTCTGCGTAGCAGATTATGGCGAGCTCGCTACAATTACAGTGGGTATTCGAGTCTAGTTGGCTTTATGTACTTAGGTATCTATTGTCATAGAAGCTCCATCTACACTGTGGGTCATGTACTTAAGTTTTGAGTTTCATCATGTATTTATGTTCAAAGATATTTATGAAGCTATGTACCCATCACGAGAGAAAAAGAAAAAAAAACTTTATGGGCCATTGAGCCAAATGTATTCAATATGAAAGTCAAAATCTAATTATGTTTTGATAAAACATGCATGAGTTATGATGTGAGGTTGATGTAACGTAGGCTTGCTCGATTGGGTTCACTCGGTTGAGCGCCAGTCATGCTCCCCAAGTTTGGGGCGTGACAAGAATGGTCATCCAAATCGCTTTTAAAATAAAGTAGGCCGACCACCTTCTAAGTGGTCCCCATAGGGGCTGCCTACGCAGTCTCGCAAAAATGCAAATATATCTCTCTACTCTAATGTTGTATTGTGATGACCTGATAGGTCATTTGAAGTACTAACCTTAATTTCCATGTTTCAAGACCTTTTTAGCTTCATTTGATGTTTATTGGTTTGCGTGCATGGTCCATGTCAATTTTCGAAAAACTTTTATGTAAAACTTTGAAGAAAAAGTGATTTTTGACTTAAAATGAGGGTAGAGTTGACCACAATCAACATTTTTGGTAAACAATCTCGGATCGGTGTTTTGATGATTCCGGTAGGTTTGTATGATATTTTTGGACTTGTACACATGTTTGGTTGGGGTCCCGAGTGACCCGAGCATGTTTTGGTGCATTATGTGACAACAACAACAACAAAAACCCAGTGGAATCCCACAAATGGGGTCTGGGAAGGGTAGTTTGTACGCAAGCCTTACCCTTACTCCGTAGGAGTAGAGAAGCTGTTTCTGATAGATTCCCGACTCAAGGAGATGAAAAGAGATAGTGGAGCAGTAATAGCAGAGAAAGCAAGAAAGATAACATCAGCAACGTAATAACCAAAAAATAGAGAGAAAATCAATAACAATAAGCAGTAACAATGGCACAATACTAGAGACACAATAGAGTAATATAGATACAATAAGATCCACTAGTATCCTAAGATACTATACTATCGGACTAGCCTCATACGACCTAACCCGCAGCCCTAAAGAAGTAATATGGACACAATTGAAGCCACTAGCAACCTATGACAAAACACAAGCTCGCCTCCTACCTCCTAACCTACAATCTTAAATGCTCGCCCTCCACAACTTCCTATCAAGGGCCATGTCCTTGGAAATCTGAAGCCGCACCAAGTCCTGCCTGATCACCTCTCTCCAATATTTCTTTGGTCGTCTTCTACCTTTTCTCACACTCGTCAAGGCCAGTCGTTCACACCTCCTAACAGGGGCATCCATTCTTCTCCTCCGCACGTGCCCGAACCATCTAAGCCTAGCTTCCCACATCTTTTCTTCTGTGGGAGCCACGTGCACCTTCACCCGGATATCTTCATTCCTAATCTTATTCAGCCTAGTGTGCCCGCACATCCATCTCAACATCCTTATTTCTGCAACTTTCATCTTCTGGATATGAGAATTCTTGACTGGCCAACACTCTGCACCATATATCATGGCCGATCTGACCACCATTCTCTAGAACTTACCTTTAAGTTTCGAGGGCACCTTCTCGTCACACAAGACACCAGACGCTAGCCTCTATTTCATCCACCCAACCCCTATACAGTGCATAACATCCTCATAAATCTCCCCATCCTCCTGGATAACCTTGGGAATGACTTGAGAGTCAAGCCTCACGTCCATGTTTGCTTCTCCCGAAACGCCACTAAACTTGCACTCCACGTATTCTGTCTTAGTCCTGCTCAACTTGAAACCTTTAGACTCAAGGATCTGTCTCCAAACCTCCAACCTATCATTAACACCGCCTCGCATCTCATCGATCAGAACAATATCATCGGCCAATAACATACACCATGGCACCTCCCCTTGGATATGGTATGTTAGTGCGTCTATCGCCAGGGCAAATAAGAACGGGCTGAGTGCCGATCCTTGGTGTAAACCCATAATAACCGAAAAATGCTCCGAGTTTCCCCCACTATTCTAACCCGAGTCTTAGCTCCATCATGCATGTCCTTAATCACCCTAATATAAGAAATTGGAACACCTTTCACCTCCAGGCTTCTCCAAAGAACTTCCCTAGGGACCTTGTCATATGCTTTTTCTAGGTCAATAAACACCATGTGCAAACCCTTCTTCCTATCCCTGTACAGTTCAACTAACCTCTTTATAAGATGGATAACTTCCATAGTAAAACGACCAGGCATGAACCCAAACTATTTATCGGATATCGACACTGACCTCCTCACCCTCACTTCCACTACCCTCTCCCAAACTTCCATGGTATGACTTAGTAACTTTATACCCCTATAGTTTTTACAATTCTGGATATCGCCTTCGTTCTTGTACAACGGTATCATCATAATCCACCTCCATTCTTCTGGCATCTTCTTCGTCCTGAAAATAATATTAAACAACCCAGCTAGCCACTCCAATCCTGCTCAACCCACCAACCTCCATAATTCTACCGGAATCTCGTCGGGTCCGGTCGCTCTATCCCCAACGCATTTTACGTATAGCCCCCATGACCCCCTCGACCTTAATGCGCCTACAATAGCTAAAATCTCGGTGACTCTCGGAGTGCTCCGATTCCCCTAGCACAATATCTCTTTCCCTTTCGTCGTTCAACAGTTTATGAAAGTAAGTCTGTCATCTCCGTTTAATCTGAGCATTTTCCATCAACATTCTACCTTCCTCGTCCTTGATGCACCTCACTTGGTCTAGATCATGAGTCATCCTTTCTCTGGCCTTGGTCATCTAGAATAACTTCTTGTCCCCACCTTTGTCCCCCAGTTCTTCGTACATGCGACCAAATGTTGCAGTCTTAGCCTCCGTGACCGCTAACTTCGCCACCTTCCTAGCTATCTTATATCTTTCTCTGTTCATCCACCTTTTCTCCCCATTTATACTCTCCACTAACCTCTGGTATGCCACTTTCTTTTCTTCCACCTTTCCTTGGACCTTGGCATTCCACCACCAGTCACCACTGTGACCGCCCGAGTAACCCTTCGAGACCTCTAATACTTCTCTCGCAGCCTCCCATATACAGTTCGCCGTCATTTTCCACATACCGCTCGCGTCGCCACTACTCCTCCAGGCCCCCATAGCCTATAACCTCCCCTCTAACTCTTGAGATTTATCCTTCGTTAAGGCACCCCACCTAATCCTTGGACGACCCCGAACGATTGTGAAAAATGAGTTTTCAAGTTGAAATCTTGTGTTTTGATGATTGATTCTTGTTATTTGATGTTATTTTAATGATTTGAGTTAGCGAGCAAGTTTGTATAATGTTATTACACTTATGTGAATATTTGGTTTGGAGCCTGAGAGGCTCGGGTGAGTTTCGGATGCATTGCGAACTGATTTGGAACTGCTGGTGTAAGTCTATTTCTGGTGTAGTCTGAAGATCTCGCATTTGCGAGCATCGCTTTTGCGGTTAAGTGATCACATTTGACAACGAGCTAGGATTAGGGAAATTCTCATTTGCGAAGAAGGAGCCGCATTTGCGAAGGCAGGGACATTGCAATTGCGGATGGAGTCCTACATTTGCATCTCTGACAACTTGGGGGCAGCTTCGCAAAATCGAAGCTCAGTTCGCAACTGCAGAGGGAGGGACCTTCGCAAATGCGAAGGATTTTTCACATTTGCGATATTTCTGAGACACACGCACTGGTCGTAATTGCGATCAGTGGTTCATATTTGCGTACATCACAATTGTGAACAAGAGTTTGCAATTGCAATACCTGCAGCTGGGTAAATGATGGGAAAGTCGGGACTTAGCTCATTTTTCACCATTTTTCAACCCTAGACTCCATAGAGACGATTGTTTGATAGCGTTTTCTTCCCAAATTCATTGGTAAGCACTTTTAACTACTTTTCAATCAATTTAAACTACGTTTCATGAATTCTTAACAACAAATCTATGAATCTCATGGTAGAAATTAGGGATTTTGGGTAGAATTTAGGGATTTTATAAAATTGAGATTTAGACATCAAATTGAGATCAGATTTTGAAACAAAGCACATAACCAAGCTCGGGGTTAACGGATAATCGGGATTTAGTCCGAATCTCGGATTTTGACCAAGCTAGCCCGAGGTTGACTTTTGTTGACTTTTTAAAAATGATTAAGATTGAACAATTTTCGTTCACGGATAGTTTCCAAAGCTTATTTTGGATTGTTTGATTGATAATTGACTAGATTCAGTTGGTTTGAAGGCTTGTTCGAAAAGAAAAGCCGTGATTGATTGTGATTGTGTTGCGGAAAGAGGTAAGTATTGTGTTTAACTTTGACTTGAGGGAATTAGGACTTGTTTGGTTATTGCTACATGAATTATGTGTGGGAATGACGTATATGCGAGGTGACGAGTGTATATGCATTGTCACGGGTTAAATCATGTAGGTTAGGCTATTTATCTTTATATCACCATTTATTCCATGTTATATCTCGTTACATGCTTTAATTGCTACATGCCATTACTTGTTATTTATGCCTTAATCGTTATCTATCATTTATTTGTTACCTGTTTCTGTTTATTCATTCCTTGTTGAATATCTGCTTATCTCCTACATGCCCCCCTATGCTAATTGAATATCTTCATTGTTTCATGCTTTTACTTGCCTTTATTGTCCTTACCTTATTTGTTGCACTTTATTATGCTATATCCAATCGTGTGAGTCCTTTGGCTATTCTTGCGTTAATGATTTGTAGAGGTTTGTGAATATGAGATATTGGTTGCTCTTTGTGGTACTAGTAGTTCCTTGGTGTTTTATACACTTTAGTACCTTTTGTGTTGAGATTCCAGAATTTGGTTGTGTTGAGTTGTTAGCAATAGTGAATTGATATTGGGAATGGGTTGTGCGCCGCAACATAAATGATATGATATGATAATGGATCGGGTTGCATGCCGCAACAGATATTGATATGATATTGGGATTGGGTTACACGCCACAACAAATATTGAAAGGATATTGGGATCGGGTTGTGGATTGCAACAACGTATGGAGTGTTGTAACTGTTTGTAAATGTGGTGTTCTATTTCTGTACTGTGATATGAGGTTATGAGTTCATGTTATTCTGGGGCCTTCTGCTAGTTGACCTTCAGTTCCCATTCTTATGAGTTTATTCGCTATCTATATATTTTTGTTGTCTTTTATTATTATTCGTATAGGTTTATAGTGGGTGTCTTGTCATAGCCTCATCACTACTTTGTTGAGGTTAGGCTCAACACTTACGGAGTACATAGGGTCTGTTATACTCATTCTGCACTTCTTGTGCAGATCCCCGTGTTGGTCATAGCGACTCTTAGAAGAGATTGCTCGGATTCGACTTATTCAACAGACTTAAGGTAGAGCTACACGTCGTACACACACCCTGAAGTCCCCTTCTATCTTGTTATACTGATTATCTTATTTCAGACAGTTGTATCTCATTTCAGACCATATTTGTAGTATTCTAGTTGGTCATGTACTTGTGACTCCGGATTTCTGGGATTAGTATAGACTGCATTATTTTTGTATTTTATCTTATGTATTTCAGAGTATTTCCGTTGTTAGTTATGAATATTCTGCTTTTAAAATTGTCAAAATTTGTTAATTCTTTAATTGATGTTGGCTTGCCTAGCAAGTGAATGCTAGGCGCCATCAAGGCCCCGTGGTTAGGATTTTGGGTTGTGACATGTATCGACAAACAGGTTAATTCATTGGAAACTAGACCCGTAGACCTTCAATTTGGTGGGTGGACCACCGTGTAACTCCAGGTACATTAGGAGAAAAGCTCAGTCACATTAGACGCAAGTTTCAGCAAAAGTATGAACGTAACTTGCAATAACTTTTTTCGACCTTTGTTTTACAACTTTATTGGCTTCAAAACATAAAATACGAATATTATACAATTCAAATACCTTAAAACGTGATCCATTAGCATATTAAGCACTCCTAGTATAACTCCGAAAATATGGCTTATAACATCTTTTATTCGATTAACCCCGAAACCATATGGTACATACTTAACATTTGTTTAATACCATCCTTAGCCTTGTAAGGGTTTCATGACTCCTTCGGGATCACATTAGTTAACTTACAATACGAATGATGTGAAAACAATCCTAGGTGTAATATTCTCCGCCCCTAAGAATATTTGTCCTCGAATGTTGGAGTGTATAAGGGTGACATATTGATCCCTTAAGTCCTTGAATTCGGCAATGTTTCCTTTATGAATAAGATCAACCAACCCTGTTACCAACATAAAGTCCCAATCTTAGCTTATAAAATCTTATAGTAGGACAAGTCATTTAAGTACTTACGTACGAACTCACCTTATCCTTCTAATTAGGTCAAGTTTCTCTTTTAAGCTGGAGTAGATAATAACATGTAGACGTTATTTCGTCTCCTTTTTATAACTATGTGAATCTTCTCATTTATTGATCTCCATTACTTTTAAATTATCTTGTGCCTCTCTTCAATATCAAAACATTATAACCGGGTGAACGGATCCTACTTCCGAGGCCACCTTCCTTTAATATCTCCCATGGGTAGTTTGAACGTGGCCTATATATATGTCTTGATCGGCTTGTCATCCTTATACCGTTATGCCCTTCATGCACAAAATTTTCAAGAAGACTATAATCTCGTCATCATGTGTTGGCATTCGAGCTGTAATGATCTTAAGCATAGATATTCTTGAACAATGCTAAAACTTCTATTACTTAATACATTAAATAAGGTCGGATGATTCCACCTTTCACATGTGGTGAATCATATTTCCTCCCACACAATTCTTTATACAGAGACTTATGATCCTTATGATCCTCTTGCATGTAGCTAATACAATAGCTATCGTTTTGTGCTCCCTCATTAGATGGCAGTTGATTTCCCATATATTCGTAAAGCTTAAGACCTTTAATTGCATTAAACCTTCTTCGATTGTTTAACTTGTATGACTCTCTTAACCATCCATCTATGAAGTTGTATTGGGAGCAACTTAGATATCCAAGTTTTTCTTGAGAGGGTTTGCAAAAAATTTCAATAGCTGGGCACCTTTAGTGGATGGAATTAGGGTGGAGATATTATATGTCCGGACTACTTTCTCTGGCTTATCACTTCACATAACTTTTGGCAAATCATCTAGTAAAAGTAGGTTGGATATTATTGAGCTAATTGTAGTCACCCATGTAGGATCAGACTTGCCACATTTGAACCAATTTCATATTAATCATTCCTCGTCTCCATATTGATTATCAGATTCCTAATCACTCTGCCATGTTCTTGACATTCTATAACTCTCTTCTTTGTATCATCCTGTTAGTGTAATTCTTTGCTATCGTGGTATATCTTTGACGTTCCAAAACAAATGGGATAGAGTGGATAATGGACATTTGTCCTACTCCCACCTCACAATTTTTGTCACACTTGAACACGCCATCGGCCCTGATCTTAAAGTCTCTTCTTATTAAATTCTAGTTTGTGTCTCTTCTCCTTATTGAATCTCTTTTTTATTTTCCTAAAATGGAATCTTCTTGTCGATATTCTTTTCTCCTTGATTATAAGGTAATCCTTCTATATTATTTCTAATAAGCTTCTAGCAATCCTTTTTTCCCCCTCTGGGCTCGCTCATTTGTCAGTCACTTGTGGCATTACGAGTAAACATATTCGCTACAAAATTAGCTTTACCTTTATTTCGTCTCATCTAGAATTACTTATCCCCGTCCTTCTTACTACCATAAATAGCCAACAGTTTCTCGTTTAGGCTCATTCTATTACATTTTGTTTGCAACTCGACTCTAGTTTCCCTCACGTTCTGGATTTCTTGTACATAAAATTCTGGATATCATCTATTGGCTTACGCCTCCATGTTACCATACATGTGTTTCATATTCCATCATGGTTATTCCGGATATAGAAGAACTGTCATCGTATACTAGCTTACTTTTATACTAACTCTTTCTACTTCTCTTATTGTCATTTCAAATCTTATCCTCAAATTCGACGTTGTTGTTTTAATTTTGGATGGTTTCTCTTCTTTAGGATGTCCTTGAAATGTTGTACTAACTCCATTATCATTGCTGATATCTCAGCTATCCCTCGAGGTTTCAACTTTATAGAGATACAACTAATTTAGAATGATTACACCAATTAGATACCCATGGTCTATCTTTAACTTCAAGAATCATAATCGATTCCCTCTCAATCCCTTATGATTGATTCGTCATTCTATCTTCATATTTCAATCTCAGCAATTTTCCTTTGGATTTATATCCCCCAACATTAACTCTTTATTCAAGTTGATATTCCTAAGTATAAAGTATCTGACCACGTCTGGCATCAATTCGTCTTCCTTCCTCGTCGTTAGTACCCATGCGTTACTTTAAAGTTGGTTCTAATCTCTTTCTCTCACAGTATTTCCATCATTTTCGTCAACAAGGCGCACCTTTTGACCTATCACTTTATCATATCATCCCCCCCCCCCTCTTAGGGAAATAAGTCGTTACTTTACACTTGATAATCTGCTTGTCCACTCCTTTTTCTCTTACCCATATTCTTAACATAACTGATCCTAGAATGACCTTTCTTCTCCCCAAGGTGATTTGAAGGAATCTCTATATATAGAGAGTCGTACATTCTCGCTGACATACTTCTATCCAATGAACTCAACTTCGATTTACGTAACTTGTCAGGTAAATGTTTGCTAATCGTATTCAGAGTTCTTTTTCTATAATTGCTTTCCCCGTTCTATTCCTTGCTCATTCCAACATTGTATTACTAACAAGTGCAAGAATCTTTCGAACCTCTTTTCGGTGTCCTTTATTTTGGGCCCGACCCTACTTGGTATAAATACATGGAAAATCGTTAATTTTTGGACTTTTGACATACCTTGGACCTAAGGAGGCTAAGGAGGAGTTGGAAGAACATGAGCACAAGGATTTCATCATCCCTTCCTCACTCAAGACCCGAGTTTGGATTAAATTTATGTTTTCATATACTTTAATTCTATTTGTGATGAATTGCTCCATATATATGGAGTAGTTCCCTTTAGGGTTTGATGGATTTGGTGTATTGATGATTGTTTATGGATTATAACTCTAGTTTTATGTATTGAATCATTTTGAATGATTTAATTATTGCATCTATATTCACTTGTTCATGTAATCTAGAGAGGCATAACTTGTGATATTTTTGTATTATATTGTTGGTTGAGTTAATAGATTCTTCTTAGTAATCTAAAGAGGCTAGTTGAATCATTGATTAAACCTAGTTAGAAGAATAATCAAAAGAGATTTTCCTAAATACCAAACCATTACGCATTCTTGCATATCTGCACGTGCTTAAATTGGTTCATCTTGTAAGGTTGAGACTTAATCGAGAGAGGAGTTTCTGCCTAACGTTTGAACTAATAATTGAGTGAATTCGAGAGACACACTTAAACATTAGAAGTGAATTATCTAGAGTTAGATCCCAAATAATTATCTTGCACCTATCCTATCAAAACCCTATCTTCTCCCATTGATAACCTTATTTGCTTATTCCTTGTTTAGACTGTCATTAGTCAATAGCTTTAGATTCTTAGTTAATTTAGTTAGACATCTTATAAATATCAGCGGTTGATCATCTTGGATAGCAACCAAGCTAAAAACTACGAGAATACTGGTTAAATCCAATCCCTATGGATAGGATATTATACAATACTATATTTGATTAGCGGTTAATTGTGTGTTTTGCACCCATCAAATTTAAGTGTGTGTTAAATCAATAGTGTTTGAAATTGTTTGTAGTGCTAATCCAGGATTTGTTTCTTTTTATTTTATTTTTCCCTTTTACGTTTGGTATTCTTTGATTGTGTGCAGGTTACAGGTTAAGATTGGTGCATGACTCGAGCTTCTATGAAAGAAGTGCTACCATATAAGCCAGAGATAGAGAAGCAACTACGACAGCTGAGGAAGGAAAGAAATCTCACCGAGACGTTAGAAAAGGTTGGGCAATCCTTAACCAAAGAAACTATGGTTGGAAATGGTGATGATAATGTAGATTTGGCTGCAAGAGAGGCAGCCTAACAACGAGAAAAGCTGCATTGGATTCTCAAGAAGCATCTATTAGAGAAGCACAAATTATCAATGAAGAAGAGAGGGGTCGGAGAATTGCTCAAAATTAACCCTTGGCGGCAGACCAGTTCGGAAGTATAGCTCCCATGCCTGGGAGATCACTGGGAGATTATGCTAGACCAGTCTACAATCTAGGTTTATCAAGTGTTAGACCACCTCCAATTGCAGCTAATAATTTTGAATTGAAGCAAGGGTTGCTTCAAACCCTTCAGAATTGTTGTGTCGTCATATGGAAGATAAACGAGGATCCTGACACGCATCTACTGGACTTCGAGGAGATTATGAACACCTTTCAATACAATGGTGTGTCACAAGATGCAGTGCACTTAAAGGCATTCTCCTTCACACTCAAAGATTATGCAAAGCAATGACTTTGAAGATTACCCACGGGTTCGATTATAACATGGGAGGAGATGACCAGAAAGTTCCTTGATAAATATTTCTCCTCAGCGAAAACGGGCAAGTTTAGAAGAAAAATCCATAACTTCTTCCAGAAAGAGACCGAGACTATTTTTGAAGCATGGGAGAGGTTTAAGGAGATTGTTAGAAAGTGTCAATATAGTGGAATTGAACTCTGGATGCAACTCCAGGACTTTTGGGATTGATTAACACCGACCGTACGTAGAACATTGAGCAATGCAGCTGGAGGTCTTTTGATGAAGAAGACTCCAGAGGAGATAGTTACAATTCTTGATGAGTTGTTTGAAGATGTAAATCAATAGCCCTCTGAGAGTGCTGAAAGAAGAAGATCAACTGGTGTTCACCAAGTTGATGCTAATACATCTGTGTAGGCACAAATTGATGCTATGGCTAAAGAAATAAGGAAGCTGACCTTGGCTATAATACAAAGTGAGCCTTACGCAGCCTGTGATATATGTGGAAGAGGACACCCTACTCATGAGTGTAAAGCCTCAACTGAGGAAGTGAATGTTGTGGGAAATTACAACTTTAATGCAATGGGTCAGAAGTACCCCAATTTTTCATGGAGTTCACCTGGGGGTATCGCAAATGCATGGCAACAAAACAACCCCAGATTCCAGGGACAAGGAGCTCCTAGTTTTATGAATCAGTCGAGGCTAGTTTCAGCCTCAACAACCCAATCAACATGGTCTAGAAGATCTCATGAAGGCCTTCATTGTGAAAACTGATGAAAGATTTGAAGTACATGGGGCAACAATTCGAAATTTAGAGAAGCAAGTGGTACAGATTGCAACAATATTATCTGAGAGGGTTCCAGGCACTCTCCCTGCTAATACTGAAAGAAATCCCAAAGAAACAGTGAATAATGTAACCATGAGAAGTGGGCAAGTGTTGAAAGACCCCACCCCAATCCAAAAAGATGTGATACTTGAAAAAGAAAGTGAGGACCAACTGAAAAGTGATGATGACAAAAAGAAGAAAGCCACGATGAAAGATGAGAAAAAGAAGAAGGAAGAAAAATCGAGAAGGGAGGAACATGAGGAGAGCAAGCATATGCCGGCACTACCTTTCCTTCAAAAGCTGTATAGAGAAAAGCTGGACAATTAGTTTGAGAGATTTCTGGATATGCTGAAACAAGTTCATGTAAACTTACCATTCATAGATGTTCTTTTACAAATGCCTTCTTATGCCAAATTCTTGAAAGATATCCTTACAAAGAAGAGGAAGATAGAAGAGACCTCAGTGGTCAAACTCATAGAGCATTGCAGCGCAATATTGCAAAATAAACTCCTACAAAAGTGTGGAGATCCAGGGAGTTTTACCATACCTTGCTCTTTAGAAAATATTAATTTTGATAAGTCTTTGTGTGATTCAGGTGCCTCCATTAATATAATGCCTCTATCTATTTATAGGAAACTAGATAAGGAGATTCGAGAGATAAGGTCTGCACCAATATCTTTGTAGCTGGCAGACCAAATGACTTTTATACCCGAGGGGATAGTGGAAGATGTGTTAGTTCTTGTGGATAAGTTCGTATTTCCTGTGGATTTTATAGTGGTGAATATGGAGGAAAACAAAGAGGCCCCCCTCATCCTAGGAAGACCATTCTTAGCAAGGAGTAGAGCGATATTAGATATACACGAGAGAAAACTCATGCTTAGAGTGGGTGAGGAGACTGTGACGTTTAAGATGGATGTAGAAAAGGGGGTGCAAAAAGGAAAACCAGCTGCAAGTGTTGAATGGAAAGTGAAGGGCTTGAAAGAGAAGGCTGCGGTGAGTGAGAAAGATAAGTATGGGGTGTTACCTCAAGAAGGCTAAGAAAAAGCTGTCTGCATGGATGTGTGCATTAGTTCGGGCGCGAAGAATGGAGCCCGACTTCGACTCAGACCCTAACTAGATATTCAGGGAAGTTTCCTCTACCTTATGCTTTTTAATTGTGTGTCATGGGGACATGCCACAACTTAAAGTATGGGGTATGGGATATGTTGTATGTATGTATGTGTATTAGTATTAGTTTTTATTTTGTTAGTTTCAGTAGTAGTTGGTGATAGAAAAAAATTTAAAAAATCATAAAAATTTTAAAATTTTCTATTCTTCCCGTCGATGGATATCATCGACAGGTTTCTTGAGGGATTAAAGTTGAAAGAAAAAAGACAAAAATATTTTCTTTTGTTAGGTAGTGTAATAATTCCCCCTTGGTTTTTTTTGTTCCGCGGTTCTTTTCCAAGGGTTTTGTTTGAACCGAGTGTAGTTAGTTTTTATGTTTTTTAGGAGTAGGAAACCTTGTGCTATAAATTTAATTGAAGGCAATATCTCTTAACTTTATTATACCTTGATAATAGTGAGTACTTTGGTTGTGACGCTTAGGCTCAGTTTTTGACTCTTATATAAGTACCTTAATTTGTATGATCTTAACTTTGCTTAACTTCTTTGACGAGAGTGTCTTGATAGTCCAATCCTGAGTGAGTTATGTGCCATGTGTGTGTGAGGTTTCGTATATTTTGTGCATTGCATTTGATGTCTAGAACTTGCCCCGTGTGTTTGTAAAGCAAAATAGTAGTTTTATTCAGTCTTGGAAGTGATATAGGCATTTCTTTGTTGAGACAGATATGTGCTTTTACCCACCTAATTGTTATGTATCTTAGTTAACTCCATTGAGCCTGTAATCCTGTTTCTTTGGCAATCACATTACAATCCTCACCCATTTGTTTGAATGAACCATCTATTTTAACCTCGTACCTCTCGTGAGCACTTGAAATTGTTATGAACTTTGTAAAAGTTAAAGTGTGGGGTGTTGGTTTGGCTTTTGAGTGGAACAATTGAAATAAGGAGAAAGGTGTATTGTTTTGAAAAAGTAAGAGCCACTTGAATTCAAAAAGAAAATGAAAAACATAGTTGTATAGTTGTGAAAAATACTCCTTGATAGTGGTAACTCTTGATGTATTTGTGCTTAAAGAAGTAGGGAGTTAATATATATTGATGTGAAGGTGGAGTATGGTTTGACATAAGTGTGGGGTTTTGAATGATTAATTGTATGTATTAAAGTGCTTAGGGAGGTGTAGTCACTCTTGTACCTAAATATATCCTACACATCCCGCAACCTACATTACAACCAATTAAAGTTCTACTTGATCCTTGACTGAATCAGCTCAATTAATAGAGTATTACACTACGGGCAAGCCTATGGTACATCTTTTGTGGCATATGAATGTTACTTCTGAGAGTGAGTGAATTTTTTCTATATTGAGTTCCTAATTGTTCTTAAATTTCATTGTGTGTGGAACTACTCTCTATTGTTGTGTGAGAGCACTTGATTCATGAAAGAGAGGTAATGTCGTTGACCTCTGTGTTAGAGTAAGTGAGCGGGTTATAAAAATGCATGGTGCTTTTGAGTCAAATCTTGAGGCGAGGATGTTACGGTATTGTGCTTAGTTTGTTTTAAATATTCTTGGTATGATGAGTTATGAGAGTTGCTGAAAAAGGTCGTTTCTATATGAAGTGTAGTTTGATTGCTCGAGGATGAGCAATGGTTTAAGTGTGGGGTGTTTATGGTAGGCTTTAATCTCGTGTTTTAATCACTTATTGCACTCTAATTCACTGCACTTTATTTGTGTTTGAGCTTTAATTGATAGTGTTTCGCACTTATTGTGTGTTTTATGCCTTGCAAGAGTGATTCTGAGCTATGTAGATGTTATGGAATGAATTCGAGCGATTTGAAGCTTTGAAGTCTGAGTAAAAGCCTAAGGGATTAAGCCGGGATCGTGTTCGGGGGTCGAGGACCAAGTCTGGACGTCAAAAATCAAAGTTTGAGATGTACTCTGAGAAAACCCCATTGTCGCGGCGCGTAGGGTGCCGCGGCTGCCTATTTCCTGCTGCCTGATAGATTTTGACTCTCTGGATTTCTCCACTAATGTCCCGCATGGCGCGTCACCCCATGCGGCGCGCCTGTGTAATTATTACAGAGCCAATGTCTTATTTCGGCTAGGAGAAGGTGGTTTCGTCTGGGACCGGCCCTACTTAGTATAAATACATGGAAAAATGTTAATTCCTGGACTTTTGACATACTTTGGACCTAAGGAGGCTAAGGAGGAGTTGGAAGAACACGAGCACAAGGATTTCATCATTCCTTCCTCACTCAAGTCTCGAGTTGGATTGAATTTATGTTTTCCTTTACTTTAATTTTATTGCTGATGAATTGTTCCATATGTATGGAGTAGTTCCCATTAGGGTTTGACAGATTTGGTGTATTGATGATTGTTTATGGATTATAACTCTAGTTTTATGTGATGAATCGTTTGGATGATTTAATTGTTTCATCTATATTCACTTCTTCATGTAATTGAGAGAGACATAACTTGTAATATCTTTGTATTATATCGTTGGTTGAGTTCATAGATTATTCTTAGTAATGGAATGAGGCTAGTTGAATCATTGATTAAACCTAGTTAGGAGAATAATCGCAAGAGGTTTTCCTAAAGACCAAACCATTACGCATTCTTGCATATCTTCACATGCTTAAATTGGTTCATCTTGTGAGGTTGAGACTTAATTGAGAGAGAATTTTTTGCCTAACGTTTGAACTAATAATTGAGTGAATTCGAGACTCACTTAAACATTAGAAGTAAATTATTTAGAGTTAGATCCCAAACAGTTATCTTGCACCTATCCTGTCAAAACCATATCTTCTCCCATTGATAACCTTCTTTGCTTATTCCTTGTTTCGATTGTCATTAGTCAATAGCTTTAGATTCATAGTTAATTTGGTTAGACATCTTATAAATTTCAATTGTTGATCATCTTGGATAGCAACCAAGTTAGAAACTACGAGAATACTATTTAAATCCAATCCCGAATTTTTAACTAGCTTAGAAAGAACCAGGACATATATTTTTCACATCATTGCTGAAGGCTCATATCGCTTCAACTTAAAGGATCATAAATATGGCCCGAATTATCATTCAGATCTTAGAGGTTTACTTGGTCTCTCATCTTATATTTGTAATTCATTCTCATTAGGATACCCTAATTTTCGATAATGCGGTAAAGGTCAATCCCATATTCCCAGAATATCAATAGTAAAACATACTACACTTAGGATATAACCTCATAAAAGGAAGAATCTCACAAGGTAACCGATTACATACCTATACCCAAACATTAATCACTAAGTAGTATCGTAACCTAACGTTTCATCCTCAACCTTGACCTTTACGCTTCGGCTTTGGACACATCTGTATCTTGTGGTTCTTACAACTAGAAACAAACTCCTATTCCTACACGACATTGGCCGGCATGTGCCTGACTGCACTGAGGACACAATGGCCGGGGCGGCTTTATTTTACTTGTACTAACATGATCCTGACACATGGATATTTGCGAACCTACACTGGCCTTACATGAGCACTTTGGTCCAGCACAACTCGCTGCATCAACCTAGTCTGCTTCAACCTACCACCATCTTGAATTTCTCTATCATCACCAATTGTCCTAGCCTTTTAGTCCATCTAATAACCTCACCTAGATCATATCCTATATATACATACGGGCATTGCCCTCTAAAATCCCAAGGATGTGTACTCCTTGACCCATCAAGGGGTCTATCTCTATCATGCACTTTCAAGTGGCGCGAAGCCTGTGAGGCAAACAACTACGTCAATACCTGTACTGCCCTCCTCACATCCTGATCAGATGTAGCCGGTAGTGAAACTGGTAAAATGGGAAGTGTTGTATCTTCTCTGTGCTCCTCTAATATTGATGGAATTGGAGCTATCTAATATAGTGACTCACCCTGGTCTTCAAACGGATTGGTCTCAATAGAGGGTGTATGTTTTGTAACTTCCTCACTCTGGGCCTCATATGGATATGACTCAATAGAGGGCATATATCTCGTACCCTTTCCTAATCCTTCCTTATCATTTTGGCCCGCGATAGTTCTTCTGGGCGAAGTCATCACTGCACAACCTACATCAATGTATACATTAGACTGAATTCCCTAAAACTTAGCTCTATCGCACGATCTAGAACATGAAAGGAAGGTAACCATCTTAAATATCCCGCAACCTCCTGTTTATAAGTATGGTTCACAATACACCCATAAACAAGACTATACTAGCCATGTTTATGAGTGTGTTGTGCGACACACTTATAAATAGGAGATTGTAGGGCAGTTAGGATGGTTACCTTACTTTCATTTCTAGATCGTGCAACGGATCTGAGTTATAGGGAATCGAGTGTAACGTATTCATTGATGTAGGTTGTACAGAGATGTCATTGCCTAGAAGAGTTGTAGCTAGTAGGGATTTGAAGGAGGGATTTGGAGGTGGTATGAGATGTTCGCCCTCTATTGAGACATATCTGTATGAGGACCAAGGTGAGTTACTCCTTCAGATAGCTCCGGTTCCACTAATACTAGAGGAGATGATGGAAGCTCCAACATTATTGGCTCTGCAAGTTCCATCACCGGCTCCGTCTGATAAGGATATGAGAAAAGAAGTACACGTGTTGAGGTAGTTGGTAGCCTCTTAGGATTGGCATCACCCTGGGGCCCCTGATAGTGATAGAGCCCTTGAAGGGTAAGGGAATTCATGACCTAGGGATTCTAGGGAGTGAGATTTGTCTATATTCTCAAGGGATTATTTCGATGAGGTTAGAGGATAGAACAAGAGGGAGGAAAGTTGGTGAGTTTAGAGGACTGCTGGGTGGTGGTAGGTTATAGTAGACTGGGTTTGCACAGTGACTTGCGCGTGATTAGAGATCTCAGGTAAGATCAAGGCTAGGTTCGCACACGTCAGTATGTTAGGATCATGCTAGTACAGGTAGAGTGGAGTCACTCCGACCATTGTGTCATCGTGTTGTCTGGAGCATGCTTGACCAAGCCGTGTAGGTACGGGGGATAAGTTTTGGTGTGGTAGCAAGAGCCACAAGATACAAACGTGTCCAACGCTCAAGCGTAAAGACCAAGATAGTAGTAAAGAGGGAGTGTCAGGATCTTGAGATTACTTTCTGAGTATAGATATACTATCCAATTTTCTTTTATAAAGTTCATTTTGACTAGTAGAATGTTACCCGACAATGCAGGGACGCTCAGATGGATGGTTTCTTACTCTTATGGATAAATCATTGTATATGCAAATATAGTAAAGATAGATGATAAGCGCATTATGCGAAAGATATACTCGGGGATGTTCTACAGCTTATGGGGTTATCAAATAAGTAGAGAAATATCATATGACTAAAGAATGAGGCCAGTTAAAGTACGGGAAGTCGAGAATTAAGGATGTTGAAATTACTTCGAAGGAGACAAGAAGTGGAATGTTGTGAAAGGCTTGTACGAAACCAAATAGAGAAATATGAGTGAATTGGAAAAACCATTAAGGGAAGTAAGTTAAAGTATGGAAGTACAATAAGATTCATAGGCAAGTGAGCTCTGAGGTTATAAAATAGTATAGGCTATGTTTTCATTAAAAGTGGATTTGTAATTGTAACTCGGATTATCGGAAGGTCAGTTTAACCATATAGATAAGAGGTGTAGATATCGGAGGATGACTTAGGATGAACTAGAACTAAGGTTAGAGATTCAAAGGACTCTAACACTATCTAGAATTGTAGTGATAGAAAGAGTGAATGAGCATAAGGATGAAGATGATTAGTGGAAGAAGAACCCTAAAAGAAATTTATAAAGATCTCCTTGACAAGACACGTGAAATAAAGTTAAACTATCAAAATAAGGCATGCCAGCAAGAACGTATTACTCGCTACGTATATGGACCCCTATAAATTGTCTCAGAGGAAGAAGGGTTACCCAAAGGTCAATTGTAAGCTACCAGGAATACGTACCTACAGAAGGCGGAAATACGAGTAGGACTTCAAGCATGAAACATTGAACTATTTCCCTAAGACGGGAGACGAGGTGGTAAAGCAATATGTCGAGAGCACTTTTGTTTAACAAATGAAAAAATGGGAGGATCGGGACAGAAACCAGCGAAGTTAAAGGAATTAAAATAACAGTTGCAGGAGCTATTGGATAAGGGTTTCATCAGACTTAGTGTTTCACCTTGGGGTGTACCGATACTATTTGTAAAGAAGATATATGGTTCCATGAGGATGTGCATTGACTACAGGAAATTGAACAAGGTTACCATCAAGAATAAGTATCCACTACCGCACATTGATGATTTATTTGATCAACTTTAGGATGCCTGGTGTTCTCAAAGATTGACTTGAGATTGGATTATCATCAGTCTAAGATTAGGGCTTCGGAAATTCCTAAGACTACTTTCAGGACCCATTATAGCCACTATGAATTCTTCATGAAGTCTTTTGGCTTGACTAATTCCCCATCAGCCTTTATGCATGTGATGAATAGTGTGTTTTATCCTTATTTGGATTCCTTTGTTATTGTGTTCATTGATAATATCTTGGTATATTCCCGTAGTAGGGAGGAGCACAAGAAACATTTGAGGATGGTGCTACAAATTTTGAGAGAGAAGAAGTTGTATGCTATGTTCTCCAAGTGGGAGTTTTTATTGGATTTTGTGGCATTCTTGGGCCACGTGGTATCTAGTGATGGGATCAAGGTGGATCTAAAAAATATTGAGGCAGTTCAGAGTTATCCCAGACCTTTTACCGCTACAGAGATCAAGAGTTTATTAGTTCTAGCTAGTAACTATCATCAGTTCGTTGAAGTGTTTTCTTCCATAGCAGCTCCATTAACTAAATTGACCCAGGAGGATGCTTTATTCAGATGGTCAGATGAGTGCGAGGAGAGATTTTAGAAGCTCAAGAGTGCTTTGACCACGACTCCAATTTTGGTATTGCCATCAGGATCAGGATGTATACTATTTTTTGTGATGCTTCACGTGTTGGCCTTAGATGCATGTTGATGCAAGACAGTAGGTTGATTGCCTATACGCCGCGCCAATTGAAGCCCCATGAGAAGAACTATCCGGACCATGATTTGGAGTTAGCATCTATTGTGCAAGCGCTCAAGATTTGGAGGAATTACTTTTATGGCGTGTCTTGTAAGGTATATACGAATCATCAAAGTCTCCAGCTTCTGTTTAAATAAAAATATTTGAATTTGAGGCAGCGAAGATGGTTGGAGCTGATGAAGGATTATGACATCACCATTCTTTATCATTCGGGGAAAGCTAATGTGGTAGCAGATGCCTTGAGCAGAAAAGCAGAGTATGGGTACTTTAGAATTTATTCCAGTTATAAAGAGGCCATTACCTATGGATGTTCATGCGTTATCCAATAGGTTGGTGAGATTGGATATTTCAGATCCTAGCAGGGTTCTTGCTTGCATTGTATCTTAGTCATCTTTGTTTGAGTGCATTGCGACTATCGGTGATGATGGTATATTGCGACTTCAGGGTCGAGTTTGTGTTCCTAATGATGATGGCTTGAGAGAGTTGATTTATGAGGAGGCTCATAGTTTGCGGTATTCTATTCACATAGGTGCTGTGAAGATGTATCGTGATTTAAAGTAGCATTATGGTGGAGAACGATTAAGAAAGACATTGTTGGGCATGCTGCACGATGTTTGAACTGTCAGTAGGTCAAGTATGAGCACCAAAGACCGGGTGGTTTACTTCAAAAGATTGACATACTGGAGTGGAGGTGTGTAACGACCCGGCCGGTCAATTTGACTATTGCAATCTCGTTCCCCCATTTACTGCTCAAATTGTAATTTATGGTTATTATTTGGCTTGCCGGGGAAATTGGTTCGGGTCCGGTGAGGTTTTGGAATGATTTGGAACACTTAGTTCCAAGGTTTAGAATTTAAGTTAAAAAGGTTGACCGGATGTTGACTTATGTGTAACGACCCCGAAGAATTTTGCTAAGGAAATTAAGGTTTTGTGGTGCCGAGGTAGATCAATTAGTACAAGCTCGGACTTTTTGGCTTGAACAATGCACCAATGTGTAAAGGAAACTTTTGCCAGAAAAAAGGTCATTTCTGTGACCACATAGTGGTCGCAGAATCACTCTGCGGACCGTATAATGGACGCAGAGTGGATCAGGAGAGGGCAAGATTTGAGGAAAATCTGCGGTGCATTATGCGACCGCAGGCCTGTTTTGTAGTGCATTATACGACTGCAGAATAGGTATGCGGGCCGCATAATGACCGCAGACCGGGTCAGTCACGCCTAGTTTTGGAGGCCAAATTATGTGGCCGATATGCGGACCACATACCTGTTATGCGATCGCATATGCGATCACTTAACTGCGTCGAAGCTTCCATTCTTTCTAATTTTTGACCCGACCCAACTTCGATTTATAGCCCTTGAAGCTCATTTTTGAGCCAAAATCTGACATTTTAGAGAAAAGTGAGAGCATTTTAGAGAGAGAAAGTAAAGACTTAGTCATTTATCCATCAATTGTTGTTCAAGGTTTAAAGGTTTCACAAGGATCTTGCTAGGGCTTCAAAGAGGTAAGAATTCCTTTCCCCAATTCTTCAATTTCGGGTTTGGAGTAAAGATGGGTAATTAAAAGTATGATTCTTGAGTGTTAGAATATTATTTATACATACACATACCAATAAGGTTTATGGAAGGATTATTGAGTTCAAATGGGTAAAGATTGGGTTCAAAATGGTAGAAATATTTAAAGACTTTAACTTAAGATTTGAGGGTCGAGTTGATGTCGGAATTTGGTAAAATTTGTATGGTTGGACTCGTGGTTGGATGGGCGTTCATATTTTGTAACTTTTTTCGAGTTCCTAGACGTGGACCCCATGGGCGAGTTTTGAGTTAATTTCGGATTTTATTGGAAAAATAGTATTTTCTTATGGAATTAATTACAATAATTGGTATTAACTAAATCGAATTAATTGTGGCTAGATACGAGGCTTTCAGAGACCAATTCTCGTGGAAAGGGCATAGCGAAATTAAGAATTACACGGGTTGAGGTAAGTAACAGTTCCAAATTTGGTCTTGGGGTTATGAAACCTCGGATTATGTGTTATGTGATTTACTTTGAGGTGACGCACATGCTAGGTGACGGGCGTGTGAGCGTGCACCGTAAGAATGGTGACTTGGTCAAATTCCATGGAACTGTCTAGTTGAATAATCTGTTGATATCCGTACATTCTCTAAGTGTTAGAGAAAATTGAGTTGAGACTCGTATTAAAAATCAAGCTTAGGCATATGTTGTTATTGTTGGTACCCATTCGGGTCATTTTTGTGGTTGAATAATATGTTCAAATTGTAATTTTTCACTTAGTCATGTTAATTCATTTGATATCATACCTCAGTCTCTCTTATTTATTATTGATCCATCATATCACTATTTTTGGGCTGCTTATCATGATTTATGAGAGCCCGAGAGACTGGAGAGGTTGATGACTGAGTGAGGCCAAGGGCCTAATTGTGAGGATATTTATGGATTAGACTACACGCCGCAACATGTTTATTGATTTATGCCATGATTGGCTTGATATAGCGCTTGGGCTGAAGGAGCCCTCCGGAGTCTGTACACACCCCCAGTGAGAGCAGGTACCTACTGAGTGCGAGTGCCGAGTGCGAGTCCCGAGTGCCGAGTGATGAGTGACTGTGAGAAAATGAGTGACTTTGAGGAATGAGTGACTTTGAGGAAAGAGTTAATGTGAGGAAAGAGTGACTGTGAGATTGGAGTGAATGGGAGGACTGAGTGACTGTTACTCTGAGAGGATCCATTGATTTTATTATTTGCTGCATTTCAGCTGTCTTATATCACTATTTTGGGAATTTCGGGAAAATATTATTTTCTGTTTCAGTCAAACTTGATATGAAATTTCAATGAAATCATAAATTTTGAACTTGAGAGCATGCCTACTCTTTTATATTGGAAAGTATTGTATTTGGACTTAGCTGAGAAGCTCGTCACTACTTTCAGTTCTTTATTTATTATTGTTACTTACTGAGTTGGTTGTACTCATACTACACCCTGCACTTCGTGTGCAGATCCAGGAGATTCAGAGGTAGCTGCCAAGTTTTGCAGACCTTGTCTCTCCTTCCCTATCCTTTTGTTATTGTATTTGGTCTCATATTATTATTATAGACCAGATTTTTCCCAGACTTGTAATGTATAGATGCTCATGTACTCAGTGACACCAGGTTTTGGGAGTGTTGTATCAGAATTGCTAGATTTTTGGTATTGTATTAAATATTATGTTTTCAAACTTAAAGGAAATCGTGGGTTATTGATGTTGTCGGCTTGCCTAGTACTGAGATAGGCGCCATCACGAGAGGTTAGGATTTTTGGGTCGTGACAAGGTGAGAGCGTATTATCAAGGACTTCGTGGTAAGGTTGCCACAGACATTAAGGAAGTTTGATGCAATTTGTTTCATTATGGATCGGTTGACCAAATCGGCACATTTCATTCTGGTTATGACTTCCTACACTTCGAAGTAGTTGGCTAAGATCTGCATCTGAGAGATTGTTCGCTTGCACGGTGTACCCGTTTCTATCATCTCAGAATGCGTCACTAAGTTTACATTGCACTTTTGGAGGGATTTAAGCGTGAGTTAGTGCCCCAGGTTAAGTTGAGTACAACATTTCATCCTCAGACGGACGGGCAGTCTGAGGGGACCATTCAAATCTTGAAGGATATGTTAAGGGCCTGCATTATTGATTTCGGAGGCCAGTGGGATTAGTTTCGACCTTTAGCGGAGTTTACCTATAACACCAGCTACTAGTCTAGCATCGAAATGGCTCTGTATTAGGCATTATATAGGAGGAAACATCGTTGTCTGGTTAGTTGGTTTTAGCCCGGTGAGACTAGATTATTGGGCACATATTTGGTTCGAGATGCTTTGGAGAAAGTGAAGTTTATTTAGGAGAGGCTTCGTACTGCTCAGTCCAGGCAAAATAGTTATGCTGATAGGAAGGTTCTTAATATGGCATTCATGGTAGGTGAGAAGGTTCTACTTAGAGTTTCGCCTATAAAGGGCGTGATGGGGTTTGGGAAGAAGGTTACGTTGATCCCGAGGTTTATTTGTCCTTTCAAGGTATTGGAGAGAATTGATGAGGTTGCCAACAGACTTTCTTGGCCTCCTTGTCTTTCGAGAGTCCATCCAGTGTTCGTTTTTTTATTCTTCGGAAGTATCATAAAGAAAAGTCACATGTATTGGATTTCAGCAGATTGCAGTTGGATGAGAATATGGCGAATGAGGAGGAGTCGGTGGCCATTTTGGATAGGCAGGTTAGGAGGTTTAGGTCTAAGGAGATCGTGCCACTCAAGGTCTAGTAGAGTGCCAATCGGTTGAGGAGGAGACTTGGGATACCGAGTATGATATACGGAGCATATATCCTCACCTTTTTGGCATTTTAGGTATGACTCTTAACCCATTCGAGGACGAATATTTGTTTAAGAGGGGGAGAATGTATCAACCCGGCCGACCGTTTTGTGTATTTGGGCCTCTTTCCTCCATTTGATGGTTTCTCCATGCTTGTTTGATGTATTTTGACTTGTGGGGATGGTTGGTTTGGTTACAGGGAGGTTTTGGAGTGAATTGGAACACTTAACTCTTTTGTTGGAAGCTTAAGTTGTAAAAGTTGACCAAGGTTTAACTTTTGTGTAAATGGTATTAGATTGGTAATTTGAGGATTCCAATAGGTTTATATGGTAATTTTGGACTTGAGAGTATGTTCAGAATTGGATTTGGAGGTTCCTATGATATTTTTGCACTATTTGTCGAAAGTTGGCAATTTGAAGGTTTGGAGAGTTCCTAAGTTTGACCGGGAGTAGACTTTGATGATATTAGATTCGAATTGTTGTTCTGAAAGTTGGAATAGGTTAATTTGTCAATTGGGACTTGTGTGCAGAGTTTGATTGCAATCCGGATTGGTTAGGCTTTAATCAGATGCTTGGTATGAAGTGTGAGAGTTCTTTAACTTAAGAGAAGTTCAGTTTTTATTTTTGCCTTTGATTCATTCATGTGATGTTATCGAATGTTCTTGGAGGCTTTTGATAGGTCCACTTGTTAGTATGATTGGGAGGAGTCCCGGGTGGGTTGGGTGAGTTTCGGATCACCCGGAGCATTGTTAGTGCTACAGAAATTTTGCTGGTGTCAGGTCTTCATCGTGGCCGTGGAGGCAGGGTCGCGATCGCGGTGTGTATTTTTGGAGCTGGGGAGGTTTCTTCTTTATGTTAGCGGTGGTTGGGGGACTTGCTCATCGTGTTCGCGCCAGGAGGGTCACGTTCACATTTGAGAGTTGAAGCTGGTGGATAGCCTTTGTATTCGCGCAAGTAAGGACGTGTTCGCATATGTAGAGGCAATTTGGTCATCACGTTTGTGAGATAGGTCACGTGAACATGAAGGGTTATCATTTTGTGCTTCGTGAATGCATGGCTCATAGCGTGTCCTCGAAAGGTACCCCGGGGCAGACCATTTAAATGTTGTATTTCGAGATTTTAGCCCATTCTTCCATATTTTGAACCCTAGACTTAGGAGAGGCGAGTTTGGCTTGAAGCTTTTCATATAAGGCTTTGGGGTAAGTAATTTCTGCTCATTTCTTTATGTTATTTCAAGAATATACATAGACTATTAACATTCAAAACAAGGGATTTTGAGGGAAATTTGGGGGGTTTTCCTACAACTTAAGAGGTGAAAATTGAAGATGTGAGGGTCAAATTGGATATGATTTTGGAATCTAATCACATACTTGGACTCATGGGGTTATATGTAGTCGATACTATCCCTTGACTCAGGTTTTGACCGTGCGGTCCCGTGTTGACTTTTGTTGACTTTTGAAAAAGATTGAAGCTTTATTGTTTGGGGTTAGTTCTTATGACTTTGTTTGATGTTATTGAGTTATTTTTAGGCTAGATTTGAGCCGTTCGGAAGTCGATTCGCATGGGAAGGCATTTTTGGAGTATTGGTTTGGCTCGTTTGAGGGCGCTATCTTGCCTTGTGGACTGGTTTGAATTGTTGAGATTGTTTATGTGCTAGGGTGTCGCACATGCGAGGGGTTGAGCCCATGTGCGTGCACCGAGTTTATCCATGCTCGGGGTAGTCTTTAGGCTATATTATGCCTTGATTTGAATGTTTGTGATTCTTGATATCATGTTTTACATGTTGTACGACTATGTGATTTCGTGAATCATGCTAGAGATCATGTGTTGGCTTATGTTTCCTGTTTGAACATGATGCTCATTATTGTGTGGTGTATTCGCCTAATTTGAGTTGTAATGGTACACTTCGCACATGCATACACCTTAGCATGTTATTTTATCAATCCAGGAGTATGTGATTTGATATCCATGACTGTATACATGTATTCTTGTATATTCTTTCTATGATATGGACTGGTTTGACAATACGTGAGTTATCCGTGAGGGTTGAGTTGATTGTGGCACGCAAGTTGTCTGTACGGTTATTATAGCACGCGAGTTATCTGTGAAGTGTGTGGATAAGAATCCATACCCTTAGGGTCGTCCACTTATGTTTCTCCATGATGACATACTAATCAGTGTTGGGTTTTGTCTATCTTCTCTATATGCAAACTCCTTGGATGTATACATAATTTTACTTCTTATCTCCTCTATATGCTAGCTCCATAATTGTATGCATGCCTTTTATGCATATTCCTCTCTATATGCTGTTTCTGTTGATAAAGAGATACACACTACATATCTTCTCTATATTTAACTCTTTGTATAATTTGACTTGTACATTTACGCATATCTCCTCTATATGCTGAAGTGTTATTCTATTTTATGTTCGTGCATATCTTCTCTTTGTGCACCTTGAGTTTTATCTGCGGTCATGCTTAGACTCTAGTATTGTTACTGCGTGTTCGTATGTATTTAGGAGTTTACAATTTATCACGTGAGTATAATAGGTGATTCTTTCCACTAAACACTCTGAGGTTAGTCATGATACTTACGGAGTACATGGTGTCGGTTATATTCATACTACACTCTAAACTTAATTGTGTAGATTTAAGTGTCGGGCCTAGCTGAGAGTTGTACTGGATCATTGTTGAGTTACTGATAGACGAGGTAAAGCTGCATCCCGATTGCAGTCCTTGGCATTTCTTTACATTTCTATTATTTTTGTTGTTGTTTTTGTTGTTGTTCAGACAATATTTTATATTATCAGACTTATACTCCCTTTGTATAGCTCATGACTCTGTATCACCAGTTCTGGGGGATTTATGTATTGACACAGTCTTTATTTATGACATTTGACTCTTCGACTTATATATTATGTACCTTATTGTCATGTTTGATTATTGCTATATGATTTAGCTTGCCTACCAAGTGGGTTAGGCGCCATCACGATCAATGGGGGTAGTGGGTCGTGACATGTATATTTGTGTGCAAATCCAGGTGTTAGCACTAGCAGAGCTGAGGAGTAGATTGCAGTGCTTGGAGACTCGAGGTAGTGTAGCCTTTTCATTCGCGGGCCTCGAGGTCACTTTATTTTAGACATTGCTGTATTTATTCAAGACACTAGATTATGGGGGTCGTATTACTGTTTCGCATATTGGTGTCAGTTTTAGACTTATTTATGCTATAAATCTCTATTAGACTTGCTATATTGTTTTATTTCTACTGTTTATTTGATTGTTGTGTGATTGGTTCCCCTAGCTAGCCGATATGTTAGGTGCCATCACGACCATTGGTGGATTTTTGAATCGTAAAAGCCTGGTATCACAGCACTAGGTTGCACAGGTCTCACGAGTCATGAGCATGTCTAGTAGAGTCTTGTGGATCGGTATGGAGATGTCTATACTTATCTTTGAGAGGCTATAAGCTAGTTAGAAAACTTCACATTCTTTCATTATTTATCGTTCAGCTTTGATATATCCCGAAGTTTGAATCTTTAACCTCCTATTCTCTCACAGATGGTGAGGACACGTACTTCAGCCGTAGTAGAGCAAGAGCCAGAGCCACATGTTGTAGCCGCTATTAGAGGTAGAGGTCGGGGAAGGGCCGGAGCCCATCTTAGAGCATGTGTAGTAGCACCTACAACTACTCACACTCGTGCTAGAGCGGCATCAATTGAGCCACAAATAGCTCCAGATGGTGAGAAAATATCGGTTCAGGATGAGCTGGTAGGGCCAGGTCAGGTTCTAGAGGGGTTTATTGCTTCCCTAGTGCTTCGGGATACCTTAGTCTGTATGATTAGTTTCATGAAGAGCATGGCATACGTGGGTGTACTTCTTATGGCATCAGCTACTTCTTAGGCTAGGGGAGGAACTGAGACCCCCGCTTCACATACTCCCGAGCAGAGGGTTCAGGGGTATCAGACTCAGGATGTGTTACCAGCTGGTGTGGTTCAAACTATCATTGAAGCACGACCTGAGGTTGAGCCCGCTATGTCTGTAGATGAGCAGAATAAGATGGATAGGTTCTAGAAGTTACAGCCCCCACACTTTGAGGGAGGTCTTTTAGAAGATGCCTAAGATTTCTTGGATAGGTGTCATGCGATTCTGCACAATTTAGGACTTGTGGAGTCTAGTGCAGTTGATTTTTAACTATATTTTAGTTGAGAGAGCCAGCTAAGAGGTGGTGGCAGACTTACGAGCAGGGTATGCCAACACGGTCACTTCCTCTCTCACGTGCTCAATTTTTGCCTCTTTTCTTGGAGAAGTTCATTCCACCCACCCAGAGAGATGAGCTTCACATCCAGTTTGAGCATTTGGCTTAGGGAAGCATGTCAGTGACTCGGTATGAGATGAGGTTCACAGAGTTATCACGCTTTGCAGATTTTCTGATTCCCACCTAGAAGGAGAAACTGCAGAGGTTCATTGAGGGTCTTCACTTTGGTATCATGATTGGGGTGGTGCATGAGGATGATACTGATACCACTTTTCATCACTGGTGGAGATTTCCAGGAGGTTGGAGCGCATCCATAAATAGGATAGGGAGGAACGCGAAGCCAAAAAGCCTCGTAGTATTGGAGGTTTCAGTGGTGCCTCATTTGGAGGAAATGGACATTATGGCAGAGGTTAACATGCCTGACCACTTCAGTAAACACTTCATATTTCCTACGACACCACACATAGTCATGGTCTCCATGGTGCTCGTTCGGGACAGTTGCTACATAGTGCACCTTCAACCTATGGTCCTCATGGTGCACTTTCAGGACAGTCCGTTCAGTTGGTATTAATATCACAGAGGTTAGTCACAGGTTCAGCAACCTAATTAGAGGATAAGATGTCTTGAGTGTGGGGATTTAGGGCATATTAGGATGCTTTGTTCCAGTTTGTGGAGTGCTACACCATGATAGGGCACTCCGACTATGATTCCATGCCTCGTTCCTACACCACCTACCCAGCCAACTAGAGGTGGAGGTTAGGCAGGTCGAGGTCGTCCTAAAGGTGGAGGCATTTTCGGGTAGGCTTGAGGTGGTTGCCTCTGATATAGTCATCATATGTATTGTTTAAGTCTATCATAGAGATGTTTCAATATTATTCGATCCGAGTTTTACTTATTCGTATGTATCATCTTACTTTGTATCATGTTTGTATATGCCTCGTGATTCTTTGGATATTCATGTTTATGTGTCTATACCTGTTGGAGATTCTATTATGGTGCATCGTGTCTATCGATCTTGTGTAGTTACTATTAACGTGTATGATACTATAGTTGATCTCTTGTTATTATACTTGGTGGACTTTGAGGTGATTCTTGGCATGGATTGGTCGTCTTTGTATCATGCTATCTTAGATTTTCACGCCAAGACCATGACTTTAGCTATGCCAGGATTGCCTAGACTTGATTGGGGACGGTCACTTGGCCATTCTATGGGTAAGGTAATCTTATTTTTGAAGGCTCAGTGTATTGAGAAGGGGTGTCTAGCATATTTGGCTTTCATTCGAAATTCTAGTACAGAGGTTCCTTCTATGAATGCATTACATATTGTGAGGGAGTTTCTGGAGGTGTTTCCTATGGATTTGTCAAGCATGCCATAAGATAGGGATATTGATTTAGGTATTAAGTTGGTTCCGGAAACCCCAACCCATATATATTCAATTATGTTACATGGCACTATCGGAGTTGAAGGAATTAAAGGAGCAATTGTATGATTTGCTTGATAAGGGATTCATTAGATCGAGTGCTTCCCTGGGTGTGTCAGTGGTGCTTGTGAAGAAGAAGGAGGGTTCCATGAGGATGTGTATTGATTATAGGTAGTTAAACAAGGTCACTATCAAGAACAAGTATCCATTGCTTTGTATTGATGACTTGTTTGATTAGCTTTAGGGTGCTAAGGCGTTCTCCAAGATTGACTTGAGATCGGGTTATTATAAGTTCAAGGTTAGGGCTTCAGATATCCCTAAGGTGGCTTTAAGGAGTCGTTATGGTCATTGTGAGTTCTTAGTGATGTCATTTGGTTTGACTAATGCCCAGTGGCATTCATGTTTTGATAAATAGGGTGTTAAAGCCTTATTATGACTCTTTTTTTATTGTATTCATTGATGACATCTTGATTTACACTCATAGTAGAAAGGAGAACAAGTAGCATTTGAGAATTGTACTTGAGATATTCAAGGAGAAGAAGTTGTATGCCAATTTTTCTAACTGTGAGTTTTGGTTGGACTCAGTTGTGTTCTTGGGTCGTATTGTGTCTAGTGAGGGTATCATTGTTAATCCGAAGAAGATTGAGGCGGTTTAGCATTGGCCTAGACCTACTTCAGCTATAGAGATTCTGAGTTTCTTAGGTTTGGCAGGCTACTATCGTTGCTTTATGGAAGGATTTTCATCTTTTGTAGCCCCATTGACTAAGTTGACTCAGAAGGGTGGTCCCTTCAGATAGTCTGAGGAGTGCGAAGAGATCTATCCGAAGCTCAAGACTGCTTTGACTACAACCTAGTGTTGGCGTTGCCCATGGATTCAAGGCCATTCACCATATATTATGATTCTTCGCATGTTGGTCTTGGTGCGGTGTTGATTTAGGATGTTAGGGTGATTGCCTATGCGTCATGACAACTGAATCTTCACGAGAAGAATTATCCGGTTCATTATTAGGAGTTGGCAGCGATTGTGCATGCGCTTAAGATTTGGAGGCACTCCTTACATGGTGTGTCATGTGAGGCTTACACTGATCATTGGAGTCTTCGGCATTTGTTCAAGCAAAAGGATTTGAAATAGAGGTAGTAGAGGTGGTTGGAGTTGTTGAAAGACTATGATATCACGATCTTGTATCATCCGGGGTAAAGTGAATGTGGTAGCGGTTGCTTTGAGTAGAAAGGCATAGAGTATGGGTAGTTTGGTGTTTATTCCAGTTAAGGAGATGCCTTTGGCTATGGATGTTCAGGCCTTGGTCAACATATTTGTGAGATTGGATATTGTTTAGCCTGGTAGAGTTCTTGCTTGTGTTGTTGTGCAGTCGTCCTTCTATGAGCGCATTAAGGCTCTCCAATATGATTATGTACATTTGATGGATCTTAAGGACACAACCTATTGGGTGGTGCTAAGACGGTGGCTATTGGAGATGATGGTGTTGTGCGACTTTATGGTCGGATTTGTATTCCTAATATTGATGGTTTCAGAGAGTTGATTCTTGAAGAGGCTCACCGTTCGAGGTATTCTATTTATCCAGGTACTACAAATATGTATCGTGACTTGAAGCAGCATTGTTGGTGGTGGAGGATGAAGAAGGACATCATTGGGAATGTTTCACGGTGTTGGAATTGCAAGGAAGTGTAGTATGAACAACAGAAACCATGTGGTTTGACTTAGAGGTTGCTAATACTAAAGTGGAAATGGGATCAAATTACTATGAACTTTGTGGTATGCTTGCCATTGACTTTGAAGGAGTTTGATGTTGTTTGGGTCATTGTGGACAGATGGACAAAGTCTTCGCTTTTCATTCTGGTTATGACTTCTTACACTTCAGAGAAGTTAGGCTTAGATCTACATCAGAGAGATTGTAAGTTTGCATTAGGTGGTTGTTTCTATCATTTCGGATCATGGTACTCAATTCACATCACACTTTTTGGGAGTTGTTCAATGAGTGTTATGTACACAGGTGGAGCCTAGCACTACATTCCACCCCCACACACAGATGGGCAATCTGAGCAGACTATTTAGATCCTTGAGAATATGTTGAGGGTCTATGTCATTGATTATGGTGGACATTGGGACCAATTCCTACCATTGACAGAGTTTTCTTTCAACAAAATCTATCGGCCCAGCATACAGATGGATCCATATATAATAATAGCTATCGGCCCAGCATCCAGATGGCTCGATATAAAACTTTGTATGGTAGGCGATGACGTGCTCCTATTGGTTGGTTTGAGCCCGGTAAGGCTAGGTTGTTGGGTACAGATTTGGCTCGTGATACTTTGGATAAGGTTAAGTTGATTCAGGAGTGACTTCATATAGCTTAGTCCAGTCAGAAGAGTTATGCGGACCAGAAGGTTCGTGATGTGGCATTTATGGAGGGTGATAAGGTACTTCTGAAGATTTCACCCATGAAGGGCGTGATGAGGTTTGGGAAGAAGGAAAAATTGAGTCCAAGGTTCATAGGCCTATTTGAGGTGTTAGCGATTTGGTGAGCTTGCTTATAGGCTTGTGTTTCCTCCTAGCCTTTCGGGAGTTGATTTGGTATTCTATGTTTCTATGCTCCTGAAGTATTATGAAGACAATTCGCGTGCTTTGGACTTCAACACAATGCACGTAGATGAGAATCTGGCTTATGAAGAAGCACCAATGGCTATTTTTGATAGGTAGGTTCGAAAGTTGAGATCAAAAGAGATCGCACTAGTGAAGGTTCGGGTTCACTTTTGTTGACATTTTAAGAATTAATTAAAGATTAAAACTTTACTATTTGGAATTGAATCATATGAGTTTATTTAACCTTATTAGGTATTATTTGGATAGATTCTAGCCAGTTGGAGGTAATTTCTAAAGGAAAGGTGACTTTGAAGGATTGATTGGGCTTGTATAAGATAAATATCTTGGCTAGGCTTGGCTTGAGGGAATATACCTTAGAAAATAGAACTTATTTTATTATTTTTATGTTATAGGGGCGTAGTATTGCGTGGTGGCAAGCATATATACGAGTGCCATGGACTATTCATGCTCGGGTGGATCTTTAGGCTATTTTATACCTTGTTTAATATCATATGCTATTTATAATTTTGCCGAGGTTAGTTTAGATACTTACTGAGTACATTAGGTCGGTTATATTTATAATATACATCTGTACATTTTTGTTCAAATCCATTTATTGGAACTAGCAAAGCTGAGGAGTAGATCATTGCAGTGCTAGGAGACTCGAGGTTTGTAGCCTGTTCATTCGCGGGCCTCAAAGTTACCTTTTTTTTTTCCCTATGTTGAGACTGTTTTTTCAGAAAATGCTGTATTTATTTAGGCTAATGTATTTCAACACTCGTAGAGCTCATGCACTTATCGACACCAGATTCTGGGGATTGCCTAGCTAGATTTTATCTCATGACATCTCTACGCCTATTTCTCTCCCTTGCTGCTTGAAGAGCACTTGAAAGTTGCGCGACGTTCTTCTCCATAGCCGAAATTGCCTCCCTATCAAGTGCCTCGTCTTATGCGGAAGCCCCTATACCTTGCAATCCACACCTGTAATGGTAAAATGCTTTCTAAGGAAGTTCGTATGCTATTCCCTTTTTTGGACCACCAACAACATCCAATCAAATTCTTTTTAGTGTCTTCATTTAAAGGTTCTGTTGGCTCGCCCGAATTAGAAGTTGATTGACTGCACTGGAACTCCTCCAAGCTGCTTTTATAGTGACCCTACATTTAACGTTTAATATTTATATTTAGTAAAAATATTATAAACACAAATTATAACTCTTCGGATAATTTGGAAGATTGCATATATAGTTTCAGCTCGGTCCTCAACCCACTTACCCGGCTTCGAGATATTCTTCTTCTTTAGAATGTGGGTCTCCCTGAATAGCTCATCATCACTCATTTTCCTCCCATAATGTTTTTCCTAAAAAAGAAATAAAATGAGTTAAATAATTAGAATTGAATATAATAATAATAAAAAAAAAAGACTGTAAGGCTTTAAGAAATTTCCAGACGCCTCCTAATCGTCATCATGCTTATAGCACCCCACGGTGCAAGGAGCCATCATTCTCAGATGATCAGGCTTTCTTTCATTGTTTACTCTTCTTCAAAAAGTCCTCAGTTCTTTAATGCCTTAGTAGATCCTTCAATTAATTCAGGAGACACAAATCATTCCTCCTATTTTCCTCCGAGCAGCCGAAAAAGGTCAAACAATCGCTTATGGGCTTTAAGCTTAAAATTTGAGCAAATCGCTATGTTATGGCAGGCATCCCAAGCATATTTAGACTATATCAAATGTGTACTGTTAGATGTAAACATAATTAATATTACGCTTAGAACTACTAAAACAATATTAGTACCTTAATCTCATTGAAAATTTGCTTCTTGAGCTCGTAGGGAAAAGCACTCCACGTCGGATAGCGGTAATTATACAGGCTACCAATGGCATTGGTGATTATCTTTGTAGTCTCTTTGCCTGGTATGAATGTGCAATATAGAAATAAAATATATGAAAATGTTGTTTCAAGATTTAGAAAATTTAAAAACCAATACATAACAGATAAATCATATCCATTCCCCTCAAGTATGACGATGATCCTATGATAACCATCATACTACAATTCCTTTGGATCATCCATTGCTAGTGCAACCTGTGTATCCTGCATAGATTAAGCATGTGCAGATGGGATAGCGTCGGCTCTGAGATACTGTCGCGAAGCCGAGGTCCTAAAATGCTAGGAGATAGATGACATGGAGGCGGAGTGGCTGATATAGATGGCTATGATCTAGATGCCTGTGATGCAAGTGGGATAGATGATGGACGCATCGAGCAGTGGCCGGTTGATAGATGACCCGGTGTAGGCATGAAAGGATATGCAGGATTATCTTGGACTATGGTAAGAATACTATAGGTGGGCTGATAGTAGTTATTGCTAGGCCCGAAGAGTATGGAGAAAAAGATGTTTGTATTGAAGAATGCATCTATGCAACAGAAGAATGCATATGTGGAGTGGAAGGAAAAGAGGGATTAGTACTGTCATTTGAATCTACTCGTACCCTATCCTTCTTATAACTCCCTCGTCCATAGAAGACTACGATATAAGTTAAAAGAAAAAATTAAGCCCAGATCATAGACAAAGGATTGAATTATTAGAAAAGTATATCATGGATATTGCATAGCGTCTATGAAAGGTTAAAGTAATAACTAATACCCTGAGCCATAGATCGGAAGATAGCTTAAGCCTACATAAAGGCTGAGATAGAAGAGGAAACTAAAGAGCTACGTCAACTAGGTAAATCAGGAGTATGATTATTGGACCTAGATAATTATAGAATTCGTGATTGAAACCATTGCAGAATCACTCTTAATATCAGAGGTATAAGAGGGACAGTACATCAGCCATATTCTATAATGGCTCTACGATAAAGCCATTTAGAAGAGTACTAACCTCATATGAAGTCAGTATGAAGCTTTAATCGGATTGTGTATGCACCAGAGGTGCAAGTATTATAGTAGAGTTTCAAGTTGTGGATGTGAATTATCCCTATGTGGAAGGGAGGTTATGAAAGCGATCGAAGATACGATGCGGGATTTTAAGGTATGTAAGGTAAAGGTAAAGAAGGTACGAGATACTGACGTGCAGAAAGTTGTGAATAGTCCGTACTTCAAATAGAGGTCTAGAAGCTCTGGGATTCAATATCAAGAAATGATAGCGGTGTCGTCAGTGACATATCTACCAGCCTATGGTTTCCAGGTACCGATAGGTCTAGTTAAGAGAGTAAATAAGAGTTAGAGATAATGTGATGTCTCGCTTGAGGTTCCAGAATAACATAAGAAAATCTATGGTGCAAGCAAGTTAGAGGAGGTTGCGAGTAGCATAAATAGATATGTGTAGGTCGCAAGCTACAGTATGGTAGAGAGACAAGGTTTTAGGAAGACAAGAGTAAGGATAAGAAAATGCGAGTGAGAATAGGTAAGTCCTCGGGGTTAAGCCCATCAAAACAAGAGAGCTGATAGTTTCCGTAAGTTATAGAAAGCTCAGTATAGCATGAGTGAACTAAGAGGAGTCTAAGACTAGGAGCATTTAGAAGAGATGGAATGCTTCCCTGGTACTAGAATAAGGATGTAATTGTGAAAGAAAAGAGGATGACATTTATACATTTGATTGAGTAATGAGGAAGCATTAAAGGACTTAGATTTATACATATAGGATATTCAACGAGAGTAACCTGGAGTTTGGTAGTAGACCTCAGTAACAATAAATCGAAGTAAGAGTTATGGTATAGTATGACCTACTTAGATGTAGTAAAGCAATAGACGCCCAGAGCGATAACTTGTCATAATTCTGTATATGTTCACAAAGTGAGGCCTAGAGATTGGCTAAAAGCTGGATGAAAAATGAGAGAAGAGTTGCGTAGGCGCACATACAAGGACAAAGTGGTACATGCTGCATGTTAGAAGGTAGCAATAGTTACGAGATTGGAAGAATTCCGACCACAAATCATGGTGTGAGAAAGAGGCCTAAATGGGGGAATGCCATGGCCTTTGGATTTATTCACAGAACGGTTGCCTAGGTGGCAAGGAGAGTAATTAAGTATTTGCAAGAGCTATATGTTATGAGAATGATAAGTGCATCAGTCAACATGCGAGGACGAATGTTCCGGGGGGGGGGGATGATGTTACACCCCATGTTTTCGTACGTGAAAGTACGCCGTAAGTCAATTGATGTAAGCTCGGAAATGAGATTCTCTTTGAAAGTATATAAAGTGATCTAGTGATATTACATCCCGTATTTCCATTCAATATACAAACGACTAGGTTGAGGACGAATGCACTTAAACTTGATAAAAGAGATTTTGGACAAATAAAAACAAGTTGCTTGCTTACCCGACGTGCCTGCTTCACCAACTTACTTGAGCTACTCGACACATGTCTAAACTATTTAATGAAGATGAGACACATGTTTCAAAATGGAAAATGGACCAACATGAATCACCTACATAATTAAGTAGGTGACAAGTAGGTGCATCACCTACTTAGAGCTTGTGGATCAAATTAAAAGGGAATGGAAAAGGATAAAAATGGGCAAGTCTTGGGGCAGCCCAAGACCCATCTTCCCAAGACCATTAATGGGGTCATATAAACATAGATATATCTCAATTTCACTTAGAAAATAATTCATAATCACTCTCACTCTATTGCAACGTGAAAGAGCTCCAAAATATCAGCCCAAGATCTCTCTCAGAGTTATCCTAGGGTTCAAGACCAAATCCACAAGTTGGTAAGGTGATTTCTCTCTTGGAAGATCAACATCACCTAGTTATTTCTCTACTTTGTTGTTTGGGGTAAAGAGCTTATTTTAGATTGAAGTAAAGCTTAGTTGGATGAGTATTCTTGCTTCCAAGGTAAGGTTTAAATTCTCCTATATGTATTTAAGATCATCTATGTATATCTAGTTGATTTGATAAAGGAAACATGTGAAATAAGTTAAACTTCATGTTGAAGTATTGTAGTTGCTGGACTATTTTGGAGTTGAATTCTTGATTTTTATGGCTGGAAATCAGTAGAAATAACTTAAGAATACTACTGCTATTGTGGTTGATGTGTTTGGAAGAAGAGAAGGCTTGGGAAGTGCAAGTTAGAACTTGGTTGTTGGGTGAGATGGTGTGGACTATCTTGGTGATGTATTTTAATGAATATGAGGTTAGATATTGATATATATATATATATATATGTTTGTAGACATTCTGGACATGTTGGTCTTGTTTGTGGATTTGAGGAAAATGAAAAGAATAAGGGGAGGTGTTGTCCAAAATTCCGTAGATGAGCTAGTCGCTCATTTGTGTTGAGTTCTAGCTCCCGTAAGCTTAACAATGGTCCCTTATTGTTTGTTGTTGATTGAAGTACTAACGAGCTGAACCGACATCGTGTGGTTAGATAAACGACAAAGGTATGTTAAGGCTATCCTTTCTTTTCTTTTGGCATTATCCATATGATACAAACGAAACGAGAAACGTACTAGGGGTTCCTATGTTCTTGATTCCACATGTGTCCTATTGTTCTATCGTCTGCTCATGGGTCTCAGAAAATACGTAAGTTGATAAAGTTTATTTCATGATATTAATCGAAGGCATAATGATTTTACTTCTCATTGACTTACTTCTCATGCATTACATTCATTTATACATGTATATTGACCCATGACCAGATGGCGTTATATACCCGTATATTGTATGTATATGGGGTATGGGGAAAGGTTATGGTGTTATATACGCATCAACACCTGATCAGCTGGTATACGTTGATGATTTCGCCCACAGAGGCCGAGATGATATGATGGGATGCCCTCAGAGGCTTGCGATGTTATGTACTCATATACCTATGCATGGTATGACATTTACACGCATATGCATGACATTATAAATGTTTCACGATTCATAGAAATATTCACACTTACATGTTGAGTTCTTTACACCATGTTTCTTTCATGCCTTACATACTTGGTACTTTATTTGTACTGACATCCCTTTTGCCTGCGGACACTGCGTTTCATGCCTGCAGGTCCCGATAGACAGGTTGACGGTCCTCCTAGTAGGCTATCAGCTTAGTGCAAGGTGTTGGTGCACTCCTCTTGCTCCGGAGTTGCCTATTTGGTCGGTATGATTTGGACATGTATTGATTGGTATGGCGAGGCCTTGTCCCAACCTTTATGGCATTTATGTACTCTTAGAGGCTTCTAGATAGATATCATGTATATGGATACTTATATGGCTTTATCGGCCTATGTTTTGAGTGTGCAAATGATCAGGTCGGCCTTATAGGCCTGTATATCACGTGTATAAGTTTCTATATCATGTTGGATCGTCCTATGTCTAGTATTCCCTTATGTTTTATTTCAGTTATCTCACGATGGCCCTTCTGGCCCATTTACCTATGATGGTGTGATAAGAAAGATATGTTACGTTGGTACTCGGTTGAGTAAGGCACCGGGTGCCCGTCGTGGCCCTCCGATTTGGGTCGTGACAGTAAATTTCTCCGTTAAGGTATAACACATGTAATTCATACGCTATGCCTGTTATTTATCTGACCCAAAATAATTAGTGGGTATAGCGCATATAGTATATGTGCTATATGTACAACACATATAGTAAATGCGCTATACCCACAAATTATTGTCCCCTCGCACTAAATATTTGCTTACTTAAGGTCCAACATTCCTTGTTCAAAAATTCATTTCGAAAAATTCATTCTTCAGCATCCTTTGTATTTTGCTTACTTATTCCGAAATATTTGCTTATTCAATGTTTTCTGCATTTTGCTAGAATGTTTGAAGAGCGAAAAATTAGGGTTGCATCATATTAAGGGGGGGTGAGATTGTGGTGAAGAATAACTCAGTACACTATAGTTGTTCTCCATGGAGTATTGTTAAGTTGCCACTCACATTAGAGTATGATAGATTGTTATCTTTGATTTTGTAAAAGAATGAGTGTGAGTAAACGTTTAGTTAATATTAAGGTTACCAAAAGATATCCTTATTCACTTACTCCACAAGGGGTTGCTTGTTATGCTGAGTTTAACATCGAAGACGATGAAACTCCTCAAGAGTTTTTGAGAGACTCCAGATGAACACCGGGATCTTCTTGTGATTAAAATGTTGGTAATAAATGTCAAGTGTAAATACACCAATAATATTGATGTTTTGCAAAATATGGATAACCCTCAATCATCTGGTGGTATTTTTGGATCAGTTTTATCTGAATAGGTTCCATATGAAAGAGTCTAGCCAGATCTAAACTTATCTCTATGGGCGAATGAGGAACGAGGACATAATTTCTCCCCAATGCAGCAGTATGGAGTGTCGCCAAGTTTACATAATTCACATGCCGAGTGGTAAACTACAATTCTTACTAACACTTATATCTTTCAAAGGGGGTACCGGCCAAATATAAATTTTACAAGTTTTGAACTAACCAACAGTTGGAATATACATAATTTGGAGGTTTGGATAATGCTGGTTTATCCGCGAGTCATCAACAACTCGATAATGTGCATCATAGGCTATCTAAAAATTATGAATGTAAGTTAAGAGATAAAGTTAATATATTATGTTGGGATGACTTTGAGAAACTCATTATTTTAATGGTTGTGTAGTGAAAACGAGAATGAGAAGCAACCCGATTTGACGAGGGAGCATGATGCCACAACTGAGCATGCTCCATATATGCAGACTCTACCTACCGTTAGACCCACAGTGTACGAGTCCCATGTGCCCTTTCATTCAAGGAAGATTCCCTACCTTGATCACTTGCCTAGTATGCCGGATGCGGATGTCCTCACAAGGGATTTTGTTGACATTCGTACAACAATGTGGGGTGAATCTAGACCAATGGAGCTCTGTATGAATATGATTTATGCTGATAAAATGCGCCTTAGCAGGGTCAAATTTATAGCATAAAAAACTGTCGTGAGATCGAGGTGAATGAGTCATCTAAGGAAGTATATAAGGTTGTTTGTCCTAGATGGGATCAAGGTCGTACATCCATTGATGATTTTGTTCATTGTCGGTCAGTAATCCCCAAAGACGGCACACATGTATATGGAAAGTATGATATAAAGATGATGATTTCCATTGCAATAGATGCTAATGGAAGCATATTTCCTCTCGCATTTGCTATATGTGCCAATGAAAGTCTAGAGATTTGGACATGGTTTTTAAACCACATGAAGAAGCACGTTGTCAAACAACATTCAGTTATTTGTCTAATATCTGATTGGCATGGTGGGATTTTAAGTTTTGTGCAGACTTTGGATGCATGGAAGGAGCCGTATGCCTACCACTATTACTGTGTTAGGCACTTGAAGGCCAATTTTCAGCGAACTCATCCAAACAAGAGCTTACATGATTTAATGTGGATGGCTGCAACTGACCATCAAGAGTGTAAATTAAGATACGAATGGAATTGATTAGGCAGGAAGACGAAGGAGCTTATCGTTAGTTGATGCAACATGAGCTCGATAAGTGGACTTTGCACAAGGATGGTGGCAGAAGATGGGAAATTTTGACTACAAATGTGTCAGAGTCTTTCAATGGGTTGTTGAAGTCTGTCTGCCCATGAATTGCCTGTTACTGCCATGGTGTGGATGCCATTCAAGCAGATGGTGGAGAGGTTTGTTGAAAGACCCCACAGTGCATCGTCCTTGTTGGAAAATGGGTGTTCTATTTATGCCAAAACCGATGAAACGATTTGAGAAATATAGGAAGCGGGCACAGTTGCATACATATTTACAATATTGCAGCGATCCAAATATTTTTGAAGTTCGCACCGATTTACATCAAAACTGCAGTAATAATATTCACACCATCAATGAATCTAGGCGATTATGTTCATGTGGGAAATGTTCAATTTATCACTTGCCATGCTCACATGCCATGAAGTGCTTTCAACATGTTGGGTTTGCAATAACGAGGTATGTTGATAAAGAATATAGTGTGGCTGCATACGTAAACACCTATAACGACCACTTCCAACCAGTGGATTTTGAGCATTATTGGCCGCCAGAACCATTTAAAATGGTGTGTAATAAGGATTTTGTGCATTGCCGGCAAGTGCAAAAAATAACGCGGATACGGAACCAAATGGATGTTAGTGATACCGTTTATGCGCGTAAATGTGGTATATGTTTCCAAACAGGACACGATCGCCATTATCATGGCCCAAAATCCACTAAAGGTCATGATGGCACCTAACGCCATCGTCAGGCAAGCCAACAGTGATTAATAAACTTAGTTACTCATTTTATTATTTTCGAAATCATGAATCCCATTAAATAAGTAGAGTAAAATCTGGTACTCGCAGAAAACCTGTGATTTTATTTTCCAATTTTTGTACAAAATATAAATTACAAGGTAAAATGATAATAATTACGTGAACTACAATAATGAACATTCAATAGGAACCCCCAAAAACCGGTGTCACAAGTGCATGGGCATCTACTAAGGAGTACAATAATAATATAACATCTGTCTGGAATACAAGTTAGACATGAGAATATAAATAACTCTGATGGAGACTCTATATGTTGCGAATCAGAACATGGAATGCAACTCATCGTAAACTACCTGCAACAGCCGCGCCTTTGCGCCCAAAAGACCACCAAACATATATATATATACCTGCACAATTAGTGCAGCAAGTATAGCATGAGTACGTAAATCAACGCGTACCTAGTAAGTATCTAGCCTAACCCTGGAGAAGTAGTGATGGGGGTCGACATCGATACTTACTAGTGGTCTAATAACCCAAATACAATAGGAAGTAAGCAAATACAAGGCATGGTAATAAACAGTATAAACAAATATAGGTACGTGGTACAAACCTCCTCTGAACAGTAAATTCAAGCTCTATATTATCAGTTACCTCCTCAACCGGAGTATATATGAAATGGACCTCACCAGATAGGTCGTCATAACTCAAATTAGGAAAACACACTGATACGCCAATTTCTTGTCAAATATTACGCATGACACTGCCGAGGCGAACGATCCGATCCCATAAGATTATTTATAGAAATGCCGAGGCGTACGGCCCAATCCCATAATAAAGTGTACACCGCCGAGGGTCAAACGACACGAACCATAGATGGATCTAATATACTGTCGGGGCGAACGGCCCCCTCCCATAAGATTGTGGTACATAAACCTGCAGTGGTGATCGTCCTGATCCCATTAGAGTAAGAAGCTTTAACGGGTCCTTGACACCACTCATGAATAAATGTGTGAGTTATGAACTTTAAGGAAAGCTTTGCGATGAAAACGCACAATGCGGGAGGAATTCATAAGGGAAGCACAAATTATTCCGCGGATTATCAAGTAGCTCGTCACATCTCTACAATAGCGAGTCTATCAACCTATGCAAGTCCAGTCTCAAGTCGTAATGAGAAATAAAGGAATTAGACGAGCAAAGATGACTTAAATTGTACAATTATAGCATGGCGTGAACCTATATCTCCCCGGACATAATCAGGAATTCTAGCATACGCACGGACACTCGTCATCTCATACATGCGTAGCTCCCACAACATGTAGCACATAAGAATATTATACCTACGGGGTAAATTCCCCCTCACAGGGTTAGACAAAAGACTTACCTTGCTCTGAAATTCCATAACCGGCTCCAACGCCACTCTAACACCTCAAACCGATGCCTATCGCTCCAAAATTAGACAAACATTGTGCAAACCAATAAACATATACTCTAATACTCGTAATAAATCAATTTATAACAATTTCCACCTCTGCTCGAAAAGTCAATAAAGTCAACCCCAGGTCATACATGCCCGGAACCCGACAAAAGTCACAAAATCCGATAACCCATTCAATTAGGAGTCCAATCATACTAGTTTCACTCAAATCCGACTCCGAATCGACTTTCAAAACTAAACAATTCACTATATGAAACATTAGACAAACCCCCCCCCCCCCCCCCCAATTTCTCTTTTTAAATCATCAACTAAAATACTAAGAACGAGGATAGATTCATGAAATATAATCAAAACCGAGTAGAGAACACTTACCCCAATTTATATGGCAAAAATCGGTTCAATCCGAGCTCCATAGCTCCCAATATGATAAAATAGCCGAAACCCCCGAAATATAGCTTGTACCCAGGTATTTACCCTTTGCGATAGCGGAAAGTGCTTCGTGATCGTAAAGCACAACTTTTCTCAGCTCAAAATTGCCCTTCGCGATCGCGGAAAACCAATCGCGATCGCGAAGAACAAGTTGCCTAACTCCTCCAAACATCCTCTAGTATAATGGTCATAGATTTTTGTACAAAACTCAAAATGACAAATGGTTTGACTTTCTGAAAACTAGACACCAAGATCTACAATTTTTAGTTTTGGATCATATCCAAATTCCTTATAGATTGCAAGATATGATCTTCCAAAGTTAGCCTTGTGCAGCAGAAATTTCTTCTTCGCCAACGCGAATCTGTCTCCGGAAACGCGATTCGCAGACCCCTTTCTCCCCTTTTGCTCTTCGCGAACGCGATCCAATATCCATGATCGCGATGCACACTGCTGTAGCCAAAAATCAGCAATTAAAAATGGCCTAAAAATGGTCTGAAACCACCTCGAAACTCACCCGAGCCCCTTGGGACCCCGTTCGAACTTACCAACAAGTCCCAATACCTTACACAAACTTATCCACAGGCTCAAAACACCACAAATAACATAAAAATCATGAATCGACGATAAAAATCTTTTTTGAACTTTCAAACTTCCAAACTTCAAGGAATGCGTCCGAATCATATCAAAACATTCCAGAATGACGCCAAACTTTTCCACAAGTCACAAATCACAATACAAATCTATTCCAAGGCTCGGAACCCCAAACGGACATCGATATCACCAAAGTCCACCTCAAACCAAACATAGGAAATTCTAAAAACTTCAAAATGCCAAGTTTCCACAATAAGCGCTGAAATGCTCTCGGGCGACCCGATACTCAACCCGAACATACGCCCACATCCAAAATCATCATACAAACCTATTGGAACATTCAAATCCTAATTCCGAGTTCATTTACTCAAAAGTCAAACCTTAGTCAATTCTTCCAACTTAAAGCTTCCTAAATAAGAATTTTCAATCCGAATCAACTCTGAACTTGCCAAAATTCGATTTTGACTACGCGTACAAGTCATAACACATTAAGTAAAGCTACCTAAGACCTCAAACCGCCGAGCGATAGGCTACAACTCAAAATGACCGGTTGGGTCATTACATTCTCCCATACTTAAACATACGTGCGTACTCGAACGTGCCAAGAACCGTTCCGGAGTTGTCCAAAATCAGTATTTAAAACCTCCTACACCTGCCCGTGCCACCACAACCCATGTGAGCACATTAGCTCGAGCCAGACTGTAGATCCTCCCTAAAACCTTAGCTAACAAGCCTTAGAACCAAATTCCAACATCCGGAATTCTCCACGAGACCCGATTCTAACATACGAACACCGCATCAATCACTACACACTATACCAAAACATGATCATGCACCTTTGCTAAAATCACACCACGCACCGCATAATTCACATGCCCATAATAACATTCTACGACTACAATAGCTACGATTTAACGAATCCAATGCTTGCAATACGCCTCATAACACATGTAAGCGTTATTCCAACACTCGCAATACTGCCACGACAAAAGAGATGTGTAAAAACTCACAACCACCTACCAAAATGATAATTCATTGAGTCTCTTCACCTGACAAGAACCATTACCTTATTCTGAACTGAATAACGATATTTTCTCTTTAATATACCTTACTTAAATCCGATCGCATCGATCTCAGGTCCAATAACCTTGTCTCACCCCATACAAGCTGCTCCGACAATAAGCCACCACCAACACTGTCTAAAATCTCATACAGAGCTAACCAACTACAACTTGAATATGACTCAAAAGGAAGAATGAACTCCTATAAGGAACTATCCAGCCGCGTAACGAATAAAATAGCCTAAAAGATGCTATGAACCTTTCTCAGAGAATGAGAAACAAAATATACATAATAATTATAGGGAACCATACTCAACATCTCACTGTTGCGGAGTGCAACCCGATCCACACATGATACTGTTGCGGCATGCAACCCGATCCAAATAACATACCCATGGCGGCGTGCCACCCGATCCAAACAATATACCCATGGCGGCGTGCCACCCGATCCACACAACAACCAACAAGGAAACACCCATCAGCCGTAATGCTTATACTTACAAAATGCCTGAATATCGACCACAAATACGCCAAGTGCATAATACAACCCTGGTGAGATGGATAGCGCCATACGCTACAAAACCAAGCACGACTATGGTGCAATAAATGACCTACATCTCGAGAGTCATCTTGCTCATATAACATCACAAGCTACACGGGATCACAACACACGTGCAGATAATCAAGTCGTCCCACAACCCACCTGGCACAATAGAGTATTACATGGAATAGCTGGCGATGAGAATAACATCCAATGCCCGAAGACTCCTCTGTAAGCAATGCTATGCCGAATGAACACATCTGACTTGACGTAGAGAACACATTCACATTAGACCCACCAACGTGCCTCAAACCGATTCTTATCATACCATACTGGGCCACAACCTTCCAAGGATCCACAATGGCCCTATTCATGACACACATGAACAATCGTCCAATCCGGAACAAACTGCCATAGTCCACAACCAAGGAATAAAGCGCCTTCCAGGCATAAAATCTCACATTAGCGATAGTACCATGATCTCCATACTTGGTTTCAACCCTTAACAATCAAGTGACTAATAGGTTACACTTATACGGTCTTCCCATGGGTTATACTCCCACGACCTTCCACACCAGGTAGCATAGTCTGCACATCCACACCTCCAACCGTTCAAATGTTACAGTGCAAATCAAGAATCCGCAAATTAATACATAATGCCTCTTCCACAGAACACCATTCTCAAGTAACACTGAGTTAATTCCAGCTTACTCTGAACACCTGAATTCTCTCATGCCCATCCGAGCTCGTGATATTTTCGTCAACACCAAGCCACAACCTTGATCCTCAACTTCCAATTCCCATGCCACTTACTGCACCTATCATGCCGCTACGCGAGAGTATAAGAATTCATCATAACCCCTGAACTACTTGTAGAATAAACACTTCATTGGCTAGAAACCTTTCACTTAACTCATTTCAGAAGAACCATTGGAACACCCAACTGAATTCCCATAAGCGCAGAAAATACAAACCTCAAGTCGTGGTCTAAATCGTCATAACTCTTCCGAGATCCATTTACATAGAACAAGGACATTAGAATCAAATACCTCCGAAATCAATCAAATTATGGTGGCTGTCAAGCCCGCAAGTACAACCACCAACCACTTGTATAACTTACGCGCCGAAGGAACTGATCATTGACACAATCATACTTATTCAAACCATTACTAACTGATCCCACTTCTTTTAATTTACTCTTGACTTGCCTTAGAAATAATAATAGCTCCATTCGAGAACGTAACGAAACTCAACAACACTCATCCCGAGTGACCCAATTAACGAGACCACATCATCTCAATACCTACGAACAATCTCATACCCTCCTCATGCGCACAATAACATCTCAAACTGGTACACCCATTCTAAAAGACCTTCCACAAATCCGAAATTGTTTCTCCCATTTTTCCATATACTGCACCGCATACCCGATGATAACATCGAAAATTCCCTAAGTATTCTTTACACTCTACTGCAAAATCTCGGTCTTCAGCCATATAATGAACCCATTAGAACCACTGTTGAGAGTCACCCACTCTGACTTGGCCCCGAATATATGCCAAACTCTAGTGCGTTGTCAGCACATGAACACTCCCAAAGAAGAAACCAGATAAATTATTTCCCTTGTACATCACATCCACAAGAAGCATAAACTCTAAGTCTTCTCAGAACCTGCACATGAATCGATAACCAGAAATTGCATAAGCAGACAACCACGCGATCCAATTGTAGATGCTGGGCTCCCCCACTTAGCTTAAGCTATAATCACATAATGTAGAACCCACAAATATTCCTCCTTCTCAATTACCATGATCTCGCACCGTCAACTCGCCAAATTTCTCGTAGTCCCTTGTTAAACATTTCATGAACATTTTGAATTATCAGCCACAGAAGTATGTTTGACCTCTCTGTAGGGTAGTAGGTAGAACTCTTCGTAGAAACTTCCTCAAAATCACGCAACCGCTAACCTTCTCACAGAAGATAACCGACCTGTGGAATTCCATACCGACATCTCCCAACGACATTGCACTAGGTACAACTACTACAAAATCAATAAACCCTCATGAGCCCATGCTCGTCCACCGGCTGTACAAGCCTGCCCATTCCCCATCAACATCAACTGAAAGTCCGATAATACATTTCAAACTCAAAGTCATGTTGCATCCAAAACGATAATCAAGTTGTCATACCCCTCTTAATTTCAAGCAAACTCCTTTCTGCCATATTCAATCTTCCTCAGTACAATAACCTCCATCCCAAATAAAATTCGTAGACCTAGTCACTTTCCACCATGACTCCCAAATCACTCTAAACTTTCTCGAGGCATATGGCTATCCTACCACAGAATCCATACGCTACTCTGCCACTCCCACTTCGGTTAAAGATCCTATGTTGGAAAAGAGACTAGGGAGTGGAGACCCTATGTCTAAAATAAAATCAACTAGGGAGTGGAGACCCTATGTTGGAAAAGGAGACTAGGGAGTGGAGACCCTATGTCTAAAATAAAATTAATTAGGGAGTGCATACCCTATGTTGGAAAAGAAGACTAGGGAGTGGAGACCTTATGTCTAAAATAACATCAACTAGGGAGTGGAGACCTTATGTTGGAAAAGAAGACTAGGGAGTGGAGATCCTATGTCTATAATAACATCAACTAGGGAGTTGAGTCCCTATGTTTGAAAATAGACTAGGGAGTGGAGACCCTATGTCTAAAATAAAATCAACTAGGGAGTGGAGACCCTATGTTGGAAAAGAAATAAGGGAGTGAAGAACCTATGTCTAAAAAAAATCAACTAGGGAGTGGAGACCCTATGTTGGAAATGAGACTAGGGAGTGGAGATCCTATGTTGAATTAGAGACTAGGGAGTGGAGACCCTAAGTCTAAAATAACTTCAACTAGGGAGTGGATACCCTATGTTGGAAAAGAGACTAGGGAGTGGAGACCCTATGTTGGAATAGGAAACTAGGGAGTGGAGACCCTATGTCTAAAATAAAATCAACTAGGAAGTGTAGACCCTATGTTGGAAAACGCAGCTAGGGAGTGGAGACCCTATGCTACCATGATTTTGAACTTTCTTTCTTTTTCATTCTTTTCTTTTTTTTTAATTAAGAGAATGATTAAAATGCAGGAAAGAATTTGGAGAAGACTTCCTTTTTGGAGTTATTGCTGCTGCAGAGCTATTTTAGTCTCCTTGTGGCTTCTTTTTGGCTTCACCTGCTTCTTGCAATGCTGCTTTTGGATTGCACATGTTTCATGTATTATCAAACAAAGAACAATTGTTAGTTTGAAACGGTAGTTGGTTTTGTCGCCTTGAATGTTTCAGTCACTTGATCTCGGCCTAACTTCTTTGATGATACTTTCAACTGCAACTGATTGTTTCCTGGATACCGAGTGTCTTTCTAGCCCCAGAGAACCTTTGGCTTTTCCAAACTTTCCCATGATGGTCTCTCACGTGGGACTTAACCTTTTTCAACTTTATTTTGCCTTTGTAGGCCTTTGACTTCTTTCTTCCAATTTTAACTTTAGAACATTGGGGAACCTTTGGCTTTTAAAACTTTGCCAAGATGGTTAGCCACTTGGGACTTCAATTTGATTTCCTCCTTCCAAGAGTTTTTGATTTCGAAGCATCGGCCATCATGGCCAGTCGGGGTCGACTTGATGCCCCTGCCGAGGCTAGGTGCCTTTTTGCATATTAGCTTGTATCAAACGAGAACCCTGTAAATCAGTCTTGCCATCCCTGCTTTGCCTTAGTTTTTGGAACAAAGTTAGACCGAAAGGGATTCAACTAAAAACAAACAATGGAATGGAAAATGAGTTTAAACAAGAGGTGTCCCTTTCGGGGAACGGAAAGAAGGATTTATCTGGGAGTGCATGCGGACTTCAATGGGCATCACATGCCTTTTGGATTGGATGCCTGATCCATGTAAACCGTCCGACTATCCGAAACTCATCATAACTTTTCCTAGAAACCAAGAAACCTTGCCCAGGACTGTGTCAATGCCAATGGTTGTGAGGATCCTCTCTTCCGATCAGTGGCGCCCTTTATGGGTTTTCACCAGCTGACTCTCTCATTTCTCTTCTCACCATCACCTTATAGTGCCCTTTGCGGGTTTTCACTAACAAAACTCTCCCATTTTGGTTTCTTTACTCACCTTCGCATTACGGTGCCCGTGAGGGTTTTCACCAATAAGACTCTCTCATTTTATTTCTCTCACTTTGTTGTATCAGATCCAAGTGATTGTATCCTCCAATTCTTGAATATACTCGTTGATTGATCGGAAGGACTTGAAAAGGATTTGGGTAAAAAGGATTTGGATTGAATTACAACTTTGGAACCTTTCGAGCGACACCATCGTCGAACCATTGTAACATCTGCCCCAGTTTTAACTTTTGGGGCAATGTGAATTTTTGTTTTGGTATGACTGAACCCTAGAGAGAGGCTACTTACGTATCCTTTCGGAATTAAGTCGAACGTTGTTTTTGATTTTTGTTTTGTTTTATTTTTCTTCTGTTTCCTTTTTTCTTCAATTTTCCTTTTTTTCATAATAACTTGTAGGTTCCAAAGAGGGTAATCAAAGAAAGGGAACCGGCTCAACGGGTTTGCAAAGGGTTTATAGTGTTTGGGTAGCAGAAAGAAAGCCTTCGTCATCCCAATCGGAGCACGTTAAAGCTGTGAAAATGGGGTCAAATATAATACCTTTTGATCGCGTCTGCATTGACAAATGTCTCGGGGCCATTTCCCTCGATGTCTCCCAAATACTGCTCTCCCTTCGGCAACACTCTTCTTATAATGTATAGACCTTTTCAATTTGGAGCAAATTTTCCTTTGGCTTCTTCATGATGCGGGAGGATACGTCTCAGGACGAGTTGCCCCACTTCGAATTTTTTGGGCCACACTTTCTTGTTGTAGGCACGGGCCATTATTTGTTGGTACAACTGCCCGTGGCAAACTGTGGCCAATCGTTTTTCATCAATCAGTGTCAATTGTTCCAAATTGGTTCTTGACCCAATCTTTAATCTTAATCTCAGCTTCAACAATGATCTGAAGAGAGGGAATTTCAACTTCTTTCGATTTCATTTGGACTTGGCTCAGGCCTACTGTTTCAATTCTTTATTTATTTTCTCACAAGGCTTAGCTTCAACACATTCTGCTCCTTGATTCATTATTTCGAGGTCTGACAGCGTTTTAGGATCTGGGCATCAAGTCCGCAAGCATGTCGTGTTATTAAAATCTGCATTAACATAACTGAAAAGAGAATAATAAAGGTGACAAGATTAAGAAAAGAAATATTCCTGGAAAATGAAATATTAATTTTATTTGATTTTGTTTTTAATTTTTAAAGATAGAAGGGTTTGCATCAGAAAGCAAAGCAGTGAAGTAAAACATTTGGATTACACTCTAAAATAATCCGGACGCAAAAAAGATAACAAGATCGGCTATCGAGACTCCCATCTGACAGAGAAATTTTTAGGTTTGACGCCCGTTTTTAGGTTTCTCTTTTGCCGCGGCAATGGCTACAGTGGCTTTCAATGCTGGATCATCAATTCTTCAACTGCCTTTTTGAGGGTCCAACAATCATCTTGAACCCTGTGCCTCGAGGAAAAATCTGCTCAGACACCAAAATAAACAAACAAACAAACAAAATTCTTTTGCCCCAGTTTTTACTAGGAAAATTTTGTGAGTTATTTTTAACAGAACTCTATACTACTTCATTTATTGAAAGAAATAAAAGGTCGGGAATGGTGTACCCTGAAAGGATCATATTTATTTTTGGATGTTATTCCTTTATTGTCAAAAAGATGTCTCAAGTAAGGATTGGTGTACCTTATGTTGGGAAAATGTGGCCAAGGAATGGTATACCCTATATTGGCAACGATATCAGGGAGTGGTGTACCCTGCATTTAAGATCAAATCAACTAGGGAGTGGAGACCCTATATTGGAAAGGAGACTAGGGAGTGGGGACCCTATGTCTAAAATAACATCAACTAGGGAGTGGAGACCCTATGTTGGAAAGAGGACTAGGGAGTGGAGACCATATGTCTAAAATAAAACCAACTAGGGAGTGGAGACCCTATGTTGTAAAAGGAGACTGGGGAGTGGAGAACCTATGTCTAAAATAAAATCAACTAGGGAGTGGAGACCCCATGTCTAAAATATAATCAAGTAGGATTGGAGACCCTATGTTGGAAAAGAGACTAGGGAGTGGAGACCCTGTGTCTAAAATAAAATCAACTAGGGAGTGGAGACCCTATGTTAAAAAAGGAGACTAGGGAGTAGAGACCATATGTATAAAATAACATCAACTAGTGAGTGGAGACCCTATGTTGGAAAAGTAGACTAGGGAGTGGAGAACCTATGTCTAAAATAACATCAACTAGCGAGTGAAAACCCTATGCTAGAAAAGGAAACTCGGGAGTGGAGAACCTATGTCTAAAATAAAATCAACTAGGGAGTGAAGACCCTAGGTTGGAAAAGGAGACTAGGGAGTAGAGACCCTATAAATAAAATAAAATCAACTAGGGAGTGGATACCCAATGTCTAAAATAAAATTAACTAGGGAGTGAAGACCCAATATCTAAAATAAAATCAACTAGGGAGTGGAGACCCTATGTTGGAAAGGGAGACAAGAGAGTGGAGACCCTATGTCTAAAATAAAATCAACTGGAGAGTGGAGACCCTATGTTGGAAAAGGGACTAGAGAGTGGAGAATCTGTGTCTAAAATACAATCAACTAGGGAATGGAGACTCTATGTCTAAAATAAAATCAACTAGGGAGTGGAGCCCCTATATTGGAAAAGAGACTGCGGAGTGGAGACCCTAAGTCTAAAATAAAAGCAACTAGGGTGTGGAGTTCCTCTGTCTAAAATAAAATCGATTAGGGAGTGGAGACCCTATGTTGGAAAAGAAAACTAGGGAATGGAAACCCTATGCCTAAAATAACATCAACTAGGGAGTGGAGAACCTAGGTTGGAAAAGAAAACTAGGGAGCGGAGACCCTATGTCTAAAATAACATCAACTAGGGAGTGAAGACCCAATGTTGGAAAAAAGACTAGGGAGTGGACACCATATGTCTAAAATAAAATCAACTAGAGACTGGAGACTCTATGTTGGAAAAGAGACAAGGGAGTGATGACCCTTTGTCTAAAAAAATCAACTAGGGATAAGACCCTATGTTTGGAAAAGAGACTAGGGAGTGGAGACCCTATGTCTAATATAACTTCAACTAGGGAGTGGAGAACCTATGTTGGAAAAGATACTAGGGAGTAGAGACCTTATGTTGAAAAGGGACTAGGGAGTGGAGACCCTATGTTGAAATAGGAACTAGGGAGTGGAGACCCTATGTCTAAAATAAAATCAACTAGGGAGTGTAGAACCTTTGTCTAAAACAACATCAACTAGGGAGTAGAGACCCTATGTGGGAAATGGAGACTAGGGATTGGATACCCTATGTCTAAAATAACATCAACTAGGGAGTGGAGACCCTATGCTGGAAAAGGAGACTAGGGAGTGGAGACCCTATGTCTAAAATAAAATCAACTAGGGAGTGGAGACCCTATGTTGGAAAAAGAAACTAGGGAGTGGAAACCCTATGAATAAATAAAATCAACTAGGGAGTGGAGACACTATGTTGGAAAAGAGACTAGGGAGTAGAGACCCTATGTCTAAAATAAAATCAACTAGGGAGTGGAGACCCTATGTTGGAAAAGGAGACTAGGGAGTAGAGACCCAATGTCTAAAATAAAATCAACTAGGGAGTGGAGACCTTATGTTGGAAAAGGAGACTAGATAGTGGAGACCCTATGTCTAAAATAAAATAAAATAGGGAGTGGAGATCATATGTTGGAGAAGGGACAACAGAGTGGAGACCCTATGTCTAAAATAAAGTCAACTAGGGAGTGAATAACATATGTCTAAAATAAAATAAACTAGGAAGTGGAGACCCTATGTTGGAAAAGAGACTAGGGAGTGGAGACCCTATGTCTAAAATAACTTCAACTATGGAGTGGAGACCCTATGTTGGAAAAGTGACTAGGGAGTGTAGACTCTATGTCTAAAATAACTTCAACTAGGGAGTGGAGACCCTATGTTGGAAAAGGAGACTAGGGAGTGGAGACCCTATGTCTAAAACAAAATCAACTAGGGAGTGGAGACCCTATGTTGGAAAATGCAGCTAGGGAGTGGAGACCATATGCTACCATGATTTTGAACTTTCTTTCTTTTTCCTTCTCTTTTTTTTTATTAAGAAAATGATTAAAATACGAGAATGAATTTGGAGAAGACTTTCTTTTTTGAGTTGTTGCTACTGTAGAGCTATATTAGTCTCAGCGTGGCTTCTTTTTGGTTTCGCATGCTTCTTGTAATGCTGCTTTTTGATTGCACCTATTTCCTATTTTTTCAAACAAAGAATTGTTGTTAGTTTGAAACGGTGGTTGGTTTTATGGCCTTGAATGTTTTAGTCACTTGATCTAGGCCTGGATACTTTGGTGATACTTACAACTGCAACTGATTGTTTCCTGGATACCGAGTGTCTTTCTAGCCCTGGAGAACCTTTGGTGTTTCGAAACTTTGCCATGACGGTCGCTCACGTGGGACTTAACCTTTTTCAATTTTATTTTGCCTTACTAGGCCTTTGACTTCTTTCTTCCAATTTTTACTTTAGTACATTGGGGAACCTTTGGCTTTTCAAACTTTACCAAGATGGTTAGCCACTTGGGACTTAACCTTTTCAACTTCATTTCGCCAGTGTAGGCACTTCAATTTGATTTCCTCCTTCCAAGAGTTTTTGATTTCGAAGCATCGGCCACCATGGCCAGTCGGGGTCGACTTGATACCCCTGCCGAGGCTGGGTGCCTTTTTTCATATTAGCTTCTATCAAATGAGAACCTTGTAAATCAGTCTTGTCATCCCTGCTTTGCCTTAGTTTTTGGAATAAAGTTAGACCGAAAGGGATTCAAATAAAAACAAATACTGGAATGGAAAATGAGTTTAAACAAGAGGTGTCCCTTTCGAGGAATGGAAAGAAGGACTTATATGGGAGTACATGCGGACTTCAATGAGCATGACATGCCTTTTGGACTGGATGCCTTATCTGTGTAAACCGTCCGACTCTCCAAAACTCATCACAACTTTGCCTCGGAACCTAGAAACCTTGCCCAGGACTGTATCAACTAATGGTTGTGAGGATCCTCTCTTCCGATCAGTAGTGCCCTTTATGGGTTTTCACCAGCTGACCTCTCTCATTTCTCTTCTCACCATCGCCTTATAGTGTCCTTTGCGGGTTTTCACTAACAAGACTCTCTCATTTTGGTTTCTTCACTCACCTTCGCATTACGGTGCCCGTGAGGGTTTTTACCAATAAGACTCTCTCATTTTATTTCTCTTATTTCGTTGTATTAGATCCAAGTGACTGTATCCTCCAATTCTTGAATATACTCGTTGATTGATCGGAAGGACTTGAAAAGGATTTGGTTAAAAAGGATTTGGATTGAATTTTAACTTTGGAACCTTTCGGGCGACACCATCGTCGAACCATTGTAACATCTGCCCTAGTTTCAACTTTTGGGGCAATGTGGATTTTTGTTTTGGTGTGAGTGAACCCTAGAGAGAGGTTGCCTACGTATCCTTTCGGAATCAAGTTTACGTAGTTCAATGAACTTTGTTTTTTATTTTTGTTTTGTTTTCTTTTTCTTCTTTTTCCTTTTTTTTCAATTTTCATTTTTTCATAATAACTTGTAGGTTCCAAAGAGGGTAATCAAAGAAAGGGAACCGACTCAACGGGTTTCCAAAGGGTTGATAGTGTTTGGGTAGCAGAAAGAAAGCCTTCGTCATCCCAATCGGAGCTTGTTAAAGCTGTGAAAAAGGGGTCAAATATAATACCTTTTGACCGCATCTGCATTGACAAATGTCTCGGGGTCATTTCCCTCGATGTCTCCCAAATACCGCGCTCCCTTCGGCAACACTCTTCTTATAATGTATAGACATTTTCAATTTGGGGCAAATTTTCCTTTGGCTTCTTCATGATGCGGGAGGATACGTCTCAGGACGAGTTACCCCACTTCGAATTTTCTGGGCCACACTTTCTTGTTGTAAGCACAGGCCATTATTTGTTGGTACAACTGCCCGTGGCAAACTGTGGCCAATTGTTTTTCATCAATCAGTGTCAATTGTTCCAAATCGGTTCTTGACCCAATCTTTAATCTTAATCTTGGCTTCAACAATGATCTGAAGAGAGGGAATTTCAACTTCTTCCGATTTCATTTGGACTTGGCTTAGGCCTACTCTTCCAATTCTTTATTTATTTTCTCACAAGGCTTATCTTCAACACATTCTGCTCCTTGATTTATTATTTCGAGCTCTGACGGCGTTTTAGGATCTGGGCATGAAGTCCGCAAGTATGTCATGTTATTAAAATCTGCATTAACATAACTGAAAAGAGAATAAGAAAGGTGACAAGATTAAATAAATAAATATTCCTAGACAATGAAATATTAATTTCATTTGATTTTGTTTTTTAATTTTTAAAGATAGAAGGGTTTACATCAGAAAGCAAAGCAGTGAAGTAAAACATTCGGATTACACCCTGAAATAATCCGAACTCAGAAAAGATAGCAAGACCGGCTACCGAGACTCCCATCTGACAGAGAACTTTTTAAGTTTGGCGCCCATTTTTAGGTTTCTCTTTTGCCGCGGCAATGACTACGGTGGCTTTCAATGCTGGATCATCAATTCTTCAACTGCCCATTTTGAGGGTCCAACAATCCTCTGTATCATGTTCCACTGCTCTAGAGTGGTATTCACATCTAGCATCAGCTTGGTGTGAGGGGGACTCGGGGTTTGGTTGGTTCGGGGCCACTCGCTGCAGCAGATCTAGCCCGATTTGCTTTTGAAACAAACTTGAATATGATTCACCAATAGAGGTGAACTGACTCCTTCTGAGGGTATCTCTTGGGCGAGGATTGTATTGGGGAACATTTGGTTGGGGATTATATGGAGCTTGGTAGGGACAGGCATTTCTAGGATGTGGAGCTCGGTTTTGTGTATAGTATTGTGGCCGCGTGTGAGGTTGCGTGTTCATCACTGCATAGGGAGGCGGTGCCACGGTATAAGGAGCATCTTGATGGGGATAATAGTATTGTGGGACCTTAGGAAGCATATATGATTGGCTGAATGACCTGCGGGCCCCCCTCATGCTCGAAGCCATCATGGCTCCCTCTTCTCTCCTATTTCTATTCATCAAAACCCCCTGAACCATCCATAACGGCCTGTGATGTAGCCTTAAAGGAAGCATGACTCAAGATTCGGCCCGTTTTTAAACCATTTTCGATCATCTCCCCAATTTTGATAGCCTCGGCGAACGGATTACTCATAGCGGACATCATGTTCTGGAAGTAGTCCGCCTCTTGGGCTTGTAGGAAGACCGTAATCATTTCTATTTCGTCCATTGGAGGCTTTACCCTGGCGGCTTGCTCGCGTCATTTGACAGCATATTCACATAAAGTTTTTGCAGTTTTCTTTGTCAAACTGGACATAGAGTTCTCTTTTTGGATTTTTCACTGGTGCTTTCTTTTTTTCGCTCTTTGTTTTCTTTGTTATTTTTGTCACTCTTTTCTTTATTTTTCTTTCTTCTCTCTTTTTTTTCACTCAGTTTATTTGATGGCAATGATCGAATCTGATGGGGATTGCCTACGTATCATGACGCCGCATGAATCAGATCTTGCGTAGTTCGGGAAGATTGGGAATAAACTGACCCATTTTTCTTTTCCTTTTTCTTTTATAGAGACTTTTAAATATTGTTTTTTTTTTGAGTTTTTTTCTTTTGATGGAATTTTGAATTTTTTTTAAAGAAGGAATTCGAAAAAAGGAAGAAAATATTTTGGATTTTGATTTGAATTTTTTTTTCTTTTTTTTCGAATGAAAGACTTCGGAAAAGAAGGGAAAAAATTTGGATTTTTTGAAAATTGAGAGACGGAACCGATGAGGTTTGCCTACATATCTCACATCCGGTGAGAATCAGACTCGCGTAGTTCGGTCAGTTTTGATGTAATAGGGAAAACATGGCACTTAAAATTTTTGGCTCATTTAGAAACGACCTTTTTGTCACAACCCGAAATTTCCCACCGACGGGACCATGCTGGCGCCTAACATTTCACTTTCCAGGCAAGCCAACGTTAGAGATTCATTAAACCAATTCTTTATTTTCATTTACTAAATAACAATAATTAACTAAGATGAAATATAATAAGTGCGGAATATCATAAAACTATATTAATTACTACCATCCGGATCTGGAGTCACAATTCACGAGCATTCTAGAATTTGCTACAAGTAATAGTCAGAAAGAAATACAATTGTCTGAATGAAAGAAACAGTAGAACAGAAAAGATAGACAGGGACTTCAAGGTCTGTGAACGCCGACAGATCTACCTTGAGTCTCCGGACAGCGGACCAATAGCAAAATCTCGATCAACCCAAGCCGGTATCAAAATCTGCATAGAAAGTGCAGAGTGCAGTATCAGTACAACCGACCCCATGTACTGATAAGTGCTGAGCCTAACCTCGACGAAGTAGTGACGAGGCTAAGGCAAGGCACCTACAAATCAACCTGTACAATTTAACAGTGTATATGCAAAAAACAGAAATGAAGAACTAAACAGGAAATGTCTGGAGGGGAACATACTGAGGGGAATACAAGATAAAGAACTATAACAAAATGATCACCGGAGCAGTCAATATACCATGAATCAACATGAATAGTGAATACAGTAAGGAAAAATGCACGGCATCACCCTTCGTGCTTTTACTCTCAATCTCACCATAAAATTAATAGAAATGGCACGACATCACCCTTCGTGCATTAACTCTCATATCATGGCACGGCATCACCCTTCGTGCATTAACATTCACAATATGGCGCGGCATCACCCTTCGTGCATTAACACTCACAATATGGTACGACATCACCCTTCGTGCATTAACACTCACAATATGGCACGGCATCACCCTTCGTGTATTAACACTCTCCTTTACCATAATGCAATGCATAAATAACAACAGAGAGATAGAATAACAAGTACAAACCTTACTTCAACATTTGGTTCCATAATATCAATCTCAACTTCGAAATAAAAACTCAATTATCACCAGAAAATCCGTAAACATGATAAGAACAATAAATTGAACAACACTAGTATAACACGTAGCAATTTGGCATAGGAATGAGTCAATATAAAAAAAATAGAGAAACATGGAAAACAGGTAAATTGGCGACGCATAAGTACACGTCACCTCACATATACGCCGCTCACATGGATTTCACTTAGCAAGTAATCTAAGGTTCCTAATTCCCTCAAGTCAGGGTACACTTACCTCGCTCCGAAAGCCACTTAATTCTCAATCACAGCTTTTCCTTTGGAATTCACCTCCAAACCACTCGTATCTATTCAAAAATGACTCAATAATATCAAATATTGCTAAAGGAATCAATTATATTGCATAAATTAAATTTCCCAAATTTTCCTCCAAAAAGTCAAAAAATTGACCCCAGGCCCGCTTGGTCAAAACTCGAGGTTCGGACCAAAATCCTTTTACCCATTCACCCCCGAGCTCGAATATGTAATTAGTTTGGAATCCGACCTCAAATTTTCGAAATCCCTAGTTTCTACCCTAACCCCTAATTCTACCATGAAACTCTAGATTTTAGGTTGATAATTCAAGAAATATAATGGGTAATTGAAAGAAAATGGTTTAGAATCACTTAGCAACACTTTGGGGAAGAAACTGACTCTTGAAAATCGCCTCTACCCGTTTGGTTCTTGAAAAATATTGAAAACATGGCTTAAACCCGTGTTTGGAGTCTGTTATAAGTCACTGGATAGGCCTTCATCGTGTTCGCGAGAGGCCTGTCGCGATCGCGATGCACAACGGTCTAAGGCCTTCGCGTTTGCGAGTCTTTCTACACGTTCGCGTAAGGAAGCTCCCCCCAAGCCTTCGCATTCGCGACCCAGTGGACGCGTTCGCGTAGAAGAACATGACCCCCTCCCCCAGGTCCCCTAAACTATCGCGTTCGCGTGAGACAGATCGCGTTCGCGAAGGGTACCACCCCCAACGCTTCGCGTTCGTGAAGAAGAAATTTCCCCTGCCCCTATTTTACCTTTCGCGTTCGCGACACTACCTACGCGAACGCGAAGAAGAGCACACTAGAACAGCTGCTGCAGCAAAAATCTCAGATTTTCTAAGTGCAAATCACCTCGTAGCCTATCTGAAACTCATCCGAGCCCTCGGGGCTCCAAACCAAACATGCACGCAAGTCTAAAAACATCATACAGGCCTGCTTGCATGATCAAATCGCCAAAATAACACCTAGAACTCCGAATTTAGCACAAAATCGAATGAAATTGTCAAGAACACTTTAAAATTACTATTTTCTCAACCGAAGGTCCGAATCACGTCAAATCAACTTCGTTTCTCACCAAATTTCTCAGACATGTCTTAAATATCATAATGAACCTATACCGGGCTCCAGAACCAAAATACGGACCCGGTACTAACAATGCCAAACATCAATCAATTCTTGAAAATAATTAATTTTCAGACTTTTAATTTTCATCAAAAATTCATAACATGAGCTAGGGACCTCCGAATTCAATTCTGGGCATACGCCAGGTCCCATAATTCGATACGGACCCACCATAATCGTCAAAACACGAATCTGGGCCTGTTTACCAAAACTATTAACCAAAGTCAACTAAAATTAACTTTTAAGGCAAAAATTCTTATTTTCATTAGTTTTCAACATAAAAGCTTTTCGAAAACCTGTCCGGATTGTGCGCGCAAATCGAGGAGGGTAAAAATGAGATTTTTAAGGTTTAAGAGTGCAGATTCGAGTTCTAAAATATAAGATGACCCAAATCACACTTTCTTTCTTTCCTTTTCTTTTTTTTTCAAACTTTCGGCAGAGTTTCAGGATTTTTCAAATACCGGAATTTTTGGAAACCAGATGAATTTTCTCACTCCTGCTTTTTTTAATTTTCTGTACTTATTCTAGAAGCCGGTCAATATGCAAACTATATCAAACAAAATGCACAAGTAGCACGTAGGATGCATCAGGATGGTCTTTTATTTTGGGTATACATGTCCTAGACGGACCCAACCCCTGTGTTGAGTCCCCAAAGTCAAATGCACGTGATGAAAACAAACGTTCCTACTAGGGATCCAGCATGAGGCTATGTTATTCTAGGTTTAAAATCCTAAGGGTGTGTTTTAGACCTAGCTTACGCGGACAGCTTGAGCCGAGGTGTGGGTAATGTACCAGGAGCACGAAAGTCTAACGGGCCTAGTCGTTGATCTAGCCTCGTTCTATTTAGTATGACCTCTAACAAAAAAGTGGGCCACGCGTACGTGTGCATCATAGTTTCAGAAGACTCAGAAGGGAGGCGTAAGAAGACAGTTTATACAGTTCAAATAATATCAAAGCGGTAAATGAGCAGCAATTAGCACATTAGGCCCACAAATATAGTAATATCAACAATCAAGAAAGCCAAGTATAGATCACATTACAAGCTCGAATTCTGAACCCTGAACCAGAGATTCTGAGTTCTTGTCCCCAACAGAGTCGCCAGAGCTATCACACCTCCGTTTTTTGAGGAATAGGGAATTTTTCCAATTAAAGTGATATTATTCGAAATGGAATTATTTATTTAATTAGAGTCGCCACTTGGGATAATTATTATGCTGTCCCAAGTCACCGGTTTATTTTAAAATCCCAAATCGAGGAAATTGATTCTTATTTATGGCTTGCGAACACAGAAGACTGGGTAAGGAATTCTGTTAACCCGGGAGAAGGTGTGAGGTACTCCCGAATTCTGTAATTTTAGCACAGTCGCTTTAATCATACCTTGCTTAATTAATTATTTAATTACGAATTTTAGAACCTACGTATATTTTTCTTTTTTACCGCTTTTAATTATGGCGTTATGGATTTATCTTTGAAACGGATCACGTGTGTGTAAATCCGTTGTATTTTGGGCGCTAAAATCATGTCACGCGTACGTGTACACAATTAATAGTATTTAATTTTAATTAAGATTATTTCGCCCAAAGTTGCGCGAACGCATACCTTGATTTTAATTTTGGAAACCGTAATTATGTCACGCGAACGTATACATAATCACGATAAATTTGATTATTTAGGGGCATGCCTAAAAGCATACAAGCGTTCGTGGAAAGGGATGACACTTATTCTTATTTGCATTTGGGTCAGCTCCATTGTCTTTTCATGTAATCTAATTTCCCCTAACATTAATTACTACTTCCAATTCAAGTCAATATTTTAAAATCCTATCTCAAATTCGACAAACAATTTGATAGAACATACATTAATTCTAATTTAACTACTATACTAATGAACACAGGTCAATTCGTTCTCAACTCAAACTCATGGCCCAGTGAGTGGCTAATCAAATTCAGCCTAAAGCTTTTAGTTGTAAATAAAGTAGAACTACAAGTTCCCACTTTACCAGATTTATTATCACAAAGATAATCTACAAAACAATAACCATCACGAAAATGGATAAACTAATCAAGGCAACAAACCAGAAGCATGTTAGCATATAGCGATGACGAAATGAACAAGCATTCGCTGAACTAACAAAATGGAAGAAAACAAGATGAATGTAAAGAAGTGGACCTTTTATAACTTTCAGAACATCAAAGATCTTCTAACTAGTTTACAAGAAGAACACATCGATAAGGTTCAAAATGAACAGACCCGTCACCCGGAGACCACTATGGAAATCTCGAGCCGGCAACGACCTCGAGCACAAAGCTTCAACAGGATTAATGTAAGATTTTGGAGCTTTTTTAATGGTGTTTATCAGAGGTATTTCAGTTGGTTTTTATGGTGTTTGAAGGCTGTTATCTAGAGGAAAATGGATGGAGTGTTCGGCTGTCCAAAAATGGAGGTTGAAGGCTCGTTTTTGTGACTGCTTTGGCTGGGTTTAAAGAGGGGTTTAGAGGTGTGAAAATAGCTAGTTTTCAGCTGGGTTTTCGGGCCGAGGGAGGTCATTTTTGGATAATATCATCAACGCAAATTTGTAAAATTAAATTACCTTCGTCTTAACGCTTAATGAAGAGAGTAGTGTCAATATTACCTCGATCAAACCCATGTTTGACTAGAAATGAACTTATCCTTTCATACCATGCTCTAGGAGCTTGCTTCAGCCCATATAGAGCTTTGGATAGCTTGTAGACATGATTTGGAAGTGATTCATTTATAAATCAAGGGGGTTGCTTAACATACACTTCCTCATAAATGAATCCATTTGAGAAAGCATTTTTCATGTCCATCTGAAACAGTCTAAAGAACTTGTGAGCAGCATAAGCTAATAGTATATGAATTGACATTAACCTGGCAAAATGAGAGAATTCCTCATAGTCAATTCCCTTTTGTTGCGAGTATCCTTGAGCAATCAGTCTCGCTTTATTCCGTACCACTTGGCCAGACTCATTTAGCTTGTTCTTGTAAACCAACTTTGCTCCAACAATAGATGCATTAGGGGGTTTAGGGATAAGCTTCCATACCTTATTCTTCTCGAATTGATTAAGTTTCTCTTGCATTGCATTTATCCAGCTATTATCTCCAAGAGCCTCATCTACCTTTTTTGGCTCAAATTATGAGATGAGGGCAATATTTGACGTCTTCTTTTGAGATCTTCTAGTTTTCATGTCTTGTTGAGGATTACCAATGATGAATTTATTTTTACCATGTGGATATCCAGGTTCACTTTTCCATTTATTTGGGACAGCTGAAGCTGACTCTTTTTTGATAAGAGTTGTTTGTTCAGATGTAAGTGATTCCTGATTTTCTATGTGACTGTCAGTCGATAGATAATGATGATTAGTCGCCTCATCGTGAATGTCCTCAACTGGATGAACAGACTTTGGAACTATGGCAATTTCCTTGTCATTAGGAAGTTTTTCATTCCCCAAGCGAGGGTTAGCATCAACAAATACAACATATATGGATTCTTCAATAGATAAAGTTCGTTTATTAAAATTTTATATGCTCTACTTGAGGGAGAGTATCCAAGAAAAATACCTTCGTCTCTTTTTAGATCAAACTTACCAAAGTTATCTTTTCTATTGTTGTGGATAAAGTATTTGCAACCAAATGAATAAAAATAACTGATGTTGGGTCTTTTACCTTTTCATAGCTCATATGGAGTCTTTTTGAGAATAGGTCGTACCAGACATCTATTAATGATGTAACATGCGGTACTTACTGCTTCTGTCCGGAAGTGGTGTGGAAGAGAATATTCCACAATCATGGTTCTTTCCAAATCATACAGGGTTCTATTTTTGTGTTCTATCACTCCATTTTGTTGAGGCAGTCTGGGAGATGAGAAGTTGTGAGAGATTCCTTGGTCATTACAGAAATTTTCAAATGTGCTGCTTTCAAATTCTCCTCCATGATCACTCCTTATGGCAAAGATGTAATATCCCTTTTCCCACTGTACCTTCTTGCAGAAGACTTCAAAATTCCTTAATGCTTTATCTTTATGACTCAGAAAAATAACCCAGGCAAATCGAGAAAAATCATCTACTATAACAAAAGCATATTTTCTACCACTAATGCTAGCAGTTCTGGTTGGACCAAAGAGGTCCATATGCAAAAACTGAAGAGATTTTGTAGTAGAGACTATGTCTTTGACTTTGAAGGAGGACAGGGTTTGTTTTCCTAATTGACATGCATTGCAAATTTGATCCTTTGAAAAATCTAGTTTTGGGAGACCAATGATCATATCCCATTCGGAACGTTTTTGAATAATATGCATGCTAGCATGACCAAGTTTTTTATGCCATACCCAAGTATCATCAATCATAGAAGCTAGACAGAGTTGGTTTCCCAAACTATCAATATTACTGAGAATATAGACATTTCTATCTCTATTTTCGGATAGAATGGTTTTACCTGATTCATCTTCAATAATCCAACCATGCTTTTTAAAACAAACCTCATAGTCATTATCACATAGTTGACTGATGCTGAGTAAGTTGTAACCAAGTTCATCTACCAGGTAGACTTCGTCTACATCACATGATGAGCTGAGAGGGACGCTTCCAACTCCAATTACATTTCCTTTTGATTTGTCTCCAAAGGTGAATGATCCGCCATCCATTTTAGTGACAGTTTTGAACAATTGTTTGTCACCAGTCATGTGTCTAGAACATGCGCTATCAAGATACTATTTTCCTCTTCGATTCTTGTTGCGGTGTTTTTGCAACAACAAATTACTTGTTTTTAGGTACCCAAGCCTGCTTGGGTCCTGGTTTGTTAGTTTTCTGACTATTAGCCTGACTTGAGGCCTTGGGTTGCCAAACCCACCTTTTATTGTTCTTAAACCTGCAATGGTTAGATGTATGACCAGGTTTTCCACAATAAAAACAAGATGGATCATTAAAACTTTCAGAAGCCTTTTCTCTACCATTTCTAAATCTGCAATGGTTAGAGTTGTGACCACCTTTGCCACAATGAATGCATGCACAATGATTTCTTGTCCTAAATGAGTTTTTACAAAAAGTTGACTGGTTTGATTTGATGGAACTGTGACTGATAGATTTTCGCAATCTGTTCAGTTGTAGTTGAAGTTCATGAACTTCTTCTTGAAGCATGTCTCTTTCAATTTCACATACTTCTAGTTTCAGTGCCCTAGTTTTTCTTTTATCTTTGAATATTTCGAAGTTCATGTAGAACTTTCTCAATGTATGCAAGAGAAATATCTTGAAGTTCATTACATTTAGGACACATAGGCTAACATACCTCACTTGTTCCTTCGTTTGCCATGAGGACAAGCTCATCAAAATTTTCATCACTGTCTTTTTTGATTGCCATGAAACACATGTTGGCAATTTTCTCATGATCAGATTCTTCTTCATCACTCTACGCTCCAAATGATTTCTTCTTTTGATAATTTCTACTGATTTTCTTATTCAATTCAGGGCATTCTGCTTGAATGTGTCTGTGTTTTCCATATTCATATCATCATCCTTCATTTTGTCATTCTCATTCCCTACTCGCCCTTTTCTAAAATTTGGTTGCCTCTTCTACTATTTCAGTTTCTTCTCATCATGCTTGTTACAACTTTAGAAAGCATAGCTATGTTCTCATCTTGTTCTCCAACTTTTTTTTTCTTCTTCGTTTTATGACTCACCCACTGTTACTTTAAATGCAACAGTTTTCCTTTTTTCTTACTGTATTTGTCTGCCCAAATAAGTTTTCTCAAAGGCAATTAGAACACCTCTGAGTTCATCATATGACATCTTGTCGAGATCCAGACATTTCAATGTAATGACTTTGGTTTGCAGAATGGTAGGTAGGTTCCTTAGTATTCTGACTTGTTCTCCACTTTTGATTGGTCTACCAAAGGATTTCAGGTCTCCAATAATTTTGCTGAATCGAGAGAACATTTCTTCTATTGATTCTTTATCTTTCATTTGGAATAGTTCATAGTCACGAACTAGTAGATTTATTCTTGTTTCTTTGACTTTGTTTGTTCCTTCATAAGTAACTTCTAGCTTGTCCTATATTTCCTTCGCAGTTTCATAACTTGAGATCTTTTTGTATTCTTCACCACTTATTACATTATGTAAAAGGTCCTTGGCTTTGGCATAAACCTGCACCACAGTAGATTGTTAGTCAGTATAATCATCTACGTCTAATGGTTCAGAAGATACCTGGCCTTTAGTAGTTTTATCCTTCTTTGATGGTGACATGAGAAGATCTCCCTTTTTTATTACACGCCAGACTTTGATATCATATGACTTTGCATAAGTTTCCATGCGCACTTTCCAGTGTAAGAAATATTGTCCATTGAAGTAAGGTGGTCTAACTTGTGAGGTTCCTTCTTGAAATAGTGCTCCAACAATAGTGTTTGATCCCATGAACTTTTATCACTTTGCTGTTAAGCAAATGTTTTCCTCTGAGTGTGAGACCTGCTCTGATACCAATTGAAAGTACAAGAGGGGGTGAATTGTAAAATTTCTTTTAGTCGACTAACATGGCTCGTAGTTCACTATCGTGATTCTGCAGACAGTAGTTAGTATACCAAATAAAAGTAAAGGCAAGTAATGAAAAATGAATAGGAGAGACATAGATTTTTATACTGGTTTGTGTACCAGTATGGTACCTACATCCAGTTCCCTTGGGTCACAAGGGTTCTCTTAGATCTTCAATGGCAGTTACTATCATGACCTGGAATCCCAACCTTAGGGTCATGATGGCACCTAACATCTACTTGCTAAGCAAGCCGACGTGAAGCAGAAAATTAACTGATTTTAACAATTTATAACAAGATATTAAAAATAAAAATGGTATAGGTCTAAAGTATAGTAAAATAATACTGAACAGCGAAGTCTAAACATAACCCAGAAGCCATTATCATGAGTACATGAACATCTAGAGTGCTACAAACATGGCCTGAAAAATTACATTGTTTTGAAACTCAATAAAACAGTAAAGAAAGGGAGGAAGGGGACTTCAGGGCTGCGAACGCCGTGCAGTTGTACCTCAAGTCTCCGTCAGCGACTGAATTTGAGCAAAATCTACTGAACGCCGCTAGGACCAACTCCAGTATCTGCACAAGAAGTGCAGAGTGTAGTATGAGTACAACCGACCCCATGTACTCTGTAAGTGCCGAGCCTAATATCAACGAAGTAGTGACGAGGCTAAAGCGGGCTACTTACAATAACATGTACGCAATAGTAATAATAATAACAGGAAAAAAAATAGGAAATGGAAGTAAAGCAATTAACTTGTGAACATAAACTCAAACCTTACTATCAGAGAACCTAGAATAACAAGTCTCGTAATCTCATAAAACAATGCCGAAGCCAACTCAACAATAACAAGGAGTACAACACATACAATCTATTGCGGCGCGCAACCCGATCCCACCATATCATCCTTCATCAATATCAAGTACCACGTACACAATCTGTTGTAGTACGCAACCCGATCCCACCATATCATCATTTATCAACATCAAGTATCCATATACAATCTGTTGCGTCATGTAACCCGATCCCACCATATCATCATTTATCAACATCAAGTATCCGCCTTTATTCCACCGTATCAATTCATCATCTTTCAATTTCCGTTGCGGCGTGCAACCCGATCCCCAAACAATTTCAATTAATATAAGCAATCCAATAACTCAATTTACAGGAATATCTAAATCAAAGAGTAAAATTGCAAGGGAATAAAAGACCATGTAATAAACAAGAATTCTTAAATTTCGAAGTTTCTACCTTGTAAGTTTATCGGTGTCTAACACACTCAACGACTCACGCAATTGAAACTACATCTTAGAATGCAACAAATATTACAAAAATAATAGGACAAGTAAAGCATGTGGCAATTAAGGTGTGCAAGTAAAACAATTAAGGCAAGTAGCAAATAATCACAGAGTCATGAAAGGGATGAACAATTTAATACAAGAATAATTAAATGACAACTAGCAATTACGGCATAGAAGTCAAATAAAGCATGTAACAACTAAGGCATGGAATAAGATAATTCATGAAATAACGAGAAAACATGGAAATGAATATCTTGACGGCGTGTATACACTTGTCACCTCGCATATATGCCATTTTCTCACATAATCCGTACGACACATAGTTCAAAAATTCCTAATTCCCTCAAGTCAAGGTTAGATCCAACACCTACCTTACTCTGCAATCATATCAAATCTCAACCGGGGCCTTTCCCCTAAAATTCGCCTCCAAACCAATCAAATCTAACCAAATATAGTTCAAACAATTCAAAATAAGCTTTAGAAATTACTCACGAGTGAAAAAGATTCAATCTTTAATGATTTTGGAAAAAGTCAACAAACGTCAACCCGGGCCCGCATTGTCATTCGGACCAAAACTCAAATACCCATTTACCCCCGAGCCCGATTATGTGATTAGTTTCGAAATCCTACCTCAATTTGAGGTCGAAATATCAAATTCACAAAACTTCCAATTTCTACCTAAATCCCTAATTTGTACCATGAAAAAGCATAATTAAAGGTTAGAAATCAATGGGTGTTTATGGAAATGGAAGAAAACAAGTTAAAATCTACTAACCTATGAAGTTGGGATGAAATTTCTCTTCAAAATCGCCTCTTGGCCGAGCTCAAACTTGGAAATAGTGAAAAATGGGTTAAATCCCGACTTTGGGATATTTAAGTCACTGGGCGTCAGGCCTTCTTCGCGTTCGCAAAGGGCCTGACGCGATCGCGAAGAGCAGTGGCCAAAATGACCTTCGCAATCGCGAGGGGTTATACGCATTCACGATGGTCTATCCTCTCTGGCCATGGCATTCGCGAGCCTAGGCTCGCGTTCCCGTAGAACAAACCCCAGTATCCCCCCCTCCAGAATCCCTTACCCATCACGTTCGCGAGTGAAGGGCCGCGTTCGCGAAGGGTAATCCCTTTGATGCTTCACTGTCACGACCCAAAACTCGACCTGTCGTGATAGCGCCTATCATAGTACTAGACAAGCCGACATCTCACACATACCAATACTTTTAAAACTCAAATATCAGGAAGTAAGTTTAGAAAAATAATAATTTCACAAATACTGTATATGAACCTCAAAATCAATACAAGAATCCTATCAAAAGATCTGGGTGTGACGGAGTACATGAGCATCTATATATATATAACAACATAGTCTGGTACATTGTCTAGAAAGTAAGATAAAATACATAAAACTGAAAGATAGGGAAAGGGGGTCTCAAGGTCTGCGGATGCCAAGCAGCTACCTCGTTGATCTCCGAACAGGTAGACTCCACGATCAACAACCGTCGTACCCGGAAATGCCTGAATCTGCACATGAGGTGCAGGGTGTAGCGTGAGTACAATCAACTCAATAAGTATCGCAAATAAATAGGGCAAGGTAAGAGAAGCTTAATTTGTTGAAGTCACTAATTAAATCAGTACAATTCTATCCTTTAATTAACATAATATGAGATTTAAAGCTAGACCATAAGGCTTCGTGATACGAATATCTGTGCGTGCATGTGCACTGGTCCTCAACTATCCTGCTCAACAGTATTATGGCATGTAGGGGAAAGAAAACAAGTAAATCAGATAAATGATCAAGAAAATACAAGTTCACACACTGCAGGGACAACTCACGTGCTAACAATAAAATCTGCACGGATAACTCACGTGCGACACAGACAACTCACATATCAATAAGATCAATATATGGATCTGCACGGACAACTCACATGCCAAAAATATCAATATATGGATCTGTACGGACAACTCACATGCTACACGGACAACTCACGTGCCAATAACATAATCCGCCCGGCATAGCTGCAGGCCCCAATCCAAAATATCATATAGAAGCAATAAAGCAAGTGTACACGTATATAATGAATGAAATAAGATTTTCCTATCCCTGGACTGGTGTAAATAACATGCTAAAGTGTAGTCATGTGCAAAGTGTGCTATCGTAGCTCAATCCGAAAATTTCATCAATGAAAAGAATTTATCAAGTTTGTCGAGGGATTAAACCTCTAAGTAGACTCATCATGGCTCAATTAGATCACATAAATTGTTACCACATGTTAGATTTCGAAGCTCGAAGTTTAAAAGTTGTTTATGGGCTTATAGGAGCCCGAGCACAACCCATACATGAATATACAACCCCGGTGCCCGCACACGGGATCATCCCCACACATGTGAGCACCCAAAAGCATATGGCTATCACAACAATTCTGGCAACTGGTGCCTCAGCCGAGTTTAAATATGATACTTACCTCAAGCAACTCGAATCACTCTGCTAGCAAGACCTTGCCTCGCGAATCGGCCTTCGATCGCCTCGAATCTAGCCATAAACAATTCGATACAATCAACACGAGTTAAAGGAATCAATTCCATAAGAAAATACCAAGTTCTTAATCAAAAGTCAAAAAGTCGCTCTAAAGTCGCCCCGCAGGCCCACGGCTCAAAATTCGATAAAAACCACAAAATTCGGAAGCCCATTCAACCATGAGTCCAACCATACAAAATTTACCAAAATTTAACACCAGATCGACCCCTAAATTCCCAATTTAAACTCTCCAAATCCCTAGCCTCAACTCCCAAAATTACACCTTAAAACCACACAATCTAGTGGGAATATCAATGGGGAAACATAATTATTGAATAAATTTAACCACAAGTGACTTAACTCAAAAAACCTCTCGAACGTCCTCTCAAAAATCGCCTTGGACCGAGTTGGAATGTTCAAAAATGAAGAAAACCCATGGAACCCTCGATTTAATATTCTACCCAGGCCTTCTCGCTTCTGCGGTCCAAAAATCCTCTTCTGCGGTACCGCTTTTGCGGTCAACAATTCGCATTTTCGGAGTCCACTTAAGGGCCAACCAACCGCTTCTGTTGTCATAAATCCCGCTCCCGTGGGTGCGCATCTGCGCAAAACCATCCGCTTCTGCGGACTAGTGACTCCAAGCCTCTCTACGCTTTTGCGATCCTTCACTCGAAGGTGCGAGTCCGCACTTGCGAAAATCCTTCTACGTCCGTGCTCCACAACCCCCAATCCAAACTCCACTTTTGTTCTTCCCAGCTCGCACCTACGATCAAAGTTCCGCAGGTACGATTGCACCAGAAGACTTCAGCTACAGTAACCTTTCAAACTCCAAATTTGATCTGTTAACCATCTGAAACTCACCCGAGGCCCCCGGGACCTCAACCAAACATACCAACAAGTCCTAAAACACGATATGAACTTAGTTGAGCCCTCAAATCGCATCAAACAACATCAAAAATACGAATCGCACCCCAATTCAAGCCTATTGATACTAAGGAATTCCAACTTCTACCAACGACGCCGAAACCTACCAATCATGTACGATTGACCTCAAATTTTGCACACAAGTTACAAATGACACCACGGACCGACTCCGACTCTCGAAACCCAATCTGAGCCCGGTAACCTCAAAGTTCACTCTCGATCAAACTTATAAATTTCCAACTTTCGTCATTTCAAGCCTAATTCAACCACGGACCTCCAAATCACAATCCAGACACGCTCCTAAGTCCAAAATCACCCAACGGAGCTAACGGAACCATCGAAACTCCATTCCGCAGTCGTTTACACATAAGTCAACATCTGGTCAACCTTTTCAACTTAAGCTTTCAACCTTGAGACTAAGTGTCTCAACCCATTCCGAAACCTTTTCGGACCTGAACCAACTACCCTAGCAAGTCACATAGTAGCTATAAAGCACAAAATGAGTAGTAAATGGGGGAACAAGGATACAATTCTCAAAATGACCGGTCGGGTCATTACTTCCTCCCCTAGAAACATACCCGGAGTCTCAAATAGGCATGGATATCTGCTCCACATCTCCTGCTCGATCTCCCAAGTAGCCTCTTCAACTGGCTGACCTCTCCACTGCACGTTTACTAAAGCTATGTCCTTTGACCTCAAGTTGCGAACCTGCCGATCCAAAATGGCCACCGACTCCACACCATAAGTTAAATCACCATCCAACTGAACTGTGCTGAAATCCAAAACATGAGACGGATCACCGACATACTTTCGGAGCATAGAAGCATGAAATACTGGACGCACACTCGACAAACTAGGTGGCAAGGCAAACTTGTAAGCCACCTCTCAAATCCTCCGAAGTACCTCAAACGACCTAATATACCGAGGGCTCAACTTTCCCTTATTTCTGAATCTCATAACACCCTTCATGGGTAAAACCTTTAACATTACCTTCTCCCCAACAATGAAAGAAACATCACGAACCTTCCTATCGGCGTAACTCTTTTGTCTGGACAGAGCCGTGCGAAGCCGATCCTAAATCAATTTAACCTTTTCCAAAGCATCCTGAACCAAGTCAGTACCCAATAGCCTAGACTCTCCTAGCTCATACCTACCCACCGGAGATTGACACCATATCCCATACAAAGCCTCATACGGAGCCATCTGAATACTCGACTGGTAGCTGTTATTGCAGGCAAACTCCGTGAGCTGCAAAAACGGATCCCAAGAACCCCCAAAATCAATGGCACAAGCGCGTAGCATATCCTCCAATATCGGAATAGCGCGCTCGGACTGCCCGTCTGTCTGAGGGTGAAATGATGTACTCAACTTAACCTAGGTGCCCAACTCTCGCTACACGGCTCTCCAAAACTGCAATGTAAACTGCATGTCCCAATTTGAAATGATAAACAATGGCACACCGTGAAGCGAATATAAATCTCAGTCAACCGCTCTGAAGAATAGGTAGTCCCAATTGAAATGAAGTGCGCGGACTTGGTCAGCCGATCCATAATCACCCAAATAGCATCAAACTTCCTTGAAGTCCGTGAGAGCCCAACTACAAAATCCATGGTGATACGTTCCCATTTCTACTCTGGAATCTCTAACCTCTGAAGCAATCCACCTGGTCTCTGATGTTCATACTTCACCTGCTAACTGTTAAGGCACCGAGCTACAAACCCCATTATATCCTTCTTCATTCTCCTCCACCAATAATGTTGCCTCAAGTCCTGGTACATCTTCACAGCACCTGGATGAATGGAATACCGCAAATTGTGGGCCTCCTCAAGAATCAACTCACGTAGCCCATCTACATTAGGCACACAAATCCGACCCTGCATCCTCAACACCCCCATCATCCCCAATAGTAACATCCATGGCATCACCGTGCTGAACCGTGTCCTTAAGGATAAGCAAATGGGGATCATCACATTGGCGCTCTCTCATGCGATCATATAAGGAAGACCGAGAAACCACACAAGCTAAAACCTGATTTGGCTCCGAAACATCACAAAATGGTTGGCCAAGGCCTGAACATCAACTGCAAGAGGTCTCTCACTAACAGGAATGAATACAAGGCTAACCATACTCACTGCCTTTTCTACTCAAGGCATCGGCCACCACATTAGCCTTCTCGGGATGATACAGAATAGTAATATCATAGTCTTTTAGCAGCTCCAACCATCTCCGCTGCCTCAAATTTAGATCCTTTTGTTTGAACAAGTACTGGAGACTCTAATGATCTGTAAATACCTCACATGACACACCATAGATATAGTGCCTCCAAATCTGCAATGCATGAACGATGGCAACCAACTCCAAATCATGAATAGGGTAGTTCTTCTCATGGGGCTTCAACTGACGTGAAGAATAAGCAATCACTCTACCCTCCTGCATCAAAACACACCCAATACCAATCCGAGAAGCATCATAATACACTGTATAAGAACCAGAAGTTGAAGGCAAAACTAGAACTGGCGTTGTGGTTAAGGCAATATTGAGCTTCTGAAAGCTCTCTTCACACTCATCCGGCCACCTGAAAGTAGTATCCTTTTGGTTCAATTTGGTCAAAGGCGAGGCAATAGAATAGAAACCCTCCATGAAGCGACGATAATAATCGGCCAAGCAGAGAAAGCTCTGAATCTCCGTTGCTGAGGACGGTCTGGGACAACTCTGAATCGCCTCTACCTTCTTTGGATCTACCTGAATCTCCTCATTGTACACCACTGCCCCAAGAACGCCACCAAACTAAGCCAAAACTCACACTTGGAGAACTTGGCATAAAGCTTCTCCTCCCTCAACCGCTGCAACATAATCCTCAAATGTTGGGCATGCTCCTCCTAGCTATGAGAGTACACCAAGATATCATCAATGAATATTATGACAAATGAGTCGAGATAAAACTGAAATACACTATTCATCAGGTGCATGAACGATGCTGGGGTGTTGGTCTTCCCAAAAGACATCACAAGGAACTCATAATGACCATAACGGGTCCTAAATGTTGTCTTTAGAATATCCGAGTCCCGAATCTTCAACTGGTGATATCCAGACCTCAAATCGATCTTAGAGAACAACCTCGCTCCTTGAAGCTGGTCAAATAGATCATCAATGTGCGGCAAAGGATACCTGTTCTTGATTTTAACTTTGTTCAACTACCTATAGTCGATGCACATCCGCATAGTGCCATCCTTCTTCTTCACAAACAGAAACGGTGCACCCCAACGCGACACACTAGGCCTAATAAACCCCTTATCAAGAAGGTCCTGAAATTATTCTTTCAATTCCTTCAACTTAGATGGTGCCATGTGATACAGAGGAATAGAAATGGGCTGAGTGCCCGGCACTAAGTCAATATCCTTATCGGGCAGCATGCCCGGCAGGTCTACAGGAAACAAATCCGAAAAATCTCACACCACCATAACAGAATCAATAGTAGGAGTATCAGCACCAACATCTCTCACAAAGGCTAAATAAGATAAGCACCCCTTCCCGACCATCCATTGGGTCATTAACTATGAAATCACTCTGCTGGGTACATAGTCTAGAGAACCTCACCACTCGATCCTTGGCAAACCTGGCATTGCCAACGTCACGGTCTTAGCTTGACAATCAAGAATAGCATGACATGGAGACAACCAGTCCATTCCTAAGATCACATCAAAATCAACCATACTAAGCAATAAAAGATCAACTATAGTCTCCAATCCCCCAATAGTCACTACACATGACCGATATACACGGTCCACAATAATAGTATCACCCACCGACATAGATACATGAACAGGTAAAACTAAGGACTCACGGGGAATATCTAAATAACGGGTAAAATAGGAAGACACGTAGGAATAAGTAGAACTAGGGTCAAATAATGTGGAAGCATCTCTATGGCACACTGAGACAATACTTGTGATCATTGCATCTGAAGCAACGGCATCTGGCCTGGCAAGAATAGCATAGAATTAGGCTTGAGGGCCACCTGATCGGCCTCCCTCTCTTGGACACCCCCTAGATGCCTGATCCACTCCCCGAGCTGGCTGGGTGGGTGGTGTAACTGCTGGTGCTGGTACCATCGGCCGAGAACTCTATTGTGGAGCCCCACTCAACAATCTAGGGCAATCTCTCTTGATATGACCTAAGTCCCCGCACTCGAAATAACCCTTCCTCTGATGGAGATGCTACTCCTAATAACCTTAGGAACTGCTTGTAGAAACCTTAGCAGACGAGGCATGGTGAGAACTCTGCACTGGTAGTTCACTGAATGAAGACTAGCATGAGCGAGCACTATAAGAACTGTGGCTAACTGATGCACCACGATGAGCTGGACGAGTCATCTGAGCGGGCCTATAAGGACGACCCCTGTTGTGGTAGGACTGTCCCCTAGAAGGAACACCACTGGAACCACCCGAACTACGAGGCCTCTTGGCCTCCCTCTCCTCAAGCTCCTGACTGCGGACCATCTCTATCTGTCGAGCAATATCAATCACCTCATCGAATGTAGCACTGGATACCCTCTCCTGAGTCGTAAGCAACCGGTACTGATAGGTGAGGCCATCAATGAACCTCCTAATCATCTCCCTCTCAATGGGGACCAACCAAACTGAGTGACGGGCCAACTCTAAAAATCTCACCTCATACTGGGTCACAGACATGCCATCCTGACGTAATTGCTCGAACTATCTACATAGCTCCTCCCTGCGAGACTGTGGCACGAACTTCTCCAATAAGAGAACGGAGAACTCATGCCATGTAAGTGGTTCTGCACCAACTGGCATGCGCCACTCATAAGCCTCCCACCATCTGAAGGCAAACCTAGTAAACTGAAATATAGTGAATGAAACCCCACTGATCTCCAGAATACTTGTTGTGCGAAGAATCCGCCGGCACCTGTCCAAAGAGTCCTGGGCATCCTCAGACTCAACCCCACTGAATGATGGAGGTTGGAGTCTCCCAAACCTATCTAGTCTCCTCTACTCGTCATCAGTCATAACAGGACCCACCTGGGCCTGAGCAGCTGGAACCGGCTAGGCTGGTAGTACCCCTCGTGTCTAAAGTCCATGCATCACCTGCTCTGGTGTACGGGCGGCAGGAGTTTGAGTACCTCCCTCCGCCTGAGAAGTGGCTGTTATGGCCGGAATAGAAACCGTCTGAGCAAGGCTGGTGCACATAGTCAAAATCTGAGCCAAAGCCTCCTGAAGGCCTAGAATCACAATGGGCACTACTGGTGCCTGAGCTGGACCCACTGGCTCAACCATATCTTGTACCTGCTGCTGAGCTGGAGCAACTGGTGGATCTACAAGTGCCGCTATAGCTACTATACAAGCTACACCTATGCCCCTACCGTGGCCACTACCGCGACCTCGGCTTCTTGTGGCCCTAGCTGGTGGTACTGGTGGCTGTCCGTCCTGATCGGTAACACGTGTCCTCACCATCTATGAGAGAATAGAACAACAGAAATTTAGTGACTGGAATCAACAAATCGGCACGACAAGAATACAAGAATGTGAAGTTTCCTAAGGGTTTGGTAGCCTCTCGAAGATAAGTACAGACGTCTCCGTACCAATCTGCAAGACACTACTAAACCTGCTCATGACTCATGAGACCTATGTAACCTAGACTCTGATACCAACTTGTCATGACCCAAAACTCGACCTGTCGTGATGACGCCTATCATAGTACTAGGCAAGCTGACATCTCACACATACCAACACTTTTAAAACTTAAATATGCGAAAGTAAGTTTAGAAAAATAAGAATTTCACAAATACTGGATATGAACCTCAAAATCAATACAAGAATCCTCCCAAAAGATCTGGGTGTCACGGAGTACATGAGCATCTATATATATAACAACACAGTCTGGTACATTGTCTCGAAAGTAAGACAAAATACATAAAACTGAAAGATAGGGAAAAGAGGATCAAGGTCTGCGGACGCCAAGCAACTACCTCGATGATCTCTGAACAGGTAGACTCCACGATCAACAACCATTGTACCTAGAAATGCCTGAATCTGTACACGAGGTACAGGGTGTGGTGTGAGTACAACCAACTCAATAAGTATCGCAAATAAACAGGGAAAGGTAAGAGAAGCTTAATTTGTTGAAGTCACTAGTTAAATCAGTACAATTCTATCCTTTTTTATTAACATAATATGAGATTTAAAGCTAGCCCATAAGGCTTCGTGATACGAATATACGTGTGTGCATGTGCATTGGTCCTCAACTACCCTGCTCAACAGTATTATGGCATGTAGGGGAAAGAACAGAAGTAAATCAGATAAATGATCAAGAAAATACAAGTTTACACATTGCACGGACAACTCATGTGCTAACAAAAAAATCTGCACTGACAACTCACGTGCGACACAAACAACTCACGTATCAATAATATCAATATATGGATCCCCACGGACAACTCACGTGCCAAAAATATCAATACATGGATCCCCCACGAACAACTCACGTGCTACACGGACAACTCACGTGCCAAAAACATAATCCCCAAGATTCTCCTATCCCTGGACTGGTGTAAATAACATGCTAAAGTGTAGGCATGTGCAAAGTGTGCTATCGTAGCTTAATCCGAAAATTTCATCAATGAAAAGCATTTATCAAGTTCTTCCAGGTATTAAACCCCTAAGTAGACTCATCATATCTCAATTAGATCACATAAACTGTTACCACATGTTAGATATCGAAGCTCGAAGCTTAACAGTCGTTTCTGGGCTTATAGGAGCCCGAGCACAACCCAAACATGAATATACAACCCTGATGCCCGCACACAGGATCATCCCCACACCCAAAAGCACGTGGCTATCACAACAATTCAGGAAACTGGTGCCTCAACCGAGTTTAAATACGATACTTACCTCAAGCGACTCAAATCACTACGCTAGCAAGCCCTTGCCTCGCAAATCGGCCTCCGAGCTCCTCAAATCTAGCCATAAATAATTCGATACAATCAACACGAGTTAAAGGAATCAATTACATAAGAAAATACCAAGTTCTTAATCAAAAGTCAAAAAGTCAATCTAAAGTCAGGCCCCGGGCCCACGTCTTGAAATCCGATAAAAGTCAAAAAATCCGGAAGCCCATTCAACCATGAGTCCAACCATACCAAATTTATCAAAATCTAACACCAGATCGACCCCCAAATTCCCAATTTAAACTCTCCAAATCCCTAGCCTCAACTCCCAAAATTATACCTCAAAACCACACAATCTAGGTAGGAAAATCCGGAGTCATTTACACATAAGTCAACATCCGATCAACATTTTCAACTTAAGCTTTCAACCTTGAGACTAAGTGTCTCAATCCATTTTGAAACCTTTCTTGACCAGAACCAACTACCTCGGCAAGTCACATAGCAGGTATAAAGCACAAAATGAGCAGTAAATGGGGGAACGGGTCTACAACTCTCAAACGATCGGCCGGGTCGTTACATCCAAATTCGCGACCTCTTCTGCATGTTCGCGTAGAAGAAAACCTCCCCGGTCCCAAGTTATCCTTCGCGATCGCGAGAGTAGCTTCGGGATCGCGAAGAACAACACACCAGACATCAGCAACTGTGAAAACTAGCAACCTTATAAGTCCAAAATCGATCCGTAGCATATCCAACACTCACCCGAGCTCCTCGGGCTCCAAACCAAACATGCATACAAGTGTAATAACATCATATGAGATCGCTCGCACGATCGAAATACCAAAATAACACCTAGAACTATGAATCGGGCATCAAAATACATGAAATTTTCAAAGAAAATTAAGAGCTTTCAAATTTACAACTGAGCGTCTGAATCATGTCAAATCAACTCCGTTTTGAACTAAATTTTACAGACAAGTCAATCATAGTAAAATGAACCTACACCAATTCCTGGAATCGAAATCCGAACCCGGTAGCTATAAAGTCAACCTACGGTCAAACTTCGGAATTCTGTAAATCTTCAAATTATTAGTTTTCATCAAATCGCGCTAAATCAAGTTAAGGACTTCCGAATTCAATTACGAGCATACACCCAAGTCCCAAATCACGATATAGACCCACTGTGACTGTCAAAATATTGATCCGGGTTCGTTTACATAAAATGTTGACCATAGTCAACTCAAATCATTTTTAAGGCAAAAGTTCACACTTTCGTCAATTTTCACATAAAGACTTTCCGAAAGAAGACACGAATTGTGCACACAAATCGAAGAATGCTAAACGGAGCTAATCGAGGTCTTGGAACACAAAAATAAAGGCTAAAACTCAAAATGACCTATCGGGTCATCACATTCTCCACCTTTAATACAAACGTTCGTCCTCAAACGGATATAGAAAGGTACCTAGACTGGTGAAAAGGTATGGATATCTACTCCGCATGTCGGATTCGGACTCCCACGTGGTGCCTCGATCGGCTGATCTCTCCACTGCACTCTAATAGAAGGATAACTCTTAAACCTCAACTTTCTGACCTGCCTTGCTAGAATGGCCACCGGCTCCTCCTCATAAGTCAAATCCTTGTCCAATTGGACTGAGCTGAAATTTAATACATAGGACGGACCACCATGTTACTTCCGGAGCATGGAGACATGGAACACCGGGTGAACTACTGATAAGCTAGGTGGAAATGCAAGCTTGTAGGCCACCTCACCAACCCTCTCAAGAATCTCAAAGGGCCCGATATACCTAGGGCTCAACTTGCCCTTCTTTCCGAACCTCATCACACCCTTCATGGGTGAAACCCGAAGCAAAACCCTCTCTCCAACCATGAATGCAACATCACAAACTCTACGATCGGCATAACTCTTCTGCCTAGACTGAGCTATGCGAGGTCTATCCTGAATCATCTTGACCTTTTCCAAGGCATCCTGAACAAAATCGGTACCTAACAACTGAGCCTCTCCCGGCTCAAACCAACTAACTGGAAAATGGCACTGCCTCCCATATAATGCCTCATACGGAGCCATATGAACACTCGATCGATAGTTGTTGTTGTAGGAAAACTCAAGCGGCAAGAACTGATCCCAAGAACCCCTAAAATCCATAACGCAGGCGCGAATCATATTCTCCAATATCTGAATAGTGCGCTCGGACTGTCCGTCTGTCTAGGGCTAAAATGTTGTACTCAAATCAACATGTGTGACTAACTCACGCTGTACAACCCTCCAGAAGTGCGATGTGAACTACGTACCCCGATCAGAAATGATGGACACCGGCACACCGTGAAGATGAACGATCTCGCGGATATAGATCTCAGCCAACCACTTAGAAGAATAGGTAACTGCTACTAGAATGAAATGTGCTGACTTGGTCAACCTGTCCGCAATGACACTTACGGCGTCAAATTTCTTCGAAGTCCGTGGGAGCCCAACAACAAAATCCATGATAATACGCTCCCACTTCCACTAGGGAATCTCCATCTTCTGAAGCAAACCGCTAGGCCTCTGATGCTCATACTTTACTTGCTGACAGTTCAAACACCGAGACACATATGAAACTATATCCTTCTTCATTCTTCTCCACCAAAAATGCTGCCTCAAATCCTGATACATCTTGGCGGCACCCGGATAAATGAAATACCGTGAACAGTGGGCCTCCTCAAAAGTCAACTCACGAAGCCTATCCATGTTGATCACACAAATCCAACCCAACATCCGCAACACACCCTCATTTACAATAGTAACCTGCTTGGCACCACCATGCCGCATCATGTCCTTAAGGACAAGCAAATAGGGGTCATCATACTGACGCTCTCTGATGCGCTCATACAAAGAAGATTGAGAGACCGTGCAAGCTAGAACCCAACTAGGCTCCGAAACATCTAACCTCATGAACTAATTGGCCAAAGCATGAACATCTTATGTTAGTGGCCTCTCACCAACTGGAATATACGCAAGGCTACCCACACTCACAGCCTTTCTGCTCAAGGCATCGGCCACAATATTGGCCTTCCCTGGATGATACAAAATGGTGAAATTATAGTCTTTCAACAGCTCCAACCACCTCCGCTACCTCAAGTTGAGATCCTTTTGCTTGAACAAATACTGTAGACTCCAATGATCCGTGAATACCTCACACGACACGCCGTAGAGGTAATGCATCCAAATATTTAGTGCATGAAAAATGGCTGCCAACTCTAAGTCATGAATAAGGTAATTCTTCTCATGAACCTTCAACTACCGCGACGCGTATGCAATCACCCTACCATCCTGCATCAATACTGCACCGAGCCCAACAAGTGATGCATCATAATACACCGTGTAGGATCTTGAACCTGTGGGCAACACCAACACTAGGGTTGTAGTCTAGGAAGTCTTGAGCATCTGAAAGCTCAACTCACACTCATCATACCACATAAATGGAGCACCCTGCTGGGTCAATCTAGTCAAAGGGGTTGTTATGGATGAAAACCCATCCACGAACACGCGATAGTAACCTGCCAAACCCAGGAAACTCCGAATCTCTATAGCTGAAGTAGATCTAGGACAGTTCTGAATCGCCTTAATCTTCTTAGGATCCACTTTTATGCCCTCGGCCGATACAACATGCACCAAAATGGTGACCGAGTCCAACCAAAACTCACACTTTAAAAACTTAGCATATAACTGACTATCTCTCGGCGTCTGAAGTACAACTCGAAGATGCTGCTCATGCTCCTCTCGACTGCGGGAGTAGATCAAGATATCATCAATGAATATAAACACAAAAGAATCCATATAGGGCTTAAATACCCAGTTCATCAAATCTATAAATGATGCTGGGGCATTTGTCAACCCAAATGACATCACTCGAAACTCATAATGCCCATACCGAGTTCGAAAAACTGTCTTAGGGACATCCAATGCCCTAATCTTCAACTGAACATAGCCAGACCTCAAATAAATTTTTGAAAACACTTTGGCACCCTGAAGGTGATCAAATAAGTCATCAATCCTCGGTAACGGATACTTGTTCTAGATAGTGACTTTTATTAAACTACCGATAGTCTATACACGTCCTTATCAAACCATATTTCTTCTTTACGAACAACATGGGCGCACCCCAAGGCGAGACACTAGCTCTAATGAATCCCTTATCAAGTAAATCTTATAATTGCTCCTTCAGTTCCTTCAACTCAGGGGGGCCTACGATATCGTGGAATAGAATTGGGCTGAGTGCCCGGAGCCAAATCAATACAGAAGTCAATATCTCTGTTGGGTGGCATCCCCGACAGATCTATAGGAAATACCTCTAGGAACTCGCGCATAATAGGTACCGAATCCATGGAAGAAACCTACACACTAGAATCACGAATATAGGCCAAATAAGCTAGACATTCATTCTCGACCATACGTTGAGCCTTCACATAAGAAACAACCTTGCTGGTAGAATGGCCAGGAGTCCCTCTCCACTCTAATCGAGGCAATCCCGGCATGGCTAAGGTCACCATCTTGGCGTGACAGTCCAATATAGCATGATAAGGTGACAACCAATCCATGCACAAAATAACATTAAAGTCTACCATATCAAGAAGTAGGAGATCTACACTAGTCTAAAGACTCCCAATAATAATCACACACGAGTGATAGACACGGTCTATAAAAATAGAATCTCCCATAGGCGTGGACACATACACAGGAGCACTCAAAGAATCACGAGGCACAACAAGATATGAAGAAAAATAGGATGACACATAGGAATAAGTAGAGCTCGGATCAAATAGAACTGAAACATCTCTATGACAAAATGGAACAATACCTGTGATAACGCCGTTAGATGACTCGGACTCATGTCTAGTTGGGAATGCATAAAAATGGGGTTGGGCCCCACCACCCTAACCTCTTCCTATCGAACAACCTCTAGCTGGCTGGCCTCCACCTCTAACGGCCGCATCTCTACCTCTAATGTCTGGCCTCCACCTCTGGCAGCCTGACACCCGCCTCTAGCTGGCTTAGCGAGCGATGAACCAACCGGTGATGAAATCATGGCACGAGAAATCTGTTGTGGCATGCTGCTCAACATTCTAGGACAGTACCTCCTAATGTGACTTGTACCCCCACACTCAAAACACCCTCATGGCTGTCGTGGCTGCTAAAGCTGAGACTGACCCGAACGGGCCAATAACCACTATGGTAGCTTTGGATCGGAGGCGCACTAATAGGAGTTGATGGTGCACTATAGGCTAACTACCCAGAACGAGATACATAAGGACCACGACTACCCAAAGAACCGTAGGATGCCTGAAGTGCTGACTGAAACGGCTTGGGAGGATGGACTCTACCCAAAGTACACCTGCCTCCAGATAAGACGCCATTGAAACCTCCAAAATAATGAGTCCTCTTATCTAATACTACCCCCCTCTCCTAACCACAAACCATCTCGATCCATCTAGTAATCTTTACAGCCCTCTGAAAAGAAATATCATCTCTAGTCTCCTTGGCCATCTGTAGCCTGATATTAAACGTGAGCCCATCAATGAATCTCCTCACTCTCTCCCTCTCAATATGGATCGAGACAATGGCATGGTGAACTAGGTCCATAAATCAAGTCTCATACTGGGTAACGATCATGCCACCTTGTTGAAGGCGCTTAAACTGCATGCGATAGTCCTCTCTCAGAGTGAAAGGAATGAACTTCTCTAGAAATAGCTGTGAAAATAGACCCCATGTAAGTGAACGAAATACGTATGCAATCACCTTAAGTCATGAACAAGGTAATTCATCTCATGAGCCTTCAACTGCCACGACGCGTATGCAATCACCCTGCCATCCTGCATCAATACCGCACCGACACCAACAAGCGATGCATCACAATACACCGTGTAGGATCCTGAACCTGTGGGCAACACCAATACTGGGGTTGTAGTCAAGGAAGTGTTGAGCTTCTGAAAGATCAACTCACACTCATTAGACCACCTGAATGGAGCACCCTGCTGGGTCAATCTAGTCAATGGGGCTGTTATGGATGAAAACCCCTCCACGAACCAGCGATAGTAACCTGCCAAACCCAGGAAACTCTAAATGTCTATAGCTGAAGCAGGTCTAGGATAGTTCTGAACTGCCTCAATATTCTTAGGATCCACTTTTATGCCCACGGGCCTCGGCCGATACAACATGCACCAAAAAGGCAACCGAGTCCAACCAAAACTCACACTTTGAAAACTTAGCATATAACTGACTATCTCTCAGCGTCTGAAGTACAACTCGAAGATGCTGCTCATGCTCCTCTAGATTGCGGGAGTAAATCAAGATATCATCAATGAATACGAACAAAAAAGAATCCAAATAGGGCTTAAATACCCAGTTCATCAAATCCATAAATGTTGTTGGGGCATTTGTCAACCCAAATGACATCACTAGCAACTTATAATGCCCATACCGAGTTCGAAAAGCTGTCTTAGGGACATCTGATGCCCTAATCTTCAACTGATTGTAGCCAGACCTCAAATCAATCTTCGAAAACACTTTGGCACCCTGAAGGTGATCAAATAAGTCATCAATCCTTGGCAACGAATACTTGTTCTTGATAGTGACTTTTATTCAACTACTGATAGTCTATACACATCCTCATCGAACCACCCTTCTTCTTCATGAACAACACAGGCGCACCCCAAAGCGAGACACTAGCTCTAATGAACCCCTTATCAAGTAAATCTTGCAACTGCTCCTTTAGTTCCTTCAACTCAGGGGGGCCATACGGTATCGTGGAATAGAAATGGGCTGAGTGCCTGGAGCCAAATCAATACAGAAGTCAATATCTCTGTCGGGTGGCATCCCCGACAGATCTATAGGAAATACCTCTAGGAACTCACGTACAATAGGTACCGAATCCATGGAAGAAACCTACACACTAGAATCGCGAATATAGGCAAATAAGCTAGATATTCATTCTCGACCATACGCCAGGCCTTCACATAAGAAATAACCTTGCTAGTAGAATGGCTAGGAGACCCTCTCCACTCTAATTGAGGGAACCCTGACATGGCTAAAGTCACCGTCTTGGCGTGATAATCCAATATAGCATGATAAGGTGACAACCAATCCATGCACAAAATAACATCAAAGTCTACCATATCAAGAAGTAGGAGATGTACTGTAACACCCCAGAAAATTTTGGAGTACTTAAGTGTAAAGCCCGGTAAAATTTGCAAAGAAAATAATGTTTCATGGTGCCGGACTAGTAAAGGAAAAGTTTGGGTTGAATAATGTATCGGAAAGTAAAGGAAAATTTTTGGCGGAAAAGCGCATTTATGCGGCCCATTATGCGACCACATAATCACTCTGCGGGCCGCATAATGGTCGTAGAAGTGAGCAGGAGAGGGCCAAATCTGGCAGCAGCTATGCGGTCGACTATGCGACCGCATAACTGTTATGCGGTGCATTATGCGACCGCATAAATGTTATGCAGTGCATTATGCGACTGCATAACAGTTATGCGGACTGCATAGTGACCGCATACACAGACATATTTTTGATCATTTTGTCAGCAATTATGCGACCGATATGCGGTCCGCATAACCACTATGCGATCGCATATGCGACCGCAGAACCGTTTCGGAGCTCTATTTTTGGGTTTTTAAAACCCGACCTTATTTCGTTAAATACACTCTTTGGGTCATTTTTGAGCTATAATCTGATATTTTAGAGTGAGAGAGAGTGCCCTAGAGTGAGAAGGCGTACTTCAATAATTGTTCTTCAATTCTTGCCCAAGTTTTGGAAGATTAAGAAGGGAAACTCACTAGGTCTTCATCCTAGAGGTAAGATTCTACACCCTAACCCACACTTTCGAATTTTATGTAGAAATGGACAACTAGCAAGATAATATCTAGGCAGGAGGGTTGCTTATTTACATGCATGTGCTATAAAAGGGTGTAGGAAAATTGTTGAACTAAAAATGGTAAAGATTGGGTTGTGGGATGATGGAATTATCCATAAAAGGACCTTGGAACCTTAATGCACACTTAGTGTTTGATAAAATGCTCAAATGAGTTAGGACCATGATCATCTTCCTAATTTTGATTCAATTTGTTATATTTCTACAATAGATTGAAGTTGCTAAGAATTCCGGAATATTTTAGAGTTTAAGGAAGCTCAATTGAGGTATGTTGGCTAAAATCTTCTCTTAGAATTGAATCCCACGATATTCATGTAAATGATGTAAGTCTTGAGTGATTCATTATGAAACTGGCTATTCCGAGTAAGATTGGGTTGAAAGATATATGTTCAACAAGCATCCCAAATGCTTTATTCATGTTATGTTACCAATTGAGGATGTGTTAAAATATGGGCTGTGCATTAATAATGTTTCGACTTTAAGTCAAGTTCAAATGAAGGCTATTATGCCAAATTTTGTGAAATATCTGTATGTGCCGTAGACTCTAAATTGCTCACATGTGCACTACATACCTTGATTTGAATTGTATTTGTTGTTGATGATGATAATGATATTTGAAATTGATAAGGTGAGCATGAAATACTGAATATGGCCAACGTGCCAAGAATGATCTTATAATTATGGCCATTAGTGCCAATGAAATTAAAAGATGTGAAAGTAATATGAAATGCGATGATTGATATAAAAAGGTTGATGTCTCAAATAAGACAGCCTAGCCAGTTGGGTCGTGATCGGACACCATGCCGCACACATGGTGGTGATTGTGCTGGAAATTATAATTGAAATGGTAATTGTGGTTGTTATCCCTAATGGATAGCCTAGCCGATCGGGTCGTGATCGGACTCTATGTTAAAGACGCTGGTATTGATATTGAAAGTAATTGTGGTTGATGTCTCTAATGAGATAGCCTAGTCGATCGGGTCGTGATCGGACTCTGTACTGAGAGTACGGTGGTATTGGTATAGGGAATAATTGTATGCTGAATAAAGGCATATCGATACTAAAAATCTCACAATGTGAGATATGGAAATTAATTTGAACAATGTCTTGATCCTAAATTGAGGTTTGATGTTGATTAAAGCTTCCTTTGATATTATGATAATCTTGTATGTATTATTTGTCATTCTATTGAGAGAGTGTTTAGTTATACATACTAGAGCTATTCGACAGTACTAACGTCTCTTTTGCCGGGGGGCACTGCATCTTTCAATGGATGCAGGTGGTTCCACAATAGGAGATATTGGTCAGTGATAGCAGTGCACCTTCTTCCCAGCTGACTTGGTAAGCCCCACTTCATTCCGAGGTCATGAATCTTTTGTACTTTGTGTATTCTGTTTGAGGTATAGCCGGGGCCTTGCTGACGATATTATCATTATACTCTTCTTTATCTATAGAGGCTCCGTAAACATAGTGTGGATTGTGTATTGGTGCTGGGAGAGACAAACTATGCTATGTTGTGGTTGTATTACTTGTCCATTTGAGACTTTAAAAATGGTGAAACTTATGGTAAGAAATTGGTAATTACAGACATGACCACTTTATTGTTTAATTAAGGAAAATATATATTCTCTTTATTCATGAATGAGTTTGGGTAGAAGGAATCTAACAGGCTCACTCGGTCGGGTTCACTCGGTAGAGCGCCGGTCGCGCTCTTCGGTTTTGGGGCATGACATGTACACTAGTCTGAAGACTCCCAGTAATAATCACACACGAGTGATAGACACGGTCTACAACAATAGAATCTACTATAGACGTGGACACATACACAGGAGCAATCAAAGAATCACGAGGCATAACTATATATGAAGCAAAATAGGATGACACGTAGAAATAAGTAGAGCCCAGATCAAATAGAACTGAAGCATCTCTATGGCAAATTGGAACAATACTTGTGATAATGGCGTCATATGACTCTGCCTCAAGTCTAGTTGGGAATGCATAAAAATGGGGCTGGGCCCCACCACCCTGACCTCTACCTATCGGACGCCCTCTAGCTGGCTGGCCTCCACCTCTAACGGCCGGACCTCTACCTCTAATGGATGACCTCCAGCTCTGGCACCTTGACACCCGCCTCTAGTTGGCTGAGCGGGGGGTGAAGCAACTGGTGCTGGAACCATCGCACGAGAACTCTGTTGTGGCATGCTGCTCAACAATCTAGGACAGTACCTCGTGATGTGACTTGTACCCCTACACTCAAAACACCCTCCCGGCTGCTGAAACTGAGACTAACCCAAATGGGCCTATAACCACTGTGGTAGCTCTGGATCGGAGGCTCACTAATAGGAGCTGATGGTGCATTATAGGATAACTACCCAGGACGAGATACATAAGGACCATGACTACCCAAAGAACCGTGGGATACCTGAAGTGCTGACTAAAACAGCTTGGGAGGATGGCCTCTACCCAAAGTACACCTGCCTCCAGATGAGGCACCACTGAAACCTCCAAAACAACGAGGCCTCTTATCTGATACCACCCCCATCTTCTGACCACAAACCATCTTAATCCGTCTAGCAATATCTACGGCCATCTGAAAAGAAATATCATCTCTAGTCTCCTTGGCCATATGTAGCCTGATACTAACTGTGAGCCCATCTCACTCTTTCCCTCTCAGTAGGGATCAAGACAATGGCATGGCAAGCTAGGTCCACAAATCGAGTCTCATACTGGGTAACGGTCATGCCACATTGTTGAAGGCGCTCAAACTACGTGCAATACTCCTCTCTCAGAGTGAAAGGAATGAACTTCTCTAGAAATAGCTGTGAAAACTAATCCTAGGTAATTGATCCCTCGTGGCAACGGTCCAAGTAATCCTGTGGGTCTTCAAAATGTGCACCACTAAAATGAACAGGAAAGAGCTTGGTAAACTTATCCAGCCTCATCAAGGCCTCAGAAGACATAGCGGGCCTATCTCCGGCCTGTGCCGCAACAATCGGCTGAACTACCCCAACTGGCTGGGCTACTAGAGTCTAATATAGAGGAGCCATCTACTACAGAGTATGAGTAGCGAGCGTCTGTGCTCCTCCCCCAGCCTGAGATACGATTGGTGCCACCGAAAATGCATCGGTCTAGGCCACACTCTCCATAAGGCCAACCAAGCAAACTAGAGTGTCTTAAAGCACTGGAGTGGCTATGAATCCCTCTAGTACCTGAGCTGGTCCGATGGGTACGGTCTGGAATATAAGTACAGACGTCTTTGTACCAATCCTCCAGACTCTACTAAGCTTTCTCATAACTCGTGAGAACTAGGCAACCTAATGCTTTGATACCAACTTGTCATGACCCGGAATCCCAATCTCGGGTCATGATGGCGCATAACATCTACTTGTTCGGCAAGCCGAGGTATAACAGAAAATTAATTGATATTAACAATTTACAACAAGATATTAACAATAAAAACGATATAAATCTGAAGTATAGTAAAATAATACTGAACATTGAAGTCTAAACATAACCCAGAAGCCGGTGTCACAAGTATATGAATATCTAGAGTGAACAAATTAAACTGTTTTGAAACTCAATAAAACAATGAAGAAATGGAGGAAGGGAACTTTAAGGCTGCGAACGTCGTGCAGTTATACCTCAAGTCTCCGTCAGCGACTGAATCTGAGCAAAGGCTATTGAACGCTGCTAGGACCAACTCCAGTATATGCACAAGAAGTGCAGAGTGTAGTATGAGTACAACCGACCCCATGTACTATGTAAGTTTTGATCCAAACCTCGATAAAGTAGTGACGAGACTAAAACGGGTCACTTATAATAACATGTACGCAATAGTAATAATAATAACAGGAAAAGAAAAACAGGAAATGGAAGTAAAGAAATTAACTTGTGAAAATAAACTCAAACCTCACTATCAAAGAACCCAGAATAACAAGTCTCGTAATCTTATATAATAATGTCGAAACCAACACAACACTAATAACAAGTACAACAAACACAATCCATTACGGCGCGCGTCCCGATCCCATCGTTTAATCTTTTATCAATATCAATGTAATATCCCAGTACTTTAAATAAGGACGGATCGGATATTTATTAAAAAAGATTAAGTCCAAAGGAAAAGAAATAAAAGGAACTAACTAATAAAACAAAACAAACAAAAAAATGAGGAAAAAGGATAAGGAATTGAAACAAAAGGGCCGAAACCCATTAGAACCCTATCTACCAAATTAAAAAGGGTTAGGTGAAAAGGAAAGAAGCAAAAGCTTCAGGAGAAATGAAAAACAAAAATGAGCAAAGAAAGAAAGAAGGAAAAGAGAAAAGAAGGAGGAAGAAGTTGATGCAGTGCGTTGGAGCCATAGCTATAATTGTTGAGGAATCTTAAGCACTAATTGAGTCTTACGGGTAATACTTGAGCATCTTCTTCTGGTAGATTTTAATTTCATTTCCCATGATTGAAAGATTCTACAGAGTAATAGAAATTACACTAGTTCATTCATATAATTGAGAATTTTCTTCTTGAAGAATCCATAGAACTTTATGAAATTGGAGTAATAAATTATATGAATAGGTTGGAGTTGATAGTTTAGTAATTACTCATCGCATGGGTAAATATAACTCAGCGAATTAAGAGTCAAATATGAAATCTCGAGGGTTAGGAATTCTAAATTAGCTATGAATTAGCCTAAACAAGAAAATTAACAAGAGATCGATATTATGTAATTATAGATTGATTGGAGGAAGTTGTACGAATTGCTCGAGGTGAAGAATTTATTATTTCAGCACGAGTATTGTAAGTAGTAACCCTTCCGCAATTTGTATTTTCATAACCTGCATGGTTTATATATGATTTTGAAAATAAATGTGTTATTGATGCTTTGAAATTTGCATGTGGGACAAGCTTTTTACTCGATATGATACTGAAATGGTTATTTGAGATGATTATTGTTGTTTTAAATATTCTCGTTGTTACTAGATATTTTTACTGTTACCGAAATAAAACTACATGATTTGATAAGAAATGATATGCCCTTATTATTTTGAAAATGCTTTCATACGAGTATTGACCATTACAAGAAAGAGTATTAAAGGGAGGAGATTTTGAAGGATCCCGTAGCTAACGACGGGTTCGTTAGACCTGGTGCACCTTGTATTTACCGATTACTGAGTATAGTTATAGCACTCGCTAGTGGGAAGGTAGAACTAACATACAGTTATAGTTTTTCCTCGAGTAGGGACCTACAGGTTATATTTGACTCCTTTTACGAAGGGTTCAACACAGTGATACAGATTACACGACCCTTTCTTAGAAACCTCCCAAATATAAAAAAATTCTATGATATAGTATTTATCGAGTTTATTATCAATTTGTTAAATTGATTTCTGTTACATGAAGCACATGAATAAACTGATTATATTTACCATTTTTGAGGGAACATTTTATTCTTATGATAGTTCAGATTATTATTATACAAGCATATTTTCTAATTGTCCCCAAATAAAAATGGTTGAGGTTAAGTGTTATTACTCACTGAGCTAGCGACTTATTCCACACTATTCTTTTACAGAGACAGCAGTTTACGCAAGTGAGGATTTCATTAATTAGAGCACACAGGTTGATAGTTCTTGGTGAGCCTCGCACTTGTTTGCATGGGCAAAGATTTTATTTATTGTTATGGTCTTTTCTTTGAACTCTTAGAGTCGCTACATAGTCATTCTTTTAGTGTCATGAGTATTGTTTCACTATTATAGACTTATGATAAGTATTGCACTTTCTTATCTGATTTGGAGATAAACTAGTATTTCTAATTGTTAGTGGGTATATTATTAATGGTAGAGACTTGTTTGGTTAATTGCTGAGTTGTTGATTGGTTGGTTTGATATTAGGATGGTTGGTTGTTAATTTTGAGACAAGAATATTTTTGGATAGTCCAAAAACAGAGGAAACTCTGTCCGTTTTTCTATAAATACCAATAAGGCTTTCTTGGGAGCACTTGCTCCTAAGTACCGGTCATGATCCTAAATTGGGTCGTGACAAAGTTGGTATAAGAGCTTAGGCTTTAAGTCCTGAGTCATGGAGCAATGTTTAGTAGAGTCTGGTTCATGGGTATGTAGGTGCTCATACTTATGATCTTGAGGCTATTGAATATCTAGGAATGTTTTACGTTCTTTCATTCTTTGATCATGCGTTGAGATAACTTGAGATTGACTCTGGAGTATTTCTTTCGCATATGGATAGGACACGCACATCTGCTGGACATGGTACCACTTGAGGTGGCAATCAAATTAGGGTTCATCAAACTAGAAGACAGGCTGCTCCTCAACCTGAAGTTAGGAACATGGGTCAACCCCAAGCTGTTATGCTAGATCAAGTGCAAGAACAGTGGGTTCAGGACGCTCCATCACTAGTGCCAACTGTTGTACCTACCGTTACCTTACCTGCAAATGCAGTGGAAAGGTTATTGAATGTGTTAGAGGCATTAGTGCCTACTCAGGCATTAGTGCCTAATAAGGAGGTATCCCTATAAGAGTTCCTGAAATTGAAATCACCAAAATTCACAGGTTCTGATAATTCAGCAGATCCTCAAAGTTTCTTGGATGGCACACTCAAGGCATTACGTGCTCTAAGATGTTCTAGAGAGAGTCGTGGAGCTCGCAGCATACAAACTAGAGGATATGGCCAATACATGGTATGAAATTGTGTTATTAGGAAGGCCAGCGAGAGCAGCACCACTGACATGGGATGAGTTCAGTAAGTTGTTCATGGATCATTTTCTTCCAGACAGCCTGAGGCAAAAATATGCTAGAGACATTTAGAGATTGGTTCAGACTTCAGATATGGATGTGTCAACATAAAACACCAAGTTTTGTAATCTGGCTAGATATGCTCATTACTTAGTGACTACCCAAGAAGCTCAAGTTCAGAGGTTTGTTGATGGGTTGGTTGGTCGTCTATACACTGCAGTAGCCCCATAGATGAAGACTTTATCCTACTCTGATGCAGTCGATCTCGCTAGAAAGAATGAAAACAAGGGACATGATGAGCGTGCATCCAGTGATTTACGTAAGAAGGCCAAGACATGGGGATATTTCAGTGGCGGTTTTAGTGAAAATCGCAGAGCAGGAAGTTAGGGACAACAGCAATAGGGTTCTCAGACAAGGTCACACTTGTCTTCACAGTTCGCATATAGACCATATTACAGACAGGGTACCAGAGGACCATCATCATCTGGATATCATAATTCTGGGTAGATATACACCACTACTCCAGTATGCCAGACCTGTGGTAGATCACATTTGGGTCAGTGTTATTTTCTGATTAGAGAGTGCTTTCGGTGTGGCAAGTTGAGACATCACTTGAGGGATTGCCCTCAACCTTCGAAGAATTTCAACCAGGCTTCTATTCAGTCAGTTGCACCTACTCAGACTACTCGTAATACTTCAGGTGCTGCTGGAGATCGTGCTAATATGAATCAAGGATAAGGGAATATTGGTAGAGGTCAGGCGAGTGTTTTTGCATTTACTAGACAGGATGCTCAGGCCTCGAATGTTATGGTTATAGGTATTCTTTCTGTATGTACATTTGATGCACTTGCGTTGATTGATCCGGAATCTACTCACTCCTATGTCCTCGTACTTTGCTTTGAGGTTTGGTAGACAACCTGAGCTATTGAATGATCTTTTCTAGTTGCTACTCCTGTTGGAGAGTCCCTATTAGCTGAATACATCTATCGTGCTTGTCAGATTCGGGTTAAGGGTAGAGATACTCTAGCTGACCTTATTGTACTTGATATGATTGACTTTGACATGCTGATGGGAATGGATTGGTTATCTTCTTGCTATGCTATCGTCGATTTTCATGGAAAGATAGTTAAGTTTGAGATACCAAACAAATCCGGTTTAATTTTAAAAAGGGGTCAGGTTCTAAAGATTTGCAAAGTTGTATCTTTTATGAAGGCTCAACAGCTTCTGAAGAAAGGTTACTTGGGTCTCTTAGCTATTGTAAATGACACAAGAGAGGAAACAATTAGTATAGAAAATGTACCAATAGTGAGAGAATTTTCTGATGTATTTCCTGAGGATTTACCAGGATTGCCTCCAGTACGAGAAATAGACTTTGGTATTGATTTGCCACCTGATACACAGTCCATATCGATACCCACATATCGGATGGCACTAACAGATAGGGAGATAAAGCAACAGTTGTAGGATTTGTTAGATAACGGATTTTATTAGAATTGTTCATAAAGAAGAAAAACGGATCTCTAGGAATGTGCATTAACTACAGGCAGATGAACAAGATAACAATATGCAATAAATATCCTTTGCCTCGTATAGATGACATGTTTGATCAATTACAAGGAGTTGTCTACTATTCAAAGATTGACCTCTGATCTAGTTATCATCAGCTTAGAATCAAAGATGAAGATATTTCTAAGACTGCTTTCAAGACTCGGTACGGGCACTATGAGTTTCTGGTGATTCCTTTCGGACTGACTAACGCTCTAGCTGCATTCATAGATTTAATGAATAGGGTGTTCAAGCCATTTATGGATAGATTTGTAATAGTATTTATTGATGATATACTGATATATTCTCGTAGCCAAGGAGAACACGAGAATCATATGAGGAATGTGTTGCAGACATTGCGAGAACATCGGCTTTATGCTAAGTTCTCAAAGTGTGAATTTTGGCTAGACTCAGTATCATTTTTGGGGCATGTTGTATCCAAAGATGAAATTATGGTAGATCCTAAGAAGACAAAATTGTGCAGAAATGGCCCAGACCTACTTCTCCTATAGAGATTCGCAATTTTTTAGGCTTAGTAGGTTATTACAAGCGTTTTGTGCAGGATTTCTCCATAATAGCTGCGCCACTGACCAAGCTAACACACAAAAATGAGTGGACGGAGGAATGTGAGTAGAGCTTTCAAACACTCAAAACATGTTTGACAACAGTACCAATATTAGCCTTACCATCAGGTTCTGGAGGATCTACGGTGTTCTGTGATGCCTCGAGAGTGGGATTAGGATGTATTCTCATGCAAAATGGTCGCGTTATAGCTTATGCTTCGAGACAATTGAAAACGCACGAGCAAAACTATCCTACACATGATTTAGAGATGGATGCAGTGGAATTTGCTCTAAAAATTTGGAGGCATTACCTATACGGCGAAACTTGTGAGATATATACTCACCATAAAAGTTTGAAGTATATCTTTCAGTAGAGAGATCTGAATCTTCGGCAGCGTCGGTAGATGGAACTACTCAAATACTATGACTGATCTATTTTGTACCATCCAGGAAAAGCCAATATGGTGCCTGCTGCATTGAGCAAAAAATCTATGGGGAGTTTGGAACATATAGCTCCTACAAAGAGATTTTTGGCCAAAGATATTCACAGACTAGAAGGTATAGGTATCAGATTTAGTATCGAACATTCAGAGGCATTGTTGGCTTGTGCTCGGGCTAAGTATTCATTAGTTGAGTGCATAAAGGCCACCCAATATAAGGATGAGCAATTATGCAAATAGAGAGATGGGGCCTTAGCTGGTAAAAGTAAGGATAGGATTGTTGAAAATGATGTTCTTCGAATGGGTGACAGGATATGTGTCGTAGACATAGATGGGTTGAAGCGTGTTATTCTTAAATAATCTCACAACTCTAAATACACTATACATCCTAGATCTACTAAAACGTACCATGACTTCAAGAAGTTTTATTGGTGGGAAGGTATGAAGAAAGATGTTGCTAACTTTGTTTCTAGCTGTTTGACTTGCCAGCAGGTCATGGCTGACCATCAGTGACCCACAGGACTACTACAACAAATAGAGATTCCAGAGTGGAAATGGGAAAGAATTACTATAGATTTTATCACCGGACTACCATGAACCCTTAAAGGTTATGACTCTATACGGGTAATTGTAGATCGATTGACAAAATCAATATATTTTTTCCCAGTAAAGACTACATATGGTGGAGTGAGGTATGCACAACTATTTATGAACGAAATTGTCCGACTTCAGGGAGTTCTAGTATCCATCGTCTCTGATACAGGATCAGAATTTACTTCACGCTTTTGGAAATCTTTTCAAGAAGCATTAGGTATACGAGTAGATCTTAGTACTGAATTTCATCCATAGACAGACCGGCAGTCAGAACGTACTATATAGATCTTGGAGGATATGTTGAGAGCTTGCATTCTTGAGTTTGGAGGTAGTTGGGACGTTTATTTGCCTTTAGTTGAATTTGCTTACAACAATAGCTTCCAGTCCAGTATTCAAATGGCATTGTACGAAGCATTGTATGTTAGAAAATATAGTTCTCCTATCGGATGGTTTGAAGTTGGTGAGACTAACTTATTGGGACCCGACTTAGTACAAGAAGCTATTAACAAGGTCCAGTTGATCAGACGGAGATTACTCACAGCTCAAAGTAGACAAAAGTCTTATGCAGATAAGAAAAGAAGAGATTTAGTATTCACAATTGGGTACAAAGTGTTTACACGAGTCTCCCTTATGAAAGGTGTGATGCGGTTTGGGAAAAGAGGCAAGTTAAGTCCTAGGTTTATAGGACCGTATGAGATACTAGACCGAGTGAGAGTTGTGGCTTATCATTTGGAACTTCCTCCTGAGTTGTCTTTTATTCATCCAGTGTTTCACATCTCAATGCTAAGAAAATGTATATCGGACTCCTCTCATATGCTTGAAGCACCGACTATACCGCTTGATGAGAAGTTGTCTTACGAGAAGGAGACGATGGCTACTGTTGATAGACAAGTAAGAAAGCTACAATTAAAAGAAATTGTGTTCGTGAAAGTCTTATGGACACACCATACAGTTGAAGAAGCTACATGGGAAGTGGAAGATGTTATGCGAGTCAAGTATCCCCATTTATTTCAGTCTATAGGTACATACTTAAGTTAAATTCGGGGACCAAATTTCATAAGGTGGGGAGGATGTAATACCCCAATATTTTAAATAAGGACATATTGGATATTTAGTAAAAAATAATTAAGTCCAAAGGAAAAGAAAAAAAAAGGGAACTAACTAATAAAACAAAACAAACAAAAAAAAGAGGAAAAAGGATAAGGAATTGAAACAAAAGGGTCGAAGCCCATTAGAACCCTATCTGCCAAATTAAAAAGGGTTAGTGGAAAGGGAAAGAAACAAAAGCTTCAGGAGAATCGAAAAACAAAAACGAGCAGAGAAAGAAAGAAGGAAAAGAGAAAAGAAGGAGGAAGAAGTTGATGCAATGTATTGGATCCATAGCTATAACTGTTGAGGAATAATAATCACTAATTGAGACTTACAGGTAATACTTGAGCTTCTTGTTCTGGTAGATTTTAATTTCGTTTCCCATAATTGAAAGTGTAACGACCCGGCTAGTCGTTTTAAGTATTATAGCCCTGTTCCCCCATTTACTGCTCAATTTGTGATTTACAGTTGTTATGTGACTTACCAGGGTAATTGGTTCGGGTCCAATGAGTTTTCGGAATGAATTGAGACACTTAGTCTCAAGAATGAAAGCTTAATTTGAAAAGGTTGACCGGATGTTGACTTATATGTAAATGACCCCGGAATAGAGTTTTGATGATTCCAATAACTCTGTATGATGATTTTGGACATAGGAGTGTGTCCGAAAAATTATTTGGAAGTCCGTAATTAAATTAGGTTTGAAATGGCGAAGATAGGAATAAGTTGGAAGTTTGACTGGGGAGTTGACTTTTTGATATCGGGGTCAGAATCCAGTTGTGAAAATTTTCATGGGTCCATTATGTAATTTATGACTTGTGTGCGAAATTTGAGGTCAATCGGACTTGATTTGATAGGTTTCGACATTGAATGTAGAAGTCGGAAATTGTTAGTTTTTATAAAGCTTGAATTGAGGTATGGTTCATGTTTTAGCGTTATTTGATGCAATTTGAGGCTTTGACTAACTTTGTATGATGTTTTAGGACTTGTTGGTGTATATGGTTGAGGTCCTGGGGGCCTCGGGTATGATTCGGGTGAATCTTGAATGAGTTTGGGCATTTCGGCACACTAATGATGTTCTCGGAACAGTAGGAGTGCGGGGGCACATTTTGGAGTGCTGAGGCAAAGCCTCATGTGCGGACCGCAGAACGAAAATTGCGGACCGCAGAGGTGAATTGCGGACCAAAGAAATCCTCTTCCGACCGCAGAAAGGGGAATCTGCAAGTTCGATGGTCTAACTTCGGAATCTTATATATTTAATCTACAAGGAATTTGGAGATGATCCAAAAATGAACGTTGTAGCCCTTTGAGTCTAGTTTTCAGAAAGGTAAACCAATCATCATTTGGATATTTGTACAGAAGGTTATGGTATATTTACTGAAGCCTGGTAGTGCAGTCACTGCTGAACTGCTACCGCACAATTTGGAATGCGACCGCAGAATCAGGACGGTGCGAACCGCACAAAAGTTTTGCGGTCAGCAAAATGGAGGATCAGATTTTTGTACTATATGAACGAGGGTTAGAATATTATTTCATATTTGGACTTTGGGAGCTCGGTTTGTGGCTATATTTTGTGGGATTTTCAAGAAATTCATTGGGGTAAGTGATTCTAACTCGGATTTGGTTAATATACATGAATATATCATTGCTTTCATCATTTAATTACTATTTTGAGATGAAAATTTGGGAAAAATTATAGAAATTTCATAAAACAATTTTTTGGGATTTGAATGTCGATTCGGAGTCGGATTTGAGTGAACTAGTATGGTTAGACTCGTAATTGAATGGGTTGTCAAATTTTGTTAGTTTCATCGAATTCTGAGATGTGGGCCCCACTCGTAATTTTTCAGTAAAATTTCGGATTTTGTTGGAAAATTAGTATTTTCATATGGAATAAATTCCTATAATTTGTATTGACTAAATCGAATTAATTGTGACTAGATTTGAGTCATTTAGAGGCCGATTCGTGAGGCAAAGGTATAGCAGAATAAAGAATTACACGGCTTGAGGTAAGTAACAGTTCTAAATTTTGTTCTGAGGGTATGAAACCCCGGATTATGTGTGATATGATTGGTTTTGAGGTGACGCACATGCTAGGTGATAGGCGTGTGGGCATGTACCATAGGAATTGAGAAATTGAACTACAAATCATGTCAGAAATCATGTTTACACCATGTGTTGACACTGTAGGGACCCACAGAGGTCGTATACATGCTGAATTATCTGCTAAATCGAAGTTTTGTGCTCGGTCACAGTTTTACTTGCATATTACATCTCAGTCTTTATTATTCATTATTGATGCATTATATCATTTCTGTTGGGGCTGATTTTCATGATTTCTGAGAGCCCGAGAGACTGGAGAGATTTATGACTGAGTGAGGTCGAGGACCTGATTGTGAGATATTTATACTATAGCACGTGAGTTGTCCGTGCATCACGTGAGTTGTCCGTGCGGATCCAGATATTATACTAGCACATGAGTTATTCGTGCGGATTATAGCGCCTGGGCTGAAGGAGCCCCTCCGGAGTCTGTACACACCCCCAGTGAGCGTTGGTACCTACTAAGTGCGAGTGCTGAGTGCTGAGTGAATAGGAGGATTGAATGACTGTTGCTCTGAGAGGATGCATTTATTTCATTGTTGTTGCACTTCAGCTGTCATATATCACTGTTTTTGGAAAATTCTGAAAGATATTATCTTTTGTTTCAGTTGAACTTGATATGAAATTACTGTTTGGGCCTTAATTGTTGAACTTGAAAGCATGCCTACCTTCTTATGTTGTAAATTACTGTAACTGGAATTAGTTGTGAAGCTCATCACTACATTCAGTTCTTTATTTAGTATTGTTACTTACTGAGTTGGTTGTACTCATACTACACCCTGCACTTCGTGTGCAGATCTAGGTGTTCCCGAACACAGTGGGTGTTGATTTTTTTCGCGCAGTTAATTTTTTGGAGATTCAGAAGTAGCTGCCGGTGTTTCGCAGACCTTGTTTCTCATTCTTTATCTTTTTGTTTATTGTATTTAATCTCAGACTATTATAGACCGTATTTTTTTTTCAGACTTGTGATGTATAGATGCTCATGCACTCTGTGACACCCCGATAGTTGGGAATTCCGCGTTGAGTTTTGGGTTTCTATCCTTGTTTATGATAATCTTTGTTATTCAGAATGATTTAATTCAACTTTTGGTAAAAGGGTTGGGATTATTCTGTAATGTCGGCTTGCCTAGTACCACGATAGGCGCCATCCCGACATGTTAGGATTTTGGGTCGTGATAAGTTGGTATCACAACCTAGGTTACATAGGTCTCACGAGTCATGAGTAGGTTTAGTAGAGTCATTTGGATTGATACGGAGACGTCTATACTTATCTTCGAGAGACTATCGAACCCTTAGGAAAATTTCACTTTTTTGTATTTTGTCGTGAGAATTTGTTGATTGCGGAAACTAAATTTCTGTTATTCTATCCTCTCACAGATGGTGAGGACACGTACTACCGGATTGGATGGTCAGCCACCAGTTCCACCAGTTAGGGCCGCGAGAGGCCGGGGCCGTGGTAGAGGCCGGAGCCGAAGTAGAGGTCGAGGTATAGCTCGTACAGCAGTTGGAGCAGCACCTATAGCACCACCAGTTGCTCTATCTCAAGAGAAGATTCCAGATATAGTTGAGCCAGCGGGACCAACTCAGGCACCAGCTCTGCCCATTCTGATTCCAGGCCTTCAGGAGGCTTTGGCCCAGATATTGACAGTTTGCACTGGCCTTGCTCAGGTGGTTTCGGCTCAGGCCGCACTAGCCACTTCTCAGGTCGGGGGAGGTACTCAGACCCCTATTGCCCGTACTCCAGAGCAGATAGAGCAGGGACTTCAGATACTGGGGGCACTACCAACACAGCGGGTTGCAGCTGCTCAGGCCCAGGTGGTCCCCGTTATGACCGATAATGAGCAGAGGAGACTTGAGAGATTCGGGAGGCTTCGGCCTCCATCATTTAGCGGTGCTGAGTCAGAGGATGCTCAGGGTTTCCTAGATAAGTGCCAGCGGAGGCTTCGGACAGCGGGTATTCTGGAGACCAGTGGGGTCTCGTTTACTACTTTTCTATTTTCTGTGGCAGCCATCACATGGTGGGAGGCTTATGAGAGGCGCAGGTCGGTCGGTGCAGTACCACTTACATTGCAGGAGTCCTCTGTTCTCTTCTAGGAGAAGTTCGTGCTGCAGTCTCTTAAGGAGGAGCTGCGCAGACAGTTTGAGCAGCTTCGGCAGGATGGCATGTCTGTGACCCAATATGAGATGAGGTTTTCTGAGTTAGCTCGTCACGCCCAATCATCATTTGGATATTTGTACAAAACGTTATGGTCAATGTACTGAAGCCTGGTAGTGTAGTCACTGCTGAACTGCGACCGCACAATTTGAATTGCGGCCGCAGAACCCGGAATGTGCGGACCGCACAAAAATTTTGCGATCAGCAAAATGGAGGATCAAATTTTTGTACTATATGAACGAGGGTTAGAGTATTATTTCATATTTGGACTTAGGGAGCTCGGTTTGCGGCGATTGTTTGTGGGATTTTCAAAAAATTCATCGGGGTAAGTGATTCTAACTCGGATTTGATTAATATACATGAATATATCATTGCTTTCATCATTTATTTAATTATTTGAGATGGAAATTTGGAGAAAATTGTAGAAATTTCACAAAACAAATTTTTGGGATTTGAATGTCGATACGGAGTCGGATTTGAGTGAAACTAGTATGGTTGGACTCGTAATTGAATGAGTTGTCAGATTTTATGAGTTATATTGGATTCCGAGACGTGGGCACCACTGGTAAATTTTGAGTGAAATTTTGGATTTTGTTGGAAAATTAGTATTTTTATATGGAATTAATTCCTATAGTTTGTATTGACTGAATCGAATTAATTGTGACTAGATTCGAGGTGTTTGGAGGCCGATTCGCGAGGCAAAGGCATAGTAGAATAAAGAATTACAGGCTTGAGGTAAGTAACAGTTCTAAATTTAGTTTTGAGGGTATGAAACCCAGGATTATGTGTGATGTGATTGGTTTTGAGGTGACGCACATGCTAGGTGATGGGCGTGTGGGTGTGTATCATAGTAATTATGACTTGGTAAATTCCATGAAACTGTGTAGTTGAATAATATGTTGTTATCCGTACATTTTCCACGTATTAGAGAAATCGAACTAAAACTCATATTAGAAATCATGTTTAAACCATGTGTTGACACTGTAGGGACCCACAGAGGTCGTATACATGCTGAATTATCTGTTAAATCGTTGTTTTGTACTTAGTCACAGTTTTACTTGCATATTACATCTCAGTCTCTATTGTTCATTATTGATGCATTATATCATTTCTGTTGGGGCTGATTTTCATGATTTCTGAGAGCCCGAGAGACTGGAGAGATTTATGACTGAGTGAGGCCAAAGGCCTGATTGTGAGATATTTATACTATAGCACGCGAGTTGTCCATGCAGCACGTGAGTTGTCCGAGCAGATCCAGATATTATACTAGCACGTGAGTTGTCTGTGCGGATCTAGATATTATACTAGCACGTGAGTTGTCCGTGCGGATTATAGAGCTTGGGATGAAGGAGCCCCTCCAGAGTCTGTACACACCCCCAGTGAGCGCAGGTACCTACTGAGTGCAAGTGTCGAGTGCTGAGTGAATGGGAGGACTGAGTGATTGTTGCTCTGAGAGGATGCATTTATTTCATTGTTGTTGCTCTTCAGCTATCATATATCACTATTTTTGGAAAATTCTTAAAGATATTATCTTCTGTTTCAGTTGAACTTGATATGAAATTATTGTTTGGGCCTTAATTGTTGAACTTGAAAGCATGCCTACTTTCTTATGTTGTAAATTAATGTAACTGGACTTAGTTGTGAAGCTCGTCACTACTTTCTGTTCTTTATTTAGTATTGTTACTTACTGAGTTGGTTGTACTCATACTACACCCTACACTTCGTGTGCAGATCCTGGTGTTCCCGGACACAGTGGGTGTTGATTTTCTTCGCGCAGTTGATTTTTCGGAGATTCCTAAGTAGCTGCCGGTGTTTTGCAGACCTAGTCTCTCCTTCTCTATAGCTGCCGGTGTTTTGCAGACCTAGTCTCTCCTTCTCTATCTTCTTGTTTATTGTATTTCATCTCAAACTATTATAGACTGTGCTTTGTTTCCAGAATTGTGATGTATAGAAGCTCATGCACTCTGTGACACCCCGATAGTTGGGAATTCCGCATTGAGTTTTGGGTTTCTATCCCTGTTTATGAGAATCTTTGTTATTTAGAATGCTTTAATTTAACTTTTGTTAAAAGGTTTGGGATTATTCCATAATGTAGGCTTGCCTAATACCACGATAGGCGCCATCACGACATGTTAGGATTTTGGGTCATGACAGAAGATACTGCAGAGTAATAAAAATTACACTAGTTCATTCACGTAATTGAGAATTTTCTTCCAGAAGAATCCATAGAACTTTATGAAATTGGAGTAATAAATTATATGAATAGGTTGGAGTTGATAGTTTAGTAATAACTCATCGCGTGGGTAAATATAATTCGGCGAATTAAGAGCTAAATATGAAACCTCGAGGGTTGGGCATTCTAAATTAGCTATGAATTAGCCTAAACAAGAAAATTAACATGAGATCGATATTATGCAATTATAGATTGATTGGAGGAAGTTGTACGAATTGCTCGAGGTGAAGCATTTGGTATTGCACGAGTACTGTGATTAGTAACCCTTCCGCAATTTGTATTTTCTTAACCTTCATGGTTTATATATGATTTTGAAAATAAATGTATTACTGTTGCTTTGAAATTTGTATGTGGGACAAGCCCTTTACTAGATATGATACCGAAATGGTTATTTGAGATGATTATTATTGTTTTAAATATTCTCGTTGTTACTAGATATTTTTACCATTACTGAAATAAAATTATATGATTTGATAAGAAATGATATGCCCTTATTTTTTTGAAAATGCTTTCATACGAGTATTGACCATTTACAAGAAAGAGTATTAATTGGAGGAGATTTTGAAGGATCCCGTAGCTAACGGCGGGTTCGTTAGACCTGGTGCACCTTGTATTTACCAATTATCGAGTACAGTTATAGCCCTCGCTAGTGGTAAGGTAGAACTAGCATACAGTTACAGTTTTCTCTCGATTAGGGACCTACAATGTAACACCCCGGAAAATTTCAAAGTACTAAAGTGTAAGGCCTGGTAAAATTTGCAAAGAAAATAATGTTTCATGGTGCCGGACTATGCTTACGTGTTTGAGGATTATAGAAATTCTTCGCAGCTCGGACCTTTTGGGTTGAACAATGCACATGAAAGTAAAGGAAAATTTTTGCCGGAAAAGTGCGTTTATGCGGTCCATTATGCGACCGCATAATCACTCTGCGGGCTGCATAATGGCCGCAGAAGTGAGCAGGAGAGGGCTATTCTAGAAGCGGCTATGCGGTCGACTATGCGACTGCATAACTGTTATGCGGTGCATTATGCGACCGTATAACAGTTATGCGGACTGCATAGTGACCGCATACACAGGCAGTTCTTTTGGCTATTTTGTAACCAATTATGCGACCGATACGCGGTTCGCATAACCATTATGCGGTCGCATATGCGACCACAGAACCTGTTCTGGAGCTTCATTTTTGGGTTTTTAAAACCCGACCCTACTTCGTTAATACACGTTTTGGTCTATTTTTTAGAGAGAATCTGACATTTTAGAGTGAGAGAGGGTGCCCTAGAGTGAGAAGGTGTTCTCCAATAATTGTTCTTCAATTCTTGCCCAAGTTTTGGAAGATTGAGAAGGGAAACTCACTAGGTCTTCATCCTAGAGATTGAAGTTGCTAAGAATTCCGGAACGCTTTAGAGTTTAAGGAAGCTCAATTGAGATATGTTGGCTAAACTCTTCTTTGAGAATTGGAATTCCCATTATCCTTGTAAGTTCCGAGATGTTGATTATAAATCGAGTATTCCGATAAGTTCTGTGATGAAGATATATGTTCAATCCGTGTTTCAAATGCTCTTATCATATTGCATTATAAATTGAGGATGTGTCCCAAACTATGGATTATGTATCCACATGTTATAATTTCTAGTCGTGATTTATGTGAAAGTTATTATGCCAAGTTGTGTAGAGATTATGATTGTGATACACCTCCACCCACATACATTGGGGTGAGGCGGAATGACCGCTTAGTGTGGGGATTATGGTATAGAGATTGTGATTGTGATACCCTCTACCCGCATATATATTGGGGTGAGGCGGCATGACCGCTTTGTGTATGAATTATGGTATTGTGGGACTACACCTCCTCCCGCTTACATTGGGGTGAGGCGGTACGACCGCTTTGTGTATAGTTTTGGTATTGCCGTGGCACAACCACCCGCATACATTGGGGTGAGGTGGCATAGCCGCTTTGTGTAGGTTCTTGGTACTATAGTTATACATCCACCCGCATACATTGAGGTGAGGCAGCAGGGCCGCTTGATTTGAGTTGTGGTATTGTACGTACACCTCCACCTGCATACATTGAGGTGAGGCGGCGGGGCCGCTTTGTGTGAAGATGGTTATAGAGGATCTCATCTTAAATCCTATAAATGTTGTTGATAGCTTTTAATAAGCTTGCTATGGTTGAGACGGTTATCTATATTATACTATTGCCGCACTGGTTCATCATATTCATCTTGTATTTCTGAATTCTTAAATTGGTATTTAGTTTTCATACTAGTACTATTCGACGGTACTAACGTCCCTTTTGCCGGGGGGCTCTGCATCTTTAAATGGATGCAGGTGGTTCCACAGCAGGAGATATTGATCAGTGATAGTGGTACACCTACTTCCCAGCTGACTTGATTATCCCCACTTCATGCCGGGGTCATGTATCTTTTGTTCTTTGTGTATTCTGTTTGAGATATAGTCGGGGCCTTATTGCCGGCATTATCATTGTACTCATCTTTATCTATAGAGGCTCCGTAGACATAGTGTGGGTTATGTATTTGTGTTGGGGAAAGATAAACTATGTTATGTTGTGGTTGTATTACTTGTCCATTTGAGACTTTAAAAATGATGAAACTATTGGTAATTGCAGACATGACCACTTTATGGTTTAATTAAGGAAAACATATATTCTCTTTATTCATGAATGAGTTTGGGTAGAAGGAATCTAATAGGCTTGCTCGGTCGAGTTCACTCGGTTGAGTGTCGGTCGCGCTCCTCGGTTTTGGGGCGTGACATACAAGTTATATTTGACTCTTTTTACGAAGGGGTCAACACAGTTATACAGATTACATGAACCTTTCTTGGAAACCTCCCAAATATAAAGATTTGCTATGATACAGTATTTACCGAGTTTATTATCGATTTGTTAAATTGATTTCTGTTATAGGAAGCACATGAATAGACTGATTATATTTACCGTTTTTGAGGGGGCATTTTATTTTTATGATAGTTTAGATTATTATTATACAAGCATGTTTTCTAACTTGTCCCCAAATAAAACGGTTGTGGTTAAGTATTATTACTCGTTGAGCTAGCGACTCACTCCCCACTATTTTTTTACAGAGACGGCAGTTGACGCAGGCGAGGATTTCGTTAATTAGAGTGCATAAGTTGATAGTTCTTGGTGAGCCTCGCACTTGTTCGCGTGGGCGAAGATTTTATTTATTGTTATGGTCTTTTCTTTAAACTATTCGAGTCGCTCCATAGTCATTCTTTTAGTGATGAGTAGTTTTTCATTATTATAGACTTATTGTCACGGCCCGGAATTCCCAACGTCGGGACCGTGATGGCGCCTAACATTCCACTTGCTAGGCAAGCCGACATTAGAGAATTATTAAGCCAGTCCTTATTCAATTCAGTAAATAACAACAAATAAGCTAAAATGGAATACAGCGAGTGCGGAATAATATAAAAACTTCATTAATTACTACCACCCAGATCTGGAGTCACAACTCACGAGCTACTATGATTTACTACAAACAGAATCTGAAAAGGAAAAATACACTATTTTGAAGTAAGGAAACAGTAAATGATAAAACTAGGAAGAGACTCCAGAGTCTGCGGACTCCAGCAGATCTACCTTGGGTCTCCTGACAGCAAATCCAAGCTACTAAGCCTCACGATCAGCTAGGACCGGTACCAAAATCTGCACAAGAAGTGCAGAGTGCAGTATCAGTACAACCGACCCCATGTAGTGGTAAGTGTCGAGCCTAACCTCGATGAAGTAGTGACGAGGCTATGACAAGACACTAACATAATAAACCTATGCAGATAACAGTATATGTTCAAGAAAATTACAATAACAGCTAAACATATACTATTGGGAGGGGAAACATGCTAGGGAAAATACGAGATAAAGAACTGCATCAGAATGGTAACTTGAACAGTCAATGTACTATGAATCAATAAGAACCATTAAACACAGTAAAGGAAAAATGCACGGCATCACCCTTCGTGCTTTTACTCTCAACCTCACCATAAAATCAATAGAAACGGCACGGTATCATCCTTCATGCATTAACTCTCATAACATGGCACAACATCACCCTTCGTGCATTAACACTCATAATATGGCACGGCATCACTCTTCGTGCATTAACACTCTCCCTTACCATAATACAATGAACAAATAACAACGGGGAGATAGAATAACAAGTACAAGCCTTACTTCAACATTTGGTTCCGCAATATCAACCTCAACTTTGGAATCAATACTCAATTATCACCAAAAGGTCCATAAACATGATAAGAACGATAATTTAACAATACTAGTCTAAACATGGATAACATGAACAAAGGAAGCTATAATTGCAAGAAACCAAGCCCTGCCCGCATGCTTTAACCCGAATACAACGCATAAGTACTCGTCACTTCACATATACGTTGTTCCCCAACATTTAAACATGTAGCAAATAGACAAACAAGTCATATTCCCTCAAGTCAAGGTTAGACACAACACTTACCTCGCTCCAAAGGCCACTCAATGCTCAATTATCGCTTTTCTTCTAGAATCCACCTCCAAACCACTCGTATCTATCCACAAACGACTCAATAATATCAAATATTACTAACGAAATCAATTACAATTCATAAATTTAGATTCCCCAAACTTTCCCCCAAAAAGTCAAAAATTGACCCCGGGCCCACTTGGTCAAAACCCGAGGTTCGGACCAAAATCCATTCACCCCCGAGCCCGATTATATAATTTATTTCGAAATCCGACCTCAATTCGAGGTCTAAATTCCAATTATGCAAAAATCCCTAATTCTACCCAAACTCCCAATTTCCACCATGAAAACCCTAGATTTTAGGTTGAAAACTCATGAAATGTAATGGGTAATTGAAAGAAGGTAGGTTAGAATCACTTACCAACAAACTGGGGAAGAAAGGCTTTTAGGAAAATCCCCTCTAGGTCTTCTAGTTTTGAAATTTTTGAAAGAATGGCAAAATCTCGTTTTAGGTTCTATTTTGAATAACTAGGCGACAGTGTTCATCGTGTTCGCGAAGAGCTGCTCCTTAATGACTTACGCTGTCGCGAGAGGCTATATGCGTTCGCGAAAGTTTAGCCCCCCTGACCTTCACATTCGCGGGACAAGACCCGCGTTCGCGTAATGTAACATCAAGTTCCCCCAGTCCTGTCCAGTCCAGTCCAGCCCATCTACTGTTATGCGTTCGCATAGGTTTGACGCGTTCGCGAAGGGTATTCCCCCCACTGCTCCGCATTTGCGTCCTTTACCTCGAGTTCGCGTAGGGTATTTTTCCCCTAGTCCCAATTTCCCTTTCGCGATCGCAGTTGGACATACGCGATCGTATAGAAGCCTACACCAGACACAAGCTGAAGCAAAACACCAGATTTTCTAAGTTCATATCTTCCCGTAGCCTATCCGAAACTTACCCGAGCCCTCGGAGCTCCAAACCAAACATGCACACTAGTCCTAGAATATCATACGAACTTGCTCGCGTAATCAAATCGCCAAAATAACACCTAGAACTACGAATCGGACACCAAATCAAATGGAATTTTCAAGAAAACTTTAAAACTTCTATTTTCACAACCGAATGTCTAAACCACGTCAAATCAACTATGTTTCTCACCAAATTCGATAAACAAGCCATAAATATTATAGTGGACCTGTACCGGGTTTCGAAACTGAAATACGGACCTGGTATCAACAAAACCAAACATCAGTCAATTCTTAAAATCATTAAACTTTCAAACTTTTAATTTTTCATCAAAATTCCATATCTCGAGCTAGGGACCTTGGAATTCAATTCCGGGCATACGCCCAGGTCCCAAATTATGATACGGACCTGCCTGGACCGTCAAAATACGGATCCGTGTCCGTTTACTCAAAGTGTTGACCAAAGTCAACTCAAATAGTTTTCAAAGCAAAATTTTATATTTTTCACAGTTGTTTAACATAAAAGCTTTCTGAAACACGCCCGGACCGCGCACGCGACTCGAGAAAGGTAAGACTAAGATTTTTAAGGCTTTGGATCACAGAATTAGGTTTTAAAACATAAGATGACCTATCGGATCATCACATTCTCCACCTCTAAAATAACTGTTCGTCCTCGAACGGACATAGAAAAGTACCTGGGCTGGTGAAAAGATGTGGATATCTACTCTGCATATCTGACTCGGACTCCCAAGTAGTTACCTCAGCGGACTGACCTCTCTACTGCACTCAAACTGAAGGATAACTCTTAGACCTCAGTTACCGAACCTGCTGGGCTAGAATAGCCACTGGCTCCTCCTCGTAAGTCAAATCCTTGTCCAACTGGACAGAGCTGAAATCTAACACATGGGACGGATCGTCGTGATACTTCCAGAGCATGGACACATGGAATACCGGATGAACAGCTGCTAAACTAGGTGGAAATGGGTGCTTGTAAGCCACCTCGCCCACTCTCTCCAGAATCTCAAAGGGCCCGATATACCTAGGGCTCAACTTGCCCTTTTTTCCGAATCTTATTACACCCTTCATGGATGATACCCGAAGCAACACTCTCTCTCCGACCATGAATGCAACATCACGAACTCTACGGTCGGCATAACTCTTATGCCTGGAATGAGCTGTGCGAAGTCGATCCTGAATAATTTTGACCTTATCCAAAGCATCTTGTACTAGATTTGTACCCAACAACCAAGCCTCCCCCGCTCGAACCACCCAACTGGCGACTGGCACCGCCTACCGTATAATGCCTCATAGGGAGCTATCTGAATGCTCGACTGGTAGCTATTGTTGTAGGCGAACTCTGCAAGGGGCAAGAACTGATCCCACGATCCTTTGAAGTCTATAACACATGCGCGGAGCATATCCTCCAAGATCTGAATAGTGCGCTCAGATTTCCCGTCCGTCTGAGGATGAAACGTTGTGCTCAACTCAACCCGCGTGCCTAACTCATGTTGTACTGCTCTCCAAAAGTGCGAGGTGAACTGCGTACCTCGATCAGAAATTATGGACACGGGCACACCGTGGAGACGGACAATCTCGCGGATGTAAATCTCTGCCAATCGCTCTAAAGAATAAGTAACTGCCACAGGAATGAAATGCGCTGACTTAATCAGCCTATCCACAATGACCCAAACTGTGTCGAACTTCATCTGAGTCTGTGGGAGTCCAACAACGAAATCCATAGTGATATGCTCCCACTTCCATTCATGAATCTCTATCTTCTGAAGCAAACCAACATGTCTCTGATGCTCATACTTTACTTGTAGACAATTTGGACACCGAGCTACATAAGCAACTATGTCCTTCTTCATCCTCCTCCACCAATAATGTTGCCGCAAGTCCTGATACATCTTGGTGGCGCCCGGATGAATAGAATTCTGGGAACTGTGAGCCTCCTTAAGAATCAACTCACGAAGTCCATCCACATTAGGCACACAAGCATGACCCTGCATCCTTAAAACTCCGTCATCTCCGAAAGTAACCTGCTTGGAACCACCATGCCGCACTGTGTCCCTAAGGACTAATAAATGAGGGTCATCATACTACCGATCTCTCATACGCTCAAACAAAGAAGACCGAGCGATTGTACAAGCTAGAACACAGCTGGGCTCTGAAATATCCAACCGCACAAACTGGTTGGCTAAAGTCTGAACATCTGATGCAAGCGGCCTCTCACCGACTGGAATGAATGCAAGACTGCCCATACTCGCTGCCTTTCTACTCAATGCTTCGGCCACCACATTGGCCTTCCCGGGATGATACAAGATGGTGATATCATAGTCTTTCAATAACTCCAACCACCTCCTCTGCCTCAAATTGAGATCTTTTTGCTTGAACAAATACTGAAGGCTCCGATGATCCGTGAAAACCTCACACGACACACCGTAAAGATACTGCCTCCAAATCTTCAACGTATGAATAATGGTTGCCAACTTTAAGTCATGGACATGGTAATTCTTCTCATGAACCTTCAACTGCCGTGACGCATACGCAATCACCCTGCCCTCCTGCATCAATACTGCACCGATCCCAATACCAGACGCATCAACATATACCGTATAAGATCTTGAACCTGTAGGCAACACCAACACCGGCATTGTAGTCAAAGCAGTCTTGAGCTTCTAAAAGCTTGCCTCGCACTCGTCTGACCATCTGAACGGGGCACCCTTCTGGGTCAACCTGGTCAATGGGGCTGCTATAGATGAAAACCCCTCCACAAATCGACGATAATAGCCCGTCAAACCCAAAAAACTCCAGATCTCTGTAGCTGAAGTGGGTCTAGGCCAGTTATAAAATGCCTCAATCTTCTTAGGATCTACTTGAATGCCCTCTGCTTATACAACGTGCCCCAAGAAAGCGACTAAATCCAACCAAAACCCACACTTTGAAAATTTAGCATACAATTGGCTGGCTCCCAGAGTCTGAAGTACAATCCTGAGATGCTGCTCATGCTCCTCTCGAATACGGGAGTAGATCAAGATATTATCAATAAACACGATCACAAAGGAGTCCAAATAAGTCTTGAACACCCGGTTCATCAAATCCATGAATGCTGCTGGGGCATTTGTCAATCCAAAGGACATCACCAGAAACTCATAATGCCCGTAACAAGTTTGAAAAGTTGTCTTAGGGACATCAGATGCCCTAATCCTCAATTGATGGTAGCCAGATCTCAAATCAATCTACGAAAACACCTTGGCACCCTGAAGCTGATCAAATAAATCGTCAATCCTCGGCAATGGATACTTGTTCTAGATGGTGACTTTGTTCAACTGCCGATAATCTATGCACATCCTCATCGATCCATCCTTCTTCTTCACAAACAACACAGGTGCATCCCAGGGCGAGACACTAGGTCTAATGAAGCCCTTATCAAGCAAATCTTGCAACTGTTCCTTCAATTCTTTCAACTCTAGCGGGACCATACGGTATAGCGGAATAGAGATGGGCTGAGTGCCCGGAGCCAAATCAATACAGAAAACAATATACCTGTCGGGTGGCATCCCCGGAAGGTTTGCAAGAATCACCTCTGGAAACTCACGAACAACGGGTACTAAATCCATGGAAGGAACCTCCGCACTAGAATTGCGAACATAAGCCAAATAAGCTAGATACCCCTTCTCGACCATACGTCGAGCCTCCATATAAGAGATAACCTTGCTGGTAGAATGGCCAAAAGTCCCTCTCCACTCTAATCAAGGCAACCCCGGCAAGGCTAAGGTCACTGTCTTGGCGTGACAATCCAATATAGCATGATAACGTGATAGCTAATCCATACCCAAAATGACATCGAAATAAACCATATCGAGAAGTAGAAGATCTACACTAGTCTCAAGACTCCCAATGGTGACTACACATGAATGATAAATGTGGTCTACAATGATAGCATCCCCCACATGTGTGGACACGTACATAGGAGCACTCAAAGAATCACGAGGCACAACCAAATATGAAACAAAATAGGATGACATATAGAAATAAGTAGAACCCGGATCAAATAGAACTGAAGCATCTCTACTGCAAACTGAAACAGTACCCGTGATAACAGCGTCAGATGATTCAGACTCAGGACGGACCTGGCTGGGCCCCATCACCCTGAACTACGTCCCTGGGACGGCCTCTAACTGGCTGGCCTCCACCTCTAACAGCATGATCTCCACCTCTAAAAGTCTGGCCTCTTCCTCTGGCTACCTCACCCTTGCCTCTGGTTGGCTGAGTAGGTGGTGTAGCAACTAGTGCCGGAACCATGGCACGAGAACCCTGATGTTGTGAGATGCCCGATGCCTGAGGGCAAAATCTAGCAATGTGCCTCGGATCACCACAAGTATAACAGGACCTCGGCTGTTGTGACTGCTGACCCTGAAACTGACCCAGTCAACCTGAGTAACCACCCTAAAAACGCTGGAGTGGAGGTGCGCTAATAGGAGTTGGTGATGCACTGTAGGCTAGCTGGTCGGAATAAGGCATATGAGGGCCACGACCACCTAAGGCACCGTGGGATGCCTGAGTGCTGAATGAAATGGCCTAGGAGGATGGCCTCTACCAAAAGTACCCCTGCCTCCAAATGAGGCACCGCTGAACCCCCCGGAATGACGTGGTCTCTTGTCAGACCCCTGACCTCCTTGAGCAAGAACCATCTCGACTCGCCTGGCGACATTGGCAGCCGCCTGAAAAGAAATCTCACTCCCAGTCTCCTTAGCCATCTACAATCTGATAGGCTAAGTAAGTCCGTCAATAAACCTCCTCACCCTCTCTCTCTCTCTCTCAGTAGAAAGTAGAAGAAGAGCATGATGGGCCAAATCCACAAAACGGATCTCATACTGAGTAACAGTCATACTGCCCTGCTAGAGACGCTCGAACTAACGACGGTGCTCCTCTCTTAGTGTGATAAGGAGAAACTTCTCTAGAAAGAGCTGAGAGAACTGGTCCCAAGTAAGAGCAGGCGACCCCGCTGGTCTGGTCAACAAATAATCTCCCCACCATTTGTTGGTGGAACCAGTCATCTGAAATGCAGCAAAATCGACCCCATTGGTCTCCACTATACCATGTTCCGTAGCACCGCATGATAGCTGTCAAGATACTCCTGGGGATCCTCTGAAGATGCACCACTGAAGTGAACTGGAAAGAGCTTGGTAAACCTATCCGATCTCCACAAAGCCTCAGAAGACATAACTGACCCATCACCGGTCTGTGCCGCAACAACTAGCTGAACTACTCCGACTGGATGAGCGGCTGGAGTCTGAAACTGGGGAGCCATCTGCTCCGGAGTGTGAGTAGCAGGAGTCTGGGCTCCTCCTCCAGCCTGAAAGATGGCTGGTACCACGGGAAATATGCTAGTCTGGGCCACACTCTCCATAAGGCCCACCAAACGGACCAAAGCATCCTGAAGCACTAGGGTGGCAATGAACCTCTCTAGAACTTGAGCTGGTCCGACAGGCACAACCTGGGCTGGAACCTCCTCATTAAACTCTACCTGAGGCTCTACCGCTGGTGCCGCTGCTCGGGCTCTGGGCTGAGCCCTACCCCTGCCTCGGCCTCTGGAATGGCCTCGGCCTAGACCTCTGCCCCTCGTAGGAGCTGCCACTGGAGGCTCTAGCTGCTTCTCTGCTGAAGATGCGGTGCGTGTTCTCGCCATCTGCGAGAGAATAAGAGTAGAAGAGTCCAATTAGCATTGTGAGAACAAAATCACACGATAGAGAAGAATAGAAGTGAAATATGTTCCTAAACTTCATAGCCTCTGGGAGATAAGTACAGATGTCTCTGTACCGATCCCCCAGACTCTACTAAGCTCGCTCATGAATTGTGAGACCTAGGCAACCTAGTGCTCTGATACCAACATGTCACGACCCAGAATTTCCACGTCGGGACCGTGATGACGCCTAACATTCCACTTGCTAGGCAAGCTGACATTAGAGAATTATTAAGCCAATCCTTATTCAATTCAGTAAATAACAACAAATAAGCTAAAATGGAATGCAGCGAGAGCGGAATAATATAAAAACTTCATTAATTACTATCACCCGGATCTGGAGTCACAACTCACGAGCTACTATGATTTACTACAAACAGAGTCTGAAAAGGAAAAATACATTGTTTTGAAGTAAGGAAACAGTAAATGATAAAAGTAGGAAGAGACTCCAGAGTCTGCGGATGCCAGCAGATCTACCTTGGGTCTCCTGACAGCAAATCCAAGCTGCTAAATCTCACGATCAGCTAGGACCGATACCAAAATCTGCACAAGAAGTGCAGAGAGCAGTATCAGTACAACCGAACCCATATACTGGTAAGTGTCGAGCCTAACCTCGACGAAGTAGTGACGAGGCTATGACAAGACACTCGCATAATAAACCTGTGCAGATAACAATATATGTTCAAGAAAACAACAATAACAGCTAAACATGTACTATTGGAAGGGAAACATGCTGAGGGAAATACGAGATAGAGAATGGTAGCAGAATGGTAACTTGAACAGTCAATGTATTATGAATCAATAAGTAACATTAAACATATTAAAAGGAAAAATGCACAGTATCACCCTTCATGCTTTTACTCTCAATCTCACCATAAAATCAATAGAAACGGCACGGCATCACCCTTCGTGCATTAACTCTCATAACATGGCACGGCATCACCCTTCATACATTAAAACTCACAATATGGCACGGCATCACCCTTCGTGCATTAACACTCATAATATGGCACGGCATCACCCTTCGTGCATTAACACTCTCCCTTACCATAATGCAATGAACAAATAACAACAGGGAGATAGAATAACAAGTACAAGCCTTACTTCAATATTTGGTTCCGCAATATTAACCTCAACTTCGGAATCAATACTCAATTATCACCAGAAGGTCCATAAACATGATAAGAACGATCAATTTAACAATACTAGTCTAAACATGGATAACATGAACAAAGGAAGCTATAATTGCAAGAAACCAAGCCCCGCCCACATGCTTTAATCCGACTACAACGCATAAGTACTTGTCACCTCACATATACGTTGTTCCCCAACATTTAAACATGTAGAAAATAGACAAACAAGACTTATTTCCTCAAGTCAAGGTTAGACACAATACTTACCTCGCTCCAAAGGCCACTCAATGCTCAATTACCGCTTTTCCTCTAGAATCCACCTCCAAACCACTCCTATCTATCCACAAACGACTTAATAATATCAAATATTGTTAAAGAATCAATTACAATGCATAAATTTAGATTCTCCAAACTTTCCCCCAAAAAGTCAAAAATCGACCCCGGGCCCGCTTGGTCAAAACCTGAGGTTCGGACCAAAATCCATTAACCCCCGAGCCTGATTATATAATTTATTTTGAAATCCGACCTCAATTCGAGGTCTAAATTCTAATAATGCAAAAATTCCTAATTCTACCCAAACCCCCAATTTCCACCATGAAAACCCTAGATTTTAAGTTGAAAACTCATGAAATGTGATGGGTAATTAAAAGAAGGTAGGTTAGAATCGCTTACCAACAAATTGGGGAAGAAAATCTTTTAGAAAAATTGCCTCTAGGTCTTCTAGTTTTGAAATTTTTGAAAGAATAGCAAAATCTCCTTTTAGGTTCTGTTTTGAATAACTAGGCGACAGTATTCATCGCGTTCATTCGCGAAGAGCTGCGCCTTAATGACTTATGCGGTCATGAGAGGATACACGCGTCCACGAAGATTTAGCCCCCCTGACCTTCGTGTTCGCGGGACAAGACCCGCATTCGCATAGTGTAACCTCAAGTTCCCCCAGTCCATCCCATCTACTGCTACGCATTCGTGTAGGTTTGACACGTTCGCGAAGTGGTCCGGGTAGTCCCCCCCACTGCTCCGCGTTCGCATCCTTTACCTCGCGTTCGCGTAAGGTAGTTTTTCCCCAGTCCCAATTTTCCTTTCGCGATCGCAGTTGGACATACACGATCGCATAGAAGCCTACACCAGCTGAAGCAAAACACCAGATTTTCTAAGTTCAAATCATATCATAGCCTATCCGAAACTCACCTGAGCCTTCGGAGCTCCAAACCAAATATGCACACCAGTCCTAGAATATCATACGAACTTGCTCGCGTGATCAAATCGCCAAAATAACACTTAGAACTACGAATCGGACACCAAAGCAAATGGAATTTTTAAGAAAACTTTAAAACTTCTATTTGCACAACCGAACGTCTGAATCACGTCAAATCAACTTTGTTTCTCACCAAATTAGACAGACAAGCCATAAATATAATAATGGACTTGTACCGGGCTCCGGAACCAAAATACGGACCTGGTATCAACAAAACCAAACATCAGTCAATTCTTAAAATCATTAAACTTTCAAACTTTTAATTTTTCATCAAAATTTCATATCTCGGGCTAAGGATCTCGGAATTCAATTTCGGATATACGCCCAGGTCCCAAATTACGATACGGACCTATCGGGACTGTCAAAATACAGATCCAGGTCCGTTTACTCAAAACATTGACCAAAGTCAACTCAAATAGTTTTCAAAGCAAAATTTCATATTTTTCATAGTTTTTTAACATAAAAGCTTTTCGGAAACATGCCCGGACCTCACACGCTAATCGAGGAGGGAAAAATGAGATTTTTAAGGCTTCGGATCACAGAATTAGGTTTTAAAATATAAGATAACCTATCGGGTCATCACACTTATGATAAGTATTGCACTTTCTTATCTGATTTGGAGATAAATTAGTATTTCTGATTGTTAGTGGGTTGATTATTAATGGTGGAAACTTGTTTGGTTAATTGATGAGTTGTTGATTGGTTGGTTTGATATTAGGATGGTTGGTTGTTGATTTTAAGACAAGAATTTTTTTAGATAGTTCAAACAACAGGGGAAACTCTGTTCGTTTTTCTGTAAAATACCAATAAGGCTTTCTTGGGAGCACTTGCTCCTAAGTGCCGGCCATGATCCTAAATTGGGTCATGACAATCAAGTACCATGTATACAATCCGTTACGGCGTGCAACCCGATCCCACCATATCATCATTTATCAATATCAAGTATTCGTATACAATCCGTTGCAGCGTGCAACCCGATCCCACCATATCATCATTTATCAACATCAAGTATCCTCCCTTATTCCACCATATCAATTCATCATCTTTCAATTTCCGTTGCGGCGTGCAACCCGATCCCCAAATAATTTTAATTAACATACAATCCAATAACTCAATTTACAAGAATTTCTACATCAAAGAGTAAAAGTGCAAGGGAATAAAGGACCATGTAACAATCAAGAATCCTTAAAACTCAAAGTTTCTGCTTTGCAAGTTTATCGGTGTCTAACACACTCAACGACTCACGCAATTAAAACTACATCTAAGAATGCAACAAATATTACAAAAATAATAGGACAAGTAAATCATGTGACAATTAAGGTGTACAAGTAAAAATTTAAGGCTAGTAGCAAATAAACACGAAGTCATGAAAGGGACGAACAATTTAATACAAGAATAATTAAATTACAAATAATAATTATGGCATATAAGTAAAATAAAGCATGTAACAATTAAGGCATAAAATAAGATAATTCATGAAATAACAAGAAAACATGGAAACAAATATCTTGACGGTGTGTATACACTCGTCACCTCGCATATACGTCGTTTTCTCACATAATCCACATGACAAATAGTTCAAAAATTCTTAATTCCCTCAAGTCAAGGTTAGATCCAATACTTACCTCACTCCGCAATCAAATTAAAGCTCAACCGGGGCCTTTCCTCTAAAATTTGCCTCAATCCAATCAAACTAACCAAATATAGTTCAAACAATTCAAAATAAGCTTTAGAAACTACTCACGAGTGCAAAAGATTCAATATTTAATGATTTTGAAAAAAGCCAACAAAAGTAAACCCAGGGCCTACTTGGTCAAAACTCGGGATTCGGACCAAAACCCAATTACCCATTCACCCCCGAGCCCGATTATGTGATTTGTTTTTGAAATCCGACCTCAATTTGAGGTCTAAATCTCAAATTCTCAAAATCCTCAATTTCTACCTAAATCCCTAATTTCTACTATGAAAAAGCATATATTAAAGGTTAGAAATCAATGGGTAAGAGAGTTATCTTTTTACCACTTTGAGGATCAATAGTACAAAAATATGCATCCTATATATTAAGTTGGAAAATTTACAATTTGATAAAATATAGCTTTTGAAGTATTAGTATATGTCTTAATTTTATAAAATATCCATGACTTATTAATAGTAGTTTGTCCAATTTTTGTACAACACTTGGTTACAATAGTAGTATAATATAAATTAGAGATGTGGACTACGAGTCATGTGTTTAGGAATTGGGAACAAATGTTGTAGCATGATAGATAGTAATTATCACTATTCATGCCTTACTTCCACATGTTTTGGTCATATTCATGTATGTAAATAAAGAGCACGGTGTATAAAAAAATGAAGCCCCGAAATAATTTTAGACTTAAAAGTGGGACGATTGATGGTTGAAAATAATATTCTTGGGTGTGCAGAGCTTACGGACTAATGTTATACCAGATGATGGTGATAATTTGTGTAGGAGGTGTATTAAAAATTATTAATATTCAAATAATGTAGGGACAAGGAATTAATTATCAATACTTGTACGGGAGGGAGTGTGTCTAATTACAAATAGAGATTAGTCTTATGTTCGTGTGGGACCTACTTAAAGGAATAGATGATGATTCATAATGTGTTAGTTCCTAACGTGGACATGGTAACATAAGCACTAAGTGACTAATATGTATTAGAGGGTGACATCTATACAACAAGTCATGATTTTCAAAGTGGTGGCAAATGAGGTGGACCCCACTATCCACTAACTACAACTATTACCTTCACTTTTTGGTGGATACACTTATGTCTTGAAATATATATGTATAGATATCACAAGCAACGATTTAGCAAGTAGGGAGAAAATACATATTTTGCTTCTTCTCAACATAGATTAAAACGGGTCTTCTTGAGAAATTTGAGCTACAGCGTGCGGAGGTAGATATATCTCCTTGCACTGAAGCAAAACGTGATGAACAACATAGATGTTATACCGACATCGGTTTCCTCCGGATGATAAAAAATTGGAGATTTCTTCGTAATGAAGTAAGGTGGAAGAAGACTAGTGTTGGCATATAAGATTGAGGAGATTGTTCACATATACAAGTAAGAAGTTGACATTAAAGGTATGTTAAGGCAAACCCCTTTCTTCTTTTGGCATGATCCAAGCAACGAAATGTAAATGTAATAGTATTCCATAATGGTTCTAGTCACGCCCCAAAATCGAGGAGCGCGACCGGCACTCAACCGAGTGAACCGGACCAAGCAAGCCTATTAGATTCCTTCTACCCAAACTCATTTATGAATGAAGAGAATATATGTTTTCCTTAATTAAATAATAAAGTGGTCATGTCTGCAATTACCAATTTCTTACCATAAGTTTCACGATTTTTAAAGTCTCAAATGGACAAGTAATACAACCACAACATAGCATAGTTTGTCTTTCCCAGCACCAATACACAACCCACACTATGTCTACGGAGCCTCTATAGATAAAGAAGAGCACAATGATAATGCCGGCAACAAGGCCCCCGCTATACCTCAAACAGAATACACAAGTACAAAAGATTCATGATCCCGGAATGAAGTGGGGCTCACCAAGTCAGCTGGGAAGAAGTTGCACTGCTATCACTGATAAATATCTCCTGCTGTGGAACCACCTGCATCCATTGAAAGATGCAGCGCCCCCAGCAAAAGGGACGTTAGTACCGTCGAATAGTACTAGTATGTATAACTAAACACCCTCTAAATAGAATTATAATTAATACAAACAAGATTATCATAATATCAATGAAAGCCTTAATCAACATCAAACCTCAATTTAGGATCAAGACAGTGTTCAAATTAATTTTCATATCTCACATTGGGAGATTTTTAGTATCGATATACCATTGTCCGCAATACCAGTGTTCACAATACCAATGCCACCATACTTTTAGCACAGAGTCCGATCACGACCCGATAGACTAAGATATCTCATTAGAGAATCAACCACAATTACTATCAATACCAATACAACCATTATTTAGTACGGAGTCCAATCACGACCCGATCGGCTAGGCCATCTCATTAGAGACATCAACCATAATTACTATCATTACCAATTTCCAGCACAATCACCACCATGTGTGTGACATGGTATCCGATCACGACCCGATCGGCTAGGCCATCAAATTTGAGACATCAACCTTTTTATATCAATCATCGCATTTCATAATACTTTCACATCTTTTCATTTTATTGGCACTAGTGGCCATAATTATAAGATCATTCTTGGCACGTTGGCCATATTCAGTATTTTATGCTCACCTTATCAATTTCAAACATCATTATCATCATCAATAACAAGTACAATTCAAATCAAGGTGTGTTGTACACATGTGAGAAATTTAGAGTTTAAGGCACATAGAGATATTTTACAAAATTTGGCATAATAGCCTTCATTTAAACTTGACTTAAAATCGAAATATTATTAATGTACAACCCATATTTTAACACATTCTCAATTGGTAGCATAACATGAATAAAACATTTGGGATGCTTGTTGAACATATATCTTTCAACCCAATCTTACTCGGAATTGCCAATTTCATAATGAATCACTTGGGACTTACATAATTTACATGAATATCGTGGGATTCAATTCTAAGAGAAGCGTTTAGCCAACATACCTCAATTGAGCTTCCTTAAACTCTAAAACGTTTCGGAATTCTTAGCAACTTCAATCTATTTTAGAAATATAATAAATTGAATCAAAATTAGGAAGATGATCATGGTTATAGCTCATTTTAGCATTTTATCAAACACTAGGTGTGCACAAGGTTTCAAGGTCTTTTTATGGAGGATTCCATCATCCCACAACCCAATCTTTATCATGCTTAGTTCAACAATCCTCCTACGCCCCTTGATATCACATACATGTAAAATAATCAACTTTCATGCCCAAAAATTATCTTGCTAATTACCCATTTTTAGATGATTTCGAAATTAGGATTTAGGGTGTAGAATCTTACCTCTAGGATGAAGACCTAGTGAGCTTCCCTTCTTAATCTTCCAAAACTTGAGCAAGAATTGAAGAATACCTTCTCACTCTATGGCACTCTCTCTCACTCTAAAATATCAGATTATGTCTCAAAAATGGCCCAAAGAGTGTATTTAACGAAATAGGGTCGGGTTTTAAAAACCCAAAAATGGAGCTCCGGAACAAGGTATACGATCGTATAATCGATATGCGGACCGTATATCGGTCGCATAATTGGTTACAAAATTGCCAAAAGAACTGCCTGTATATGTGGTCAATATGTGGTCCGCATAGCTGTTATGCGGTCGCATATTGCACCGCATAACAGTTAAGAGGTCGCATAGTCGACCGCATATTTGCTTCCAACTGACCCAATTAACTGCCTTACTCTGCGGCTATTATGCGGTCCGTAGAGTAGTTCTGCGGTCGCATAATGGACCGCAGAAATGCACTTTTCTGCCAAAAATATTTCTTTACTTTCCGGTGCATTGTTCAACCCAAAAAGTCCAAGCCGCGGCGAGCTCAATCCTCAAAACACATAAGCCTAGTCCGGCACCATGAAACATTATTTTCTTTGCAAACTTTACCGGGCTTTACACTTAAGTAATTCAAAAAAAATTGGGGTGTTACATTCTCCCCCGCTTAGGATCATTCGTCCTCGAATGAGGGTATAAATCTGTCATTAGCATCTTATGCAACTCAGTTTGTTTCATACCACTTTCGAGCAGCCCCAAATTTGACTAACTCCCAAAATTTCCAAAACTTTCTCCAGAGTTTCCCTTGTAACTAGGCCTATCCACCTGTCACAGAGCCCAAGAAACACATCCTAACAACATATACGTATTCCAATGACATAACATAATACAAGACAACACCAAATGTGGTCGCATAAGCAATATATATCCAGAAAGGAACACCTTTAATGCCAATTGTTCACATGATACAAAATTTATAAAAAGTAAGTCTTATAATTCTTTCCTAGATCACAACTTTAAATACATGGTCATTCAAACAAATAAGGATACTTTTTCTTCATTTCTTCCTCGGCCTCCCAAGTAGCCTCTTCAATCTGTTGGTTTCGCCACAACACTTTCACGGAGGCAATTTCTTTATTTCTCAATTTTCGGACTTGCCGATCAATAATAGAAACAGGAATCTCTTCGTAAGTCAATTTCTCATTTACCTCAATAGTCTCAACCGGAACAATGAGTGTCGGATCTCCAACTACTTTCTTCAACATAGACACATGAAACACCAGGTGTACTAATGACATCTCAGGTGGTAGCTCAAGCTTGTACGCCACCTCACTGATCCTCTGAATAATTTTGTACGGTCTGACATACCTCGGACTCAATTTCCCTTTCTTACCAAATCGCATTACCCCTTTCATGGGGGAAACTTTCAAGAATACAAATCCCTATGACGAACATCCGAATAGGATTTCTGACGACTCTAAGCAGTCTTCAACTGCTCCTTAATGATTTTAACTTTTTCCATGGCCTGATGCACGAGGTCTGGCCCTATCAACTCTGCTTCCCCAATTTCGAACCACCCAATGGGAGACCTACATCTCCTACCATATAAAGCCTCAAACGGTGCCATTTGAATGCTAACGTGATAGCTATTGTTGTAGGCAAATTCTATGAGTGGTAAATGATCATCCCAACTACCTTTGAAGTCTAGAATGCAAGCACGCAACATATCCTCAAGCGTCTGAATAGTCCGCTCTGCCTGCCTGTCAGTCTGCGGGTAAAAAGTTATACTAAGATTCACCTGAGTACCCAAACCTTGCTAAAATTGCTTCCAAAAATTAGCAGTGAATTGTGCCCCCCGATCAGAAATGATGGAAACTGGGGTGCCATGCAACCTGAATATTTCTTTGATATACAGCTGAGCATACTGCTCCACTGTGTCGGTAGACTTAACCGGCAAAAAGTGTGATGATTTCGTCAGTCGATCCACAGTCACCCAAATTGAGTCAAACTTGCGCGAAGTGCGCGGTAATCCTACCACAAAGTCCATATTAATCATTTCCCACTTCCACATTGGAATTTCTATGTTTTGTGCCAACCCACCAGGCCTTTGGTGTTCGGCTTTCACTTGCTGACAATTCGGACATCTTGCCACAAAGTCTGCCACATTCCTCTTCATATCATTCCACCAATAGACTTCCTTAAGATCATGATAGATTTTTGTAGAACATGGGTGCACGGAATACCTAGAAGTGTGAGCTTCAGTCAAAATTCTTCCACTGAGACCATCAACATTTGGAACACATAAGTTGCCCTTGGTACCTTAGTGTACCATCATCCATGCCAAGAGAAAAGGTCATGGTCTTATGTTTATGAATTTCCTCTTTCAACTGTACCAACAATGCGTCATTGTATTGTTTTTCTTTGACTTCCACTACAAGTGATGATTCAGCCCTATTTTGCACAATTGCCCCTCCTTTACTAGAGTACGCAAGACGAACTCTTAAACTAGCCAATCGGTGAACTTCCTTGGACAATGGCCTTTGGTATGCCTCCAAGTGTACTAAGCTACCCATAGATTTTCGGCTAAGAGCATCTTCCACAGCATTAGCTTTCCCCGGATGGTATAAAATATCAATGTCACAATCCTTGAGTAATTCAAGCCATCTTCTCTACCTCAAATTCAATTCCTTCTGTTTGAAAATATATTTAAGGCTCTTATGGTCCGTGAATATATCCACATGGACCCCATACAAATAATGACGCCAAATTTTTAATGCAAATACCACTACTGCAAATTCTAAATTATGTGTTGGATAGTTCTTTTCATGATTCTTGAGTTGCCTAGAGGCATAAGCGATCATCTTACCATGTTGCATCATTAGTGGAACATCTTTATCACATTTCCCTTACATATGACCTCATAGGAATTGAGTTCTACAATAGCTTCCTTGATATAGTTAATTTCTTATGTTAACACTTGCAACTTGCTCTTCTAAATTCTCAACAAAAGACATTACTTGATCAGTTTTCTCATGGGACCTTCTGTTTCAATTGAATAGCATCTGCTAGCTTGCGCACACACCTTGATAACATCAACTTGAACGACATTGCATCAAATATATAGTAACATTGTGGTCAGACCCTTTTTAGCCGCCCTCTTTCCTCCTTATAAGTCTTATAGGATTTTAAGAAACCACTTTACTTCCCTTGTGAAAATTCTCACGGTCCCTCTTTACTGCTAAGCACTTCCCAAAACACTTATCACCACCCTTAATATATATTCAATTCAACAACAGTCATTAGCCCGAACAGGGCCTTTTCTGAAACTTGAGATCCTCCTAAATACTTCATCGACGAGTTCTTGTTTTCCTTATAAGTGTAGGACTTAGTCCACCTGATTCCATCCTCGATGAGTAACTCACCTTATTCCCCATATTGTAGTTACCAATAGTGTTTCCTGATAGTGCAGCCTAAGAGCTATCATGTTAAACATGTTTGGTTCGTAACAAGTGTTCATCCTCTCTTAATCTGTTTCAAACATTTCCCCTTTGGTCTAGACAATATGTTGATACTATATTTCCTTTGTGACTAGAGCATTTACTCCCATCCCATTTTGCCCTTAATTCATAGTTGACAACCTTATTATGCCGCACACTTGTTTGCCTCCCATGAACTCGTAGTATCATTGTGTCTGGTTTGTTGAGTTTATCACGCCACCACTTCATCACCAATAGTCTCACTTTCCAATGTAATATGTAGACATGAACTCCCTCTATATCTTTTAGTTGATATTCGGCGTCACTTAAGTCGGCTGCATTACAGTTGATTCTTTATATCTTCTATTAACACTTGTGCTCTAGGCGAGTCCACCATTCTGATACGAACTATTTTACGATAACCATGACCATCTCAATTTATAGATTTTCTTCCAATTTTGCTCGCCTCATTCTCCCTAGTTATTGAATAGCTATGCGCCCTTCCATACGGTACGTGGTCTTTTCCCTTAGTTGGAAATTCATCCTGCTCGCCTCTCGACACTTGTTGGGATATCTGTGGGAAAGTGTGTTCATCCGTGTATCACTTAACACTTCCTTGCTTGTAAGATTCTTAAGAGACTCTCCATCAAGTACCGATGCACTCTTGGGTTATTATAACATCACATTTATCTTTCCCACTCGTTCTATCTTTTTTAAAGCCTTAGAGGTTTAGCTAAATCACAAATCCGTGATTAACTCATTCTAAAAACTTGCAACCTTTCACATTTGACCTATATTACTTCCTTGGGTTCCATTGTTACTGACCCCCTAACAAGTATAAAATCCCTTTGTAAACATACTCTTAGTTTTTAGGATCGTTGACCCTGTCATTCACATTGCCATGTATGAAGAATTTACCTTCCTTAACCTTCCACCTTTTTGAGGTACTAGTGGTCTAGCATTAGCATATCCTTTCGGAGAATCATGCTACCCATTATCTCTTTTCTAGATTACACCTGTCTTCAACAAAATATTCAAACATCATAGCTGCATGGTATTACTCTTGTTTCATTGTATTTAAGTGGCCTCTCTATGACCCTTCCTCCCCTACTTAGGGTGAATGATTCACATTTTGACACAAGTATTGAATTTAGCAACTTCAGGGACATATGTCTCATGTCTCTATTCCTCATATATATGTTCGACTATTAGGGAGATTTAAGTCACCATGGTATTAACCTCATACGTTCTCTACTCTCATTCAGCCACATAGGCTTGGGATCCAACTCCTTCATGTCAATATCCTTTTTGGAGTGTAACACCACTTCACACATTTCTAGGATTCTTATAACGTTCATAGTGCTAGGGTCTTCTCATTGTGGGTTCAATCAACTCCCCTTTCATAACTTCTTATCTCCCGTGAGAGATCTACATATTTATCATTACTCTTCAGTCCATGCCTTTCATATATCATGTGCTTATGTAACATGTTTACATCTTAGAATCATATACATGGTTCCAACACTATCCACATGTACTAGTTAAGCTTATGTCTCATTTATCACGTCACTGCCTCTTTCGAGGTGAGTAATCACTTCTAGAACTCTTCTCATATAAAGTATGCTCATGGTACGATATACTTGTCTCATATGTCATACTATTCATTCAACATGATACATGTGCCATCTGTTTAATATTCAAGCCTTTACCCTTTCGTCATGTCACATGACAACATTACTTGGAATAAACCAAAAGAGCATTTTAACTTACCTTGAACCTCAACGCACGAGTTGGAGGAAGAACAGTTCCACAATCAGTTTCATCGCACGATTCAGAATATCCAAGAAGGATAATATTCCTAAATGCCCATGTAGCATCCTAATTATAGATGTGATCGACAACACACCGATAATAAGGACTCTACTAGACACGGCTCCAATACATCCTAGGACACTTTAAAACCTTAGGCTCTGATACTAAGTTTGTCACGCCCCAAAACTGAGGAGCGCGACCGGTGCTCAACCGAGTGAACCCGACCGAGCAACACTACTAGATTCCTTCTACCCAAACTCATTCATGAATGAAGAAAATATATGTTTTCCTTAATTAAACAATAAAGTGGTCATGTCTCCAATTATCAATTTCTTACCATAAGTTTTACGATTTTTAAAGTCTCAAATGGACAAGTAATACAACCACAACATAGCATAGTTTGTCTTTCCCAGCACTAATACACAACCCACACTATGTCTACGGAGCCTCTATAGATAAAGAAAAGCACAATGATAATGCCGACAATAATGCCCCGGCTATACCTCAAACAGAATACACAAGTACAAAAGATTCATGACCCCGGAATGAAGTGGGGCTCACCAAGTCAGCTGGGAAGAAGGTGCACCGCTATCACTGATCAATATCTCCTGCTGTGAAACCACCTGCATCCATTAAAAGATGCAGTGCCCCGGCAAAAGGGACGTTAGTACCGTCGAATAGTACTAGTATGTATAACTAAACACCCTTTTAATAGAATTACAATTAATACAAACAAGATTATCATAATATTAATAAAAGCCTTAATCAACATCAAACCTCAATTTAGGATCAAGACAGTGTTCAAATTAATTTTCATATCTCACATTGGGAGATTTCTGGTATCGATATACCATTGTCCGCAATACTAGTGTTCATAATACCAATGCCACCGTACTTTTAGCACGGAGTCCGATCACGACCCGATCGGCTAGGCTATCTCATTAGAGAATCAACCACAATTACTATCAATACCAATACCACCATTATTTAGTACGGAGTCTGATCACGACCCGATCGGCTAGACTATTTCATTAGAGAATCAACCACAATTTCTGTCAATATCAATACCACCGTAAATTTAGTACGGAGTCCGATCACGACCCGATCGGCTAGGCCATTTCATTAGAGACATCAACCACAATTACTATCATTACCAATTTCCAGCATAATCACCACCATGTGTGCGGCATGGTGTCCGATCACAACCCGATCGGCTAGGTCATCTCATTTGAGACATTAACCTTTTTATATCAATTATCGCATTTCATAATACTTTCATATCTTTTCATTTCATTGGCACTAGTGGCCATAATTATAAGATCATTCTTGGCACGTTGGCCATATTCAGTATTTCATGCTCACCTTATCAATTTCAAACATCATTATCATCATCAACAACAAGTACAATTCAAATCAAGGTGTGTAGTACACATGTGAAAAATTTAGAGTTTAAGGCACATAGAGATATTTCACAAAATTTGATATAATAGCCTTCATTTAAACTTGACTTAAAGTCGAAATATTATTAATGCACAACCCATATTTTAACACATTCTGAATTGGTAACATAACATGAATAAAGCATTTGGGATGCTTGTTGAACATATATCTTTCAACCCAATCTTACTCGGAATTGCCAATTTCATAATGAATCACTCGGGACTTACATAATTTACATGAATATCGTGGGATTCAATTCTAAGAGAAGCGTTTAGCCAACAAACCTCAATTGAGCTTTCTTAAACTCTAAAACGTTTCGAAATTCTTAGCAACTTCAATCTATTTTAGAAATATAATAAATTGAATCAAAATTAGAAAGATGATCATGGTTCTAGCTCATTTTAGCATTTTATCAAACACTAGGTGTGCACAAGGTTTCAAGGTCTTTTTATGGAGGATTCCATCATCCCACAACCCAATCTTTACCATGCTTAGTTCAACAATCCTCCTACACCCCTTGATATCCAAACATGTAAAATAATCAACTCTCATGCCCAAAAATTATCTTGCTAATTACCCATTTTCAGATGATTTCGAAATTAGGGTTTAGGGTGTAGAATCTTACCTCTAGGATGAAGACCTAGTGAGCTTCCCTTCTTAATCTTCCAAAACTTGAGCAAGAATTGAAGAAAAATTATTGAAGAACACCTTCTCACTCTATGGCACTCTCTCTCACTCTAAAATATCAGATTATGTCTCAAAAATAGCCCAAAGAGTGTATTTAACGAAATAGGGTCGGGTTTTAAAAATCCAAAAATGGAGCTCCGGAACAAGGTATGTGACCGCATAACCGATATGCGGACCGCATATTGATCACATAATTGGTTACAAAATAGCCAAAAGAACTGCCTGTGTATGTGGTCACTATGCAGCCTGCATAGCTATTATGCGGTCGCATAATGCACCACATAACAGTTATGAGGTTGCATAGTCGACCGCATATTTTGCTTCCAACTAACCCAATTAACTGCCTCACTCTGCGGCCATTATGCGGTCCACAGAGTGGTTCTGCGGTCGCATAATGGACCGCAGAAATGCACTTTTCCGCCAAAAAATTTTCTTTACTTTCCGGTGCATTGTTCAACCCAAAAAGTTCGAGTAGCGGCTCGCAAGCTTGCTGGGAAGAATTTCTACAATCCCCAAAACACGTAAGCCTAGTCCGGCACCATGAAACATTATTTTCTTTGCAAACTTTATCGGGCTTTACACTTAAGTACTTCAAAATTTTTCGGGGTGTTACAGTTCTACTATTAGTAGTTAAGGATATGCGTTATTCATTCCTATGAAATGTAATACAAAAGCATGTCTAAGTATGTTTCTAAGTATCTATTGAGGCATACGATAAAGATATTAATGTTCATAATGTAGTGTTACATGTATCTTCATTTTACCACTAAGCTACGGCCGGTTGGAAAGTCATGCATCTTCATTTACCACCTTGCTACGGCCGGTTGGGCAGTCATGCATCTTCATTTACCACCTTGCTACGGCCGATTGGGCAGTCATGCATCTTCATTTACTACCGTGCTACGGCCGGTTGGGCAGTCATGCATTTACCACCATGCTACGGCCGATCAGGCAGTCATGAATTTACCACTCTGCTACGGCCGGTCGGGCAGTTATCACCAGTTGGGCAGTTATACATTTACCACCGAGCTACGGCCGGTCGGCAATTACCACTGATCAGTTGGGCAGTCATGTTACGATATGGATAATAGTCTCAAAGAGAAGCATTATATATATAAGTATAATTAGTATGTATATATGGTGGCACCTCAGAGATTCAGGTTGATTCTTATATGTCTTTAATTAATGTTGACTTATTGTTATGTTTCAGTTCCTCCTTACATACTCGGTACATTATTCGTACTGACATCCTTTTGTTGTGGACGCTGCATTCATGCCTGCAGGTATAGGTAATCAGTTTGACGAGCCCTCATAGTAGACGAGGTTAGCATTCAGCGAAGGATCGGTAAGACTCTACTTCATTCGGAGTGCAACCGAGTCTATAAGTCATCGTGTCAGAGTTTTGCTACAGACTTATAGTTAGGCAGGGGCCCTGTCCCATTTGATGTCGAATAATCTTAGAGGCTTTATAGACAGAGGTTCATTTTGTACAGTATGTCAGAGGCCTTGACGGCCCGTATGTATGTTTTAAGAACGATGGTTCATTGATACAATGTTTGCCCACTTATAGTTATACATTACGAGTTGTGGCCATGTTGGCACATGATAGTTGCACAAGAAAAAAGTGAGTTACAGAGTGGTTCGCTCGGGCCAGTATGGCACCGGGTGCCAGCCACGCCTTCGCAGATTTGGGGCGTGATAGGGCGTCAGACCTTCTTCACATTCGCGAAGGTCCTGACGCGATCGCGAAGAGCAGCGGCCAAAATGGTCTTTGTGTTCGCGAGCCTGGCCTCGCGTTTGCGTAGAACAAACCCTAGCCTCCCCCAGAATCCCTTACCCATCGCGTTCGCGAGTGAAGGGCCGCGTTCGCGAAGGGTAATCCCTCTGATGCTTCACGTTCGCGACCTCTTCTTCACGTTCGCGACCTCTTCTCCACGTTCGTGTAGAAGAAAACCTCCCCAGTACCAAGTTACCCTTCACGATCACGAAGAACAACGCACCAGACATTAGCAACAGTGAAAACCAGTAACCTTCTAAGTCCAAAATCAATCCGTAGCCTATCCAAAACTCACCTGAGCCGTTCGGGCTCCAAATGAACACATGCACACGAGTGTAATAACATCATTCGAACTCGCTCGCACGATCGAAATACCAAAATAACACCTAGAACTACGAATCAGATATCAAAATACATGAAATTTTCAAAGAAACTTAAGAACTTTCAAGTTTACAACCGAGCGTCCGAATCATGTCAAATCAGCTCCGTTTTGAACCAAATTTTGCAGACAAGTCAATAATAGTAAAATGAACCTATACCAAGTCCCAGAACTGAAATCCGAATCCGGTAGCTATAAAGTCAACCTACGGTCAAACTTCGGAATTCTTTAAACCTTCAAATTACTAGTTTTCATCAAATCACGTTAAATCAAGTTAGGGACTTCCGAATTCAATTCCGGGCATACGCCAAGTCTCAAATCATAATACGGACCCATTGGGGCGGTCAAAATACTGATCTGGCTCCGTTTACACAAAATATTGACCGTAGTCAACTCAAATTATTTTAAGACAAAAATTCACACTTTCTTCAATTTTCATATAAAGACTTTTCGGAACAAGACACAGACTATGCACGCAAATCGAAAAATGCTAAACAGAGCTAATCGAATTTTGGAACTCAAAAATAAAGGCTAAAACTCAAAATAACCTATCACGTTATCATAGTTACAATAAAAGTGATTTTTTTATATTTACCACCAACGAGTTACAACTGATTACTTGACACAATCTTCAATAGCTTTCTTTTTCTCTCTATCTTTTGATACACTAGTAAGCTTTGGAATACCGTGTTTAGTAAGAAGTAGAAAGACTGAAAACTTGGATGAAAGCTGTGTAATCTTCCACGTCCTTTCTCCTCTTCTTTAATAGTGCTCGATGAAGTCCCTGATTCCTTTTTCTGAGATTTTGGAAAATCATTGATAGTGCGACTTTTCTTTTGATGCAGTATTCTCTAAGAGAAGGACCCAAGGGTAGCCTCATGAATCCAACGTGTTAAGTACAACCAAATTCATTCTTGATGTGCTGAGTAGATCCTTTATCTTCCCAATCATTTGCTCTTGAGTCTTTCGCTGATTTCTCGTACTTGATTGATTCCCTTGCCTTCCTTGTATCCTTGAAAGTCTTTTGCCCGTTTGACGATTTCCTTTCCTTTCTTGTATTTCTTTGGTGGACATATTTGAATGTCATAGCCGTTAGCTCTTTGATTGCTTCTCCCTCTCGGATGCACTTTTCTTCCATAGCTTTGATTAGTTAATCTGCACACATAGTAGATTCACATTAATCCAGTTTTTTTGATTTTAGTCAATCATTAAAATTTTAAACCTAACATACAGCATATACAAATTGAAATACATAAAAAGTGTGATAAGATTTTGTAGCAGGATACACTAGAATACAGGAAACCATAAACTAGAAAATACCAACTTCTCTTGTACTTTGTTTCTTTCAATTTCCCGGTTCAACGTCAGCCTCTATCAGATGCTTCCAAAATTGTAGACGCTCATATTTTTGCTCCTGACCTTATTAGTTCTAAAAAATGTATAAAGTAGCATGTTCTTCTCCGTAAGCCATGACGCTAGCAGTTCCAACATTGTTCTTTTGACCCTTTTCAGATTCTCCTTTCGTCTCTACTTTTCTCTTTTTATCCATTTCTTAATTTCCACTATTTTTTTTTTGGTAAATATTTCCACTATTTTTGTCATCATATATTGCCACTCAATAGTTCCCGCTGCAGATTGTCATTTTTCTATGCAGCTGAGTTCAGTCCTTCAGTTGAAAAGGTACTCTTGCAAAACTCCGTCATCTCATTGTTCAGGATTTTGACACTACTTTTATGTATGCCATTGCTTAATTATCTCAATTTGAAGTTAACTACTCAAATTTATTGTATAATTTGTACAATTTTGGGGCTAAGGGATCTATCTAAGCTGGTAAATGGTTAGTGTCAATACCCATGTTTCAATGTCATGGTATTTTACTCCACTCTCGCCTTTTCCCGCTTAGCCTACGGATTTTCACTTTAAATATTCAGTTTAAATAAGTCGAATTTTGTTAGATCAATAAATATATTCTTCCTCTCATTACTAAATCACTTGAATATGGAGCCTATGTTTTCCTGTAGGAAATCGTAGTCTTTCTGTCATAAGCATTGGTGTGAGTTTCGACACCTTGTTCACCATTTCTCCTCATCTAACTAATGTCTGCGTATGTCTTTTTCCTTAATTGCAGTAATTTGTTAAATACAGCTATGGCGATGGATGGTTGATTGAAAGAGATGAAGGTCTGAATACGCATAGGCTTTAGTGCACACCAGACTATTTCATTGGCATACAGAAGACCGCTATTTGTAGCTAACTCTTACTTGCTTGGGATTGAGGCGTAATTGTTGTTTTTGTTGTATATTATAGAGGACCGTTATTGTGGTGAATGTTTAGTTAAGTAGTAACAGAAAATGAGTTTTCATGCATTTGTTTGGTATTGCAAGCCGGTGGCGAATGGGATATGGGCCAAAGAAACTAATAGCGGTTTTGGTGCATATACACCTTGTGCTATTGAAACAGCTGATTGCATATCTTATTTGGTTCTCTTTGTGTTGTGTGCGTATCGGTTATGGCTGGTCAGGATGGACCACAAAATTCGGAGATTCCAGTTGAGGTCGAAATACTACAATTACATATTGATCCTCCTGGGAAGTTGTTGTGCTGCTGAAACCTTGCTCAGATTTTTTATGGGCATCTCAATCTTCAATCTGGATGCAGAAACTGGCCTTGCTCCTTATGAGGTTATATCTACTTCTTAGTGTGGTTTATGGGTTTTCATATTTTTCTCATGCCCTTCTGACATCGCGATTTTCCTTTTGTTCATGCAAAACTCATGCTTGTTTTCCTTCTCTTACCGACTTGTTTATGCATATCTGCAATTGCGTGTACCTATCAGAATTAGAAAAACCTGCAGTTGGCATGTATAACTATGCACAAATTTCCTTTCAAAGAAATTAAATCATCTTCCTCTTTCAATTTCTTAGGTATTTGGTAGGTGACTTATTGCGTGCTATGTAATTTAACTGCCTTAAGTTGGTAAAAAATTTACTTTAAGGTACTAGTCCTAGTGAATTCTTTATAGATAAGAATCACCCCAAAGGACTAATAATGGGAATCAAAACTACATGAACAATCAATCAATTCACTTTGTGCCAATCCCAAACTAGTTGGGTTACAGGATATGAGTCCTCTGTTTATGCTGCTCTAATTGGGCCCTTTCCATTCCAAAGTGGTAAGTCATTTGTTTTTTAAAGCAGGCTAACAGTGCTAGAAAACTAGAGGTTCTCTAATTCCCATATGGTTTGTTCGGTAGTTCACTTTGTTTACCAGACAACTCTGAGAGGTAGCTGAATTTTCCATATTCATTACACACTGGAGAGTGTCAATAAAGTCACCATGATTTACTCAGTTCTGAATTGCTTTTTTAACCGCATACACAGGCATATGTATTGTCAGTCTTAGGAAGTTCATCTCGCAATTTCACTATCCTGTTTTTTTTTATATCCTCTAGGGTAGCCATGTTGGGTTTATGGACGATAGGTAGATAGGTGACATTCCTCTCTTTGCTGCGTATGTGTTATTTACATGATTTGTCCAATCTCTTCATTTTGTATCTCAGAAGGCATATCATTTTCTTGAAATGTTCCATCTTTTGCATAACCTTAATGTTTAGAGAGGCATCTGATCTTGCTATCCTCTTAGATTTGCTTGACAACTTTAAGTTGTCTACATCTCCTAATACTATAGCTTGCTCAATGGAAGGCTTAAGTCTTTACTTTGCAAATCTTCTCTTGCTTTGTTCAATCTAGAATCCAGCTGCATCTTTTTGTCTTTTTTTTGGTTGCAAAATTTGGAAAGAAAAGTTCCTTCTGAAATGTAGGTTTTTACGGTCTCTAGTTCCTGTGCCTGAGTAATTCATCTACTAAATGGACAAGAATGAGAGGTAAAAGCCCAAATGAGACATGTGGGGTAGCGTAGCCATATAAGGCCTTTAAGGGGCTGCAGTTACGGGCAGTGTGGTAGTTGGTACTTTACAACTATTCACCACAGGTAGCCAAATCATCTACTTCTTCAGATGATGCTCCATAGTCATTGTCCTGAGGTAAGTTCGTAAACCTGTTCAGCCTCATCTTAAAAAAAAAATGTTTCAGGATTTTAGAACTTGCTAGCTACTGAATCTTCAGAATTTAGATAGATACATGAAAGAACAAAATTGATCTACTTAATCGGTTATTATTTAAGTTTATGACAGAACTAAGATATATTCACCTATAATGAGTTAGCTGTTAACAATGACATTTTTAAAGTAATAGTCTGGAGGACTGATATTTATCTCACACTGGGTTTATATATTACGATTGTAGTCTTGAAATAATAGCTTTCCCTAATTTTCTGCCTGCTGGAAGGCTACTAGGTGTTCTTGCACCCGTGTTGAAGGCGTTGAAATAAATCAAGTGGATTATATCAATCCTAAAATAACAAATATTATAGCAATACAAAATTTGAATTATTTTTTTAAGGTAAGGTAACAGTATATTCATCAGCACTAAGATGGTACTGGCAGTCAAATAATTACATATTACAGGGAACCCTGTGTCTTACAAGGAATCAAATAATCTAAAAGTGATTCTGCATCTAAAACATAGTTCTCTTTACACGAGAATTAGAAAGACAAAAAACAATTCAACTTAATTCTTTGTATGGTAATGGAACTAGTTCTATTCTCAAAACATCTATTATTCCTTTCTTTCCACACAGTCCACCTTATGCATACTGGAGCCATTCTCCACCATTTCTTCTGTGTGTTCTTTGTTTTAATGTTGTTCCAACATCATAGTAGGTCCTTTGTGATTCTTGGCATCATCCATTGGGTCTCAACTAAGGCAAGAAACAACTGCCATCGTATACATCAGTTATCCTGCAATGTAGGAAGAGATGGTTATTACTCTCTTCCTTTTCTTGGCACAAAAAACATACTGGAGCTAATAAAAAAAACACATACTGGAGCTCAGCTGAATCCCCCTTTTTTGTAATACTTCATGAGTCAAGCAAGCTTTTCTGACAACAAGCCAAGTGAAACATGTCACCTTGAAGGAGGCTCTTGTTTTCCTGATAAGTTTCCATGGCCAATCTGAAAAGCAAGACGTATGCAGAGCCTCCAAAGTCTTCAGCATTTTAGCCACCCTTCCAATCTCCCAGTCATTTAACGGTCTTCTGAGGGAGAGGTTTCCATCCTTGAGAAGCCCATGCCTCCTCTATTGTATCCTCAGCTGTAGTTGAGGCAAAATTACAGCAGAATCTTTTTTTTATTCTTTTCTTTGCCATTCTCTTTCTATGCAATATCTTGAACGAGGTCATGTTTTCAAGCTTCTTTGCTCACATCTCTATTTTCTGAATATTCAACATACAGTCAACACAATGTGTTCCTTAAGTAACCTCAACACTGCGTTTTCCTTAAGTAACCAAAATGAAACAGATTAATCTCTAAGTTCTCAGTTTTAAGGAAAAACTTCATGTCACTTAAATTGCCTTCTTTGTTTGAAAGTCTATGGAGTTTAAGATGTTAATTAAACTTGTGTGTTCTGTAGTGGAAAAACTATTAGAGTAAAGGTTGAAAATTTGCTTGATAGACCAAATGTCACGTCAAAGTTAAAAATTTGAATAATTATATGAATTTGAATCCTTGAAATTCTAAACATATAGAGCAATATTGTTTAATAGAATGATATCAAATGTTTTTAAACGTTCCAAAAGAGAAAGTGTCATATTTCTTATCAGTAATTAAAATTTTATTGATGACAGCACTAAGCTGCTGCCAAGTATATATAGCAAAGTACAGATGTAGTTCTTTTTATAAATTCAAGGAACAGATGGACTCTATCATTATGTATCAAATGGAAGTGTCATTAAATAGGATCTGACGGAGCATATCTTATAGATATGCAAAGGAACTGTAGTTTTATCAGATATGGAGTACAAGCACCAAGGAGGAGCTATAAACAGTAAGAGAAGCAAAAACAGCATATGGATAATGCACTGTATATAATGGACAAAAATGTAGACACTGATTTTGTCATTTGATTATACATGTAACAATATAAGAAATTCAAAACAAAGTTATATATTATACACATTCTTTTGATGATTTTGATACAAATGATATTTGGAACATCCTTTGCTGGTTATTCAAGTATTGGTGCTCATGCCTCTTTGAAATATCAAACAGCCGGATAGTTAATAGTCTGCAATATGATTAGTAGGTCTGACTGTGGAGAAGAAAAAAAAGTTGCATGAGAGCTTGCATGCTCATAGATCTGATCAGCTCTTTACCTTTAGTTATACAGACCTGTGCAATTTTGATAACCTTACTTGTACACCAGTCTAGTGAAAGTTCTTTCTTCATATATCTAGCCAACTGATATATGTACTCTTTTCTTCCAGATGGTTTATTTGAGCATTCAGGCACTTGCTTGGATTTCCATTGTTATTATGAATGTAGTGGAAACTAAAGTCTACATTAGAGAGTTCAGATGGTATGTCAGATTTGGAGTAATCTATGTTTTGGTAGGTGAACTTGTGATCCTCACCTTCATTCTTTCAATGCGGAGTTTCTACTCAAGGTGAGTGTGATGTTATTATTTTTGTCAAATTAGCTCTTTGAGGTAACTTCCCTTCTCAGGGCTTATTAATTTGTTCAAGTGCTCTGGTCAATTTCATGAGTGTTGGACGACAGCTGCAAGGGCTTTCCTATTCAGGAAAAAGAAATTAAATATGAATTTGTCAGAGAAAAAGAAGTGCAGTTGGATATTAATATACTCCCCATTAATTATGAGAATTTGATTAATGGAAGTGGCTGTAAGAAATAAAATACGAAGGAATCCGTACAATTCAAAAGCGAAATGAGTTTGAGCAACAACAACAACAACAACAACAACCCAGTATAATCCCACTAGTGGGGTCTGGGGAGGGTAGTTTGTACGCAGACCTTACCCCTATCCTGGGGTAGAGAGGCTGTTTCCGATAGACCCTCGACTCCCTCCCTCCAAGAACTCCCCACCTTGCTCTTGGGGTGACTCGAACTCACAACCTCTTGGTTGGAAGTGGAGGGTGCTCACCACTAGAGCAACCCACTCTTGTCCACTAGAGCAACCCACTCGAAATGAGTTTGAGCAATCAACAAAATTCTCCACCTATCTTCTCCAAAGAGAAAACAAGGATTGCACACGGAATTTTAAAAAGAAAAAAAGCTACTCTGACATGAATGTATGAAAAATAGCTCCTGTATATGCAAGAGAACTTTGCATCTAGTCAGATAGTTCTCGTCAAGAAAAAAACAGAAAGAGCTGAAACATGTGTCATCCTTAGCATTATATGCTCGGTAAGAAACATTGAGAACTCATATGGTAAGAAAACACTAAAATAAACCTGGTGTATTAGATTTGGAGCCTTAGCAAGTGGAGATCAAAGGTGGGTTTTATTATTCTTTTTGTTGTTTAAGGATGCTGGAAAATAAAAGATCCAGCTACCATATCGCCAAATCAGTAAATAATAACTTGGTGATTTTCAGATTTGCTTTGCTGAATTTCAGAAGCTGATTTTTGTCATGTGAGAAGGGACAAGAGAAAATATGTTATTGATATTGGATGATAAATACAATACAAGAGGTCCCTATTTATAGCTATACACTACAAGGAGATATTACTCAATCTTCCAATGTGGGACAAGACTACACTATACATATCTGTAAACTAACACTCCCCTCAAGCCGGTGCATACACATCATATGTACCGAGCTTGTTACACATGTAACTAATACGAGAACCAGTAAGAGACTTAGTGAAAATATCTGCTAGTTGATCATTCGACTTTACAAACTTTGTAACAATATCTCCTGAAAGTATTTTTTCTCTGACAAAGTGATAGTCGATCTCAATGAGTTTAATCCTCTCATGGAACACCGGATTTGATGCAATATGAAGAGCAACTTGGTTATCACACACTAGTTCCATCTTGCTGATTTCTCCGAACTTTAACTCCTTGAGCAACTGCTTGACCCAAACTAACTCACACGTCGCCATAGCCATGGCCCAATATTCGGCTTCGGCGCTAGATCGAGCAACTACATTCTGTTTCTTGCTCTTCCACGAGACCAAATTACCTCCTACTAGAACACAATATCCAGACGTAGAACGTCTATCAAAAGGTGATCCTGCCCAATCAGCATTTGTGTACCCAACAATCTGCGCGTGGCCTCGATCCTCAAATAGTAATCCTTTGCCTGGAGCTGACTTTATATACCGAAGAATGCGAACAACTGCATCCCAGTGACTATCATAGGGAGAATCCATAAACTGACTTACAACACTCACCGGAAAAGAAATGTCAGGTCTAGTCACTGTGAGGTAATTCAATTTGCCAACCAACCTTCTATATCTCGTAGGGTCTCTAAGAGGCTCCCCCTGTCCAGGCAGAAGCTTAGCATTCGCATCCATAGGAGAGTCAATAGGTCTACAACCCATCATTCCAGTCTCCTCAAGAATGTTTAAGGCATACTTTCGCTGTGAAATAACAATACCTGAGCTAGACTGAGCGACCTCAATACCTAGAAAATACTTCAATCTGCCCAGATCCTTAGTCTGGAAGTGCTGAAAGAGATGTTGCTTCAGATTAGTAATACCATCCTGATCATTACCAGTAATAACAATATCATCAACATAAACCACTAGATAAATATACAAATTAGGAGCAGAATGCCGATAAAACACAGAGTGATCAGCCTCACTACGAGTCATGCCGAACTCCTGAATAATTATGCTGAACTTACCAAACCAAGCTCGAGGGGACTGTTAGTGACCTGCGCAATCTGCACACACAACCATTAAACTCCCCTGAGCAACAAAACCAGGTGGTTGCTCCATATAAACTTCTTCCTCAAGATCACCGTGGAGAAAAGCATTCTTAATGGCTAACTGATAAAGAGGCCAATGACGTATAACAACCATGGACAAAAAGAAACGAATAGATGCTACTTTAGCCACGGGAGAGAGAGTATCACTATAATCAAGCCCAAAAATCTGAGTATATCCTTTTGCAACAAGACGAGCCTTAAGCCGATCAACCTGGCCATCCGGGCCGACTTTGACTACATAAACCCAACGACAACCAACAATAGACTTACCTGCAGGAAGAGGAACAAGCTCCCAAGTGCCACTCGCATGTAAAGCAGACATCTCGTCAATCATAGCATGTCGCCATCCTGGATGAGATAATGCCTCACCTGTAGACTTAGGGATAGAAACAGTGGACAAAGAAGATATAAAGGCATAATGAGGTGGCGACAGACGATGATAACTTAAACCGACATAGTGAGGATTATGATTAAGTGTTTGCGGAGTGCAATTGGTTGATTAAGAGGAGACAAGTCCGCAGTAGGTGCAGAATCTGATGCGGGGCGTGAATCACCTGGGCCTGATGCTGGATGTGGACGACGATGATAAGTCAAGAGTGGTGGAGCTGCAGAAGGTTGAACTGGATTATGCGGAGGAACTGGAGCTATAGGTGGTGGAACTGGAGCTATAGGTGGTGGAGCTACAACTGGAGCTGTAGGTGGTGGAGTTGGAGTGACTGAATCTCCAAAAGATGAAACTGGTAGTACCTCAGAAATATCTAAGTGATGACCTGAACCTGTGAAGTATGATTGGGTTTCAAAGAAGGTAACATCAGCGGACATAAGGTACCGCTAGAGGTCAGGAGAGTAGCATCGATACCCCTTTTGTGTTCTCGAGAAACTCAGAAATGCGCACTTAAGAGCACGAGGAGCTAACTTATCTGTTCCTGGAATAAGGTTATGGACAAAACAAGTGCTTCCAAAGATACGAAGTGGAAGAGAGAACAAAGGTAAGTGGGGAAACATGACAGAGAATGGAACTTGGTTCTGGATAGCAGAAGATGGCATACGATTAATAAGATAGCAAGATGTAAGAACTGCATCCCCCCAAAAACGCAACGGAGCATGGGATTGTATGAGTAGGGTACGAGCAGTTTCAATAAGATGTCTATTCTTTCTTTCAGCTACCCCATTTTGTAAAGATGTGTACGGACAAGATGTTTAATGAATAATCCCATGAGATTTCATAAACCGCTGAAATGGGGAAGACAAATATTTTCGGGCATTATCACTACGAAATGTGCGAATAGAAACCCCAAATTGATTTTGAATTTCAGCGTGGAAGGTCGGGAAAATAGAAAACAGCTCAGATCGATTTTTTATCAAAAATATCCAAGTGCGCCTGGAATAATCATCAATGAAACTGACAAAGTAGCGGAATCCCAAGGTGGAACTGACCCGACTAGGACCCCAAACATCTGAATGGACTAAAGTAAAAGGTAACTCTGCTCGATTATCAAGACGCCGAGGGAAATGGGAGCGAGTATGCTTACCGAGCTGACATGACTCACACTTTAGAGCTAACAAGTGAGATAAACCAGATACCATTTTCTGAAGTTTTGACAAACTGGGATGTCCCAACCGTTTATGTAATAAATCTGGTGAATCAGTAACAGGACAAGTTGTAGAAGAAAGACAAGATGTGAGTCCATGTGATTTAGCAAGGATAAGGTAATAAAGTCTGTTTGATTCACGCCCGGTACCAATGATCCGCCCCGTACTGCGTTCCTGTATAAAAACATGGTCATCAAGAAATAAAACAGCGCATTTAAGTGATTTGGCTAAGCGACTAACATCTATGAGATTAAAAGGACTATTGGGAACATAAATGACTGAATCTAAAGGTAAGGACGGAAGTGGACTTGCTTGACCTATTGCAGTTGCCATGGTTTGAGACCCATTGGCCATTGTGACTTTTGGAAGAGATTGAGAATATGAAATAGTAGTGAAAAGAGATTTGTTGCCAGAAATATGATCTGATGCACCTGAATCAATGACCCAAGACTCAGAGGATGAAGATTTGGAGAAAGAAGTCGCGCTATTACCTGTTTGAACAACAGAAGCTATCTCAGAAGATGTCTGCTTACATGCTTTATACTGAAGGAACTCAATATAATCTGCTAAAGAAACCATCCGACTATTCAAAGCATCGGTTCCCATGTCGCTACAATTTGTAGTAGTAGGGTTAACTTGAAATAGTGAAAATAAGCAACTCCTGTGAGAAAACTGAAGAAATAGCTTGAAAAACACTGTTTACAGCAGGAAAACAGAACACTGTTCTGCGTCGGAAACATTGTTCACGCCGGAAACACTGTAGCTCGCCGGAAAATTCCAAACCTGTCAGAATTTGTCGTAACCAGGATGGATAGACTCGGAATTCTTTTGCGAGCAAGCTGTCCTGAAGAAATGTTTTCAAAAAATGGCCGGAAAGGTCACTGTTCATGCCCGAAAAATATAAAAGTGGTCGGAATTTGATTTGAATTAGATGGGAAAGGCTCGGAATTTTGAGGAGAGCACACTGTCCTGAAGAAGTTTCGCGAAATAATGGCCGGAACCCTCGTCGGAAAAGTTGTTGCCGGCGCGTGGAGGAGCGTGGCGGCTTTTCTGCTGGATAAAATTTCAGGGGTTGGTCGTCGGAGGGTGATCTACCTCGTGGTGGTGTTGGTTTTAGCACAACACCGACAGAAAGTGACTTTCACTTAGACAAGCCTTAGGTCACCGGAAAAATTGCACAATGACTAAGTTCTTTCTCCCCGGTTAACGCTGGAATGGCGCACAACGATCTTTTCTCACTAATGCTCTGATACCATGTGAGAAGGCACGGGAGAAAATATGTTATTGATATTGGATGATAAATACAATACAAGAGGTCCCTATTTATAGCTATACACTACAAGGAGATATTACTCCTCTTCCAATGTGGGACAAGACTACACTATACATATCTGTAAACTAACATGTCATATATGATTAATAGAAGGCCTTTGTCTTAAAATATATCAAGCCTTTTAACTTTCCATAGTGGGGGCTAGTAGAGGAGAGTATGCAACGTTCAAGGAGAGTAGTGGTTTAATAGTCAAGTAGGATAAAACTTGCAACTAGCACGGTGAATTGGTAGTAGTAGATGCAAGAACAAATGAAAAACACTTTGTACATATTGAGCAAGATAAATGGGAACCAGATAGGAATTATATTTTGTGGTCCTGTAGCCAACTCAATAGGAAAACAAGGTAGAGGAAACGATGTGAATTTGAGTAGATATAAATCATGTGTCCCGGAATCACAAACTTAGTATAGACTACTGTATTAGGAAACTTTACGACTATGAGTCCAATGCTACTACCAAAAGTTCCCAAATACTACAATTACACATCTTATATATTTCCTCCATCCCAATTTATGTGATGGTGTTTGACTGGCCCAATTTTTTTTTTTTGTATAACCGTTGACTTGTGTGCACCTCGACTAGTTCCACGAGATACTTACTACCTCCCACCAGTAACAGATACTAGGTAACTATGTCCTCCAAGGCTTGGACAGATGGGAAGAAATTACCTAGTATTTTCTTTTCCTCCGCTGGTATTTGAACCTGAGAGCTCATGGTTCTCAACCCACTTCGTTGACCACTAGGCCATACCCTTGGGTGCAACTGGCACGGAGTTTAAGAACGAAAGAAAGACTTTTGAAACTTGTGGCACAAACATTTTTGTGACTATAAATCATCTCATTAAAGGAAAAATAGGTAAGTTTAAAGTTAAATTGTTTCTAAATATAGAAATGTATCATTCGTTTTTTGGGACAAACTAAAAAGGAAAGTTTGTCACATAAAATTGGTCAAAGGCAGTAATTCTTTTTGAATGAAGCTAGGGATTATTTCATCCCAACATGTGAGAAAAATAAACTAACGCAAGCTGGCTATGACGAATCAATAAGACTTGAGCAGGATGGTTTTCATAGTTAGTGTAAAGCCAAAAGATAACTCTAGAGAATAACGATAGAATGAGAGACCAATTTCGTGAAAAACCTCTCCAAAGCTAAGAGTAAAACCCACAAAACTTCGGTCCATCAAAAGCTCCACTTGACCATAGTAGATTCACAAAAGTCCTCCAAAATGGTCACAACACCGGTGCCGAATCGGGAGAAACAATAGCAACAGGAGTAACAAGAAAATAAGTGAAGAATGAGAAAGAATCACACAGAAACAAGCAACTGTTTGTGGCTCAAGTCTACAGCTAAAGATCTTTAAACACAATCTCCACCATTCAGATCCGAAATATAGGATGTTAGGATATCCCACAAAATTTTAGCTCGTTCTACCGTTGAACGAATAAGAAAACACAATTTCAAGCTGGCAGGTCACATAAAAATTCTGCAGCAAAGAGAATTTTTTTTTCCTCTCTTTTCTTGAAAAACGGCTGCTCTAATCTCTCTCTTTGCCACTAAGGAGCCTTTTATAAAAGTTTAAGAAGAAACCAAATCCAAACAAAAAGGAATTTAGACCAAACCCAAACCCACACAAAATTTGAGAATGACAATTAGGCCACTTGGTTGGAAAAGTGGGCGTGGGCCCAACAAACTTCCCCTCCAGTCAAAGGAGATCAATAAGTCTTCAAGCATAAGAAGTGTTAGACAGGCTTCACGCCTGCTAGTTGTCTGCAAACTGATTCTTATTTGCAGTCACCACCTTTGCTAGCATATCAGAAGGATTATCATCAGTGAATCTTCGTAACCTCAAACAATTTTCTTCCACAGGCATTCTGACCCAATGATACTTTCTATTGATATATTTCATTTTAGAATGAAAAGTGGAGTGTTTGGTGAGGCAGTTAACACTCTGATTGTCCCAAAATAGAGCATACTACGATTGCTAAAAGCCAGATCAAGTAAACTTTTTCATTTACAACAATTTCTTGGATCCTTCAGTTATAGTAATGTATTCCGCTTCTGTGGTGGACAGAGTTATTCACTTTTGTAAGCTGGTACCTTCTTAAACGCATTTAAGTTTTTACCTCTTCAAAGAATATGTAGGCTTTAAGGTCTGGTGCTTATTTTTTCTAAACAAAGAAGTGAAGTTGCAAGCTTTTCTATGAGAACAGGAATAACTGAACATATTCTGTTCAAAAGAGGAGTGAAGAGGAGTGCATGTAACTTGAAAGAGATGGATTGCAAGAACTAGACTGTTGTTTTCTGTACAGTAGGATTTTGATTCTCGACTCACAACTTGTCTTCATTCGTTCAATACCTTAATAAGCAACCCTATCTGATTGCATTGCAAGATGCTTATCTGTATGTAAACTTATGCTATCTAAATCGGCACGGCGTACTCATAGCTTTTACTAAATTGTGCAGGTTTACACTGTACATCTATTACAGTTCAGTCATCTGTCAGGTACTTGTGATGTCCTTATCATCTATTAGCTTTTACTGGTTGCATTTTTGCACCTTTTCCAGCTTTCAAAATTAATCAGTCATATAATCTTTCAAGGGGATTTGCCCAGGATTAGAATTGATTTACCTTGTCGAAAAGATATATTGATTTTGAATGGAGTCTAGAAGTATTTCTTTTCTGTAATATGTAGTGTCCTGAATATCAGACTACGTAAAACTACATTCAAGTAGTTCGATCATGTTGAGGTGTGTAACCATCTCATCTAAAAGCTTAAACTGTTAGAGAGAACACACTTCTATTTACTTAATTATGTCTTCAACACGCCCCCGCACGTGCAGGCTTGATTCTTTTTGATGAGCCAAGCACGTGGAAATTCTTTTTGATATTGGGCGGCGGTGAGACTCGAACCCAGGACCTCAGCCTGCTCTGATACCATGTTGAAGTGTGTAACCACCTCATCTAGAAGCTTAAGCTGTTAGAGAGAACATACTTTTATTTACTTAATTATGTCTTCAACAGATCAGTCATGAAATGTATTTACATATGCAAAGGAACAAAGAAAATCTTGACCATATTTAGCTGGAGGAAATTGTGATACAGGCTGCATTCTGGTACTTAAGTTTATCTCTTGTTCTGAAATGAATAGGCAACTAACAGATGTATGTTGTAGTTTCACTAGTTCTTAATAGTACAAGACCAAATATTATACCTTAATTACCTACATTTTGTTCCACTAGAGATTGGATTACTAAATCTGAAATGTCTGTGATGCAGATTTTATTTGGGGCTCTGCTTCTTGTTCATCTTCCTAATTTGGATCCTTTCTCGGGCTATGTTCCACTAAGGAGTGAGTCCATTGATTACAATAATGATGAAACAGTTGGAGCAGACCGTATTTGCCCTGAGAGATATGCAAGCATTCTGTCAAGTCAGTGGGTTCTGCCTTTTAGTTTTAACCCTGGCCAGTTAATCCTGAAGTGGTTTCATTTGGGTTATACTATAAGAAAGTTGGTAAAAACTATTGCACTGATTTGCACTTGCGGATTTTGCATTCATCTCTTGTTAATTCTTTCAAACTACAATGACTTTATGCCTTTTGTATTTAATGAACTTGAATCTAATTTTCTTATGAGTTTTCATAACCGAAAAATGGTAGGTCCTATGGGAATCGAACTATCTTCTATCAATGGCTAAATGATAATTGGAGTTCCTTAACTCTGGTAGGGATTTCTTTTGGATGGATAACTCCCCTCTTGCAACAAGGCTGTAACAGACCAATCACTGAAAAGGATGTCTGGAAGTTGGATACATGGGATCAGTCTGAGACATTGAGTGCAAGGTTTGTAATCGGTGTATCTTTTTCCCTCAATATTGGCATAATCAGCTGTAAGACAGTGTTGTTACACATTATCCATTTCAACTCTTCAGATTCCAAAAATGTTGGGCTGAAGAATCTCAGAGGAAAAAACCATGGCTTCTTCGTGCTTTGAATTGCAGTCTTGGAGGCAGGTATGATTTTTGCTACATTCTATTCACAACAGTCTTCTTTTGCCTAAGTATTGAGAAAGCAACCATATTTGTGCTTCTTCTTCCACCGCTATGCAGATGAGTCTTACTCTTATATCTTTCTGCAATTTTCTACAGGTTCTGGTATGGAGGCCTCTTCAAAGTAATGTGCTTAGTCCTTGGAGTTTGTCATAAAATCTAGTTATCTTTTCCTTAAAGTTTAGTTTTTCTACTAGATGTTAAGAGTTGTTTTATAGCTTTCTGCAGTTTTCTACAGGTTCCAATAATGTTGGCAATATGTCTTTTGGGTTCTTCTAACTGCTCTTAGTGTAGTTAACTATTCACAAGTCTTTCTTCATATCATCACTTTGCATATGATATAAGGTGCTGACTTGTCTTCTGCGATGATAATTGTCACTTTGATTATGTTCCTTATAAATTTGTTTTTTAGTAAAGTTCAAACCATTTGACAAAGTGAATCTCTCTGCCATTAAGTTTTATCTCCGCCTGTCATGTTTTGCCTAAGTGCATCCACATGCCAGTATTTGGAAATTGACTTTTCTGGTTTAAAGAAGGCTTAAGAATGCTACAAGGAGGTAAGGATGCTGGACTTGTTTTATTCAGCAAAAATTGAAATGGGAAGAGGACAAGGACGTTGATGCTTGCAAGACGAAAAGATTAATGGAGGAAGAGGAAATTTGCACAGAGCAAGATATTTGTAGTTCAGTGAGGGGAATGGAGGGAAATGTATAACCTGCTAGCAGAGATCTGTGGAAATCGGTTCCACAAGCCACACATCCCTTTTCTTGTTGTGTGAATGTGCAGGAGGAGTTTCCTTTTCTTTTATCTTTGTTTCTTTTTGGCTTAGGTGTGTGGTTAGAAACTTTTTAGAGAATAAACCCTTTTCAGAGTTGAAAACGACAGGGTAGCTATAAAGAAGACTGACAAGATTAAGTGTTGTGTATTGAGGGAGACAATGGACAATATTAACGGTAAAGATAAAATGTGATAGCAGAACTAACCAAATGGTTGTAATGCTTGTTGGGCTGGAGAAGCAGTGGCAAGCAGGTATCTGCAGCTTGTGATGCATGAAGGGTGAATGGAGGAGAGAAAGATGGGACACAAGGCAGATCTTCCACCCATGCGATTTAGATCAAACAGAAGGAAAAATGTGTGGTCATGCATATTTTTGTTGTAGGTCAATTTGGGGGTGCTAGAACTTTGCTTTTGCTGATTTTATATAAGTTGAGTGTAGAAGAGATCGTTTTTGCTCATCCCTCCCTCTTGTATAGATTCTGGATTCTCAGCAGTGCAAATTGAGTAACCTTTTTGCTTACTAATAGGGAAGAAAATTTTATCTCTGAACTGATTTTCTTTCTTACTAGTTTTCAACTTCATCCTGATATTCAGGCTCCTATCCATCATTCCATCTAAAAGAATTCATGCTGGAATCTTCTCTGTGGTTACCTATAATTTTCTATCACCATGGCAATATATTTTTGGCTTACACTTTCCCGTCTGGAACTGAAACTTATTTGGGTCATCTTTTAACTTTCTGCCATTTCTGATTTTTAAGTTCTTTGTGAATATTCTTTTTTTTGTGCCAATTCTTAGGTTGGTAGTGATCTTTGCCAGTTTGTGGGACCACTACTGCTTAATCGTCTTTTAAAGGTAACTTTTGGTTGTTGGGCTTTTGTTTACTTTGATCTCCTCTAATTCAGTGTTTTATGCATTTAAACTTACCTGTAATTTTCTCGTAGTTAGTACACACTCAACACATATGAGAAAGGTCTTTTTATTTTGTAAACATTGATTTGCCAATGACTAATTAATAAGGAATACAAAGTCTACACTTGTGATACATTCTCATTGAGGGAATCAGGGAATCTAACTAGTCTAACAATGTCACATCCATCGGCTTATCAATCTTTACTTCCAAACCTTCTTCAACCACTGCTAATACAATATGTAAGTCAAATTAACTAGTTAATTGAAGCTCAATCAAATTATGTCAAATGGGACAATGGTGTAATTACAAGTTAAAGAACATAATTTGGTAGAGAGTGCACTTTGTTTAATGGCAGAAGTGTTTGTGATCCATCTTACCTTAATATAGAGATTAGTCTATTGTGCCTTCACTAGATATATCCATAAGCATATGCGATGTTAACAAGATTGAATATGTAGTAAATTGTGAAAGAGAGTCTTTAGGAGGACTAATCCCATTCTGTGTTTCCTCCTCTTTGAGCTGTTACCTTGTATGCCGTAGCTGTTTTGATTTTCATATTATGCATGGAAGTAATGCACTCTTCTGGGTTCACTAATATTATATCTCTTCATTATTAACTTGATATTGCTTACAGTCTCTGGAACGAGGCGAACCAACTTGGGTCGGCCACCTATATGCTTTTCTGATTTTTGTTGGGGTGGTAAGATTCAATCTTCATCATATTAAAAGCTTATAATTCGTTGCTTTCATTCAAATAGCACGTAGTTTTCTTCTTGCTCGCGGCTGGATAGTTCAGAAGCTTGATTCTCTGGGCATTCGATTAGCTTGTCTTATTTAAATAATTTTATTCAATCCAGCCGCATATACGTACATATATATACATATATATGCATATATACATATATATATATATATATATATGTTAGATAGTTATGTAATTAGTCCGACTCCCACATTGAATAGGAATAGAATATGTATTATGTATAGTTATAAATAGGGCTCATTGTATTGTAATTAACACATCTATAATATTATTTTTTTCCGTGCTTTCTCACATGGTATCAGAGCATTGGTGAGAAAAGATCTCGGTGCGTCATTCCATCGTAACCGGGAAGAAAGAACTTAGTCATTGTGCAATTTTTCTGGTGACCTAAGGGTTGTCCACGTGAAAGTCATTTTCTGTTACAAAAAACACCACCACCACGAGGTAGATCACCCTCCGGCGATCAACCCTAGAAAATTTTTCCGGCAGAAAAGCTGCCAAGCACCAACAACAGAGAATTTTCCGGCGAGGGTTCCGACTCATGCGCTGTGCGTGAGCCACTTTCCGTTCATTTTTCGCAAAGCTTCTTCAGGACAGCTTGCTCACCCTTTAATTTAGAGCCTACCAATCCAATTTAAACCAAATTCCGATCAATACTATTTCCCATTCTCAATTTGTTCCAACGGTCACAACGGTCAATGGGTCTCAAACCATGGCAACTGGAATAGGTCAAGCTAGTCCGCTTCCTTCCTTGTCTTTGAATTCAGTTCTTTATGTCCACGATAGTCCTTTTAATCTCTTAGCCGTTAGCAGCTTAGCCAAATCACTTAATTGCCTCTGTTTTATTTCTTGATGACCTTGTTTTTATACAGGAACGTAGTACGGGGCGGATCATTGGTACCGGGCGTGAATCAAATGGACTTTATTACCTTATCCTTGCTAAATCACATGAACCTACATCAACGGCTTATTCTGTTACTGGTTCACCAGATTTATTGCATTAACGATTGGGACATCCTAGTTTATCAAAACTTCAGAAAATAATACCTGGTTTATCTCATTTGTCCACTCTAAAGTGTGAGTCATGTCAGTTCGGGTAGAGTTACCTTTCACTTTAGTCCATTAAGATGTTTCGGGTCCTAGTCGGTTCAGTTCTACCTTGGGATTCTGCTACCTTGTCAGTTACATTGATGATTATTCCAGGTGCACTTGGATATTCTTGATGAAAAATCGATCTGAGTTGTTTTCCATTTTTCAGACCTTCCACGCTGAAATCCAAAATCAATTTGGGGTTTCTATCCGCACATTTTATAGTGATAATGCCTCAGAGTATCTGTCTTCTCCATTTCAGCAGTTTTTGAACTCTCATGGGATCATTCATCAAACATATTGTTCATACACATCTCAACAAAAGGGGTCAGCAGAAAGGAAGAATAGGCATCTCATTGAGACTACTCGTACCTTACTCATACAATCTCATATTCCGTTGCGTTTTTTGGGGGATGCAGTTCTCACATCTTGTTATCTTATTAATCGTATGGCATCCTCAGCTGTCCAGAATCAAGTTCCATTCTCTGTGTTGTTTCCTCACTCACCCTTGCTCTCTCTTCCACCTCGTGTCTTTGGGAGCACATGTTTTATTAATAACCTTACTCCAGGAAAAGATAAGTTAGCTCCCCGTGCTCTTAAGTATGTATTCTAGGTTACTCGAGAATGCAAAAGGGATATCGATGATACTCACTTGACCTTCAATGGTGCCTAATGTCTGCTGATGTTACTTTCTTTGAAACTCAGCCATACTTCACAGGCCTAGGTGATCACTTAGATATTTATGAGGTGCTACTAGTTCCATCTTTTGGAGATTCAGTCACTATTTCCCTTCACCTTCCTCCACGGCTCCATCACCTACTGCTCCAACTTTAGCTCTAGCTCCACCACCCATAGCTCTTCCTACATCCTCAACCACAGAAGTCTTACCTATGCCAACCATTTAGGAATCTAGTGTTGCTCCTCCTAGGTCCCCAGCCACAAGAAGACCACTCTTGACTTATCGTCATTGTCCGCGCCAGCATCAGGCCTAGCTGATTCACTTCCTGCACCTGACCAGCTTCTACTTCGGGTTTGCCTCCTCCTGGTTCACCAATTGCACTTCGGAAAGGTATACGGTCCACACTTAATTCTAATCCCCATTATGTCGGTTTAAGTTATCATCGTCTGCCATCACCCCATTATGCGTTTGTATTATCTTTGTCCTCTGTTTCTATCCCTAAGTCTACAGGCGAAACACTATCTCATCCAGGATGACGACCTGCTATGATTGACGAGATGTCTGTTTTACATACGAGTGGTACTTGGGAGCTTGTTCCTCTTCCTTCAGGTAAATCTACTATTGGTTGTCGCTGGGTGTGTGTAGTCAAAGTTGGTCTAGATGGCCAGGTTGATCGACTTAAGGCTCTTCTTGTTGCCAAAGGATATACTCAGATATTTGGTCTCGATTATAGTGATACTTTCTCTCCCGTGGCTAAAATAGCACTAGTCCGCCTTTTTCTATCCATGGCTGCTGTTCGCCATTGGCCTCTCTATCAGTTGGACATTAAGAATGCTTTTCTTCACGGTAACCTTGAGGATGAAGTTTATATAGAGCAACCACCTGGTTTTGCTGCTCAGGGGGAGTCTAGTGGCCTTGTATGTCGGTTGTGTCGGTCCCTCTATGGTCTAAAGCAGTCTCCTCGAGCCTGGTTTGGTAAGTTCAGCATAGTTATTCAGGAGTTTGGCATGACTCATAGTGAAACTGATTACTCTGTGTTTTATCGGTATTCTGCTTCAAATCTCTGTATTTATTTAGTGGTTTATGTTGACGATATTATTATTACCGGCAATGATCATGATGGTATTAATAAGTTGAAGCAGCATCTCTTTCAACACTTTCAGACTAAGGATCTGGGCAGATTAAAACACTTTCTGGGTATTGAGGTCGCTTAGTCTAGCTCAGGTTTTGTGATCTCACAACGGAAGTATGCCTTAGACATTCTTGAGGAGACATGAATGATAGGCTGTAGACCCGTTGACACTCCTATGGATCCGAATTCTAAACTTCTGCCAGGTCAGGGGGAGCCGCTTAGCGATCCTGCAAGATATAGGTAGTTGGTTGGTAAATTAAATTACCTCACAGTGACTAGACCTGATATTTCTTTTCCTGTGAGTGTTATGAGTCAGTTTATAGATTCTCCATGTGATAGTCATTGGGATGTAGTTGGTCGCATTCTTCGGTATATAAAATCAGATCTAGACAAAGGATTATTGTTTGAGGATCGAGGCCATGGGCAAATCGTTGGATACTCAGATGCTGATTGGACAGGATCACCTTCTAATAGACGTTCTATGTCTGGATATTGTGTTTTAGTTGAAGGTAATTTGGTGTCTTGGAAGAGCAAGAAACAGAATGTGGTTGCTCGGTCTAGTGCAGAAGCAGAATATCGAGCAATGACTATGGCAACATGTAAGCTAGTTTGAATCAAACAGTTGCTCAAGGAGTTGAAATTTGGTGAGATCGACCAGATGGAACTTGTGTGTGATAATCAAGCTGTTTTTCATATTGCATCGAATCCGGTGTTCCATGAGAGAACTAAACACATTGAGATTGACTGTCACTTCGTCAGAGAAAAGATACTCCCAGGAGATATTGCTATAATTGATCAGCTTGCAGATATTTTCACCAAGTCCCTCACTAGTCCTCGTATTAGTTACATATGTAACAAGCTCGGTACATATGATTTGTATGCACTGCTTGAGGGGGAGCGTTAGATAATTATATAATTAGTCCGAGTCGCACATTGAATAGGAGTAGATTATGTATAGTTATAAATAGGGCTCACTGTATTATAATTAAGACATCAATAATATATTTTTTCCGATGCTTTCTCTCTCTCTCACACACACGCGCGTGCGCTCGCGCGCGCACATACACACACACATATATATATATATATATATTTATACATACACACTTTCTGACTTGTATTTTTTACTTGGTCCAGTCATTTGGAGTACTATGTGAAGCTCAGTACTTTCAGAATGTCACGCGTGTTGGTTTCAGGATGAGATCGACTCTGGTATGATCTTTCTCAAAACTACAGTGCATGTCCTATTGTTATTTTTGGATTTCTCCTCCAGTCGCTTCTGCTTTTAATGAATGCGATACAACTTAAGCGCACTGCCTCACATGATTAATTCCCTATAATGTTTGCTTTTACCTTGTTCTTTACTTTAGTTCAAAGGTAAATTGTGATAAAACCAATTTTTTTTTTCCTTCTTTTTTGTACAATAGTTTTGATGATCACATGCTCCCTCCATCCATTTTATGTGAATGAGCACGGAGTTTTGAAAGAAAGAAAGACTTTTGAAAGTTGTGGTCTAAACCAAGGCTAGATATTTGTTGGTACATCATCGCATCGAGTAAAATGAGAAGTTTAAAGTTAAACTTTTTCTAGATATAGAAAGTTTTTGCACGTTTCCACAACTTTGCGGTTATGGCTTTAAACACTATACAACACAAAATTTTGCTCTTTGGTGAACGTAGAGTAAAAAATATAGCAAAAGACGAAACTTTAGTATTCTTAGTTCGAAATCATACTTTTTGTGGAGACAAAAGATATGTCATTCACCTTTCACCTTTTCTGCAAACAAATTACCAGTTGATGTCCTTATTCGCCTGTTATTCTTTTTCATCTTATATGGTGAATGAACATCCACTATGACAATTAGAAGCCGTTTCTGACTTTGAAGAAACTACCCATAAAATATTCAGCTATCTATCTTAATTGTGTAGAGGATGGCATCATAATCTGTTTTGGAAGTCTTGCAAGTTGACTTAACGGAAGTCGTGTATTTTTTTGCATTTAGGTAGCTGCCATATTCCGCAAATCTGTAAGATTAACACTTGAGGGCCGTAAGCAGTTTCCATCTGGCAAAATTACAAATATGATCACAACTGATGCTAATGTGCTTCAGGTATGCTTGGAGCAACAATATCTTATGTCTTGATCCCTGCCTTTTAAAGTGTATAGTGGTGCAACATGATAGAAACATTTAGATAAGGCATGAAAGTAAGATTCGTTTACTAGTAATTACGTGTGAGACCATACAGTGAAAAATATGATTGGCAGCAGAGATAAGTTCACAATTACATATTCGACTAAATTTTCTATGTTGAAATTGAACGAGTGCTCCCTATATACCATTTTATGTTAGGCTTTCTATTTGGGAACATCACAAATGTCCAACACTTCTAAAGTACAAGCATTCCGTGCAAGTTTCACAAGTTTCAAGAATTGAAATTCATTTAGCAAATAGCAATTCAGTATTATATATGATTTACGTTTTCTCTATCACATATATTTTTCAACAGCCAATTTACTATTGTTCCTTACACAGGTCAAAGTGTCCATTAGTCTCAGCAACCAGTCAATGATTTAATGTTTGGATGCTCACACCTCTCCAATGTTTAAACTTACTCTTACAATGATCGATGCTATAATATCTTCTATCAAGTTTCACTAGACTGTGTTGAGAGGAATCCATTAAATGATAGATTAGCTTTATATAACATCTGGAATGATGGATTATAATATGGAAGAGATGCCTCCTCCAAATGGTTTATTAGAAAATAATGAAACCCAAGTGTCTTAGACCACTTCCGGCCATTTTTTGAAAACATTCCTTCATAACAGTTGGGTCGCCTGGTAATTCCGATCCTACCCTTACTGTTTTCGTTTCATTCCAACCACTTTGAGTTTTTTCCGGCAGCTGCAGTAAGATTCCGACGACTACAGTATTCCCTTATTATGTTTCAGTGTTTCCTTACTCTGTTTCAGTGGATTACAGTTGATTCTCTCTTATTTGGTAATAATTTGTAACGATGTCTTTGGGATTTGATGTTTTTGGGTCTAGAAACATCAGTTCTGGAAGCTCTAGTGTTATGAATACCTCAGAACCTTTAATGGGAAGTTCAAACTACTTAGTTTGGGCTTCATCTGTCGAGTTGTGGTGTAAAGGTCAAGGTGTTCAAGATCATCTAATCAAACAGTCTAGCGAAGGAGATGAAAAGGCGATAGCACTTTGGGCAAAGATCAATGCTCATTTATGTAGCATCTTGTGGCGATCTATTGATTTCAAGTTGATACCCTTGTTTCGTCTATTCCAGACATGTTATTTGGTTTGGGCAAAGGCTCGTACCTTATACACTAATGACATATCTCGCTTCTATGATGTGATATCGTGGATGACAAACTTAAAGAAGCAGGAATTAGATATGTCTACTTACTTGGGTCAAGTACAGACAGTCACGGAGGAATTTGAGAAGTTGATGCCAGTTTCTGCTAGTGTTGAAAAACAACAAGAGCAGCAACAGAAGATGTTTCTAGTTCTTACCCTCGCTGGACTTCCTAATGATCTTGATTCAGTACGCGACCAGATTTTGGCTAGTCCGACTGTCCCCACAGTTGATGAATTATTCTCTCGATTACTCCGCCTTGCTACAGCACCAAGTCACCCAGTGATCTCATCACAGATACTTGATTCCTCTGTTCTCGCATCCCAGACAGTGGATGTTCGGGCGTCTCAAACTATGGAGAATAGACGAGGAGGAGGTCGTTTTGGAAGATCTAGACCCAAGTGTTCTTATTGTCACAATCTTGGACACACTCGTGAAATGTGCTATTCCTTACCTGGTCGTCCACCCAAAAATGCTTACATTGCTCAGACCGAGACTACAGGTAACCGGGGATTTTCTTTATCTAAAGAAGAATATAATGAGCTCTTCAGTATCGAGCAAGTAAGCAGACATCTCCACAAGTAGCCTCGGTTGCTCAGACTGATACTTCTGTTGCTGGTAATTCTTTTGCTTGTGTTTTCCAGTCTAGTACTCTTAGACCATACTCTTAGACCATGGGTCATGGACTCAGGCGCTTCTGATCACATCTCTGGTAATATATCACTTTTGTCAAATATTGTATATTCACGGTCTCTTCCCACTGTTACTTTAGCCAATGGATGTCAAACTAAGGCAAAAGTAGTTGGACAAGCTAATCCCTTGTCTTCTATCACCCTAGATTCCGATCTTTATGTCCCTGACTGTCCTTTTAGTCTTGCATCTGTTAGTCGTTTGACTCGTGCCCTCCATTGTGATATATATTTTATTGACGATTCTTTTATTATGCAGGACCGCAGTACGTGACAGACAATTGGTACAAGACGTGAATCAGAAGGCCTTTACTACCTTAACTCACTCAGTCCTTCCACAACATGTCTAGTTACAGATCCTTTAGACCTAATCCACAGACGTTTAGGACATCCGAGTTTATCCAAACTTCAGAAGATGGTGCCTAGTTTGTCTACATTAGATTGTGAGTCGTGTCAGCTTGGGAAACATACCCGAGTCTCCTTTCCGCGTAGTGTTGAGAGTCATGCAGAGTCTGTTTTCTCCTTAGTTCATTCTGATATATGGGGTCCTAGTAGAGTCAGTTCAACTTTGGGATTTCGTTATTTTGTTAGTTTTATTGATGATTATTCAAGATGTACTTGACTTTTCTTAATGAAAGATCGTTCTGAGTTATTTTCTATATTCCAGAGTTTCTGTGCTGAAATCAAAAACCAATTCGGTGTTTCTATTCGCATTTTTCGCAGTGATAATGCCTTAGAATATTTATCTTTCTCAGTTTTAACAGTTTATGACTTCTCAAGGAATTATTCATCAGACATCTTGTCCTTATACCGCTCAGCAAAATGGGGTTGCAGAGAGAAAGAATAGGCACCTTATTGAGACTGCTCGCACACTTCTAATTGAATCTCGTGTTCCGTTGCGTTTTTGGGGCGATGCAGTTCTCACAACTTGTTATTTGAATAATCGGATGCCTTCATCTCCCATCAAGGATAAGATTCAGCATTCAGTATTGTTTCCCCAGTCACCCTTATACTCTCTTCCACCTCGTGTTTTTGGGAGCACGTGTTTTGTTCATAACTTATCCCCTGGGAAAGATAAGTTAGCTCCTCGTGCTCTCAAGTGTGTCTTCCTTGGTTATTCTCGTGTTCAGAAGGGATATCGATGTTATTCCCCTGATCTTCGTAGGTACCTTATGTCAGCTGACGTCACATTTTTTGAGTCTAAACCTTTCTTTACCTCTGCTGACCACCATGATATATCTGAGGTCTTACCTATACCGACCTTTGAGGAGTTTACTATAGCTCCTCCTCCACCTTCTACCATAGAAGTTTCACCCATACCAACCGTTGAGGAGTCTAGTGTTGTTCCTCCTAGATCCTTAGCCACAGGAACACCACTCTTGACTTATCATCGTCGTCCGCGCCCTACATCAGGCCCAATTGGTTCTCGTCCTGCACCCGACCCTGCTCCTACTTCGGACTTGTCTCTTCCTAGTACACCGATTGCACTTTGGAAAGGTATACTGACCACACTTAATCCTAATCCCCATTACGTCGGTTTAAGTTATCATCGTCTGTCATCTCCCCATTATGCTTTTATATCTTTTTTGTCCTCGGTTTCCATCCCTAAGTCTACAGGTTAAGCGTTGTCTCATCCAGGATGGCGACAGGCTATGAGTGACGAGATGTCTGCTTTACATACAAGTGGTACTTGGGAGCTTGTTCCTCTTCCCTCAGGTAAATCGACTATTGGTTGTCGTTGGGTTTATGCAGTCAAGGTTGGTCCTGATGGCTAGGTTGATCGACTTAGGCCCGTCTTGTTGCCAAAGGATATACTTAGATATTTGGGCTCGATTACAGTGATACCTTCTCTCCCGTGGCTAAAGTCGCATCAGTCCGCATTTTTCTATCCATGGTTGTTGTTCGTCATTGGCCTCTCTATCAGTTGGACATTAAGAATGCCTTTCTTCACGGTGATCTTGAGGATGAGGTTTATATTGAGCAACCACCTGAGTTTTTTGCTCATGGGGAGTCTCGTGACCTTGTATGTCGCTTGCGTCGGTCACTTTATGGTCTAAAGCAGTCTCCTCGAGCCTGGTTTGGTAAGTTCAGCACGATTATCCAGGAGTTTGGCATGACTCGTAGTAAAGCTGATCACTCTGTGTTTTATCGGCACTCTGCTTCAAGTCTCTGTATTTATCTAGTAGTCTATGTTGATGATATTGTTATTACTGGCAATGATCAGGATGGTATTACCAATCTGAAGCAGCATCTCTTCCAACACTTCCAAACTAAGGATCTAGGCAGATTGAAGTAATTTCTAGGTATTGAGGTTGCTCAGTCTAGCTCAAGTATTGTTATTTCTCAAAGAAAATATGCTTTAGACATTCTTGAGGAGACAGGGATGATAGGTTGCAGACCTGTTGACACTCCGGTGGATCCGAATTCTAAACTTCTGCCAGGACAGGGGGAGCCGCTTAGCGATCCTGCAAGCTATAAGCGGCTGGTTGGTAAATTAAATTATCTCACAGTGACTAGACACGACATTTCTTATCCTGTGAGTGTTGTAAGTCAGTTTATGAATTCTCCCTGTGATAGTCATTAGGATGCAGTTGTCCGCATTATTCGGTATATAAAATCGGCTCCAGGCAAAGGGTTACTCTTTGAGGATCGAGGTCATGAGCAGATCATTGGATACTCAGATGCTGATTGGGCAGGATCACCTTCTGATAGACGTTCTACGTCTGGATATTGTGTTTTAGTAGGCGGAAATTTGGTGTCCTGGAAGAGCAAGAAACAGAATGTAGTTGCTCGGTCTAGTGCAGAAGCAGAATATCGAGCAATGGCTATGGCAACATGTGAGCTAGTCTGGACCAAACAATTGCTCAAGGAGTTGAAATTTGGTGAAATCAGTCGGATGGAACTTGTGTGCGATAATTAAGCTGCCCTTCATATTGCATCAAATCCGGTGTTCCATGAGAGAACTAAACACATTGAGATTGATTGTCACTTCGTCAGAGAAAAGATACTTTCAGGAGAGATTGCTACAAAGTTTGTGAGGTCAAATGATTAACTTGCAGATATCTTCACCAAGTCTTTCACTGGTCCTCGTATTAGTTATATATGTAACAAGCTCGGTACATATGATTTGTATGCACCGGCTTGAGTATCCAACGATCTGCTTATGACCTCGATCCTCAAACAGTAACCCTTTGCCTGGAGCCGATTTTATATACCGAATAATGCGGACAACTGCATCCGAATGACTATCACAGGGAGAATTCATAAACTGACTTACAACACTCACAGGATAAGAAATGTCGTGTCTAGTCACTGTGAGATAATTTAATTTACCAACCAGCCGCTTATAGCTTGCAGGATCGCTAAATGGCTCCCCCTGTCCTGGCAGAAGTTTAGAATTCGGATCCATCGGAGTCTCAACAGGTCTGCAACCTATCATCCCCGTCTCCTCAAGAATGTCTAAAGCATATTTTCTTTGAGAAATAACAATACCTGAGCTAGACTGGGCAACCTCAATACCCAGAAAGTACTTCAATCTGCCTAGATCCTTAGTTTGGAAGTGCTGGAAGAGATGCTGTTTCAGGTTGGTAATACCATCCTGATCATTGCCAGTAATAACAATATCATCAACATAGACTACCAGATAAATACAGAGACTTGAAGCAGAGTGCCGATAAAACACAGAGTGATCAGCTTCACTACGAATCATGCCAAACTCCTGGATAACCGTGCTGAACTTACCAAACCAGGCTCGAGGAGACTGCTTTAGACCATAAAGTGACCGACGCAAGCGACATACAAGGCCACGAGACTCCCCCTGAGCAACAAAACCAGGTGGTTGCTCCATATAAACCTCATCCTCAAGATCACCGTGAAGAAAGGCATTTTTAATGTCCAGCTGATAGAGGGGCCAATGACGAACCGCAGCCATGGATAGAAAAAGGCGGACTGAAGCCACTTTAGCCACGGGAGAGAAGGTATCACTGTAATCGAGCCCAAATATCTGAGTATATCCTTTGGCAACAAGACGGGCCTTAAGTCGATCAATCTGTCCATCGGGACCAACTTTGACTGCATAAACCCAACGACAACCAACAGTAGATTTACCTGAGGGAAGAGGAACAAGCTCCCAAGTACCACTTGTATGTAAAGCAGACATCTCGTCACTCATAGCCTGGCGCCATCCTGGATGAGACAACGCTTCACCTGTAGACTTAGGGATGGAAACTGAGGACAAAGAAGATATAAAAGCATAATGGGGAGATGACAGACGATGATAGCTCAAACCGACATAATGAGGATTAGGGTTAAGTTTGGTCCTTATACCTTTCCGAAGTGCAATCGGTGTACTAGGAGCAGGGTCAGGTGCAGGACGAGAACCAGTTGGGCCTGATGGAGGACGCAAACGACGATGATAAGTCAAGAGTGGTGTTCCTGTGGCCGGGGAACTAGGGGAACAACACTAGACTCCTCAACGGTTGGTATGGATGAAAACTCTGTGGTCGAAAGTGGAGGAGGAGCTATAGTAAACTCCTCAAAGGTCGGTATAGGTAAGACCTCAGATATATCATGGTGGTCAGCAGAGGTAAAGAAAGGTTTAGACTCAAAAAATGTGACGTCAGCTGACATAAGGTACCTACGAAGATCTGGAGAATAACAACGATATCCCTTCTGAACACGAGAATAACCAAGGAAGACACACTTGAGAGCACGGGGAGCTAACTTATCTTTCCCAGGGGCTAAGTTATGAACAAAACACGTGCTCCCAAAAACACGAGGTGGAAGAGAGTATAAGGGTGACTGGGGAAACAATACTGAATGCGGAATCTGATTCTTGATGGGAGATGAAGGCATCCGATTAATCAAATAACAAGCTGTGAGAACTGCATCGCCCCAAAAACGCAACGGAACACGAGATTCAATTAGAAGTGTGCGAGCAGTCTCAATAAGGTGCCTATTCTTTCTCTCAGCAACCCCATTTTGCTGAGGGGTATAAGGACAAGATGTCTGATGAATAATTCCCTGAGAAGTCATAAATTGCTGAAATTGAGAAGATAAATATTCTAAGGCATTATCACTGCGAAAAATGCGAATAGAAACACCAAATTGGTTTTTGATTTCAGCACAGAAACTCTGGAATATAGAAAATAACTCAGAACGATCTTTCATTAAGAAAAACCAAGTACATCTTGAATAATCATCAATGAAACTGACAAAGTAACGAAATCCCAAGGATTAACTGACTCTACTAGGACCCCATATATCAGAATGAACTAAGGAGAAGACAGACTCTGCATGACTCTCAACACTACGCGAAAAGGAGGCTCGGGTATGTTTCCCAAGTTGACACGACTCACAATCTAATGTAGACAAACTAGATAAACTAGGCACCATCTTCTGAAGTTTGGATAAACTCGGATGTCCTAAACGTCTGTGGATTAGATCTGGAGGATCTGTAACTAGACATGTTGTGGAAGGACTGAGTGAGTTAAGGTAGTAAAGGCCTTCTGATTCACGTCCTGTACCAATTGTCTGTCCCGTACTGCGGTCCTGCATAATAAAAGAATCGTCAATAAAGTATATACCACAATGGAGGGCACGAGTCAAACGACTAACAGATGCAAGACTAAAAGGACAGCCAGGGACATAAAGAACGGAATCTAGGGTGATAGAAGACAAGGGATTAGCTTGTACAACTCCTTTTGCCTTAGTTTGACATCCATTGGCTAAAGTAACAGTGGGAAGAGACTGTGAATATACAATATTTGACAAAAGTGATATATTACCAGAGATATAATCAGAAGCGCCGGAGTCCATGACCCATGGGCCAAGAGTGCTAGACTGGGAAACACAAGCAAAAGAATTACCAGAAGTATCAGTCTGAGCAACTGAGGCTACTTGTGGAGATGTCTGCTTACTTGCTCGATACTGAAGGAGCTCATTATATTCTTCTTTAGATAAAGAAAATCCTTGGTTACCTGGAGTCTCGGTCTGAGCAATGTAAGCATTTTTGGGTGGACGACCATGTAAGGAATAACACATTTCACGAGTGTGTCCAAGTTTGTGACAATAAGAACACTTGGGTCTAGATCTTCCAAAACGACCTCCTCCTCGTCTATGCTCCATAGTTTGAGATGCCCGAACATCCATTGTCTGGGATGCAAGAACAGAGGAATCAAGTATCTGTGATGAGCTCACTGGTGGACTTGGTGCTGCAGCAAGGCGGAGTAATCGAGAGAATAATTCATCAACTGTCGGGACAGACGGACTAGCCAAAATCTGGTCGCGTACTGAATCAAGATCATTAGGAAGTCCAGCGAGGGTAAGAACGAGAAACATCTTCTGTCGCTGCTCTTGTTGTTTTTCCACACTAGCCGAAACTGGCATCAACTTCTCAAATTCCTCCATGACTGCCTGTACTTGACCCAAGTAAGTAGACATATCCAATTCCTGCTTCTTTAAGTTTGTCATCCGTGATATCACATCATAGAAGCGAGATATGTCATTAGTGTATAAGGTGCGTGCCTTTGCCCAAACCAAATAACATGTCTGGAATGGACGAAACAAGGGCATCAACTTGGAATCAATAGATCGCCACAAGATGCTACATAACTGAGCATCGATTTTTGCCCAAAGTGCTATTGCCTTTTCATCTCCATCGCTAGACTGTTTGATTAGATGATCTTGAACACCTTGACCTCTACACCATAACTCGACAGATGAAGCCCAAGCTAAGTAGTTTGAACCTCCCATTAAAGGTTCCGAGGTAATAATAGCACTAGAGTTTCCAGAACTCATGTTTCTAGACCCAAAAGCATCAAATCCCAAAGACATTGTTACAAATTATTACCAAATAGGAGAAAGAATCAACTGTAATCCACTGAGACAGTGTACGGAAACACAGAAACAGAATACTGAAATACTGTAGCTGCCGGAATCTACTGTAGCTGCCGGAATAGTACTGTAGCTACCGGAAAAAACTCAAAGTTGTCGGAATGAAATGAAAACAGTAGGGGTAGGATCGGAATTACCAGGCGACCCAACTGTTCTGAAGGAAGATTTTCAAAAAATGGCCGGAAGTGGTCGTACGCGCCGGCGCATGAGCTCACGCGCGTGAGCTTCTGGTGGCGCGTGGAGGCGCGTGAGGCTGCTTCTGCCGGAGTTGTTCACTGGGGTTTGGTCGCCGGACAGTGACGACTCTTGTGGTAGTGTTGGATTTTGCACAACACTGACAGAAATGAAGCAGATAGAAAACAACCTTAAAAAAATACTGATTTCTCTTTCCCGGAATCGCTGGAATTTATGCACAGCGATAAGTCTCTCACAATTGCTCTGATACCATGTGAGAAGGCACGGGAGAAAATATGTTATTGATATATTGAATGAATGAATAATACTACACAAGAGGTCCTTATTTATAGCTATACTATACAAGGATATACTACTCCTCTACCAATGTGGGACAATACTACACTATATACATGCTGTAAATTAACATACATAATGTAGTCTTGTCCCACATTGGAATAGGAGTAATATGTCCATATAGAGTATAGCTATAAATAAGGACCTCTTGTATTGTATTGTGTATCTAATATCAATAATATATTTTCTCCCGTGCTTTCTCACAAGCTTTATATAACATCTGGAATGATGGATTATAATATGGAAGAGATGCCTCCTCCAAATGATTTATTAGCAAATAATGAAACCCAAGTGTCTTAGATGCAGTACACTAAATTTGCAACTTTTGAGTAAAAGCATTCTTCAAATGGTTTATCAGCAGTAACACTTGTAGCTTTTCACTATCTAATGTAGGATCTTAGACAAGATTGTATGACTACTTATTTCAAATTCTGTATATATGACTAGCAAAATCGGTGGCTTTTTGATAGTGGTTATCACTTTGTGTTGACAACGGCTAATATGATTCTTAATTTGTTCAGCAAGTATGTCAACAGCTTCATGTTTTATGGTCAGCTCCATTTCGTATTGTCATCGCCATGGTTTTACTTTACCAGCAACTAGGTCTGGCTTCACTTCTTGGTGCTCTTATGCTAGTATTGATGATCCCAATGCAGGTAAATAAAGATCTATTCGTCCTCCAAGTCTGAATTATTTTTGGCAATAAGTGGCTTCATTATCTAATCTTTACTTAAAATGGCTTTTCGCAGTGGTGCTTATTAATACTATTTTCCTGCTATAGTCTTGCCACTACCTTCTTGCATTATTTAATATTGAAACCAAAAGTCGTCTTTTGTTTGCACATTGGCAAAATTTGATGAAAGATCGTGCTAGAAGAAAGTAGTACTGATAAGAAGAGGACAGCTTCATCTCTCTAAACCAAGATTCCACTGAATGGATCATATTTTTCTGATCTTGTTGGAAATACGTCAAAGGGATATCATTAGATGGACAATTCTCTTAATTTCTATGCTTATTTTGTTGTAGCCTATTTGTTCTTTTTGGATAGTGAATGTTCCAAATTACAAGCATAGTCACCAATGGCTTGCCACCTTGTATACAACTAGATAAAGGAGACTCTAAACGGTGATAAAATGAGTGTTATAAAAAGTAATATTGAGTTATGTAAAGTCCTACATTGGGTATACAAGGGCGCCTAAGGGGGTTCATACATGTCTTCAGTTACTCCACTCATTACTTAAGGTTCTGAGTTTGATGCTTAAATTCTTTAACATGGTATCAACAAAGCTATAGTTGAGGTTCACGAGGTCTTATCATTTGGCTTTTGGTACTCTGTATCTAGCAGGAATATTCAATTTCACCAGGTTCATATCGGAGAGGATTGGTTTTTCAATAGGGAAAGAGACAGGGGCGAGGGAGTTGGTTGTAATTGAGACACGTTTTTCGGATGGACTACATTGATTTTTTCGAGATACTTAACCACTTTTTCAGCCATGAGAGGGAAATCATCTAGTACCGCTGGCTCCCCAATTTTTGGCATGTTTATTCTCACACTTGTAAATTTGCATTAGCTTAAATTTCTTCTCCTACTCCAAACGTTTCAGTCTTCGAGATGGCAGACTTTTGTGAATTGCTCACCTTTATGATTTATGCTGCTACACTCCAAGCAGCAGTATCACGACCCAATTTTGGGCCATAACCATTGACCGGCGCTAAGTGAAGCTTGGCTCACCTAGAAAGTCTACGCATTTCCATGATGAGAATCCGGCTGAGTGTCCTCTGTATCGGGAGCACTCCAAAAATTCCTTTATCAACCAACCAAACATCCCAACTCTTATAATATTGCAAGCATCTTCATTCACAAACTAAAGATACCAAAACTTTCATGACCCAAAATCCAACCTGCATGACTAGCACTCAAGCATCCCCATGTCGAGCAAACCACAAAATAAACAACACTATTCGCAACCCAAAATGACACCAAGTCTAATGAAATGTCATACACATAAATATAGAATCTGTTAAATCATATTACAACATGGAAGCCAAATTATGAGCTTCTAAGAGTAGAATAAATACAACAATTATGGCGTATGATGTGGCATATGCTCAAAGTTGACTGGGTAATACTTTGTTGTTAAAGACATGCTATCTTGGAGAAAGTAGAGGCTGGGAAGTGGAGCATAGAAGTAGAGCTTTACTTTTTTCTAATTACATTTTTGGAACACCCTATAAGTGTAAATTATAGGGTGTTTTTCATTGCAAATCATGTTTTTTGTATGAGATACTATTCTTCTTTATACATCTTTTATGCATGAATTTCCTTTTCAATCAATAAATTTGATTACTTCATGAAAAAAGTTCACACAGCACTACTAAATTATAGATCAGAAACTTGATTTTTATTACTCAATCTTAGTCATTTCAAATTGTTATCAAGCATTACAGCGCTATGCAATTTCCTTGTTCACCTAATCTCTAAAACATATGTGTTTATCCTTTTGGCGCAGACGATTATTGTAAGCAATATGCGAAAACTATCTAAAGAAGGATTGCAACATACTGACAAAAGGGTTGGTCTAACTAATGAATTACTTGCTGCAATGGATGTAGTAAAGTATGATTCTTTCCACTTTATCTGTATTCCTTCTTTTTTCAGAAAATTTGAGAATGGATTTGATTTTGTGCTGATCGATATAGATGTTATGCATGGGAGAAGAGCTTCCAATCTAAAGTCCAGGGAATGAGGAATGATGAACTATCTTGGTTCAGGAAAGCACAACTATTGGCAGCGGTATGCTATCGCTTGTGCATAGAATAAACTAATCTTGGTCTCAACAAAGTCTTTTTCTATTACAGTGACACCTCAGTATTTGGTCCCTTACATACCTCATGTTTTCGTTGGAATAATATGATCCAGTCATTGCCAAGCTTTTCCAGAAAGCCTGATCAAGCTTTAAAAGAATTCTAACTTTGAAGATTTTTATATAAAGTTTTCTTGTCTAGGTCAGTTTAATTAGACACTTCTGGAGCTATATCCACAGGCCACAGAATCAGCACAAACCAAAACTGGAATCAACTAGTGGGTTAGCATGTGAAAAATAGGACGTGGTAGAGGAACAGTGAACCAGAATTATCTCTTAGTGGGATTAGGTTTTTCATAATGATGGCGTGACATGTTTTCTGCGTAATGATAGGAAACCATGACTCAAATGACATTGCATATTTTGCTTGAGATGCAAGAATCAGATCACTTTTTGCTCATTGTTTTTTTTTTCTTCCCTTTATCAACAGTTCAACAATTTCATGCTGAACAGCATCCCAGTTCTCGTAACAGTGATTTCATTTGGAGCTTTCACTTTGCTTGGTGGAAATTTGACAGCTGCCAGAGCTTTTACATCACTTTCCCTCTTTGCAATTCTGAGGTTCCCGTTGAACATGCTTCCGAACATAATAACTCAGGTTCTTATTCTTAGCTTACTGTTTTTGACCTTTCTTATAACAACAACAACAACAACCCAGCATAATACCATTAGTGGGGTCTGGGGAGGGTAGTGTGTACGCAGACCTTACCCCTACCCTGGGGTAGAGAGGCTGTTTCCGATAGACCCTCGACTCCCTCCCTCCAAGAACTCCCCACCTTGCTCTTGGGGTGACTCGAACTCACAACCTCTTGGTTGGAAGTGGAGGGTGCTTACCACTAGAGTAACCCACTCTTGTCAAAATAGCTACATTGGGTTCTTTCCCTTAATACAGTATTCTTCATACGTCTGTTTAATTCTGGATGCACTATATTCTCCCATCTCTCTCGTGAATCAGCCTAAACATCACTTCAAGTTATTCCCTCTGTGCTTTGTCTATTTGCTAACATTACCCACCGTGAAGAAGATTACGAACAACAATACTCATCTTTATTGAGAAATACACCACATAGGTAAATAGACATCAGTAGCGCAGCCTTCTACATGGAACTCCTATATCATCTAAACTGCTTCTTTGATATCAATGTCATATAAACAATGAGGAAAATATTCTTGAAGAATGTGTGCAAGTGTCTGTTGACTGACTTGCTATGTACTTCTGCAGACGTGGAAGACAATATTATAATTGAATAGACACAATTTCAAGCCTCACAAAGTATTATCATTTTCTACCTATTGCATTCCTTGTTAAGGCTTCAATCCTTGAAGCCGGATGGCTCATCCATTAGACAATTTACGCTAATATGACTCTTTTCAAATACATCAATTTAGTCAATCTAGGTTTCCTAACTTAAGATCACAAATTTTTGACTGCTTTATCATACTTGTCTAAATGTTGTGTGTAAATTGACATTTCAAGTTGCTGACATTTGAAGAACAAATGCATGCTAACAAGTTGCATATTTTAGTTCTATTTGAAGATTAGGTGCTTTATATTGTCCGTCTTCTTTCATTTTAACTCCACTCTGTACATTCCTTCCCCGATTCAAGCATTCTCCAAAAGTTCTTCTTTAACTTTGGGAAAAGTTTTCCTGTCGCTGTGAAAACTCCATCTGAAAGGTTTCGATAAAAACTGCTAATGATCATATGCGAATGTGGCTGACCATCTAGGGATTATAGTGGGCTGTCTCGTCATAATACACACTTATGGGATAACATATGACAATTTGGTAAAGTATCCTACCAAGACTCTCTAGAGCCCTCTTTCCCCCTTTCTTTATATAACAAACAATTGAATGAATCGGTGTCGCGGGGCCTAGACAACTATCATGTGTGTATTGTGGCCGACACCTTAAAATAGGTGACTCTTGTATTAATCAAAGTCATCAAGTAACCAAAATATCTCTTCTCTAACTTATTTTATCACACAATAACAACAACCTAGTGTAATCACACAAGTGGGGTCTGGGGAGGGTAATGTGTACTGTCACGACCCAAAACTAACCCTTGTCGTGATGGCGCCTATCGTGGAACTAGGCAAGCTGACTCATTTCCAAAACAAATTGATATTTTCATTTTAAATATAATTTCAAGGTTATTTAACATAAAACCTCCATTTAAAGAGTTCAAATCAAAGAAAAACAGAAGTGCGAAAAAGAAAAGCCCGACATCGGGGTGTCACTAGTCATGAGCATCTACTACAATATGTCTAACAATATCAAGGCTAACTCAGCCCGGAAAATATCTAAATACAACTAGAGGAAGATAAGAGAGAGAAGAGCAGGGGCTGCGATCGCCAAACAACTACCTTGCTATCTTCAAGAAAATCTGCAACCAGAACACTCAATAACCGTTACCGTGTCCAGCTACACCTGAATCTGCACACAAGGTGCAGGGAGTAACGTGAGTACGCCAACTCAGCAAGTAACAACAATAAATAAAGACTGAGCAGTAGTGACGAGCAATAAAGCATATAACGTTCATATCAGGAAATCTCAGTAAAATACCACATGCTTTTAAAATCAGGATTTGAATCAAACATCTCGTTTAAACCCAGTTCCAGTAAAAATCATTTAAAGATATTTTTCCAACAGTTTTTCAAACGAAGGCTCAATGCAAAGGTGAGCAAAAATGATGAAATCATAAACAGCCCCTCGGGCAAAAACATCACTCATAAACAGTCCCTCGGGCAAACCTCATAGTCACTCGTGCCACTCGGGCATACCTCACAATCACTCTTGCCACTCGGGCATACCTCACAATCACTCTTGCCTCCCAGTCACTCAGCACTCGGCACTCGCACTCAGTAGGTACCTGCGCTCACTGGGGGTATGTACAGACTCCGGAGGGGCTCCTTCAGCCCAAGCGCTATAATCTGCACAGACAACTCACGTGCTATAATAATAAAGTATGCTGCAGGCGGGCAGCCCCGATCCACACTCATCCTCACAATCAGGCCCTCGGCCGATATCAAACATAAATATGCTGCAGGCGGGCTGCCCCGATCCACACTCATCCTCACAAATCAGGCCCTCGGCCTCACTCAGTCATAAATATGCTGCAGGCGGGCAGCCCCGATCCACACTCATCCTCACAAATCAGGCCCTCGGCCTCACTCAGTCATAAACCTCTCAAGTCACTCGGGCATTTCAGTAATGCCCAAAACATTTATATGCATCAAAATAGAGTTATAAAACTGAGTTATGCGGTAAATAAGTATAAACATGACTGAGTATAGATTTTCAATCAAAAATAGTGAGAGGATGGTAACAAACAGCCCCTAAGGGTCCAAATAGCTTTGGCGCAAGGCCCAAACATAGCATTCAGCCCAATTTACAGAAATTCTTTCTAAAACATATAAGTATCATATGGTTCCAACAAAGTATGCAACTTTACAGTTGCTACGGGGCGGACCAAGTCACAAATCCCCAACAGTGCACGCCCACACGCCCGTCACCTAGCATGTGCGTCACTAAAAATAGTAGAATGATACAAAATCTGGGGTTTCATACCCTCAGGACCAGATTTACAATCGTTACTTACCTCAAACCGGTCAGATTTCTACCCCGCAATGCTCTTGCCTCTGAACTCGGCCTCTAAATGCTCCAAATCTATTCACAATCAGTACAATACCATCAATATACGCCAATGGAATGAATTCCACAAGAAAAGCTACAAAATTAGACCAAAACCCGAAATTGGCTCAAGCCCGGCCCCCGGGCCCACGTCTCGAAATCCGACAAAATTCACAAAACTGGAAAGCTCATTTACTCACGAATCTAACCATACCAAATTCATCAAAATCCGACATCGTTTGGTCCTTCAAATCCTTAAATTACTTCTCCAAAAATCCCAAGCCCTAACCCCTCATTTTCACTAATTACAATGACTAAACAACGGAAAATCACCATATATACAAGTATTAGGGCTCAAGTAACTTACATCAACGAAATCCCCTTGATTCCCTCTTCAAATCTTTCCCAAAAGCTCCCCAAAGCTCCAAAAACCGAATAGAAATGGTGAAGAATGCACCAAAATCGCGAAGGGTTCTATTTATGGTTTCTGCCCAAGTTTTTCGCACCTGCGGCCATTTACTCGCACCCGCGCGACCGCACCTGCGGTCCAAGAAGCCGCACCTGCGCAACTCACTTAATCACCCAGCTTCCGCACCTGCGGACCCCTTCCTCGCACCTGCGGACTCGCATCTGCGGTCCCAGGTGCGCATCTGCGAAACCAATCCAAACTCCTCATCTCCGCATCTACGCTCAAGGCTTCGCACCTGCGGGCTCGCAGATGCGGCCAATTCTTCGCACTTGCGTTCCCAGCCTTGGCCCAGCGTCGCCCGCACCTGCGCACTCCCCATGCACACCAGCGGCCTCGCACCTGCGACCCTTTCTTCTGCAGGTGCGGAAATAGCAGAAGCAACAGCTCCAACTGTAATTTCCAACTTCAACAAATCCGTTAATCACCTGGAATCACCCCGAGGCCCTCGGGACCTCAACCAAAAATACCAACAAGTCATATATTAACATACCAACTTAGTCGAACCTTCGAATCACTCAAAACAACATCAAATCACCAAATTACCCTCGGATTCAAGCCTAAGAACTTCTAAATTTCCAAATTCGGCAACCGATGCCGAAACCAACCAAACCACGTCCGAATGACCTCAAATTTTGCACACACATCACAAATGACACTGCGAACCTACTCCAATCTCCGGGATTCCATTCCGACCCCGATATCAAATTTTCCACTGCCGACCGAAATCGCCAAATTTTCAATTTTTCCAATTCAAGCCTAATTCTACCACGGACCTCCAAATCACATTCCGGATGCACTCCTAAGTCCAAAATTACCTAACGGAGCTAACGGAACCATCAGAATTCAAATCCGAGATCGTTTACACATAGGTCGACATCCGGTTGACTTTTCCAACTTAAGGTTCTAAATAAGAGACTAAGTGTCTCATTTCACTCCGAAACTACTCCGGGCCCGAACCAACTAACCCGGTATATCATAATATAGCTTAAGAGCATAAAGGAAACAGAAATGGTGGAAACGGGGCTATAACTCCTGAAACGGCCGGCCGGGTCGTTACATCCTCCCCCACTTAAACATACGTTCGTCCTCGAACGTGTCAAGAGTTGTTCAAAAAGCCAAGAAATGGCTGTGTAACTTTCCCATGCACATACCCAGGGGTGATCCCACGTCACCCTATCCCATACAGGTCTGATAGCACAGCATAACTGAAATTCCTCAATTCAACCTAGCTCACAAGCCTTCGAATCAAATTTCCGACATCCGAAATTTCTTATAAGATCAGAAGTTCGCATCTACATACCGTATAAGTCTAAACAAGCTGTACCAAAAGCCGTACCCATAACTCAAATTCTCAAATTCAAATACCGCATAGCTCGGATGCTCGAAGCAATGATTTCAAATCACAGTATCGATTCAAATCAACCTAGTGCTGGTAATAAGCATCATATCAGACAAAACCTCGTTCTAAAACCTTCATACACTGCCGATGATGAAAGAAACATACCGAATTCATAACCATTCATTAGGCCAACAGGTTATGGAGCTCCCGTTCCTTCTACAAGAACTATAGCCAATTTCAAAGCCGACTTCCGATATTATCCTCCCAATTATACCACAATCAAATCTGATAGCATTCATTCTAGGCCCAATGACCTCCTCTCATTCAACACGACCACTCAAATGACATGACACATCAATACAATCTAAAGCCACAATCTGTGCAATCCGTGCACCAGATAGCAACATTCCAAATGTACCCAATCGTAACAATGACCCAAACAGGAGAACCGTTCCGCAAGCTCGACGAGTACCACCCCGACGCAATGCTAAGAACCCATCACACACCGCAGAACCATAACACACGAATCTTACACGAGGGATCATATTTCCACATAACTCTGCTGCAATACGCGACCCTATCCAAATACTGGTCCATATGAAAACACCTCAAGCCACCCTGCTAAAATCAATAACCATGCGCAATTCGACATCAAGTATCCAAAGTACATTACCATAACCACGGAGAAGCAAACGACACCATGCCACATAAAACCCGAAAGAACATAACTAATACGTTATCAACCAAGCAATATCCAATACTATTCTCGCTCAAATTCCGCTATAAGGCCACAATAGAACCGCACCATATGTGCATATAACCACGAATCACAACTCCTCGTAGCATAGAAAAGTAACTCATAGATCATTTCAGAACACGAATAAACTTCACATCAACCGAAGGGCACATCCTTCAACAATAGCAGTATGGAGCCAATCAATCCGGCTTGGTGTAGAATACACATCCTAATTGGGCGTACCAATGGGCCCCTAAATCAACTATGGTCAGCCACCAATAGATAAACAACCTCCGAAAGTCCACAATGACGGAATCATAATACCTTCTATCATCTGGCTAGCTCCGGCCACAACTTCACCGTCCACAACCATGAAACAATCTACTCCTGAGAACTCCCAATCTCCAATTCCATAGAACACATGAATCACCATATTTGATTCCACCTCCACCGCCCGAATGCCTAACACCTCTCTCATACACAATCATCCCACGAGAAATACTTAAAATTCTTCAGTGCCACCTTGCAAAAATTTGAATATCAACAGTCGATCAACCAGGAGAGTGCCGCAATACCAGCAAAGTACCCATAAATCAAAACACACTGCCCCTTCTGAAATGTATACTCTCATCAAGCTATACCAGATAGTAATATTATTTACCTAGTCATCGGAAACCGTTCATGCTGCCTAAGAATTTATGTCCTTCCCTTCAAAACTGAACTGTGACCTTGTACATGTAAATCCTATTCCCGCACAACATACCACATCTATTATGCCATCGTGTGACAAGCATAAGAATTCCATTATCAACTCTGAGTCACTAGCAAATTACATACCTTATTAGTCAGAAACCTCTTTCTTGCTTCTTTCAAGGAGGAAATCATAACACACAACACGTTCCGTACATCGGTAGAAAATATCTGGTTCAAACCATGGTAGAACCCATCCTGAACACTTTGAAATCCATTCGCACATAACCAAGCTATCTGAACTGAATTCCTCTAACTCCACCAAGTCACACAGGTTGCCAAATTCGAGAGCATTGCCACGAAACACCTGTAGATACTAGCCACATCATAAGTACCCAAAGAACCGATCATACCCATTACTATGCTAACCCAACCTACTACCAAGCTGTCCTATTTCTCCAAGTTCTTTCTAAATTGCCTTCAAATTGCTACTTTTTCCTTGTTAGAACACTACTATCCTTAACTAAAACTTACCCCACGAACTCTAGCATAGAATCACGCCGCCCTAAGGCTTATAAGCCGCCGAATTCCCTTTTTATGTATTCCAAAGGTTCCACAACCAAAAATGCCTACTCCGAAGTGACTTTATGTGAACCTAAAACTGTTTCCTTCACCTTCTTGATACTGAAATGCATAATTCACAATGATATAAGATGCCACGAGTCTCAACACCGTTCAATGCAACTCACAGTTTTCTAGCCATATTTATAAATCTTGAATCCATTGTAACCATTCTCGAATTAACCGACCAAACGGACCAAAACGACCTGTGCCCCATTAGCACACCAACACCCAAGGGAATAAAGAGTAACCCACACTTCTACGCAACCGAGCAAATTCCCGCTCCATGTACACTACATTCTCTGTGAATAACCATTCAATTATTTTATGGTCCTCCTATAACCATAGAGTGTAATACAACTTGTGTCCAGATATTCCTTTACCCGAGTCATCCTCGACCTCGACCTCGACCTCGACCTCTGCAAGTCATAACTGATTCATCGGTATACCCCGAACCGAAACTAATACGACCCATAACCGTGCAATCAACTCTTTGATAGCAGACTCCCCCACTTAGCCTTAAGCTGCAATTATATAAAATTAGAACCCGTAAGGATTTCTCCTTCTCAATTACCAAGGTCTCGCACGTTAACCTGCCAGACTTCTCGAAGTCTTTTATTAAGCCTTTCATGAACATTCTGAATCTCCAGCCAAAATCACACACGCGGCCTCCTACCGGGTAGCAAGTAATATTCCTCGCAAAGCTTCATCAACATCACGCCTCCGCTAGCTGCACACAGGAGATAACCCACATGTGGAATTCCTTACCGACATCTTCCAATGACACTGCACTGAGTGCAACGACCACTAAATCCGTAAATTCTCCTGAGTTCATGCTCGCCCACCATTTGTATAAGTCTGCACTTTCCCTATTGACATCAACTGTACGTCAACACTACCTTCCGAACTCAAGTCATATTGCACCTGACACGATAATCAGATCTTCACGCCTCTATTCATTTCAAACACACTCCTTTCTGCCATATTCAATTTTCCTTTGTACACTAATCATCACTCCAAATAGAGTCTGCAGGCCGATTCACATACGCAGACCTTACCCCTACCTTATGAAGATAGATAGGTTGTATCTGTTAAACCTTCGACTCAAAGAACAGTGAAACTAAAGCACAAACAATGTAACACCCGAAACTTTAGACAGAGTCCCACATCGGCAAAAACACAAGAGGGATGCTGGGTATATAAGTTAACAAGCCTTATAACCCTAGTGACGCGTTTTAAACCCGTGAGGGCCTAGGCCCAGAGCGGACAATATCACTAACGGGCTTGGCTGTTACAAACAATTGTGACAACAAGGTAGCAGGGTAATGAAAGCGAATAACACAGCATGTACGAATACGAAACAGGAATAAGAAAACACAACAATAGAACTAGTAATACAGGCAAGCCTAGGAGAGACTCACGACTATCTGTCAACCTTCCACCCTAATACCCATCCTCCACATCTTCCTATCGAGGGTCATGTCCTCGGTAAGCTGAAGCAGTGAAATGTCCTTCCTAATCACCTCATCCCAGTACTTCTTAGGCCTACCCCTACCCTTCCTCAGACCCGCCATGGTTAACCTCTCACACCTCCTAACCGGGCAGCTATATCTCGCCTCTTCAGTTGTCCGAACCATCTCAACCTTGATTCTCGCAAGTTGTCCTCTACAGGGGCTACTCCCACCATGTCCCTAATAACTTCGTTCCTAAGCTTGTCTTTTCTGGTATGTCCACACATCCATCTCAACATTTTCATTTCAGCTACTTTCATCTTCTGGACATGGGACTTCTTGACGGGCTAACACTCAGCCCCATACAACATAGTCGGCCTAACGACCACTCCGTAGAACTTGCCTTTAAGTCTAGGTGGCACATTTTTATCACACAAAACCCCAGATGCAAGCCTCCATTTCATCCACCCCGCTCCAATTCGGTGAGTAACATCCTCGTCAATCTCCCTGTTGCCTTGTATTACAGACCCAAGGTATTTGAAACTATCTCTCTTGGGGATGACTTGTGTATCAATTTTCACTTCTGCTTCGTGCGTCCCATCACTGAACTTACACTCCAAGTATTCACACACTTGATATTATTTCTTCTGTTTTACATACAGGTTGTAAATTCAAACGTATCATTGCAACGAATGGAGGAATTGTTCTTTGCTGAAGAGAGAATTCTCTTACCTAATCCACCACTTGAACCTTGTCTTCCTGCCATCTCAATCAGGGACGGATACTTTTCATGGGATTTTAAGGTCGACCTCTTCTTTATCTCTCTGTAATGCTGCACTAAGCTTTCGGACAAGTAGTCTTTTACTTATTACTTAACTGTGATTGCACTAGTTATAAGCAGCTAATTATCATCATTTGATTTTTCCTAACCAGAGTGTCTCTTGTAGCTCAAGACTATGCTGATCTAGAATATTGTGTTAATGCACAGAAGGACCTGGAAACTACTTGCTAGCATATCTCTAATGCTTTCTTTGAAATGCATTTCAATTGTATGCTTGTCGATGATTATTATAAAACTTTTAAAAATCATTAAATTATCAAGATCCTTGCCGTGCAGAATCTCTCTAGTGTAGCAAACGCGCGAGAATCCTATTAGTATAATTTGAAAAGCTTGATATCTATAATTCAATTGTTTGATTTAGAATACCGGAGCACTAAAAGTATGTGAATTTGAAAGATGTCCCCGAACCTTGATGGCTGGGAGAAGAGAAGGCATTCTTGATTTTTCTATGATCCATTTTCTCATTAGTTATTGCCTTTTACAATTTATGCAGTAAGATTTAAAAAAAAAAAAACACAGCACAAGTTCTTTTACGTAAACATTCTCAAATGTGTGTGAATAATGTGAAGAAATGTGTGAAACAAGATTAAGCAAGTTCATGGACAAGGGAACGGACATCGGTTGTTTTGATTATTTCTCATTTGATTGGATTCTAGGACAATCTTACTCTTCCAAATTAGATTTAGTCATTTGTTTCGACAGAGAAATATGTTTGCAGTTTGTTCCCTCGCTGGTAGTCTTGTTTGGAAGAGGGGTTTATAATTTCACCTAAACTTTCTGTTCTCGCACTGGTAATCTTGTTTGCTGGGGTTTTATAATTTCACCTAAATCCCTTTATGAACCAAATGAGCTCTGTGCATTTTTCTTAGGCAGAAACTCATGAACAAATCAATGGCATCTTGTGGGAAGAGCTTTGCCTATGCAAAAGGTTCCAGTCCTTTATTTCATCTTCCACCTCATTGCAATTTTCTAGACTTGCACTGAATAAGACTGAGGATGTAATTAGTCAATTAAGTATTCCTTGCATGAATTTTCTAGTTTTGGATTTCCAGCTAACATTCAGTGGATGAAATAAGAATTTTGTGCTGCTTGTTAGCTGTAAAATTGAAAAGTGACCAAATCCAACTAGGCATAGTTTTACAGCTGCTTGACAAATAAAAAAAATAAAAAAATAAAAAATAATATATATATATATATATATATATATATATATATATATATGTAAATTTCCTTAGAAAATGGAAGATACTCCATTACTGAAAGATAAAGAGTTTAGTCATTACAAACAAGGGAATGGATTGCATAATGGATCACATAGAGCTTGATCCTTATTGAAAGCATGTAAAACAAGAGGGGGAGGTGTGTCCCAGAACACTGCGTCTTCTGCTACTGAAGTGAGAGGAATCGAACTTCTTCCGTATCCAGCCAGCTTGTCAGCCACAGTATTGCCCTACCTGAATATGTGACATATCTCGTCCAGTCCCACAACATCAAGAAGAAAGTTGCTATCATTAACAAGTTGTGAGTAGCTAGTGGTTTCTGTAAGAAATGCATAATACCTGGGAATCTGTTTCCACTATTATAGGGAACGGATTTTTTGTGAAAGCAAGTTCCAATCCTACCAATAAAGCTAAAAGTGAGCAAATACAGAATTCAGCTATCAGTATCTCGAGTGCTCTTTCACATATTGTCACTCGGCCTTTCCTTCCGCATTTACAAGCGAATCTTTTTGTTTAGCCAATTTTATAGGGCATCTAAGTGATAAGAAGGTCAAATATATCCATAAAATGAGGAAAGATTGAAGTAACTCTGTGCTCTCTTGTGAGGTACAGAGAACTATATGAAGCTGGATTTAGATGCTGATACCTTACAATATGATAAATATTATTGCCTTGTGAAAGCTTGAATATGATTACTTACTAGGAAAACATTGTGTTGAAGACATAATTAAGTAATTAAAAGTATGCTCCCTCTGACAACCTAAGCTTTTAGATGAGATGGTCACACCATTCGACATGGTATTAGAGCCAGGCCCGTTCCAGTTCTTGTTTAATCCGATGTTGGGCCCCCATATTATGTTGTCTACGCTCCAATTAGCAGGCGTGCGGGGGTGTTAGTTGTCCCACATCCTTTGTGGGTTGGGCAATTGGACTCTTTATATGGTCTTGGTCAATCCTCAGCTCATGAGCTAGCTTTTGGGATTGAGTTAGGCCTAAGGTCTATTTCTTTTATCACATTGATCTGAATTCCTCAAATAGAGCCTTTTCATTCACACTGAGATTTTCAGTTCCCTTGATAACTGTCATGAAGTTGGAGTTCTTTATTTTTCTTTTTACCATTTTTATACATTCAATTTTAACATCCTACTTTACAGCCTGAGCGTCCCACTTTGTCAAATATTAATTTGGATATACCAGTTGGTGAGCTAGTTGCAATTGTGGGTGGGACTGGAGAAGGAAAGACATCTCTGATTTCAGCAATTCTTGGGGAGCTTCCTCCCTTAGGCAATGCAAGTGTCACTACCAGAGGAACTATTGCATATGTTCCTCAAGTTTCTTGGATCTTCAATGCAACTGTGAGCTTCAATTCATCCAAATTCCTTGTTATGCCTGTAAAACACTGTTTACCTGAACATGCTATTCAAACAATCTTTATATATTTTTTGGATATAAATCGTGTTTGTGTATGTATATGAAAGAATGCAGTTACTTTTACCTTACTGGTTTTCAGGTACGTGGAAATATATTATTTGGTTCCAACTTTGAACCAACAAGATATTCGAAGGCAATAGATGTCAGTGCATTGGACCATGATCTGGAGTTACTTCCAGTTAAGTACATTGATGGTAGTATGTTTGTGTCAATATATCTTTTTGTTGTGTGTAATTCTCTATTAGTAGTAAGTCTAGATGAAATGACATGTGCGCATATCTAAAACATTCAGGGTCGAGACCTTACAGAAATCGGCGAAAGAGGGGTGAATATTAGCGGAGGACAAAGACAAAGAGTGTCAATGGCTAGGGCTGTCTACAAAAATTCCGATGTCTATATTTTTGATGATCCCCTAAGTGCTCTTGATGCACATGTGGGCCAGCAGGTAATTATCTTGTATTAATGACTGTGCAACACCATTTTGGAAACGGAAAGGAGATCTCAACACACGGTTTCCGTATAAATGTAGTTATTGTCATTATCCTCTTCTGTTAGCTGAATGATTTTTTTCTCATTTGAGCATATTAACCATGCCATTCTCTGGGCTTTGTCCAATTACTAAGCACTTAATTGGTCCATATTGATCAACAGATATAGGATGAGGATTTGGAAGCAAAAGAGGAAAATAAGAAAATGGGTGGAAATGATGACATAGTGCATAGCCATCTGAGTTTGCGAAGTTCATAAAAGGTTTTGAATGTTAGACGTAACAAAAAAACCATTTTTGTTGGCATGATACACACTTGTAGTGAACGCTTTGGAAAGATTATAAATTGCTTAGACAGGGCATGCAACTCAAGGATGTTACTGAAGTATTACTAGCACTGCCCTAGCATAGTGTTATTGACATTACCAAGATACGATACTTACTAGGTACTATTCTGTGTATGCATCATCAACACTGGTATTACTGCATCATCTTATCTACTAGCTAGTACATCTTTGTGACTCACCAGACTACACCCTCTACTCAACTCAAAACGAATGTCACTGCATTATCTGAGAAAACCTTCCTGTCAATTTCCAATTTTTCTTTTCCACCACCCAAGGATTTTTTTTTTTTTTTTTTTAATTGAGACAAGGAAAGTGTATTATAAATTTAGCACCAAGAAGGTGCTGTAAAAAGTATTTACAAACTACCAGAAGTGCATCCCTTCTATTCTTAAAGGGATTCTATAAGTTCTATCACTGCTTCAACATCATTAACATAACTCTGTTTAAACCAAAAACAAAGCAAAAGTAAAAAGTTCATTTTGATCATCTCGATGGGTTCTCCTTTGTCTTCAAAGCATCTAGCGTTTCTCTCCCTTCATTCTGTCCACCATATACAACAACAACAAGCCCAGTAATTTCCCACAAGTGGGGTCTGGAGAGGGTAAGATGTACGCAGCCTTACCCCTACCGTGGAAGGGCAAAGAGGTTGTTTCCGATAGACCCTCGACCGGAGAACGGATGAAAATTTTTTTTCTAAAAAAATCGTGGTGTCAACAAGTAGGAATAACAACAAGATAAAAAAGACCGAAGTCGAGAAAGCAGTTAAACTCTAGGTAGTAAAAGCCAATGAATAGAAGGATATCATACTAACACTAATGCTAGCGAACTGAGTAAAACAAAGAGAAACGCTCGACTACCTACTAGCCTTCTACCCTACACTTCGACCTCCACACCCTCCTATCTAGGGCCATGTCCCGTCTAATAACCTCTTCCCAAGACTTCTTAGGCCTACCTCTACCCCTCCTAATACCCACTGAGGCTAACCTCTCGCACCTTCTAACTGGGGCTTCTATACATCTCCTCTTAACATGGCTGAACCATCTCAACCTCGCTTCCCGCATCTTATCCTGCACAGGAACTACTCTCACCTTATCCTGAATAACTTCATTCCTAATCTTATCCAACCTGGTATGCCCACACATCCACCTTAACATCCTCATCTCAGCTACTTTTATCTTTTGAACATGAGGATTCTTAATAGGCCAGCACTCTGCTCCATACAGCATAGTCGGTCTAACTACAATCTCGTAGAACTTGCCTTTAAGTCTCAGCGGCACATTCTTATCACACAAGACACCAGAAACGAGCCTCTACTTCATCCATCCTGCTCTGATACGGTGCGTGACATCCTCATCAATCTCCCCGTTACCTTGTATTATAGATCCAAGGTACTTGAAACTACCTCTCTTGGGGATGACTTGTGTATCAAGCCTCACCTCCATATCAGCTTCCTGGGTAACGTTGTTGAACTTACACTCCAAGTATTTCATCTTGGTCCTGCTCAACTTGAAACCCTTAGACTCAAGGGTCTACCTCCAGACCTCCAGTCTCTCGTTAACACCAACCCGCGTCTCGTCAATAAGAACAATGTCATCAGCAAATAACATACACCATGACACCTTTCCTTGAATGTGTCGCGTCAATGCGTCAATCGCCATGGAAAATAGAAATGGGCTAAGAGCTGATCCCTGGTGCAACCCCATCACAACCGGAAAGTGTTCGGAGTCTCCTCCCCGCTGTCCTAACCTGAGTCTTGGCTCCATCATACATGTCCTTAATCACCCTAATATAGGTTACTGGGACCCATTTACCCTCCAAACATCTCCAAAGCACCTCTCTCGGGACTTTATCATAAGCTTTTTCTAGGTCAATGAACACCATATGCAAATCCTTTGCCTGTTTGAGCGCCAGTTCTAGCGTAAATTTCCTTAGATTATAGTCTGGAATAGTCTGCCACCATTTCTTTTGCTTGGAGTTCCTTCCTCCAGTCCAGCACTTCAATAACTCACATGGCTGTCTTAGCATAATCCATTTAAGTCCTACCATATTGAGAAAAACTGCCAAACTTGATCAGTAATGCGAAGTGTAGAAATAGGTGATTAAACTCTCTAGCTTGTCTCTATAAAGATAGCATTTAGAGCACAGCTGAAAACCTCTTCTTTGAATATTTATTATTTTCTGTGTTAAACAAACATTTCGAGCAACCAACCAAGTGAAAGAAGCCACCTGGTAAAGAGCATTTGTTTTCCATATTTGTTTGCATGCCAAAAAATATCTTGCATTCTACCATAACCCAACTGTGAATAACAAGAGTTTACTGTAAAGATTCCTTTGCTTTGGGCATTCCGTATGAGCTTGTCCGGATTCTGTACCAATCCATGAAAAGATTCCCATGTACCCAAAAATTTCAGCTAGTCTTTCCAATTCCAATCATTCAAATGTCTTCTGAAATTGAAATTCCAACCATCTTGTTTTCTGTTAGTAGCCAAAGTGGAATCAGGTAGTAATGCAAGTCTAAATAAATCTGGAAACTGATCTTTCAATGGTCCATGTCCAATCCAATTTTCCCAAAAGGTGATCCTTCTTCCATCTTCCACCTTAAACCCAATGTTACTTGAACATTTTTGCCATAGAGTTCTGATGCTTTCCACAAACCAGACCCATAGGGAATGGTCACAACTTTAGTAGTCCAACACCCTTGCAACCCAAATTTTTCACTGATAACTAACTGCTTTCCAAAGTGCCTATTCTTCTGAGGGAAACCTCAATAGGCATTTCATCAGTAAACTGTGATTGTGCTGCCTTAAGTTTCTAATCCCAAGGCCCGCTTCCTTCTTGATTATTTTTAATGTGCTCCTCTTGACCAAGTGAAATGTTCTTCTTTCAGTATTTCCCTGCCAAAGAAAAATCCATGGGTGGTGTTCTTCTTCCACACCCATGGATTTTTCCAAATTGACTATCCTTTTTTCCCCTATATACAGGACTAATTTGCAGTAACTTGATTGCTTAGTAGAATTCACTGGTTGCAATTATTCCATCCTTCTCTTTGCAGTTTGAAAGCATACGCTAGACGCAATTTGTATCTAACTTGCTGTACAATGGGGTCTTTCAGGTTTTTAAGAAATGTATAAAGGAAGAATTGCAAGGAAAGACTAGGGTGCTTGTGACAAATCAGCTGCATTTTCTACCTCAGGTGGATCGGATCATTTTGGTCTCTGAAGGAATGGTGAAAGAGGATGGGAGTTTCGAGGATCTCTCCAAAAATGGCGCACTTTTTCGAAAGCTAATGGAAAATGCTGGGAAAATGGAAAGTTATGGTGTTGAAACTGACGACCCAAACTTTGACTATGAGAGTTCACAATCTTCTTTAAACATAGGGCATGAGCTCCAAAAGAATGAAACCTCCGTAACCAAAAGGAGAGCTGGTAAATCTGTTCTTATCAGGCAGGAAGAGCGGGAAACTGGTATTATCAACTGGAATGTCTTGATGAGGTAATATTCAAAGTATATGCTTCGAGAAATTTACCCTTGTTATTTTTAATCAAGTCATTCATGCATGAATATACTGGTCATTCCACAAGTTAAGAGTCCTATTAACTTTTGCAGAACTTAACAAGAAAAATTTACTACACTTATAAAATACTTGTTCACATATCTATAGAAGAATTCTAGGCACAAAATTTTCTCACGCATCCCCTACGTTGTTCTCTTGCTTCTCCTATGATATGTAGATACTGGTGGGGAGAAAATTTTATTTTCTTGTGGTGCAATCGCTTCTAACATCTAGGAAAAGAATATTGCATTTCATTTCTAGTGGTTTACTTTCTTGTTGGTTTTGTCAGTGCTCCGCATAAGCAAACACCACCTTAAGGCTAGGCAATTCATATCTAACAGAACTGTGAGAAAGCACGGGAGAAAATATATTATTGATATTAGATACTCAATACAATACAAGAGGTCCTTATTTATAGCTATACTCTACAAGGACATATTACTCCTATTTCAATGTGGGACAAGACTACATTATGTACATATCTGTAAACTACCACTCCCCCTCAAGCCGGTGCATACAAATCATATGTACCGAGCTTGTTACATATATAACCAATACGAGAACCAGTGAGAGACTTGGTGAAAATATCTGCAAGCTGATCATTCGACCTCACAAACTTTGTAGCAATCTCTCCTGAAAGTATCTTTTCTCTGACGAAGTGACAATCAATCTCAATGTGTTTAGTTCTCTCATGGAACACCGGATTTGATGCTATATGAAAGGCAACTTGATTATCACACACAAGTTCCATCAGACTGATTTCACCAAATTTCAACTCCTTGAGTAGTTGTTTGGTCCAGACTAGCTCACATGTTGCCATAGCCATTGTTCGATATTCTGCTTCTGCACTAGACCGAGCAACTACATTCTGTTTCTTGCTCTTCCAAGACACCAAATTTTCTCCTACTAAAACACAATATCCAGACGTAGAACGTCTATCAGAAGGTGATCCTGCCCAATCAGCATCTGAGTATCCAACGATCTGCTCATGACCTCGATCCTCAAACAGTAACTATGAGATAATTTAACGGACAACTGCATCCCAATGACTATCACAGGGAGAATTCATAAACTGATTTACAACACTCACAGGATAAGAAATGTCATGTCTAGTCACTATGAGATAATTTAATTTACCAACCAGCCACATATAGCTTGCAGGATCGCTAAGCGGCTCCCCCTGTCCTGGCAGAAGTTTAGAATTCGGATCCATCGGAGTGTCAACAAGTCTGCAACCTATCATCCCTGTCTCCTCAAGAATGTCTAAAGCATATTTTCTTTGAGAAATAACAATACTTGAGCTAGACTGAGCAACCTCAATACCTAGAAAGTACTTCAATCTGCCTAGATCCTTAGTTTGGAAGTGCTGGAAGAGATGCTGCTTGAGATTGGTAATACCATCCTGATCATTGCCAGTAATAACAATATCATCAACATAGACTACTAGATAAATACAGAGACTTGAAGCAGATTGCCGATAAAACACAGAGTGATCAGCTTTACTACGAGTCATGGCAAACATCTGGATAACCGTGATGAACTTACCAAACCAGGCTCGAGGAGACTACTTTAGACCATAAAGTGACCGACGCAAGCGACATACAAGGTCACGAGACTCCCCATGAGCAACAAAACCAAGTGGTTGCTCAATATAAATCTCATCCTCAAGATCACCGTGAAGAAAGGCATTCTTAATGTCCAGCTAATAGAGAGGCCAATGACGAACAACAACCATGGATAGAAAAAGGCGGACTGATGCGACTTTAGCCACGGGAGAGAAGGTATCACTGTAATCGAGCCCAAATATCTGAGTATATCCTTTGGCAACAAGACGGGCCTTAAGTCGATCAATCTGTCCATCGGGACCAACTTTGACTGCATAAACCCAACGACAACCAACAGTAGATTTACCTGAGGGAAGAGGAACAAGCTCCCAAGTACCACTTGTATGTAAAGCAGACATCTCGTCACTCATAGCCTGTCGCCATCCTGGATGAGACAACGCTTCACCTGTAGACTTAGGGATGGAAACCGAGGACAAAGAAGATATAAAAGCATAATGGGGAGATGACACACGATAATAACTTAAACCGACATAATGGGGATTAGGATTAAGTGTGGTCCGTATACCTTTCCGAAGTGCAATCAGTGTACTAGGAAGAGACAAGTCCGAAGTAGGAGCAGGGTCAGGTGCAGGACGAGAACCAGTTGGGCCTGATGTAGGGCGTGGACGACGATGATAAGTCAAGAGTGGTGTTCCTGTGGCTGGGGAACTAGGGGGAACAACACTAGACTCCTCAACGGTTGGTATGGATGAAACCTCTGTGGTCGAAGGTGGAGGAGGAGCTATAGTAAACTCCTCAAAGGTCGGTATAGGTAAGACCTCAGATATATCATGGTGGTCAGCAGAGGTAAAGAAAGGTTTAGACTCAAAAAATGTGACGTCAGCTGACATAATGTACCTACGAAGATCAGGGGAATAACATCGATATCCCTTCTGAACACGAGAATAACCAAGGAAGACACACTTGAGAGCATGAGGAGCTAACTTATCTTTCCTAGGGGCTAAGTTATGAACAAAACACGTGCTCCCGAAAATACGAGGTGGAAGAGAGTATAAGGGTGACTGGGGAAACAATACTGAATGCGAAATCTGATCCTTGATGGGAGATGAAGGCATCCGATTAATCAAATAACAAGCTGTGAGAACTGCATCGCCCCTAAAGCGCAACGAAACACGAGATTCAATTAGAAGTGTGCGAGAAGTCTCAATAAGGTGCCTATTCTTTCTCTCTGCAACCCCATTTTGCTGAGGGGTATAAGGACAAGATGTCTGATGAATAATTCCTTGAGAAGTTATAAACTGCTGAAACTGAGAAGATAAATATTCTAAGGCATTATCACTGCGAACAATGCGAATAGAAACACCAAATTGGTTTTTGATTTCAGCACAGAAACTCTGGAATATAGAAAATATCTCAGAACAATCTTTCATTAAGAAAAACCAAGTACATCTTGAATAATCATCAATAAACTAACAAAATAACGAAATCCCAAGGTTGAGCTGACTCTACTAGGACCCCATATATCATAACGAATTAAGGAGAAAACAAACTCTGCATTACTCTCAACACTACGCGGAAAGGAGGCTCGGGTATATTTCCCAAGCTGACACGACTCACAATCTAATGTAGACAAACTAGATAAACTAGGCACCATCTTCTGAAGTTTGGATAAACTCGGATGTCCTAAACGTCTGTGGATTAGGTCTGGAGGATCTGTAACTAGACATGTTGTGGAAGGACTGAGTGAGTTAAGGTAGTAAAGGCCTTCTGATTCACGTCATGTACCAATTGTCTGTCCCGTACTGCGGTCCTGCATAATAAAAGAATCGTCAATAAAATATATACCACAATGGAGGGCACGAGTCAAACGACTAACAGATGCAAGACTAAAAGGACAGCCAGGGACATAAAGAACGGAATCTAGGGTGATAGAAGACAAGGGATTAGCTTATCTAACTCCTTTTGCCTTAGTTTGACATCCATTGGCTAAAGTAACAGTGGGAAGAGATTGTAAATATACAATATTCGACAAAAGTGATATATTACCAGATATGTGATCAGAAGCGCCTGAGTCCATGACCCATGGTCCAAGAGTACTAGACTGGGAAACACAAGCAAAAGAATTACCAGCAATAGAAGTATCAGTCTAAGCAACCGAAGCTACTTGTGGAGATGTTTGCTTACTTGCTCAATACTGAAGGAGCTTATTATATTCTTCTTAGATAAAGAAAATCCCTAGTTACCTGTAGTCTCGGTCTGAGCAATGTAAACATTTTTGGGTGGACGACCAGGTAAGGAATAGCACATTTCACGAGTGTGTCCAAGTTTGTGACAATAAGAACACTTGGGTCTAGATCTTCCAAAACGACCTCCTCCTCGTCTATTCTCCATAGTTTGAGATGCCCGAACATCCACTGTCTGGGATGCAAGAACAGAGGAATCAAGTAACTGTGATGAGATCACTGGGTGACTTGGTGCACACATGGCGGAGTAATCGAGAGAATAATTCATCAACTGTGGGGACAGTCGGACTAGCCAAAATCTGGTCGCGTACTGAATCAAGATCATTAGGAAGTCCAGCGAGGGTAAGAACTAGAAACATCTTCTGTTGCTGCTCTTGTTGTTTTTCAACACTAGCAGAAACTGACATCAACTTCTCAAATTCTTCCATGACTGCCTGTACTTGACCCAAGTAAGTAGACATATCTAATTCCTGCTTCTTTAAGTTTGTCATCCACGATATCATATCATAGAAGCGAGATATGTCATTAGTGTATAAGGTACGAGCCTTTGCCCAAACCAAATAACATGTCTGGAATGGACGAAACAAGGGCATCAACTTGGAATCAATAGATCGCCACAAGATGCTACATAACTGAGCATCGATCTTTGCCCAAAGTGCTATCGCCTTTTCATCTCCTTCGCTAGACTGTTTGATTAGATGATCTTGAACACCTTGACCTTTACACCACAACTCGACAGATGAAGCCCAAGCTAAGTAGTTTGAACTTCCCATTAAAGGTTCCGAGGTAATCATAACACTAGAGCTTCCAGAACTCATGTTTCTAGACCCAAAAACATCAAATCCCAAAGACATCGTTGCAAATTATTACCAAATAAGAGAAAGAATCAACTGTAATCCACTTAAACGGAGTAAGGAAACACTTAAACAAAATAAGGGAATATTGTAGTCGTCGGAATCTTACTGCAGCTGCCGGAAAAAACTCAAAGTGGTTGGAATGAAACGAAAACAATAAGGGTATGATCGGAATTACCAGGCGACCCAACTGTTTTGAAGGATTTTTTTCAAAAAATGGTCGGAAGTGGTCGTACGCGCCAGCGCGTGAGCTTCTGGTGGCGCGTGGGTACGCGTGAGGAGGCTGCTGCCGGAGATTTTCACTGGGGTTTGGTCGCCGGAAAATGACGACTCTTGTGGTAATGTTGGATTTTACGCAACACTGACGGAGACAAAGAAGACGCAAACAGCCTTGAAAAAAAAAGTTGCCGGAAAAAGACTTCCGGTGACTGATTTCTCTTCCCGGAGTCGCTGGAATTTATGCACAGCGATAAATCTCTTACGATTGCTCTGATACCATGTGAGAAAGCACGGGAGAAAATATATTATTGATATTAGATACTCAATACAATACAAGAGGTCCTTATTTATAGCTATACTCTACAAGGACATATTACTCCTATTCCAATGTGGGACAAGACTACATTATGTACATATCTGTAAACTAACAAGAACAATCAAATTGCATCCTTATTGGAACCTCATGCTCTGCCAAGGACAATAGTTCCACATTGATTAAATAAAAGTTCATAAAATGATTTATACAAATACTGTGCTACTCCAGACATTGCCTTAAAATTTTGAGTTGGATGCATAGATATTTTCTTGCGGCATTAGAGCCAAACATTGGCAAACCAGTTCGTTTTCCTTTTCTCTTTTACAAATATCAACATTCCTTTTCTTTTTTTTCAAATAGCAACCATATGTAACCTAAAATTCGAACAATACCATTCTACTTAGAACAAAGAGTCGAACATGACTATGTTTATAATGGATTTAAGGAAGTTTTCACCAAGTCACCCGTGTAAAGTTTATATTGCACTTGTTTAGATGATATAAGAGTAACGGATAAACTCTTCGATGATTCATTCATCATCATAGGCTCAAGAAAAGATTCTTATTTAACTATGTTTGTTTAATAGAAGCCCTTAGCTTATGGTTTCAAATGTGCGTTTCTTCAATTTTCCTTTTCAGGTATAAAGATGCTTTGGGAGGCTTGTGGGTTGTCCTGATACTGTTTGCTTGCTACACATTGACTGAAATCCTTCGAGCTCTGAGTAGCACCTGGCTAAGTGTCTGGACAAAAGCAAGCTCCTCAAAGAGCAATGGATCTGGATTCTATATTTTGGTCTATGCTTTTCTGTCATTCAGTCAGGTGTGAGTGCACTTCCACCTTTATTAATTGCAATCATTGGTGATCATCCTTAATTATTCAAGTTGCTGTGCTGCATCTACTTTCTTTTCCCTCTATTCCTTAACATCTAAAGATGGCCACCTAGCCCTATCTAAAGGAGAAATTTTCCTGCTACAGAATTTTTTTCAATAAGCATGAAGCCCAACAATATATTTGTGTATCAGGGAGCTCCTCCATTAGCTACAGTACATTAGCTGTATCTGTTAAAAAAGAAGACTAAAGATGAAAATAACAGAAATTTTTTGTAAATATTTCATTATGTTTCTTCAGAGGAGTGTTTAACTCCAAGTCCATGAATGTAAAATTAAACGAGGCTCATTCTGGATTCACTTTGTGTAGGTGATAGTAACACTGGCCAATTCCTTCTGGTTGATTATCTCAAGCCTAAATGCAGCTAAAAGGCTTCATGATTCCATGCTACATTCTATACTTCGAGCACCAATGGTATTCTTCCACACTAATCCATCTGGACGCATAATCAACAGATTTGCAAAGGATCTTGGTGATATTGATCGCAATGTTGCAAATATTGCTAATACATGTCTCAGCCAACTGTGGCAGCTTCTCTCAACCTTTGTTCTCATTGGAGTCGTCAGCACAATATCTCTGTGGGCCATAATGCCACTTCTAGTCCTATTTTATACAGCCTATTTGTATTATCAGGTTTGCTAAACTCCATATGTTTAGTTGCCCTTTATTTTTCTCTCTCCCTCTGCATATAGTTTTCTCTGCTTGTCTTGACCTCCATTTTGGTTTTACTTTCTGGAACTTTCAGAAACCCAACGAGGGCTGAAAGTTCCACCATTTAGAGAAGCAACACTTCCTATGAGTTCCTTAAGTTTTTAAATATCTGGCATCCTGTTTGAGTAATGTTTTGTTGAGTTTCCCACATTTAGGCTCCTTATATGGTCTTGGGCAATCCTCACCTCATGAGCAAACTCTTAGGTTTGAGTTAGGCCCAAGTTCCATTTCTTATCGTGGTATTAGAGCCAGATTCATCGCAATCATATGCACCATCCATGATAATCTATCAACTGTTGGTTTTACAATATTATATAATGAGGATCAGATGATACAATGCTATTATATATGTTTCACAGAATACATCCCGTGAAGTGAAACGTCTAGATTCCATTACCAGGTCCCCTGTGTATGCACAGTTTGGAGAAGCTATAAATGGTTTATCAACCATCCGTGCATATAAAGCACATGACCAGTTAGCTGCCACTAATGGGAAGTCTATGGACAACAATGTCAGATTCACTCTTGCCAACACAAGTACAAACCGCTGGCTGACCATAAGGCTTGAAACACTAGGAGGCATAATGATCTGGTTGACTGCAACATTTGCCGTTATACAGAATGGGAGAGCAGACGACAAGGTTGCGGTTGCTGGTGCTATGGGTCTGCTCCTAAGTTATTCTTTAAATATTACTACTTTACTCAGCAATACTCTGAGACAAGCAAGTAGAGCTGAAAATAGTTTTAATGCTGTTGAGCGTGTTGGCACATATATAGATTTGCCATCAGAGGCTCAAAATGTCATTAGCAGCCGGCCTCCTCCAGGCTGGCCATCATCAGGGTTCATCAAATTTGAAGATGTTGTCCTACGTTACAGACCTGGACTTCCTCCAGTCTTGCATGGTTTGTCATTTACAATTTCCTCAGGTCAGAAAGTTGGCATTGTTGGAAGAACTGGTGCTGGAAAATCGAGCATGCTTAATGCCTTATTTCGAATTGTGGAACTTGAAAGAGGGAGAATATTGATCGATGGTTGTGATGTTGCTACTATCGGACTGACAGATCTTCGAAGTGCTCTTAGTATCATACCCCAATCACCAGTTCTTTTCTCTGGTACATAACTCTCTTCAGTTGTTTCTGGTACTACTTCACTCTTCCGGACCGCACGATTGGCACGAGTTGAAAAGAATCTAATAAGCCCTTTTAATTGATGCATGCATACATCAATTTTGAATTTGTCTAGTCAATCGATTTGGAATTATTTTATGAGCAATCATATGCGTTTATGCTAGCTGTGCTGATGAATGTGTACCCGATGTTCTTTTTCATACAAATTCACATGCTGTGGTAATTAATACATATATGGATAGGTTTATGCAGATACCTATACCTTGTTAAGTGAAACTTTTGTGTGTTGCAATCTTCTCCCTGAAAACCAAGCTTTGAGGCACAAATTCACATATGAAATGAAGTCTTCCCCCACCTAACCATATAATTTTATCTGGGTTTATCCTGCATTTGGTAGCACAAAGTATTATTCAGATAGTGATCCTTTATCTGGTTTTGGGGAATTAATCTATCCTGGGGGGTAGGGGTGATATTGTATCCGGGACTAGGTAAGCCTTTGAATTTTCTAGTTTCCAAGTTTAGGTTTCCTTTCATTTCTTTTCTTTCTTCTCTTCTTTCCGTTCCTTCTACATTCATTCCCATTTCTTTAGCTACCATGAAAAAGTAAACATAGATGGGTCCTGATCTTGCTTACCCTTGCTATAATCTGCAACTATAATACCAAATTTTGTTCACAGACCAAGTGTGTATAATACTCAAATACCTGCTGAAGTTATTGTTGCAGGATTACAAATTAGCCCTATAAAATGTATTTACTGGTATGCATGTTGTTCTCATTATCAGTTTTTCATTTTCGTTAGGTACTGTACGGTTTAACCTTGATCCTTTTAGCGAACACAATGATGCTGACCTATGGGAGGCATTAGAGCGGGCACACTTGAAGGATGTCATAAGGAGGAATGCTTTTGGTCTGGATGCTGAGGTGAGCTCTTCTCCTTTCAATCTGCTTCAAGTTAAAGTCGTTAGTGTTTTAAGTATCGGTAGGTCTAGGAATTGCTGCTTTCGAGAATTATGAGGGAGGTTAGCCTATGGGAGAACTTTGAATTGCGGAGCAACGGTCATTCTGTTCTCAAAAAGGTTGTTCGGACAGAAATGCAATTTAGGATGATAAAGAAGTCTTGGACCATTTGCCAGAAAGTTATGGTAATTTGTGATTTATGTCTGACAAGATGATCATTCGTTCATGTTCAAGACCAGTTTGACGACCTAAGAATTTTTTTCCTTTTTCCCTTTTTTTGGCACCACCTAAGAATTTTGTTGATCTTAAAATACCATAATTCAACATTAGGTAGTGACTTAGAGTAACACAAATTGGATTGAAAAGAATGAAAAACACACATTCAGAGACGTGCACGAACATATGTAAGGTATACTTGTAGAACTATCGTGTATGTATTTGTTTCTATATGTTATTTATCAATGTATATTGTTCTAATATTTGTCTTATTCAGAACGCTTAATGTTGGAGAAACGGTTTGGCCTGAGATGATTTTAAATGGTGAAACATGGTCACTGAGAATTCATTTAGTCGTCTCAACTTGTTTGAAACTGAGGCATAGCTGTTGTTGTTGTTCAGAATGCTTAATGTGACTCTTTGCAAATCAAATGACAGAAAAGCAAAATATTGAACTTCTTCATGACCGATGAAAACATATTTGTATCATGACGGTGCAAATGAATTGGTTAATTCTTCCCCGGTAGTTTAATATGCTGGTACCTGATGATTGCTCTGCATTTGGTTTCTCACAAGGATAATTTTATCCAAACAAACTCATATCATATGCTCAGCTGGTGGAATAACACATAGTTTTGTTCGTCAGAAATTTAGTAGAAAAATGATCGTGTTTATGGAAGTGCATTAATCCAATTATATACGACACCATCTGGTTAGACGGGAATAAAGAAATTTATTTGACTTACGTGTTACATATGTAGTTGTAGAAGAAAATGTTATGGTAACTAGGCAAGTTTGGGTCAAGTTTGTTTGGTAGAAAAACATCACGCTGTAGATTATATTTCAGTTTAATGCATTTGAATTATTGAATGTGGATAGAATTTCTACGACTATGTCAAAACTTTTAAGATGCTTCAGAGTGAAAAAAGGTATAACATATTAAGATGGAAGGAGTGACTGAAAAAAGGGAAAAAGGTCAAAAATACCCCTCTACTATACAAAAAGGATCATCTATGTCCTCCGTTATACTTTCGGTCCATTATTACCCCCAACGTTATAAAATTGGTGCAAAAATACCCCTCATCCGTTAAGTCCCTCCTCCATGGCCAACACCATCTGACGTGGCCTAACATTTCAGTGATGTAAATGCCATGTGGCATGCCACATCACTGACCCAATCTTATTTTAACCCCCTTACCCACTTCTTCCACCACTACCTCCCCTTCACCTAACCACCACCGTCCACATCACCTCTGCCTGAGGTCCGTTGCCAATGGATGTCTAATTCTTCCTCCTCTTTCCATGATAATTTTTGTTCTTCTTTTTAGTTCTTATAAACTAATAGTTCTTGATTTTTATTTGTAATTCTACTCTATGGTTTGTGAAAATTTGGTAGTTTGTTGCTAAAGTCTTCAGAACAAAAATCTGATTTTGCTCATTTTGACAGTGGGTTTGCACAAATGTTGGTCCAAGTTTTAACCTTTTTTGATTGTAGAACTAGAAAAGCTATGATCCAGCAGTCAAGCAAAGGAAATACTACTGTGGTTCAATTAATTGGAATGTTCTCTTCTTGTATTTGTAAAATTGAAGTGAAGAAACTTGGTGTACTCAAGATTTGATACATTAGTAACCTTGTTCTTCCTTAATTTTGCTCTGTTTCATAACCTGCGTAAATGGTTAAGTTTGAAGATGGCCTCAGAGAAATCAATAAACAAAAGTTATATCTTTCACCAATTGACAAAGAAGAAACTAGAAACAATGATTATAACATCGGGGCTTCCTTTTTTCTGAATACTTGGAGCAAAAGCATTCTATCCAAAACCAATCATGTCTTGAGGCATTATCTTTGTTTTCGAGAACAATGAGATTTTATTTCCTGTACGCTCATGCATTATATCTTTAGTTTCGTAATCTTACACAGTTTGATACATTCTTATACTTCTCTATCTCCAATAAAAATTATTGTGGGGGGAAAAAAATTGATTAGTGTTGTGAGTGGTTGGGTGAAGGGGAGGTAGTGGTGGAAGAAATGGGTGAGGGGGTTAAAATAGGATTGAGTCAGTGATGTGGCATGCCACATTGTGTTTATATCACTGAAATGTCGGGCCACATTGGATGGTGTTGGCCATGAAGGAGAGACTTAACGGATGAGGGGTATTTTTGCACCAATTTTATAACGTTGGGGGTAACAATGGGTCGAAAGTATAACAGAGGACATATATGATCCTTTTTGCATAGTAGAGGGATATTTTTTACCCTTTTCCCCTGAAAAAATGTTGCTATGGTCTAACATAATGTTGTTTTGGGCTATATCAAGGTTTCAGAAGGTGGCGAAAATTTCAGTGTTGGACAGAGACAACTTTTAAGTCTTTCTCGAGCAATACTGCGAAGGTCAAAGATCCTTGTTCTTGATGAAGCCACAGCAGCTGTTGATGTTAGAACTGATGCTCTTATTCAGAAAACCATACGAGAAGAATTCAAAGCATGCACAATGCTCATTATTGCTCACCGTCTAAATACCATAATTGATACTAATCGTATCCTAGTGCTTGATGCTGGACAGGTATGTGCTTACAATTTTTGTTCTTTCACTGTTCTTGTTTTTTCCTTATTTCCCTTTCTTTTTTTCCTCCTGTCAAAAGTTTGCTACTTGCTTATATTAGGTTGTTGAGTATGATACTCCACAGAACCTCCTGCTTAGTGAAAGAAGTGTTTTCTCTAGGATCGTTCAGAGCACAGGGGCCGCAAATGCCCAGTATTTACGTAACTTAGTACTTAATGAGGAGAAAGAGCACAAGTTCATGAAAGAAGAAGTCATGCCTATAAATAGGAAGAGAAGATGGAAGGTATCTTCCCAGTGGAATGCTGCTGCACAGTATGCTCTTGCTACAAATATTTCAGCTTCACTGAACGATTTTCAAGTGACGGAATGTCAAGATCAAAACAACATTCTGCGTGCAGCAAAGGACGCGGTTGTAACTCTGAAGGATGTTTTGGAGGGCAACCATGATGAAGTTATTGAAGAGAAACTAAGTTGCTCTAAGGTGCCTAGAGAAAGATGGTGGTCATCTTTCCTTAGTGTTATTGAAGGTACGAGTTTTCTTTTGCTTCAACACTTCTTATTTTCCCCTTTTTCACCATATTGCTCCTAACTTAGTAGGTTCCTCACATTTTGCAAAAACATAATGAGCCCCTAGCCAGTAATTGTAAGAAACCATGTGTGACTTGAGATGAGGTTTTCTATTTCTGAGATACAACCTTCTATTACAAAAGAATTTTGACACTTGGAAAACGAAAAGCAAATGCAAGATCGTGGTTACCGCTAATCTTGCTGGGCATGCATACCATACCCTCAATTGGAGTGATACAGAAATGCAAGATCATGATTGCACACCGTCAATTGGAGTGATAGAGAAATGCAAGATCATGATTCCACACCCTCAATTGAAGTTACTGCTCGTCTTTGTTGTGCACCCTCATATGCTTTTCCAAAAAAATCAATGTGCAGCTAGGCTAATTCTGTCCACGTTAGCAATGTAGTTTCAAGATTGACTGATGATATGCCTATTCCCCTATGGTATTACCTGAGTGCAACTGGTTATGTAATATTCCACAAATCTTTTATTTCAAATTTCATGTTTCCAATCTTCTTTAGTAACCACTCATTTAGTATTCCATTAATCACAAGTCTTCGTCCCTCCATTTGGAGACAGGTCGAAAGTACATAACATAAGAACATTAGACATCATACTTGATTACTGCTCCAACTGCATTTGGTGTTTATTCTCATTAACTGGTGGCTCCGAAAAGACCAAAACTAAATCAAAGTTTAGCATGATGAAATTTGCCTTCTGTTTTGGTTCAGGTCTCGCCGTGATGAACAGGTTAAGACATGACAGAGTTCCTCATTTTGGAGATTGTTTGGAAGAGGGATCAGAACATCAGAATCTTGATGAAATCTAGCTAGATATCTTCAGGTTTTTCCCAATTTTCTATATCTTTCTATATCTATATCTATCTATATCTATATTAAAAGTTCTTAGCAAAATGTCGTTTGCCTTTTTTACCCTTTAAAAATAAATTTCATATTGGACAAAAATGTCATTCACTTAATTTCCTAATATTTAAGACTTTCAAATCAACTAAAATTTTGGTTATTAAATCTTCCTTATTTGAACTCCGTAGAAAATCCTAATATTTATGACACTAAATTATTAACTTTAATTTACCTTATACAAAATTGTAATTATTACCTTTGCAAAACTAAATTATTTGTTGATTCTACATTTAATAAGAGGGTAATATTTAGTTCATGGACATACAAATTCTCCATGGACACCATCCCCAGAATCTACATTGAATTGTAGGCAATATTGAACTTTAAGACGTCACACCCAAATTCATACTATTCAAATCTCTATTGGTCTCAAAAATATAGAACCTTCATAGGAACATAACATCAAACGCAGTTCATGTGAGAATTAGCACAGGAAATATTATTATTGATTAATTAATTATAATACAATGAGCCATATTTATAACTATAAACAATACATATCCTACTCCTATTCCATGTGGGACTAGGACTAATTACATATTAATTACATAACTATCTAACACTCCCTTTCAAGTCGATGCATACAAATCATATGTGCCGAGCTTGTTACATATGTAACTAATATGAGGACTAGTGAGAGACTTGGTGAAAATATCTGCAAGCTGATCATTCGACTTCATAAACTTTGTAGCAATATCTCCTGAGAGTATCTTTTCTCTAACGAAGTGATAGTCAATCTCAATGTGTTTAGGTCTCTCATGGAATACCTGATTTGATGCAATATGAACGCCAGCTTAATTATCACAAATTTCAACTCCTTGGGCAACTGTTTGATCCAAACTAGCTCACATGTTGTCATAGCCATTGCTTGATATTCTGCTTCTGCACTAGATCGAGCAACTACATTATGTTTCTTGCTCTTCCAAGATATCAAATTACCTCATACTAAAACGCAATATCTAGATGTAGAACGTCTATTAGAAGGTCATCATGCCCAATCAGGATCTGAGTATCCAACGATTTGCTAATGTCATCGATCCTCAAACAATAATCCTTTGTCTGGAGCTTATTTTATATACTGAAGATTGCGGACAACTGCATCTTAATGACTATCACAAGGAGAATCCATAAACTGACTCACAACACTAACGTGAAAGGAAATGTCAGATCTAGTCATTGTGAGGTAATTTAATTTACCAACCAGCCTCCTATATTTTGCAGGATCGCTAAGCGACTCACTCTGTCCTGACAAAAGTTTAGAATTCGGATCCATAGGAGTGTCAACGGGTCTACAGCCTGTCATTCATGTCTCCTCAAGAATGTCTGAGGCATACTTCCATTGTGAGATCACAATACCTGAGCTAGATTGAGCAATATCAATACCTAGAAAATACTTTAATCTACCCAGATCCTTGGTCTAAAAGTGTTTAAAGAGATGTTGCTTCAACATAGTAATACCATCCTGATCATTGTTGGTAATAACAATATCCTCAACATAATGCTGATAAAACACGGAGTTATTTGTTTCACTATGATTCATGCCAAACTCCTAAATAATTGTGTTGAACTTATGCCATGTTCAAGGAGACTGCTTTAAACCATAGAGTGACTGGCGCAACCAACATACAAGGCCACTACACTCCCATTGAGCAACAAAATCAGGTAGTTGCTTCATATAAATTTCATCCTCAAGGTCACCGTGAAGAAAAGCATTTTTAATGTCCAACTAATAGAGAGGCTAATGGTGAACAACCATGGATAGAAAAATGTGGACTAATGTTATATTAGCCACGGGAGAGAAAGTATCATTGTAATCGAGCCCAAATATTTGACTATACCCTTTGGCAAGAAAACGAGCCTTAAGTCAATCAACTTGGCCATCTGGACTAACTTTAACTACATACACCCAGCGACAACCAATAATAGATTTACCTTAAAGAAGAGGAACAAGCTCCCAAGTAACCAATGTATGTAAGGCAGACATCTCGTATATCATAGCTTGTCGTCATCCTGGATGAGACAGTTCTTCACTTGTAGACTTAGGGATGGAAACATAGGACAAAAATGATACATACGCGTAATGGGGTGATGACAGACAATGATAACTTAAACCGGCATAATGGGGATTAGGATTAAGTGTGGACCGTATACCTTTCCAAAGTGCAATCGGTGGACTAGGAGGAAACAAGTCCGCAGTAGGAGCAGGGGTCAGGTGCAGGACGTGAATCAGTTGGGACCGATGGTGGGCGCTAACAACGATGATAAGTCAAGAGTGGTGTTCTTGTGGCCGGGAATCTAGGAGGAGCAACACTAGATTCTTCAATGATTGGTATGGGTAAGACTTCTATGGCTGAGACTGTAGGCGTAGCTATAGTAATCTCCTCAAAAGTCGGTATAGGTAAGACCTTTGGCCAGAAGCGGTAAAGTAGGTCTAGACTCAAAAAATGTAATATCAGCTGACATGAGGTACCTACGAAGATCAGGTGAGTAGCAAAGATATTCCTTTTGAACACGAGAATAACTAAGGAAGACACTTGAGATTACGATGAGCTAACTTATCTTTCCCAGGGGCTAAGTTATGAACAAAACATATGCGCCCAAAAATACGAGGGAGAAGAGAGTATAAGGGTGACTGGGGAAATAATACTGAATGTGAAATCTAATCCTGGATGGGAGATGAAGGCATTCGATTAATCAAATAAAAAGCTGTGAGAATTGCATCACCCAAAAAACGTAACGGAACATGAGACTCAATGAGAAGTGTACGAGCAGTCTCAATGAGATGCATATTCATTCTCTCTGCAACCCCATTCTGATGAGGGGTATGATGACATGATGACTGATGAATAATTCTTTGAGAAGTCATAAACTGATGAGACTGAGAGGATAAATATTCTTAGGTATTATCACTGCGAAAAATACGAATAGAAACTCTAAATTAATTTTTATTTCAGCTCAAAAACTATGGAATATAGAAATTAACTCAGAATGATCTTTCATTAAGAAAAGCCAAGTACATCTTGAATAATCATCAATGAAACTAACAAAATAACGAAATTCCAAGGTTGAACTGACTCTACTAGGGCCCTATATATCAGAATGAACTAAAGAGAAATTAGACTCTGCATAACTCTCAATGCTATGTAGAAACGTGGTTCGGGTATGTTTTTCAACCTGACACGACTCACAATCTAATGTAGACAAACTAGACAAACTAGGCACCATTTTCTAAAGCTTGGATAAACTCGGATGTCCTAAACGTCTGTGAACTAGGTCTGGAGGATCTATAACTGGACATGTTATAGATTGATTGAGTGAATTAAGATAGTAAAGGCCTTGTAATTCATGCGTTGTGCCAATCATCTATCCCGTACTGCGGTTCTACATAATAAAAGAATCATTAATAAAATATATACCACAATGGAGGGCACTAATCAAATGACTAACAGATGTCAGGCTAAAAGGACAACCAGGGACATAAAGAACGAAATCTAGAGTGACAGAAGATCCCGGGATTAACTTGTCCAACTCCTTTTGCATTAGTCTGGAACCTATTGGCTAAAGTAACCGCGAGAAGAGACTGTGAATACATAATATTCGACAAAAGTGATTTATTACCAGAGATATGATCAGAAGCGCTTGAATCTATGACCCACGATCCAAGAGTACTAGATTGGAAACACAAGCAAAAGAATTACCAACAACAGAAGTATCTCAGCAACCGAGGCTATTTGTGGAGATTTCTACTTACTTGCTTGATATTGAAGGAACTCATTATATTCCCCTTCAAATAAAGTAAATCATTGGTTAACTGTAGTCTTGGTGTGAGCAACATGAGCATTTCTGGGTGGTCGACCATGTTAAGAATAACACACTTCACGAGTGTGTCCAAGTTTATTACAATAAGAACATTTGGGTCGAGATCTTCCAAAACGACCTCCTCCTCGTCTATTCTCAATAGTTTGAGATGCCCGATTTTCCACTATTTGGGATGTGAGAACAGAATAGTCAATTGTCTGTGATGACACTATGTGCTGCAGCAAGACGAAGTAATGTTGAAGACATAATTAAGTAAATAAAAGTGTGTTCTCTCTAACAGCTTAAGCTCTTAGATGAGATGGTCACACATTTCAACATGGTATTAGAGCAGGCAGAGGTCCTGAGTTCGAGTCTCACCATCACCTAATATCAAAAATAATTTTTCCCGTGCTTGGCTCATAAAAAAAATCAAGCGCGCACGTGAAGGGGCGTGTTGAAGACATAATTAAGTAAATAAAAATGTGTTCTCTCTAACAGCTTAAGCTCTTTTAGATGAGATAGTCACACATTTCAACAGAGAGAATAATTCATCAACTGTAGGGACAGCCGGACTAGCCAAAATTTGTTCACGTGAATCAAGGTCATTAGGATGTCCAGCAAGTGTAAGAACTAGAAACAACTTCTATCATTGCTCTTGTTGCTTTTCAATACTAGCAGAAACTGATATCAACTTCTCAAATTCCTCCATGACTGCTTGTACTTGTCCCAAGTCAATTCTTGGTTCTTCAAATTTGTCATTTGCGATATCACATCATAGAAACGAGATATGTTATTACTGTAAAAAGTGCGAGCATTTTCTTCAAACTAAATGACATGTCTGGAACGAAACAAGGGCATCAGCTTGGGATCAATAGAGCACCACAAGATACTATATAATTGAGCATTGATCTTTTCCCAAAGTGATTTGGCCTTTTCATCTCCCTCGTTAGTCTTTTTGGTTTAGTGATCTTAAACACCTTGTCCCTTGCACCGCAATCCAAAAGAAGAAACCTAAGCTAAATAGTTTGAACTTCCCATTAAGGGCTATGAAGTAATCATGAAGCTTGAATTTTCAGAACCCGTATTTTTAGAACCAAATACATTAAATCTGAGAGACATGGTTGTACCAAAGACAAGTACGAACATCAATAATCTCACCAGAAAAGTGAAGAGAAAATGCCGGAATCTGAAAATCATCAAAATCTGGAAATACAATCGGCAAAAAAATAGAAAAGTGGTCGGAATTTAGTTTAAATTGGATGGGTAGGCTCGGAATTGAAGGGGGAACAAGCTATCCTGAAGAAATATTGTGGGAAAAAACGACCATAAAAAGGGTCAGGCGTCGGCGGGTGGATCTGACGCGTCGCCAGCGTCAAATATTCAGGCTGGCGCGTTGAGGCGCGTGGCTAGGTTTTGCCGGCAAGGTTTTCTGGGAATTGGTCGCCTCTGCCCCGGGAGCGTTGTAGTGGTGTTGGATTTTGCACAACACCAAGGAAAAAGGAGAGAACGCAAAATATACAAAATATTATCATACTCATATTTCATGTGGGACTAGGACTAATTGCATATTAATCACATAACTGTGTAATAGTTTGCATATACCTACATTGAGGATGCTTGTCACGACCCAAATCGCACCATAGGGGTCGTGATGGCACCTAGTCTCTATAACTAGTAGGCCGATCATTTACAACAGTTAAATCAATAAAGACATGGTATAATGAAACAGAGTTTATCATAACTACGGAAATAAAGGTAATACAAGCCAAACCGGCGATAACCACAAACATATCCCCAGAACTAGGTAGTACCGAGTCACGAACTCTAACTGAATACATAGAAATATCTCAAAATGCAATACCGTTCGCATAGTGAATTGACAGTATAAATATAAGAAAGGACTCTAAGGGGCTGTGACAATCAAAGCAACTCTACCTTGAATCATCGCGATCAAAGAAGCTCTCACTGCTTGGGTCTGCTACCTCCAACACTTGGATCTGCACAAAAATGTGCAGAAATGTAGTATGAGTACACTACGGTTGGTACCCAGTAAGTATCAAGACTAACCTCGGTGAAGTAGTGACGAGGCTCAAGTCATGTGATACTCACTAGTCAAAATAATCAGTGCAATAGATCAAAGACTAGCAACAAAAGCATAGCAGAAAATCGATAACAATAACTTCATCAAAATAAGTGATAACAGTTCAATACAAGTAAAGGCTTGGTTTTAACAAGTCATCACAGAGAAACTCACACAAATAGCACCTTGTGCCCACATTTTTATCACAACAACAATAGCCACTCGTATCACTCCGCCTCGATAAAGTCACAATAGTCACCCATATCACTCCGCCCTGACAATAACACAATAGCTACCCGTATCGCTCCGCCCTGACAATAACACAATAACCAACATGTCACTCCGCCCTGACAATATCATAATAGCCACACGTATCACTCTGCCCCGACAAAGTCACAATAGCCACCCGTGTCACTCCGCCCTAATAATATCATAATAGCCACATGTGTCACTCCGCTTTGACAATATTACAATAGCCACCCGTATTGCTCCATACAATCAACAACATTGAAATGTCACCCTTATACTCCGCACAACAACAATCAATCCACACAACATGTCAACATGTTGCAATGTAAGAAAATTGAAGAGTAGAAGTCCACCATTGAAGGCCATTCAAAGCTTTGCTTTCGAAAATAGAATTTTTTGAGTTTGTTAGTTGTTTGGATTGGGTGTTGTTCCAACTGATTGAAAATATCAAAATGAGTTCAAAATTTAAATTTGAAGTGATTTGGAGTAGATTTGAGCAAGATTTGAGTTAAATTTCAGAAAAGACGCAAGGAAGAAGACGAAGTCAGTTTTTTGTATAAGTATGTATAATCTTGTATAATAGTGTATATGAGTGTATAAACACATCTTATACACTATTATACACTTTTATACACCTTTATATAGGCGTTCGTAGACGAACTTCTTCCACGATTTTCAGTTGCAATTCTTGTTCAAAATCAGACCAAATCTCCATTAAATGACTTCAAATTTTATATACAACCTCCTTATACTATTTCTAACAAGTCTAAATGACACCCACTCCAAATTTCTCACAAAATCAAATTCGGAATTTAAACCCACATATTTAAACTTGTTAAAAATCTAATTTTTACCACCCAAATGGATTTGGTTTGTTGAACTAATATTTGAGTTACAGTTACTGTTCGAAAATTAACTTAAAAGCTTGAGCAATCTTTTTTAAAAATTAAATAGTAATTTCGAGAACCTATTGGAGTTGGATGTTGAATCTTAGCCTATTATTTTTGGGCTAATTGGTTGTAAATTGAAATGTGGGCTATAAAATTGAAAAGTAGGGTTCTTATGTGAAATTTTCCCATTTTGAAATTAGTAAGTTTTTGTTATTAAATCTTTTCTTATTGAACTATGTATGAATTCATAATATTTAGAAATCTAAAACTGAGTAGGATTTATTTGTATAAATTATTTCGTTATTTAAATTGTACAAAATTATTATAATTTGATCAATCCGTAAAGTAAGATTAAAAAAGAATCTTCTGATTAGTCCGGTTAGGATTCGAATAGCTTTTCCAGCACATTACCTTTCAGTATTGAGATCAACTAAAATATTTGCATAATTTTATTAATGTGCGACGATATCATGTTCATTTAACTTGGTAATCAAGAGAAAGACTCACTTATCTCCCAGAAGAAGAAAAACATTGGAAATACCAATAGTTTACATTTTTTTATTGCGTTTCTAATACTTTTATATTATGACAATATCTATATTTGTAAGGTTTAGTGAAATTTCAATTTTTGATTTGTCCAGGTTTGTCCTGCTATAGGTTAGCTGGCAATATTGGGTTTGAGCTACATAATGATAGCAAATAACAAATTTGTTGTTCGAGACTACAATATCTTATTCTTTTAGCATATTTGTATGAATTTCTTAAGATAAATTTTATTTTCTAATTTTATTTTTTTTTGGGAACCAAATCAGACTTTTAAAAGTCCCAATCAATATGGAAGCTGGGTATAAGACACACAAAAAGATAAAGCATTATATCCGTGAGAGTTAAGAACAAAGGCGTAATATTAAAAATGACCCCCTAAGTTTAGCACAAATTATTAATTGCAATTCTAATATTTGTAGTCTTAGTTATCCCTTTGCATAGGGTATTTGATAGCTATTACCCCGGGACGATCGCATCTCAGAGAAGTGGCATATACTCGCCAGCATCGTGGTTTTTTTTTTTGTCGACGTGGCATTTTAAAAAATAAAAGATCTGTATTATAAATTCATTAATTTTTAGGTCATCTTTTTCTAGTCAAATTTGTCAATAAGTTATAGAGCTCCATTATTTACGCTATATTTTTTTATTTGGCTAAAAATAATGAAGTATTAGTTTAAAAGTTGACCTCAAAAATAAGACATATGGTTGAAATAATAATTATTGCATCTAAAAAGATATAAACTAAATACATAGTTTGAATTTAATTATTTTGGTTAAAAAAAATTATTTGACTAAAAATAATAGAGCTCTAAGCAAGTACATTTATAGATTTGCCCAGAAAAAACTACATTATTGAAATAAATAGTCATTGTATCGAAAGAGCAATAAAAAAACTACATAATGGCGACTCCATTATTTTGGCTAACCTTTTTTATAAGGCAAAATAAATAATGAAGCTTTAGCAAAGTTTGTTTTATTGATTTAACCCGAAAATAAAAATATATAATTAAAATAAATAGTCATTTCCATCTAAGGGAAAATAACAAGAAATTAATAGTTGGTACTCCATGATTTTAGCTAAAACTTTTTTATTTGGTAAAATAATGGAGTTTCAGCTAATCTTTTAATACAAAATTTGGCCCGAAAGAAAAATACACAATTGGATCAAATAGGTAGTATATCTAAAAGAAATTAAAAATATAAACTTGGGTAAGTATGTATTGTATACTAAAGATGAATCAAGAAGAAAATATATAATTTTAACAAATAAAATGTGACAACTAACGATTGAAAAATATCTCATTCCGAAGTTAATTTTTTTTATTTTTCTTCACTCCTACGCGCATAAAAGAATGTATCAATGTTCTTTGTCACATCAACATCGAAGAGGTAACAACTATCAAAATGGCCAAGTTCAGAGGAGTAACTTGTAAGGCTATGAATTTAAGGATTTTTAAACATAAAATAGTTTTGTTCATAGATTAACATACTCCTCTTAGAATTTACTAATTATCAGTAATTTCATTGTATTCTTATACGCTTACTTTCATTTTTATGAAATATTCGGATGCATAGTTATGTAATTGGATAGAGAAAGAAAGTTCACTCCAACGCGTAGAAATGGCTGAATAATACTTTTGAGATAGTGATTTATTCTTTCTAATTTGTTAGAAATAATTCATATGGTACTTCTTGTTGTTTAAAAATAATAGAACAATTGTATTTTGTTTGTGAGAACAAAACAAGATTGTCTTTTATGAGTGAAATGAAATGATTAAGGATTTATGTGGAATAGAGAATTGAGTTTATTAAATGGGGTCAACAATCATATTTTTCGAAACTTACACTTTTTAAAACTTTTATTGTGTAACTCAAATACAATATATATATATATATATATATATATATATATATATATATATATATATATATATATATATATATATATTATTTTTTAAAATTATGAATTCATTGAGATAGGGTATACCGCAGCACCTGTATCCCAAGACAGGCGGATCTAGAGCAAACATTACGGGTTCCTGTGAACCCAGTAATATTTGCATAGACCTAGTATTTGTACTAAAAAAAATCATTAAAAGTATAAGAATATTTAGTTTGGAACCCAGTTCGTTGGTCCAGTTATCATGTAGATTAACTTGAGATTGTTATAGGAACCCATAAACTTAAAATTCTAGATCCGCGTCTGTGCTTAGACTTGTAGTATATATACGGCATTCAATTCCCAGATCAAATTGGGATCAAATTGTGGTTTTCTTCGACATTTCAAGAATGAAATTGAGAAGTCTGAAAGATACCTACATAAAATAGTTAGTATACCAATGTGCTACTGCTTATGCCATCAATTCGGAAAGCAGCTTGCATCAGCTATTATCATCAGATCTTTACATCTAGTAGGAATTATTGTATCCACGTCAAGCCAAAATATAAAGATTCGATATCTTCTCAAACTTTCAGAGCTAGTAGAAAAGCAATTTTTCTTAATTAATAAGGATTTTTCAGCATGGCAGAGGGTGTGTTCAATAAGGTTTTTATTGAATATGTAATTAGGAAAATAGATTATCCAGTCCACTACGGACCAAAGAAATTTGGCATAGACGTTCCACTCTAAGCCGTGTGTGACTCCGGCCAGGCCTGTTACTTTTAAGTGAATTACTTGTGTTACTCCCTCATAAACTTGAAGCAGGCAAAAAGTCATAGTATCGCATATTACAATCGACCACTTCAAACGTAATTCTGAAATTGAACTGAGCATTTGAAGCACGTGAATTCTGGAATCAACAGTGCAAGTTTTAGGCGTCTACCATTTGAAATGTACACTGTCCAACATGTCTCCATAAAATAACTCAACTGTGAAGTAAAGGCAGCTTGTTTTAACCCAACAAGAAAAAGGCAATAAAATCAGCTAGACCAGTAAACCTGGTACATCTCATCCAAGAGGTGCGACATTCATCCTGTCAAGTTCTTCCCCTACCCCTAGACCCCATACCCAAAATAATTGGGACAAAAAAAAAATGATAATTGACCAATAACTTTTTCTACTTATCCAAGATAAAGACATGGACAAATACATATATTTACACTGCCCTTTATTGGCTCCTTATTCAAAATGGGGTGAACAGAACACCAGCCAACCAAAATCAGCTAGAGTTCCAATTAACCCAAAAGAAGAGAAATAACAAGAAACCTAATCTTCCAAACACTAACAACTTAGGGCATAATGTACACCTATTTACGGGCAAAGCTTAGCCGAGCGGAACAAAGAGAGCAGAGTAGGAATTATAGATAGAATGCCAAACTGTCTTGGCATTCTTAGAAACTTGTTCTGATTAGGCATTACATGAAGAATGCCAAACAGTATTAGGACTGGTTTTTAACTACCCTAACATTGCTATAAAACCGTTTTAGGTCCTTGATAGCCCTCTCCTCTATCTGTATTGAACGGATAGACGAAGGTGTTTCAACTTCTGGTTTGAACCAGCGACTCGGACAACTAGATTCTGATGGTGAGCCTTGACCCGTCATCACTGAGAAGCCAGTAGTTCTCGTCTTTGGGCTATGAGAGAGGGCCAACGGTTGCTTTACCTACAGCAAAATATTCAGCAGATAAAAGTCAATATAGTCTTGTGTCAGGAACAAAAGACATGCCGGATTGGAGGATTCTGAAATCAAATGCAGTGTACTGTATACATTGACCAGCAAGCTTAAACTTATAATTAGCAAGAAAGTGTGACTGCATGTGCATATTCCTATGAAATCTTTTAATAGTTAACTTAAACATGGGTTCTAAACCTCAAATCAAGTGAAATTCTGAACAAACATCGAGAGATTATAGGCTAAAAGGTGGAGCGATAGAAGGTATTGTAGAGACAAAAGTGGACACAAAACTTAGGACAAGGATTTTAGCATTCCTATTAGGAACACGAACAATTTCCAGCTGAGAGTAGTTACTCTAAACTGTTGGGCCTTTGTTAACTGTATAGATAAACAGACAGCACAATGGACCAAGCACGCAAACAAACAAAATGAATGTTCAGAAGGGCAAATTTTCTTTTTGTGAACCCATGACAGTCTAGATTTGGCACAAGGAGGCAAGGCAGGGTAGAGAATAACCAACCTGCTGCAGTTGGATGTCCCTGAGAGATGGACGTAAAAGAGGAGGCGTACCGGAGGCAGCCCAAGGAGGGGTGTTCTTTTCCACATCAGAGACAGGTGCTGTACGTGACATGGGTATCGGATTCGACTGTAAAAATGAACTCAACCGTAATTTACCACCACTACTATCACCAGAGGGATCTTCTACCAGGTCCCTGGGCTTCAAGGGCTTTGTATCTATTACTTTGCTTTGCTCATCCTGTATTTCTCGAAGGGATGCAGAGGTTTTCGTAACCTTAGCACCACCCCAAGCAGGGCCTTCACTTTTTTGCACAACTGGTGGTGGAACTACAGCTTTGGGAACATCATCAAGAGCACCACTTAGAAACATGGAAAGTCCACCTTTCCTATTTTTCTTCTTTGATGCTACAGCTGACGAACCTTTACTATTCAGGCTGTTTCCAAGGTCTCTCTTGATGACAATGGGAGAATCTTTTGCATCTTGATTGGCTGCAGCTCCTTCCAAACCTTTGTGGTCATCCTACAATTGGAAGAGAAACTATTAAGAAACAAAACCATTTCCCCAGTCAACATCATAAAGAAAATCAGTATGCGGTAGTTCGATGATCCAAGCAGCTTCCATGTATAAACAGCAGTGGGGTTTTGCTGAAATGACTTGTTAGAGGAAACCACAAAGACTTGTAAAAATACATCCTTAAACTAGTGGTAATACATGTGAAGTATTTAGAAAGTAGCCATATAGCAGCAACAACAACTACTACACCTCAGTTCGAAACCAGTAGGGGTTGGCTATGTGAATCGTCACTGACAATGTTCCCCATTTAAATTCATCTCAGGCCAACATTTTACAAAACAAAATAGAAATGAAAGGTACTAGAAGTTCTCTATATTTACTACTGGCATAGAAACCCCTAATAGGGCTAAGAAGACTCCTAAAAGTAGCCATATAGCAGCTCTGACATTTTCATCAACACACTACTCAATATAAAATTAAGAGGTACAGAAACAAACCAGGCACTCCTGTAACCAATAATCTGACACTAATCAACCTGATCACCTTAAGCTATCAAAAGATATTTCTCACTTCTCACTCTCCTCGTAGATCATTACTCTCTATCACCTTAAAACGAAAAACCTTAACGAATGGATGATATGTTTAAATCAGTACAAATAGGCATGGAATCTAGTTTACTGTCTTCAGATCACCAAGAATTGAACAAATAGAAATGGCTAAAAACCTCACCTCGTACTGGACTTCAGGAATTTGAACACCCAAGGCACCCATTCTGGGACTGGATTCTGCACTTTCACATTTACTGGACGCCACCTCCACTGGTACAGCCTTTTGTTTGCTCTTTCTCCTTTGCTTCTTAGGTACGTCCACTTTTTTACTCCCTTTTCCATCAGCAAGAACAGAGGATGATACTGTTGATTGGAGCGTTTCTACTGGGACACCAAGCTCAGCAAGTGACTTCTCCAATTCTGACCTTGTCTGAAGCTTAGCGATTTGCTGGTCATCAAGAGTCTGCCCCTTGAATTGCTTATCTTCAAGCATCTCAATCTGCTGCAACTTTTTCCTCAAAACTCGTACCTGTTTCAAAACCCCGTCTTTCACTTCATCAGACTGTAGAAAGTTATCTAATCTCTGGTCTCTCTCTTGTCTCCACATTGGCCTGTTTGTACAATGGTCACGCGTCCTAAGAGACTCAATATCATCATTATCTTCTTCACTATCTACTATGGCAGGGAAGGGGGCAGTAGGAGTTGGAAGCCGACGATAACTCCAGGGTTCAGATGACTTCATATCCCACACTTTCTCGAGCATAACCAATACGTCAAGTGAAGTATTTGCAACTGCATGGCCTGAGACTGTAAATATGTAATCAAGATTGCGGATTGCAATATCCTGCAAAAAAAATCCGCTTAGCTTCTACAAGAGCTATCCATAAAATAGTCTTGAATGATAAGTAATATAGAGGTGACAGCACCTGCAACCCGCTAATGGGTGTAAGGTATTAAAATAAAAATAAGAAAATAAAAAAAAGGTTAAACAGCTAACCAAAGATTGTACAGAATCTCCAGACTAACGATTATAGTGAAGACACAGTCAACAAAAGAAATTGAGCTCGATTACCACTCCATTTGTATCTAAATCATGTCTTACAGCAATTTACAATCCACCAATAAATCTGATGTCAAAAGAAAAAGAATCAAAGTGGCACGGGCCCTTAGCGAACAGCAATCTGCATTGGGAATAACAAAAATTGACAAGACAACCGGTTTTAACCTTTTCAGCCTGACATTTTACTGCAAAAGAAACCTTTCCGACCAATATGTTTCATTGGAAGGAAACTAGGATAGTAAGCCGATCTAATAAGATGTATTTTTTGCCTTTCCCTCCCCTTCCCTACCCACGATCTCATGTTCTTTCAGTCGAATTATATTGACAAATCTGTCTCCAAGTGGTGAATCAGTCACGACTCTCAAAACATGTAGGTTTTCAAGAAATTTTGTTCGCTAGCCATGTATTGTTATAGATGCGATATCTTGAAAGGACAGAGCTCTATACCCGTGTGTGCTCTACCACATACGACTCAGTAGCAGCCAAAGAGAAGCGAAAAGGGGGGAGAAAAAGAACTTTCAGAAGCAAGACCAGACTGATATCTCATGTTGTGCAGTCTAATAGAGATAAGCAAGGGTCAATCATATTTGAGAACAAGCACCTAAACCCGGAATCTTTTGGCAAATAGAGCTACAGAACACAGTCACAAAAAGAGAGTTTAGAACACGCTACAATTATAATTGTGAAGTACCCTATCATTAACTTCAAAACTTTATAAATTCCTGAACCTTATACTACAGCATAACCTCTCCTCATTAAAGATCACAAATGAAGCACATAGAGGAACAAGAAAATACCTCGCAGTATTTTCTTAGATCTTCTGCCCCTAGTGAATCCGAAATTTCCAGCAGTTGAATAGCATTCCGTGGCTCCACCAAATGCTCTGCAGCCACCGTCTCACAAAGGCTCTTTAAGGCTGGTGCAGTCTTATTTTTGACTGTGTCTTTTTCTGAGATAAACAGTACTTCCTCTGACTCAACCTCATCAAACATAAAACCCTCATCGAGTTCATCTGTATCACTTTTCATCTTCGGCTTGAGCATAGAACCATTCTTCAAAATATTGGGTGGGTAACCAGGATGATATAGAGAACTAATGATCAACAAATGGGTCTCCCCAACGGAAATTGAAGTTGCCTTTTTAACCCCATGTAACCGAGTTAAAGCAGGTGGTTTCTCCTTCCCTTTCTTCCCATCCCACATATACACATCACCTGTCACAGTAACCGCAGCTGTCCAATATTTCCCAGCAGAGATGCACACTATATTTGTACCACATAGTGAATATAACTACAAATAATTAAGATATATTAGATGTTATTCACACGAAGTGCTAGAAACTGTATACACAACATAGACAGCAGCTAAAACCTGTTGACAGCGCAGATCAGGATCAGATGACACCCAATAAAATAACGTGCCATCCTCTGTAAGAGCCATACTATGTGTAGTCCCGGCAGCTATTGCAACCACATGAAGACGTTCCTTACGGTGAAACTTCAACGGGATGTTGCTCATCTTTTTTAGATTCCGGCCAATCACAACTCTCTTTGGAGTAACAAGCCGGTGACCCCAAGTGAAAACCTCTCCATCAGATCCAAGAACAACCGTGTGATACTTAGCTGCAGAAACTCCAACAAAAACCTTTCCCTTCAAATACTCAACAATCCTTGGAGCATAGTTAGAAGCCGAGTTAGATGTTCCGTAGCCTAGCTGACCCTCCTTATTGCATCCCCAGGTGAAAACCTCACCCAAGTCAGAAACTACAGAAGTGTGCTTGTTTGCTGCAGCAACAGCAACTACTTTTGACCTCAGTGAACTCACTCTACGAGGTGTGGGTTGAGTATCTACTGAAGTATACCCAAGTTGACCCTCTGCGCATCATAACCAAATGAATCAACATGCAACCATGAAAGCCAAAAACACTTATTACAAATACCAATTCCTATGCAATAAATTACAACCAAAGAGGAAGCATGACAATTTTGATACACCTAATAAGTCAATGACATAAATATTGACAGCACATTATCTGCTTGGGATAACTCACAGAGTTGGTAAATATGGTTATGTGAATAGCAAAAAAGCATTTACCTCTGTTGGAACCCCAAGTGAAAACTTCTCCAGCCTCTGTTGCAATAACAGTGTGATGTTTAGCAGCAGCAACAGCTTTCACTCGACGTGCCCCTAAACCAGAGATCACTTGTCGTGGAGTTATTACCGCAGCTTGGCCGCTGGAAGAACATCGAATATCCATTATCAAACATAGTTGACGCTTGATACCATGAAAGAAACTAATTAACTATGAACATATGCTGCTAGCATGAGAAAATCTAAGTAGCAAGGTTAAAGAACAGAGTAAGAAATGAAACAAAAAATTATTACATTAAAAGTATAGGTAAAAGAGCATACTATTCAGTTAGAAAATATTATAATTCTTCTTAATAAAATTTTCATAATGCAAAAAAAATATAGGATATACACTACATCCCTCAATATAAGCAGAAAAAACATACTGCTGGATTGTTCTGGAAAGTCAAAAGCTTTCCTCAAATTAAGTTTACCTATGTATATCAAAGTCTGGGTGCCCAAGACGGCCACCTCGTCCAAAACCCCAAGTATAGAGTTCTCCACGGGCAGTGACGGCTGCACTATGAAATTTTGCTGCAGAAACCAACTTGATGACTGACCCATGAAGAGAATCAACTTTACCGGGTAACTTTTGAATGTGAGCATTTCCAGTCCCTAGTTGATAATTCACACCACTTCCCCAACTGAAAACCTCTGTAGCAGCTAAAAGAAAAAAAAACATGCAAACAACAAAGAAAGTCAACTGCAATCCACTATGAAATGAATTAAAGACAGAGTTCACAGAAATTGAAATGTCTTCACATCTACCTGAATTTTTCTTTTCAAAGCCCTGTAAAACAGGTCCTGACAACAAATCAATGGGAGTTCTAGATTTGGTGTCTTCCAAAGTGATAGAAGCACCAGACTGTAGAAGGATGCTAGCAATAGCAAGATGACCAAAATGCAGGGCGCGATGAAGGCTACTCCATCCTGATTCCCCATCCTGACACGGTAAATATAGATTTCATAAGCAAATGTACATCAAGCTTTTCTGAACAGACGGGATCGAATTGAAAAACTGACATCATTGAAGATCGATAACCATTTCTTTTTAGGTCAGAGGTCCATAATCATTGTACTGTACCGCTATGAAATTCTGCATGAGTGGATTCCTTCCACGTTTTATTTTCTGAACCTTATCTGGATTGTGAGACAAGAGTGGGTTGCTCTAGTGGTGAGCACCCTCCACTTCCAACCAAGAGGTTGTGAGTTCGAGTCACCCCAAAAGCAAGGTGGGGAGTTCTTGGAGGGAGGGAGCCGAGGGTCTATTGGAAACAGCCTCTCTACCCCAGGGTAGGGGTAAGGTCTGCGTACACACTACCCTCCCCAGACCCCACTAGTGGGATTATACTGGGTTGTTGTTGTTGTTATCTGGATTGTGACATATTTTTCTCTTCTAACTTGTCATGAGAACAAACTTGATACAACATTGAGGACCATGCCCTTCAGTTGTGTGCTCAAATAGGTCCTACAATCTTTCAAGTTATATTGATCTTCAGACATGCCATAAAAATGCAGCTTTTTTCATTTTTCACTCCCTAGTAGTAGCTTACCTGACACAAATCCCCAAGAAAGACGGTCAACGCACACACACATGGTTGGTAAGATGCACCAAATATCACTCCATAGTTACCAACTTAACATTACATAATGTTTCAGCAAAGACTTAGAATAGGCAAGAACACCATGGCTAGATTATTTATCAAAGTAGCGTAGTCCAGAAAACAGAGTTCACCATCAGAACATTTGCAAATTAGTCATATGACAAGACACGCACTTAAAAACAAGAATTGAAATAACTATGCCATGAATATGCTGAATTTTTAGATCATTGTCCACCACAATATAAGAAAAATGCAAAAGATTCTTTTAAAAGGGGAGAAAAGAAGGGAAAAGCCAAAAAATGTAATAAATTACTCGCCCTATCATGTGACGGCTAAAACTATGAGAGCAACAAGTCAGCATGCATGTATAAATGACATTAAAAATTGAGATGATCTAAAGGATCAAAAGACCAACACACCCTAGCATCAGGGTCTGCACCAGCAGCAAGTAGCCTCTTAACTATTGGGACGTGATTTCTCCAGGTTGCGATATGGAGAGGGGTAAGGCCAAAGGTATTCCTCGCATTGATATTTCCTCCACACCTCTTAAGGAATGCCAAAGACGAATCAACATCAGCTACAGACCCGTCTTGTACAGCAGCCCAGAGATCTTTGGAGCATCCATTGAATGAAAGTTTCCTAGCAGGGATGTGCTGCTTCTGACATGATAATGGAACTACTTCCTCCATTAGCTGAAATAAGTTAGTCTGTATGGTTTGGATGGTTAGCAGCTGTCACTACCACTCACGACAGCAATGACCTTTTGCCAAAATTATATGCTAGTGAATAATGTTCAAAGTCTTCCAAGTTAGTGTTTCTGAGTGTCCAGCAATGAAATCAAGACATCTTGAACCTGCAATGAGACAGGCTAATCTATGTATTCTTTAGAAATCCAGCTCCATCCACACCTCACACCATGAACAAACACCACTAAAAGAGTCTTTGGTATGGCCTGGCATAGAAAATGCCGAAATTTGATAACCAGATTGTTTGACAGAGATTCGCTCGTGATAACATACATGTTTACTCTTAATGTTTATCTATATAGTCCAAATGATGATCCACATATATACCCAAATTAACTAATGCTTTTTAATAAGATGAACACTATAATGTTCTGATTGGTAGTCAGGTAGCAGAGATTGGGGGTTCAATCATGTATCAATATGTAATACATTTAGTAAAAAAAAATGAACATAAAAAGAAGATAACAAATCTTGAAAAGATACTTCATGAAGCCCCCCACCCCAAATTAATCATCGAATATGAGTAACCACAACCACTGATAAATAGCATTTACAATGTTCTTCAGAAATGCATTCATAAACTACATTCCTAGAGCTGCAGCTTCAACAATGCGAAGGAAAGTGCAATCTTTTTGTTGAGAACTTGAATTAATAGTAATTGAGAACAGAAATTGTAGAACTAATCAAGACACCAACAGAACCATCAAGACTCAGTAATAAAATGATCGATTAAAGTACATGAAGATACAAAAATATCATGCACACAAAATTGAAGCAAAACCAAGTTAACCATAAATGAGCCCAATTGGGATCCACAGTTGGTGTAAGATTACATCAAATCTTTAAGAACCAAATCTGAACATGCAGATTGCTACATACAAGAATTTGTCTCAAAAAAGCAAACTTCAGCAGTAAGCAAAGCACAGAACCCACCCCCCCAACTAAACACATCCAAAATGTCAGTACTCAGTACCCACCATCTGAAAATGCACACCAAGATTAAATCTTTTTTCCAAATTCGACAACTGGACAGCCCAATAATAACACAAAATTGATCATTAACAGGTTAAAAAAACAACCAGATTGAAATTCAAGAAGATGTGCAATAGAAATGTCACCTTTGACTGGTTAGATGAAAATCCGCAAATTAGCAAAAGATCAAGTCTCTTTTCTCTCTCTCTCTCTCTTCTCTCTCTTGAATAAATATGAATGTATATTAAAGCTATGATGAGGTGAATAACAGTGTGAAAGATTTTACATTTTAGAGAGAGAAGAGAGAGGAGAAGAACCGGAGAATATACCCTATAGAAACCCAAAAATATATGCAATACAAAAATAGAAAAGGAGAGTTTGAAGAGAACTCCGATGCAGTTGGAGGGTAATATGGTAAAGTTATTAACTGTAAAACATATGGACTACAATGCCCTTTGATTTTGTCTTATATTACGATATTTAAGTATGACGTTGTTTTCGTTGTTTGACGTGCTGCCCTTTCTCTTACATGAGGCCACGATTTCGCTCTAACGTCTCGTGTTCTACGCTCTGCTAACGTGGCTTTAGCATTGGGTGCCACGTTTGATATTTACATCATACTGTTTGGATTCAACTGCCCCTTCATTTTTTAGTCTCTTCATTTCATCCAAATTTCTGCTCGGATTAGAGACACTTATTATGGCTAAAATTTAATAGATGAGATTTAATTAAATAAAATAAAATTCTAGCTATAATTAAAAAATATTTAATTTCTTCATTTATCCATTCCTAAATAATATATTTTATCTCTCGTCAGAACTTTTCATAATTTCTCCCTCTACGCGCCAAAATACATCTGCTCTCAAGAAAATACCGAAAATCATAGTAGCAGAGAAAATCTTTCAGATTTTTACCATGAAAATCCAGTTCTTGAATGTCATTGTTAGGTTAAAAATCAATAGAGAAAAACACAACAAGTGGAAAAACAGAGAACAAGATAGCAAGTCGTGGAAATTCATTTTTCTGGAATAACTGCTCTGAAATTCTCGTCAGGTTCTTGTTTATACATTAATTCTATTCCTTAGAAGTTATATACTTTTTTGTACATTTCTTGTTGTGGCAATTGTAGAGTAAAAGATTGTATACTATGTAATTGTGGAAATTACTAAGTCGTGAACTTTTTGGTGTGGGAAGAATAGACTGAACCTTTTGGTGTAGAATTTCGAAACTTAACTATTCTGTTCTTTGGTGTACTAGACTTTGACTTGAAAGAAAATAAATTTAAAAGTTTATCATTTTAACTTATAAATAAAATTAGATTTGAATATCTTATGAATCAAGGTTAATTGATCGTCAAACTAGTATAGTTATGCACCATTTTCTTTCATTATTGCTTGTTGAATTGTATCAATCAAATAAAAAATTTGGAGGTTAGCAGGGACTATGCCTCATAATTACTTTATAAGTCAAGTGTTAAGTAAAAGCTACAACAAAGTAAGTGCTCACTTATGATATGTATCTTACTTTCTCTTGTTTAATGGTAGATTTATGGTGATCCCATCTCAAAAGAAACATATGGATGTTTCTAATTTATTTGAGCCAATAAAACTTGGGATGACATTTGATTCAGAAGAGTATGCATATGAATACTACAACAAATATGCTGCTACAATTGAGTTTAGTGTTACAAAAGAATATGCAAACAAAAGTAAAGTCCACAGATATGTGACTTCGAGAAAATTTACATGTTATAAAGAAGGTTATAGAGGAAGAGACAAGCGAGAAGCGATGGTCAAGAAACCTAGAAAGGAAACTAGGACGGGTTGTTTAGCTCACATGGTCGTAAGTCGTCAATCAAATGGGAAGTTTTCTGTCATTTCATTTGAAGAGAAGCACAATCATCCTCTCGTTCCTCCATCTCTAGCGCATATGCTGCCATCGCAAAGGAATATTAAACTTTCTTGAGCATATGAAATTGACTTATTGGATGATTCAGGAATATGTCCTAAACCATCTTTTGACTATGCTTTTCGTCTAGCTGGGGGAAAAGCTTCTTTAGGTTATACAAAGAGGGATCACATAAACTATCTTCGTGACAAAAGTAAAGAAAGTCTAAAGCAGGGAGTGGCTCGTAGTTTGGTCGATTACTTTGAAAAAAGAGTAATAAAAGATCCATCTTTTCGGTTTTCTTTACAATTTGATGATGATGGTTTGATAACAAATATTTTCTGGGTTGATGCTAAAATGATAAGGGATTTTCAGATTTATGGAGATGTTGTATCATTTGATACAACATATAGAACAAATAAGGAGTATCGACCATTGTCTTTGTTTGTTGGATTAAATAATCAAGGGAAATGGTTGTATTTGGTGCTGCCCTTTTATACGAAGAAACAGCTGAAGCATTTGAATGGCTTTTTACTGTATTTTTTAGAGCTATGTCTGCAAATAAGCCACAAACATTCATCACAGATCAAGATCCTGCAATATATTTAGCAGTCTCATTAGTGATGCCACAAACATATTATCGTCTATGTATATGGCACTTGGAACAAAATGCATTTAAACATCTTAACCATATCTTTAGAGCTCATAAATCATTTCCGAGTGATTTTAGCAAATTGCTTTATTATTACGAGTATGAAGATGATTTTCTAAATGCATGGGAGGAAATGCTTGAGAAGTACGACCTTAAGGATAATAGTTGGTTGAAAAACACTTTTGCTATAAGGGAAAAGTGGTCCATGACATATGGTAGAAATGTATTTTCAGCAAGTATGCGAAGTACACAATTGAGTGAAAGTTTTAATGGATCACTAAGGGGCTACTTGAAATCCGATTTAGATATTGTACAGTTCTTTAAGCATTTTCAAAGAGCTATTGATGATAAGTGTGCTAATGAAAGTAAGTCAAATTTTGATATTACCCAACGAATATCTGTCTTGAAGGTTAAGCTTCCTTTATTGATCCATGCGAGAGAAATATATACTGTAACCATATTTGATTTGTTCGAAAAGAAGTGGGAAAGGTCATTACTTGTCTCTATAAATGGCTTTCATGATGAAGGAGAATTTTGTAAATACAATGTTAGCACGCATGGAAGTCGCAGAGAACATGTAGTAGTAGTGAAGTGCTCAACAAAGGTAGTCTCTTGCAGTTGTAAATTGTTCGAATTTTCGGGTGTACTATGTGGACATGCTCTAAAGATTCTGGACACATTAAATATCAAAGATAAGATTCCTGACCATTATATATTAAAAAGGTGGACAAAAGATGTTACCAACTTGGTTGCAATGGAGATTAAAGTGTTTAGTGAGGGAGGTGATTCAAAAGTTGAAGTTAGTATAAGGTATAGACATTTAGGCCAAACTCTTGTCCAAATTGCAAGTGAAGCTTCAGAATCCAAAGAAGGATATGAGTTGCTTGCAAAGTATTCCAACGAGATAATTGCAAAGTTGAAGGAAGTAAAAATAAAAAATGAATCTCATGAAAGTCCACCAGTTCCAAGCAAAGTTCTCCATGATGAGACGATATTTGTTGATAGTGCAAATGTCACAAAGGTGATAGGGTTAAAGAAGAAGCAATCAACTCGTCGCTCCAATACTCGACCAAAGAGTTTTGTGGAAAAGACCAGGAAGACGAAGAATAAGATTCAATCGCCAGTATCTCCTCCATTGCAAACTGTCCAACATGTAAGTCACCTTGCAGACCTCCAAGCACCATGTCCGCCATTGTCTAATGCCACAACGAATACGGTATGTCATAATAACTATATTTTATTCCTTGTGTGGTATTGTGTAAGCTTATTTTTCTCTTTACGTGATAGGGATAAATTCTTACCCATGGTATTCTTCAGAGTTGTCTCAGCTAACATCTCATGGAAGTCTATCTCAACTCCTAAGAGTTAGTATAATTTTTTTTGACGATTTTATGTCCTTATTTTTTTAAATAATACTTCTCATATGAATTATTTTACTTGCAGGATATTTCATTTCATAATTTAAAGAAGCACTCTCAAGGTTGATCGCCAATATCATGAAAGAACGAAGGTTGCATAGCAGTATAACTTTGTCAACACAAAGATGATTTCAGAACTATTTATTCCAAAAACAATCAGTGACTTTTTCCAGCTTTGGAGTATAGTTTATAAATGCTTCCATATTGAAAAATATAATTCTCTGTTTTGACAAACATCAAATTGCAGTAGAATTGAGATAATTCTTGGTTCTGTTTATTAATTATTATGACTTTTGTATTTATGTGTTGTGAATAAATAAGAGGATGGATGACTTTTGTGTTGGTGAATTTATCTTGCTGCATTCTTTCATTACTGAAGCAATTGAGCAGATGATCTACATTCCCTTTGAAATTATCTTGTACTTATAATTGATGGTCTGGTGTTCACCTAGAAAATCAAAGGAGACGCATAGCTTGCCAACTTTATTATTGTGGGAAAGAACTGCTCAAGTCTTCCCTTATATAAATCTCAAGAAAACAATTCATGATACTTTTGGTTTACCTCTTTGGGAACACTTATGCATATGCTTTTACACGGCTAAGTTGAAAAAAGTTGCTTTGAAATTGGTCCTGGAACTTACTTTTATTATTTGTACCGTTCTTAAATTATTATCAAATGTTGGAACTTACTTCTAATATTTTTTATTATTTAATGATTATGTAAGAAGATTTTGTAAAAGTGAAAAAAATTAACTCGCGAAAAGAAAATTACTATTTTTGTAGAAGTGAAAAAAGAATTAACTCACGAAAGAAAATTACTACGAGAAAGAGAAGAAATCTTAGATAATCTATAGCTATAATTGTGGGATTGAAAAAGATATTATTTGGGAATGGATAAAGGAAGAAATTAAATACTTTTAACCATGGTTAGGACTTTATTTTATTCAATTAAATCTCATCTATTAATTTTTAACCATGACAAGTGTCTCTAATCCAAATAAAATTTGGAGAAATGGAGAGACTAAGAAATAAAGAGGAGTTGAATCCATATTATTTTATTTGTTTTTAGAACTTTTTCCAAAAAAAAAAGTTAAAGTGAACAGCTTACCCTTAAAAAGAATTACCCTTTAAAATAAACAAAAGACATTGAAGAGGTTCTAGGAGAATTGTCCATTTTTCCACTCTTTCCACCAGACTTTATCGTATTACCTTCTTCAATCTACAATTAATAAGTATATTTTTGTGTCTTACTGTAGCGATCCAGTCGATTGTTTTGAAAGTAATAGTCCCGATTCTCTATTTATTGTTTCCCCCGTATCTATTTCTGCTATTATGACTTATCGGGAGGCTTCGTTTTTATTTTTGGAGTGTTGCGGGACACTTAGTCCCTAAAACAGGAGCTTAACCCTTAGAATTTGGACAATAGTCGGAACTGTGTGAAAACGACTCCGGAATGAAATTACGTCGGTTCTGTTAGCTCCGTTAGGGTTTAGGGGCGTGTCCGGATTGTGTTTTAGAGGTCCGTAACTTATTTAGGCATGAAATGGCGAAAGTCGAATTTTTGGAGATTTTGACCGATAACGGACTTTTTGATATCGGGGTCGGATTCCGATTCCGGAAGTTGGAGTAGGTCCGTAATGTTGAATATGACTTATGTGCAAAAATTGGGGTCAGTCGGATGTGGTTTGGTTGGTTTCTGTATAGGTTGTCGAATTTGAAAGTTTCAAGTACTTTAAGTTTGAATCGGAGGATGATTTCTGATTTTAGCATTATTTGATGTGGTTTGAGGGTTCGACTAAGTTCGTATGGTGTTTTAGGATTGGTTGGTATGTTTGGTTGAGGTCCCGGGGGCCTCGGGTGAGTTTCGGGTGGTTAACGGACTTGGAATGGAAGTTGAAAAATTTCTGAAGTTTGGTCTTTTGCTGGTATGATCGCACATGCGAGGGTATTAGCCGCATGTGCGGTAGGTTGAGCGCAAATGCGGAAGGGGTGGAGATCAGCAAAGGTCACAGGTGCGATGGTTTCTCCGCACCTGCGATAGCGCAGATGCGGACCAGTGGTCGCAGAAGCGGAGGCAGCCAAGGTTAGTTGTTTTCGCAGGTGAGCCCACATTTTTCGTACCATCGGGCGCGCAGGTGCGAGCCCAGGCTCCGCAGGTGCGGAAATACCTGGGTAGTGTTTAAAACCGAAGGGCTTCGTGATTTTTGTAATTTTGAACTTTGCAAACTCGGTTTAGGGCGATTTTTGAGAGTATTTTCGAGGCATTTCTTGAGGTAAGTCCCTTGTGCTTATTTTTTATCAATAATCTTATTTCCCCATTTATTTTTTCACCTAGTTAGTGTGTATTTAAGATGGAATTTGTGAGTTTAAGGCTAGGGATTTGGAAAGTTTGAACTGTGGATTTGAAGGACCATTTGGTGTCGGATTTTAGTAAATTTGGTATGGTTGGACTCGTGAGTGAATGGGCTTTCGAATTTTGTAATTTTTTTCCGATTCCGAGACGTGGGCCCGGGTCGACTTTTTAGGGAGAATTTCGGAATTTTTGTTAAAGTATTGATTTCATTAATTAGATGAGTCTATTATGGTTGTATTTATGATATGCAACTATTTTTAGCTAGATTTGGGCCATTCGGAGTCGGATATTCGTGGAAAAGGCATTGTTACCAATTGATTGAGCTTGGTTCGAGGTAAGTGGCTTGCATAACCTTGTGTGGGGGAAATTTCTTTAGGATTTGTACTATTTTTGATATATGAGTGCCGTGTACGTGAGGTGACGAGTACGTACACGGGTTAATTGTGTAAAACCCCGATTTTTCTACTAAGTAATAACCCGATTTCATTCTTATTTGAGTTTCATCAACATGTGTAGTATCCTGCTAGATTAGAATAGCATGCCTACTTGCCCTAACTGTTTACTTGAACTACGTGCAGCATGTTTAGTAAATTTACCTATTTTTCCTTAACTGGTACTTAGATTGAACTGTAGAATTTCGTGCCGTAACTATTGAATTCTATTGTTTGGCTGCATATTTACTTTGAGATTACGGAACGGTATTCCGGGAGATCCTCCTGTACTGCATATTTACTTTGGGACTACGGAACGGTATTTCCGGGAGATCCCCCTGTACTACATATTTACTTTGGGACTACGGAACGGTATTCCGGGAGATCCCCATGTACTGCATATTTACTTTGGGACTACGGAATGGTATTCCGGGAGATCCCCCTGTACTGCATATTTAATTTGGGATACGGAACGGTATTCTGGGAGATCCCCCTATTTTGCATATTTACTTTGGGACTACGGAACGATATTCTGGTAGATCCCCCCCGTTATGCACATTTACGTTTGGGACTACGGAACGGTATCCTGGGAGATCCCCTGTTGTTATTTTCTGTGTACTGAGCTGTTGACTTGCTATGATTTCATTCCTGTTAAATTTCAGTACTTATTTTTTCTGTAATATTTCATTCTGTCTTAGTTATTATATATATACCAGTAGGGCCCTGACCTGATCTCATCACTACTCGACCGAGGTTAGGCTTGGCACTTACTGGGTACCGTTGTGGTATACTCATGCTACCCTTTTGCACATATTTTGTGTGCAGATCCAAGTACTTCTTATTAGCCCCGCTACTAGCTGAGAGTGCTTACTGCTGTACGGAGACTTCAAGGTATATCTGCCGCGTCCGCAGACCTCGGAGTCCCCCTCTATTCCCTCCTATGTCATTTACCTTCCTTACTTCTGTTATTAGACTCTGGTGTATAGAGATATTAGTTTCCTTCTGTAGCTTGTGATTTATGATGTTCCGGGTTTTGGGAATATTGTGTATTACTGGAGTGATGGCTATTGTACATGCTAAGCGGCATTGTTACCAGTCATTTAGTTACCCGTTGTAGATAGTTGTTAAGTTTTACTTCTATTTTTGTTATTTCTGCATTTCGTTAGGCTTACCTAGGCGTAGAGACTAGGTGCTGTCGCGACATTTTACGGAGGGAGAATTAGGTCGTGACAAGTTGGTATTAGAGCTCTAGGTTCATTGGTGTCGTGAGTCACAAGCCGGTTTATTAGAGTCTCGCGGATCGGTACGGAGACATTTGTACTTATCTTCGGGAGGCTATGGAACTGTTAGGAAAATTTCATTACTTTGATTCCTTGTCGTGCGAAAATTGTTGACTTCGAAAATTCTAAACTTCTGTATTCTATTCTCTCACAGATGGTAAGGACACGTACAAGTGGATCTGATGACCAGGCACTCGTGCCCCTGCTAGAGCCGCGAGAGGCCGAGGATGTCCACGTGGTGCAGCCAGAGCACCCGCATGAGCTGCTACAGAGGAGCCCCCAGTAGCTCCAGCTGGAGGGCAGACACCTGAGGCACGTGTTCCTGCACCAGCCCTCCAGGAGACTCTAGCCCAGTTTCTGAGCATGTTCAGCACCTTAGCTCAGGTTGGATTGATTCCACTTGCCCCTGCCATATCTCAGGCCGGGGGAGGAGTACAGACTCCCGTCGCCGGTACTCCAGAGCAGCGGGTTCAGGTCGACCAGGTTCCAGAGATTGTACCAATGTAGCCGGTAACTCCAGCTCAGCCCGAGGTTAGGGCAGTAGCTTCTGAGGTGGAGCAACTCATACTTGAGAGGTACAAAAAGTACCACCCACCTACCTTCAGTGGATTGGCTACAGATGATGCTCAGGGTTTTCTGGAGGAGTGTCATCGTATTCTTCGTACTATGGGTGTAGCGGAGACGAGCGGGGTTTCTTTTACTACATTCCAACTTAGAGGAGCAGCCTATTAGTGGTGGCGTGCTTATGAGTTGAGTAGTCCGGTTGAGGCAGCTTCACTTATATGGACTCGGTTCTCGGACATGTTTTTGAGAGAGTATGTCCCTCAGAGCCTCAGAGACTCATGGCGCGCGGAGTTTGAGCAGCTGCGCCAGGGTTCTATGACTGTGTCAAAGTATGTAGTTCGCTTCAGTGATTTGGCCCGACATGCACCGGCCTTGGTTGCCACCGTTCGAGAGAGGGTTCGACGGCTTATTGAGGGACTCCACCCCAACATCCGGATTAGTATGGCCAGGGAGTTGGAGATGGATAATTCTTATCAGCAGGTGGTAAGTATTGCCAGGAGATTGGAGGGCATGCTTGCCCGGGATAGAGAGGAGATGGAGGCCAAGAGGTCTCGAGAGACTGGTTATTATTCTAGAACTTGCATTCTAGCAGCTCGCCATGGTAAAGGTTATGTGAGTTGCCCCGTTCATTCAACTCTTCCAGCCGTCAGTGGGTTTCCAGCTCCTTCTAGGCCCTAGGAGCCTTATTATACACCGCCAGTATCTAGTGTGCCTCATGCACGGGGTGTTCCTAGTAGCCAGTCCAGCAAACCTAGCCCGAGCCAGTCAAAGCAGCCACGCCCTCCCCGAACTTGTTTTGAGTGTGACGACACTCGTCATATGGTGAGGGATTGCCCCAGATTTAGGAGGGGTGCACCTCCACAGACTGCTCAGCTACAACGTGCTCCACCGGGTCCCCAGGCTATGATTACAGCACCAGATTCCACCCCACCTGCTCAGCTAGCTCGAGGTGGAGGTCGGGGAGGTAGAGGTCGCCCTAAAGGGGGAGGTCAGGCCAGATATTATGCCCTTCCTACTCGTACAGAGGAAGTCGCTTCTGATTTTGTCATTACAGGAATTGTCCCGGTCTGTCATAGAGATGCGTCGGAATTATTTGACCCAGGCTCTACATATTCTTATGTGTCCTCTTATTTTGTCCCATATTTGGGCGTATCTCGGGATTCTTTGAATTTCCCTGTTTATGTGTCTACTCCTGTGGGAGATTCTCTTGTTGTGGACCACGTGTATCGGTCGTGTTTGATTGCTCTTAGTGATTTTGAGACAAGAGCTGATTTTTTATTGCTCAGCATGGTGGACTTTGATATTATTTTGGGCATGGACTGGTTGTCACCCCATTATGCTATTCTTGTTTGTCACGCTAAAACTGTGATGCTGGCTATGCCAGGTTTACCGCGGTTAGAGTGGAGAGGTACCTTAGAGTATACTCCCAACATAGTTATTTCATTTCTTAAAGCTCAACAAATGGTTGAGAAGGGGTGTGACGCGTATCTAGCTTATGTGAGAAATGTCAGTACTGATACCCCTACAGTTGAGTCAGTTCCACTAGTAAGGGACTTTCCAGATATGTTCCCAGTTGATCTTCCCGACATGCCGCCCGACAGAGATATTGACTTTGGCATTGATCTGTTGCCGGGCACTCATCCCGTCTCTATTCCTCCGTACCGTATGGCTCCCACTGAGTTGAAGAAGTTGAAGAGAAATAGGAGTTGCTTGATAAGGGCTTCATTCGGCCCAGTGTGTCACCTTGGGGTGCTATTGTCTTATTTGTGAAAAAGAAGGATGGTTCTATGCGGATGTGAATTGATTACCGCCAGTTGAACAAAGTTACAGTGAAGAACAGGTATCCATTGCCTCGTATTGATGACTTATTTGATCAGTTATCGGGTGCCAGGGTGTTTTCCAAGATTGATTTACGTTCCGCCTATCATCAGTTGAAGATTCGGGAGCCACATATCCCGAAGACTGCCTTCAGGACTCCGTATTGTCACTACGAGTTCCTTGTGATGTCTTTTGGTCTGACCAATGCCCCAACAACTTTTATACACTTGATGCATAGTGTGTTCTGGCCTTATCTTGACTCATTCATCATTGTGTTTATTGACGACATTCTGGTATACTCCCAGACTCTAGAGGATCATGAGCAGCACCTGAGGACTGTGCTTCAGACCTTGAGAGAAAAGAAGTTATATGCAAAATTTTTAAAGTGTGAATTTTGGCTAGACTTAGTGGCATTCTTAGGTAATATAGTATCGAGTGATGGGATCCAAGTGGATCCGAAGAAGATTGAAGCAGTGCAGAGTTGGCCCAAACCGTCCTCAGCTACAGAGATCCAGAGTTTTCTTGGTTTGGCGGGGTATTACCGTCGTTTTGTAGAGGGATTCTCATCTATTGCAGCACCTATGACCAGGCTGACCCAGAAGGGTGCTCCGTTTAGGTGGACAGAGGAGTGTGAGGAGAGCTTTCAGAAACACAAGACAGCTTTGACTACAACCCCAGTATTGGTATTGCCTACAGGTTCGGGGTCTTATACTGTATATTGTGATGCATCGCGGATTGGTCTCGGCGCGATGTTGATGCAGGACGGTAGGGTGATTACGTACGTGTCCGGACAGCTGAAGGTGCATAAAAAGAACTATCTTGTCCACGACCTTGAGTTAGCAGCTATTGTTCATGCCTTGAAGATTTGGCGACATTATTTGTACGGTGTTCCTTGTGAGATTTACACCGATCACCAGAGTTTGCAACATCTGTTCAAGCAAAAGACCTTAACTTGCGTCAGCGGAGATGGTTGGAGCTACTTAAGGACTATGATATCACTATTTTATACCATTCGGGGAAGGCCAATGTGGTGGCCGTTGCTTTGAGTCATCGGGCAGAGAGTTTGGGGAGTTTAGCATATCTACCAGCAGTAGAGAGGCCATTGGCGTTGGATGTTCAGGCCTTAGCCAGCCAATTTGTGAGATTGGATATTTCTGAGCCGAGTCGAGTATTGGCTTGTGTGGTCTCTCGGTCTTCTCTTTATGATCGTATCAGGGAGCGTCAGTATGATGACTCCCATCTGCTTGTCCTCAAGGACACGGTCTAGCACGGTGATGCTAAGGGGGTCACTATTGGGGATGGTGGTGCATTGAGGATGCATGGCAGGCTATGTGTGCCTAATGTGGATGGTTTGCGTGATTTGATTCTTTGGGAGGCTCACAGCTCGTGGTACTCCAGTCATCCGGGTGCCACAAAGATGTATCAGGACTTGAGGAAGCATTACTGGTGGAGGAGGATGAAGAAGGACATAGTAGAGTATGTGGCCCGATATCTAAATTGCCAGTAGGTGAAGTATGAGCATCAGCGGCCAGGTGGGTTGCTTCAGAAGTTGGAGATTCCGGAGTGGAAATGAGAGCGAATCACTATGGATTTCGTTGTTGGGCTCCCACGGACTCAGCGGAGGTTTGATGTAGTTTGGGTGATTGTGGATAGGCTGACCAAGTCGGCTCATTTCATTCCTGTGATGACTACCTATTCTTCCGAACAGCTAGCTCGAATCTATATCCGTGTAATCGTGACGCTTCATATCGTACCAGTATCTATCATCTTTGACCGGGGTACGCAGTTTACATCACGGTTTTGGAGGGTTGTACAACATGAGTTGGGTACTCGGGTTGAGTTGAGCACAACATTTCACCCTCAGACGGACGGACAGTCCGAGCGCACTATTCAGATATTGGAGGATATGCTTCGTGCTTGTGCGATCGATTTTGGGGGTGCTTGGGACCAGTTCTTGCCACTTGCGGAGTTTGCTTACAACAATAGTTATCAGTCCAGCATTTAGATAAAACCGTATGAGGCTCTGTATGGTAGGCGGTGTCGGTCCCTAGTGGGTTGGTTCGAGCTGGGCGAGGACAGATTATTGGGTACGGACTTGGTTCAGGATGCCTTGGAAAAGGTTAAGGTGATTCAGGATAGACTTCGCACAGCCCAGTCCAGACAGAAGAGTTATACAGACTGAAAGGTTCGCGATGTTGCATTCATGGTTGGAGAGCGGGTTTTGCTCCGGGTTTTGCCTATGAAGGACGTTATGAGATTCGGAAAGAAGGGCAAGCTGAGCCCAAGGTTCATTGGTCCTTTTGAGGTGTTGCGGCGTGTTGGGGAGGTTGCTTATAAGCTTGCCTTACCTCCCAGCCTAGCAGGAGTTCATCTGGTATTTCATGTTTCGATGCTCCGGTAGTATCATGGTGATCCGACTCAAGTAATGGATTTCAGCATAGTCCAATTGGACAAGGATCTATCTTATGTTGAAGAGCCAGTGGCTATTTTAGACAGGCAGGTCAGAAAGCTAAGGTCAAAGAACATTGCTTCTGTGAAGGTTCAATGGAGGGGACAGCCGGTCGAGGAGGCGGCTTGGGAGACCAAGCAGGATATGCGCAACTGTTATCCTCATCTTTTCACCACTTCAGGTATGTCTCTATACTCATTCGAGGACGAACGATTATTTTAAGAAGGGAAGGATGTAACGACCAGGCCATTCGTTTTAAAAGTAATAGCCCCGATCCCCTATTTACTGTTTTCCCCGTATCTATTTCTGTTATTGTGACTTGTCGGGAGGCTTCGTTTTGGTTTTTGGAGTGTTCCGGGATACTTAGTCCCTAAAACGGGAGCTTAAGACTTAGGATATGGACAGTAGTCGGAACTGTGTGAAGACGACCCCGAAATAGAATTTCGTCTGTTCCGTTAGTTCCGTTAGGTGATTTTGGGTTTAGGGGCGTGTCCGGATTGTGTTTTGGAGGTCCGCATCTTATTTAGACTTGAAATGGCGAAAGTCAAGTTTTTAAAGATTTTGACCGGTAGTGGAATTTTTGATATCGGGGTCGGATTCCGATTTCGGAAGTTGGAGTAGGTCCGTAATGTTGAATATGACTTGTGTGCAAAATTTGGGGTCAATCGGACGTGGTTTGGTTGGTTTCGGCATCGGTTGTCGAATTTGGAAGTTTCAAGTTCTTTAAGTTTGAATCGGAGGATGATTTGTGATTTTAGCGTTGTTTGATGTGATTTGAGGGCTCGACTAAGTTCGTATGGTGTTTTAGGATTGGTTGGTATATTTGGTTGAGGTCCCGCGGGCCTCGGGTGAGTTTCGGGTGGTTAATGGACTTGGAATGGAAGTTGAGAAATTTCTGAAGTTTGGTCTTTTGCTGGTATGATCGCACCTGCGAGGGTATTAGCCGCAGGTGCGAGGCCGCATGTGTGGTAGGTTGAGCGCAAGTGCGGAAGGGGTGGAGATCAGCAGAGTTCACAGGTGCGATGGTTTCTCTGCACTTGCGATAGCGCAGATGCGGACCAGTGGTCGCAGAAGTGGAGGTAGCCAAGGTTAGTTATTTTCGCAGGTGCGCACACATTTTTCGCACCAGCGGGCGCGCAAGTGCGAGCCCAAGCTCCGCAGGTGCGGAAATTCCTTGGAAGTATTTAAAACCGAAAGGCTTCATGATTTTTGTCATTTTGAACTTTGCAAACTCGATTTAGGGCGATGTTTGAGAGCGTTTTCGAGGCATTTCTTGAGGTAAGTCCCTTGTGCTTATTTTTGATCAATAATCTTATTTCTCCATTTATTTTTACACATAGTTAGTGTGTATTTAAGGTAGAATTTGGGAGTTTGAGGCTAGGGATTTGGAAAGTTTGAATTATTGATTTGAAGGAGCATTTGGTGTCGAATTTTAGTAAATTTGGTATGGTTGGACTCGTGAGTGAATGAGCTTTCGGATTTTGTAATTTTTGCCCGATTCCAAGACGTGGGCCCGGGTCGACTTTTTAGGGAGAATTTCGGAATTTTTGTTAAAGTATTGATTTCATTAATTAGATGATTCTATTATGGTTGTATTTATGATATGCAACTATTTTTGGCTAGATTTGGGCCATTCGGAGTCGGATATTCATGGAAAAGGTATTGTTACCAATTGATTGAGCTTGGTTCGAGGTAAGTGGCTTGCATAACCTTGTGTGGGGGAAATTCCCTTAGGATTTGTACTATTTTTGATATATGAGCGCCGTGTACGTGAGGTGACGAGTACGTACACGGGCTAATTGTGTAAAAACCCGATTTTTCTACTAAGTAATAACCTGATTTCATTCTTATTTGAGTTTCATCAGCATGTGTAGTATCCTGCTAGATTAGAATAGCATGCCTACTTGCCCTAACTGTTTACTTGAACTACGTGTAGCATGTTTAGTGAATTTACCTATTTTTCCTTAACTGGTACTTAGGTTGAACTGTAGAATTTCGTGCTGTAACTATTGAATTCTATTATTTGGCTGCATATTTACTTTGGGACTACGGAACGGTATTCCGGGAGATCGCCCTGTACTGCATATTTACTTTGGGACTACGGAACGGTATTTCCGGGAGATCCCCTTGTACTGCATATCTACTTTGGGTCTACGGAACGGTATTCCGGGAGATCCCCTTGTACTGCATATTTACTTTGGGACTACAGAACGGTATTCCGGGAGACACCCCTGTACTGCATATTTACTTTGGGACTACGGAACGGTATTCTAGTAGATCCCCCTGTTTTACATATTTACTTTGGGACTACGGAAAGGTATTCCGGTAGATCCCCCCTTCCCCCCCCCCCCCCCCCCGTTTTGCACATTTATGTTTGGGACTATGGGACGATATCCTGGGAGATCCCCTGTTGTTATTTTCTGTGTACTGAGCTGTTGACTTGCTATGATTTCATTCTTGTTAAATTTCAGTACTTAGTCTTACTGTAATATTTCATTCTGTCTTAGTTATTATATATATATATATATATATACCAGTAGGGCCCTGACCTGATCTCATCACTACTCGACCGAGGTTAGGCTTGGCACTTACTGGGTACCGTTGTGGTATACCCATACTACTCTTCTGCTCATGTTTTGTGTGCAGATCCATGTACTTCTTATTAGCCCCGCTACTAGCTGAGAGTGCTTGCTGCTGTACGGAGACTTCAAGGTATATATGCCACGTCCGCAGACCTCGGAGTCCCCCTCTATTCCCTCCTATGTCATTTACCTTCCTTACTTCTGTTATTAGACTCTGGTGTATAGAGATACTAGTTTCCTTCTGTAGCTTGTGATTTATGATGTTCCGGGTTTTGGGAATATTGTGTATTACTGGAGTGATGGCTATTGTACATGCTAAGCGGCATTGTTACTAGTCATTTAGTTACCCATTGCAGATAGTTGTTAAGTTTTACTTCCATTTTTGTTATTTCCACATTTTGTTAAGCTTACCTAGTCGTAGAGACTAGGTGCCATCACGACGTCTTACAGAGGGAGAATTGGGTCCTCACAAGTTGGTATTAGAGCTCTAGGTTCATTGGTGTCGTGAGTCACAAGCCAGTTTGTTAGAGTCTCGTGGATCGGTACGGAGACGTCTGTACTTATCTTCGGGAGGCTATGGAACTGTTAGGAAAATTTTACTACTTTGATTCATTGTCATGCGAAAATTGTTGACTTCAAAAATTCTAAACTTCTATATTCTATTCTCTCATAGATAGTGAGGAAACGTACAAGCAGATCTGATGACCAGGCACTCGTGCCCCCTGCTAGAGCCGCGAGAGGCTAGGGTAGAGGCCGATGACATCCACGTGGTGCAGCCAGAGCACCCGCACGAGCTGCTATAGAGGAGCCCCCAGTAGCTCCAGCTGGAGGGCAGACACCTGAGGCACCTGTTCCTGCAGCAGCCCTCCAGGACACTCTAGCCCACTTTCTGAGCATGTTCAGCACCTTAGCTCAGGCTGGATTGATTCCACTTGCCCCTGCCATATCTTAGGCCGGGGGAGGAGCATAGACTCCCGTCGCCGGTACTCCAGAGCAGCGGGTTCAGGTCGACCAGGTTCTAGAGATTGTACCAATGCAGCTGGTAACTCCAGCTCAGCCCGAGGTTAGGGCAGCAGCGTCTGAGGTGGAGCAGCTCAGACTTGAGAGGTACAAGAAGTACCACCCACCTACCTTCAGCGGATTGGCTACAAATGATGCTGAGGGTTTTCTGGAGGGGTGTCATCGTATTCTTCGTACTATGGGCATAACGGAGACGAGCGGGGTTTCTTTTACTACATTCCAACTTAGAGGAGCAGCCTATCAGTGGTGGCGTGCTTATGAGTTGAGTAGTCCGGCTGAGGCAGCTTCACTTACATGGACTTGGTTCTCGTACATGTTTTTGAGACAGTATGTCCCTCAGAGCCTCAGAGACTCATGGCGCACGGAGTTTGAGCAGCTGCGCCAGGGTTCTATGACTATGTCAGAGTATGCAGTTTGCTTCAGTGATTTGGCCCGACATGCACCGGCCTTGGTTGCCACCGTTCGAGAGAGGGTTCGACGGCTTATTGAGGGACTCCACCCCAACATCCGGATTAGTATGGCCAGGGAGTTGGAGATGGATAATTCTTATCAGCAGGTGGTAAGTATTGCCAGGAGATTGGAGGGCATGCTTGCCCGGGATAGAGAGGAGAGGGAGGCCAAGAGGTCTCGAGAGACTGGTTATTATTCTGGAACTTGTGTTCCAGCAGCTCGCCATGGTAAGGGTTATGTGAGTCGCCCCGTTCATTAAACCCTTCCAGCCGCTAGTGGGTTTCCATCTCCTTCTAGGCCCTAGGAGCCTTATTATGCACCGCTAGTATCTAGTGTGCCTCCTGCACGGGGTGTTCCTAACGGCCAGTCTATCAGACCTGGCCCGAGCCAGTCACAATAGCCACGCCCTCCCAGAGCTTGTTCTGAGTGTGGCGACACTCGTCATATGGTGAGGGATTGCCCCGGATTTAGGAGGGGTGCACCTCCACAGACTTCTCAACCACAACGTGCTCCACCGGGTCCTTAGGCTATGATTACAGCACCAGCTGCCACCCCACCTGCTCAGCCAGCTCGAGGTGGAGGTCGGGGAGGTAGAGGTCACCCTAGAGGGGGAGGTCAGGCCAGATATTATGCCCTTCCTGCTCGTATAGAGGCAGTCGCTTCTGATTCTGTCATTACAGGCATTGTCCCGGTATGTCATAGAGATGCGTCGGTATTATTTGACCCAAGATCTACATATTCTTATGTGTCCTCTTATTTTGCCCCGTATTTGGGCGTATCTCGGGATTCTATGAATTTCCCTGTTTATGTATCTACTCCTGTGGGAGATTCTCTTGTTGTGGACCGCGTGTATCGATCGTGTTTAATTGCTCTTAGTGGTTTTGAGACAAGAGCCGATTTTTTATTGCTCAACATGGTGGACTTTGATATTATTTTGGGCATGGACTGGTTGTCGCCCCATTATGCTATTCTTGATTGTCACGCTAAAACTGTGACGCTGGCTATGCCAGGTTTACCGAAGTTAGAGTGGAAAGGTACCTTAGAGTATACTCCCTACATAGTTATTTCAATTCTTAAAGCTCAATGAATGGTTGAGAAGGGGTGTGACGGGTATCTAGCTTATGTGAGAAATGTCAGTACTGATACCCCTACAGTTGAGTTAGTTCCACTAGTGAGGGACTTTCCAGATGTATTCCCCACTGATCCTCCTGGCATGCCGCCCGACAGAGATATTGACTTTGGCATTGATCTGTTGCCGGGCACTCATCCCATATCTATTCCTCTGTACCGTATGGCTCCCACTGAGTTGAAGGAGTTGAAGGAACAGTTACAGGAGTTTCTTGATAAGGGCTTCATTCGGCCCAGTGTGTCACCTTGGGGTGCTGCTGTCTTATTTGTGAAAAAGAAGGATGGTTCTATGCGGATGTGTATTAATTACCGCCAGTTGAACAACGTTACAGTTAAGAACAGGTATACATTGCCTCGTATTGATGACTTATTTGATCAGTTATCGGGTGCCAAGTGTTTTCCAAGATTGATTTACGTTCCGTCTATCATCAGTTGAAGATTCGGGAGCCACATATCCCGAAGACTGCCTTCAGGACTCGGTATTGTCACTACGAGTTCTTTGTGATGTCTTTTGGGCTGACCAATGCCCCAACAACTTTTATACACTTGATGCACAGTGTGTTCTGGCCTTATCATGACTCATTCATCATTGTGTTTATTGACGACATTCTGGTATACTCCCAGACTGGAGGATCATGAGCAGCACCTGAGGACTGTGCTTCAGACCTTGAGAGAAAAGAAGTTATATGCAAAATTTTCAAAGTGTGAATTTTGGCTAGACTTAGTGGCATTCTTAGGTAATATAGTATCGAGTGATGGGATCCAGGTGGATCCGAAGAAGATTGAAGCACTGCAGAGTTGGCCCAGACCGTCCTCAGCTACAAAGATCTAGAGTTTTCTTGGTTTGGCGGGGTATTACCGTCGCTTTATAGAGGGATTCTCATCTATTGCAGCACCTATGACCAGGCTGACCAGAAGGGTGCTCCGTTCAGGTGGACAGAGGAGTGTGAGGAGAGCTTTCAGAAACACAAGACAACTTTGACTACAACCCCAGTATTGGTATTGCCTACAGGTTCGGGGTTTTATACTGTATATTGTGATGCATCGCGAATTGGTCTTGGCGCGGTGTTGATGCAGGACGGTAGGGTGATTACGTACGCGTCCAGACAACTGAAGGTGCATGAAAAGAACTATCCTGTCCATGACCTTGAGTTAGTAGCTATTGTTCATGCCTTGAAGATTTGGCAGCATTATTTGTACGGTGTTCCTTGTGAGATTTACACCGATCACCAGAGTTTGCAGCTTCTGTTCAAGCAAAAAGACCTTAACTTGCGTCAGCGGAGGTGGTTGGAGCTACTTAAGGACTATGATATCACTATTTTATACCATCCGGGGAAGGCCAGTGTGGTGGCCGTTGCTTTGAGTCGTCGGGCAGAGAGTTTGGGGAGTTTAGCATATCTACCAGTAGCAGAGAGGCCATTGGCGTTGGATGTTCAGGCCTTAGCCAGCCAGTTTGTGAGATTGGATATTTCTGAGCCGAGTCGAGTATTGGCTTGTGTGGTCTCTCGGGCTTCTCTTTATGATCGTATCAGGGAGCGTCAGTATTATGACCCCCATCTACTTGTCCTTAAGGACACGGTCTAGCACGGTGATGCTAAGGGGGTCACTATTGGGGATGATGGTGCATTGAGGATGCATGGCAGGCTATGTGTGCCTAATATGGATGGTTTGCGTGATTTGATTCTTTAGGAGGCTCACAGCTCGCTGTACTCCATTCATCCGGGTGCCGCAAAGATGTATCAAGACTTGAGGAAGCATTACTAGTAGAGGAGGATGAAGAAGCACATAGTAAAGTATGTGGCCCGATATCTAAATTGCCAGCAGGTGAAGTATGAGCATCAGCGGCCAGGTGGGTTGCTTCTGAAGTTGGAGATTCCGGAGTGGAAATGGGAGCGAATCACTATGGATTTCATTGTTGGGCTCCCACGGACTCAGCGGAGGTTTGATGTAGTTTGGGTGATTGTGGATAGGCTGACCAAGTCGGCTCATTTCATTCCTGTGATGACTACCTATTCTTCCGAGCAGCTAGCTCAAATCTATATCCGTGAGATCGTCACGCTTCATGTCGTACTTGGAGAGTTGTACAGCATGAGTTGGGTACTCGGGTTGAGTTGAGCACAATATTTCACCCTCAGACAGACGAACAGTCCGAGCATACTATTCAGATATTGGAGGATATGCCTCGCGCTTATGTGATAGATTTTGGGGGTGCTTGGGACCAGTTCTTGCCACTTGCAGAGTTTGCTTACAACAACAGTTATCAGTCCAACATTCAGATAACACCGTATGAGGCTCTGTATGGTAGGCGGTGTCGGTCCCTAGTGGGTTGGTTCGAGCTGGGCGAGGCCAGATTATTGGGTACGGACTTGGTTCAGGATGCCTTGGAAAAGGTTAAGGTGATTCAAGATAGACTTCGCACAGCCCAGTCTAGACAGAAGAGTTATACGGACTGAAAGGTTCGCGATGTTGCATTCATGGTTGGAGAGCGGGTTTTGCTCTGGGTTTTGCCTATGAAGGGCGTTATGAGATTCGGAAAGAAGGGCAAGCTGAACTTAAGGTTCATTGGTCCTTTTGAGGTGTTGCGGCGTGTTGGGGAGGTTGCTTATGAGCTTGCCTTACCTCCCAGCCTAGCAGGAGTTCATCTGGTATTTCATGTTTCGATGCTCCGGTAGTATCACGGTGATCGGGCTCAAGTATTGGATTTCAGCTCAGTCCAATTGGATAAGGATCTATCTTATGTTGAAGAGCCAGTGGCTATTTTAGACAGGCAAGTCAGAAAGCTAAGGTCAAAGAACATTGCTTCTGTGAAGGTTCAATGGAGGGGACAGCCGGTCGAGGAGGCGGCTTGGGAGATCGAGCAGGATATGTGCAACCGTTATCCTCATCTTTTCACCACTTCAGGTATGTCTCTATACTCGTTCGAGGACGAATGATTATTTTAAGAAGGGGAGTATATAATGACCAGGCCATTCATTTTGAAAGTAATAGCCCCGATCCCCTATTTACTGTTTCCCCCGTATCTATTTCTGTTATTGTGACTTGTCGGGAGGCTTCGTTTTGGTTTTTGGAGTGTTCCGGGATACAGTCCCTAAAACGGGAGCTTAAGCCTTAGGATTTGGACAGTAGTCGGAACTGTGTAAAGACGACTCCTAAATGGAATTTCGTCAGTTCCGTTAGCTCCGTTAGGTGACTTTGGGTTTAGGGGCGTGTCCGGATTGTGTTTTGGAGGTCCGTAGCTTATTTAGGCTTGAAATGGCGAAAGTCAAATTTTTGGAGATTTTGACCGATTGTGGAATTTTTGATATCGGGGTCGGATTCCGATTTCGGAAGTTGGAGTAGGTCCGTAATGTTGAAAATGACTTGTGTGCAAAATTTGGGGTCAATCAGACGTGGTTTGGTTGGTTTCGGCATCGGTTGTCGAATTTGGAAGTTTCAAGTTCTTTAAGTTTGAATCGGAGGATGATTTCTGATTTTAGCATTATTTGATGTGATTTGAGGGCTCGATTAAGTTCGTATGGTGTTTTAGGATTGGTTGGTATGTTTGGTTGAGGTCCCGCGGACCTCGGGTGAGTTTCGAGTGGTTAATGGACTTGGAATGGAAGTTGAGAAATTTATGAAGTTTGGTCTTTTGCTGGTATGATCGCACCTGCGAGGGTAGTAGCCGCAAGTGCGAGGCCGCATGTGCGGTAAGTTGAGTGCAGGTGCGGAAGGGGTGGAGATCATCAGAGGTCGCAGGTGCGATGGTTTCTCCGCACCTGCGATAGCGCAGATGCGGACCAGTGGTCGCAGAAGCGGAGGCAGCCAAGGTTAGTTGTTTTCGCAGGTGCGCCCACATTTTTCGCACCAGCGGGCGCGCAGGTGTGAGCCCAGGCTCTACAGGTGCGGAAATGCCTGAGCAGTGTTTAAAACCGAAGGGCTTCGTGATTTTTGTCATTTTGAACTTTGCAAACTCGATTTAGGGCGATGTTTGAGAGCGTTTTCGAGGCATTTCTTGAGGTAAGTCCCTTGTGCTTATTTTTTATCAATAATCTTGTTTCCCCATTTATGTTTCCACCTAGTTTGTGTGTATTTAAGGTGGAATTTGGGAGTTTCAGGCTAGGGATTTGGAAGGTTTGAATTGTGGATTTGAAGGACCATTTGGTGTCGGATTTTAGTAAATTTGGTATGGTTGGACTCGTGAATGAATGGGCTTTCGAATTTTGTAAGTTTTGCCCCATTCCGAGACGTGGGCCCGGGTAAACCTTTTAGGGAGAATTTCGGAATTTTTGTTAAAGTATTGATTTCATTAATTAGATGAGTCTATTATGGTTGTATTTATGATATGCAATTATTTTTGGCTAGATTTGGGCCATTCAGAGTCGGATATTCGTGGAAAAGGCATTGTTACCGATTGATTGAGCTTGGTTCGAGGTAAGTGGCTTGCCTAACCTTGTGTGGCGGAAATTCCCTTAGGATTTGTACTGTTTTTGATATATGAGCGTCGTGTACATGAGGTGACGAGTACGTACACGGGCTAATTGTGTAAAACCCCGATTTTTCTACTAAGTAATAACCTGATTTCATTCTTATTTGAGGTTCATCAGCATGTGTAGTATCCTGCTAGATTAGAATAGCATGCCTACTTGCCCTAACTGTTTACTTGAACTACATGCAGCATGTTTGGTGAATTTACATGTTTTTCCTTAACTCGTACTTTGGTTGAACTGTAGAATTTCGTGCCGTAACTATTGAATTCTATTGTTTGGCTGCATATTTACTTTGGGATTACGGAACGGTATTCCAGGAGATCCCCCCTGTACTGCATATTTACTTTAGGACTACGGAACGATATTTCCGGGAGATCCCCCTGTACTGCATATTTACTCTGGGACTACAGAACGGTATTCCGGGAGATCCCCCTGTACTGCATATTTACTTTGGGACTATAGAACGGTATTTCGGAAGATCCCCTATACTGCATATTTACTTTGGGACAACATAACGGTATTCCGGGAGATTCCCCTATTTTGCATATTTACTTTGGGACTACGGAACGGTATTCCGATAGATCCCCCCCCCCTGTTTTGCACATTTACGTTTGGGACTACGGGACGATATCCTTGGAGATCTCCTGTTGTTATTTTTTGTGTACTGAGCTGTTGACTTGCTATGATTCCATTCTTATTAAATTTCAGTACTTATTTTTACTGCAATATTTCATTCTGTCTTAGTTATTATATATACACCAGTAGGGCCCTGACTTGATCTCGTCACTACTCGACCGAGGTTAGGCTTGGCACTTATTGGGTACCATTGTGGTATACTCATGCTACTCTTCTGCACATGTTTTGTGTACATATCCAGGTACTTCTTATTAGCCCCGCTACTAGCTGAGAGTGCTTGCTGCTGTACGGAGACTTCAAGGTATATATGCCGCGTCCGCAGAACTCGGAGTCCCCCTTTATTCCCTCCTATATCATTTACCTTCCTTACTTCTGTTATGAGACTCTGGTGTATAGAGATACTAGTTTCCTTCTGTAGCTTGTGATTTATGATGTTCCGGATTTTGGGAATATTGTGTATTACTGGAGTGATGGCTATTGTACATGCTAAGCGGCATTGTTACTAGTCATTTAGTTACCCGTTAGAGATAGTTGTTAAGTTTTACTTCCATTTTTGTTATTTCCGCATTTCGTTAGGCTTACCTAGTCGTAGAGACTAGGTGCTGTCACGACGTCTTACGGAGGGAGAATTAGGTCGTGACACTTACAATATTCTTCTATTGTTGCCTGAATCGTACATGCAAAGTTAATCGTCGATGACAATTCCTTTTGGGATTCTGAGAAGTAATTTCTCAATTTCGACGAAGTGCCCCAGAAATGTCCGTCCGAGGAAGATGCATTACTAAAAATCCCCTTTTTATCGATGCGGATTACTGAGCCTTCGGTAACAAGTTTTACCTACGGAGATCGTCAGTACATGATTTATAGGTGAATTACTCTTTAGTAACTGCTTGTTTGGACGGTTGTTACCCATCATTTTATAATGTATTGTATTGTGTTGTATTCAAGGCCGACTAAAACATAAAGCAACTAATTTTTATATCTATATATAACTTTTTATAAAAATAGTTTTAATTTAAATTGGTATTATGTGACATGGTTAATTCTTGTACAAAAGCTATATAAATTTTTGGAATAGTGCAACATATATATCCACTATTTTTCTTCTTTTGTACCCAATATGTCATCTTTAATTTTAAACATTCATTTATGTGTTCTGAGACCTCGAATATCACCTTTCGGTATTCCTCGACTTCCGTGCGTAGTCCGTAAATTTTTTCGGAAAGTTTTTATGTGAAAAATAGATTAAAATGTGAAATGGAGCTTCAAAACTCATTTGAGTTGACTTCGGTCAACGTTTTGAGCAAATGGACCCGGATCAGTATTTTGACAATTTTGGTAGGTCCGTATCATGATTTGGGACTTGGGCATATGCCCAGAATTGAATTCGGAGGTCCCTAGCTCGAATTATTCTCATTTAACGGAAACTAGAAATCTAAAGGCTAAAGATTTCCAAAGTTTGACCATGAATTTGACTTTATCGATATCGGACTTGGATTGAGATTCCGAGAGTTGAAATAGTTCTGTTATGTCATTTATGACTTGTGCGCCAAATTTGAAATCATTCCGAATTCATTTAATACGTTTCGGCACGAATTTTGTAAAGTGAAAAGTTTGAAACTCATAAGTGTGAATCGAGGTGTGAATTGTAATTTTGACGTTATTTGACGTGATTTAAGATCCCGAGTAAGTCTGTATTATGTTACGGTACTTGTTGGAATATTCAGATGAGGTCCCGAGTGGCTCGGGTGAGTTTCGGACGAGTTTCAGACCATTTTTGTTCAAGAACACATGTCTGGTTCTGGTGTGTCGCACCTGTGCAATTTTGGCCGCAGGTGCGTGATCGCTTCTGCGGAGGCAGTGTCGCTTCTATGACTTTGAGGCCAGGGGAGAAGCTTTGCTTCTGTGAAGCTTGGGACACAGGTGCGATGCCCGCTTCTGCGGTGCCATGATCGCAGATGCGATCTTTCTCGCTTATGCGGATTGCTTCGCGCTTCTGCGATGTGAAGGTCCGCAGATGCGGTCCTCTGCTTGGCTGCCCTGTTTCGCATATGCGAGCTTTGTCTCACAAATGCGAGTTTGCAGATGCAAAAATTTAGTCCGCAGATGCGAAAATGCTGGACAGAATACATAAAATCGGGTGTTAGCCATTTTGGCTCATTTTTGAGTTTTAAGTCTCGGATTTGGGCGATTTCAAAGGGATTTTTCACAAGTTCGAACTGGGTAAGTGTTCCTTATCATATATTGATTACATTTCATGATTTCATACTTATTTACATCATGAATCCGTGAATTTAATGGGAGAAAATCATTTTCTTGTAAAATCTTCCAAACATGTAAAATGAAGATCCGAAAGGCAATCCGATGTCGGAATTCGTTAATTTTTGTATGGTTGAAATCGTATCGGAATGGTCGTTTGGATTCCGTGATTTTTCGTCGGGTTCCAAAAAGTGGGTCACACGATGACTTTTGGTTTACCTTTCCGAAAATGACTTTAATTAAGTCTCTTTTGAATTGTGAATAATTTTTAAAGCTCAAATTGAATTGTTGGTAAATAAATTGCTAGGTTTGATTGGTTTGGAGGATAACTCGAAAGGAAAAGCCGTGGTCGAGTGATCACTTGAATTGCAAAACAAGGTAAGTGGCGTGGTTAACCTTGACTTGAGGGAATAGGACCCTTGAACTATATGTTATGTGACTTTTATGTATAGTGACGTATAGACGAGGTGACGAGTGTCTATACGTCGTTAAATTGCTTGCTTCCATGTTTTTACGTATTTCATTAATTATCTTATTTCATGAATTAATTGTTATATTAATTGAATCTCTTATTTTTATTGCCAACTATCATGCTTTAATTGCTACCTGCTTATGTGATTTTGTGATGACCCAAAAATGTCATCTTTAATTTAAACATTCATTTTTGCGTTTTATGAAGATATTGGGAGCTTACCTGCTATGAGTTACGTATCACCTGAATAGTTGATATTAATGGCGTTCATTTTCTAGAAATATATTGCTTATGAGGCCACTGTTAGTATTGTTTTCATGTTATGTTACGTTGATTGGATTATGTATGTATTGTTAGGTTAGTTTCTTGGATTCTCTAGCAGGTGGATAAGCCCAGTTACAAAGGAAACTCTGGCGAAATTTTTGGAAATTTTGGGAGTTAGTAAAATTGAAAAATTGAAATATGAGAAAAAAGAGATAAGTTATGTTATATGTTTGGGGATAGACTCTACTTCTCATTCGAGGACTATTAACATGATGGACACCTATTGGATATGATAATAAGTGTACGAGGCATATTAAAAGTGATATGGGCTCTAAGAAAAGTCCTAAGTCTAAGCCAAGTTGGAAAATTTCATAATAGACTAAAGTTCTAAATGAGTATGCATAAGACCAAACTTTGGACGATCATATCTACATATATATAAGGATTTATGTGATGGACAGCCTATCAAATGAACGATCTTCGCGTCTAGTTTCTAACTCTACAAACCGTTCATCATTTGGATATGTATACAGAAAGTTATGGCCATTTTACTGGACCTGTGTCAGGTGCACGGCCGATGTGCGGCCGCTTTAAGCCTCAGGTGCGTGGCCAATGCGCGTCCACTTGCCCAGGTGCGCGGCCGCGCATGTAGGAGCTCATTTAATACCCCCAAGGCTGGGTTGGGAGCGGGGTTAAGTCATTTTTGAGCTAAAAACTGATATTTTAGAGAGAAGTGAGAGTGTTCTAGAGAGAGGAAAAAGCTCAAGTGTCTTGTTCATCAAATCTTGCTCAAACCTTGAAATCCAACAAGAAATCTCTCAAGTTCTTCATCTAAGAGGTAAGGTTTCATACCCTAGTTTTTCAAGTTCGGATTTGGGGAGAAGATGGTTGATTAGGAGTATGATTCTTGGGTGTAAGAGTATTATTTATATATGCTTATACCAATAAGGTTTGTGAAAAGATTTTTGAGTTCAAATGGGTAAAGATTGGGTTGAAAATGGTATAAATCTTCAAGACTTTAATTTAAGATTTGAAGGTTCATTTGACATCGGAATTTAATAATTTTTATATGGTTGGACTCGTCTCGGAATGAGTGTTCGGATTTCGTAAGTTTTTTCGAGATTTGAGACGTGGGTCCCACTGTCGAATATTTAAATGAATTTTGGATTTTTATCCGAAAAATATGGAATTAATTCCTATGATTCTTATTGAGTATATCGAATTGTTTGTGAATAGATTTGAAGCTTTTGGAGACAAATTTAAAAGGAAAAGCTTTGGTCGAGTAATTGATTGGAATTTTCAAAGAGAGGTAAGTGTCGTGGTTAACCTTGACTTGAGGGAATAGAACCCTTAAATTATTTGTTATGTGAAATACATGTGAACGACATATAGGCGAGGTGACGAGTGTCTATACGTCGTCAAATTAATTGTTTACCTACTTGAAAAATCATAAATTATTTTAAATCATGAATTAATTGTTATAATAATTGTTTCTATCCTATTCTTTGTCAAATATTAATTCTTGAATTCCTGCATTAATTGTCACATGCTATTTGAATTATGTGTCTTAATTGTTATTTGACAATTAGCATATTAAATATTAAACTGCCTATTTTCTCTCTCATTTCCATAATAACTTGCTATTTGTCATTGTTTGTTTCATAATTAAATCATAATTATTTTATGCTTGTTGTCTTATAATTTTATATTAATTGTTGTATTTATTGGAAAAATTTCTTCTATAAGAATTGGTAAATGAATATATTGGAGGAGCGGATTGCACGCAATAGAATTGAATTGGTAAATGTATATATTGGAGGAGCGGGTTGCACGCCGCAACAGAATTGATTGAAATAAATATATTGGAGGATTGGGTTGTACGCCGCAATAGAATTTAATTGGTAAATGTATATATTGGAGGAGCGGGTTGCACGCCGCAACATAATTGATTAAAATAAATATATTGGAGGATCGGATTGCACGCCGCAATAGACTTATTAAAAAGTCAATATTGGGGGATCAGATTGCACGCCGCAACAGACTTATTAAAAAGTCAATATTGGGGGATCAGATTGCACGCCGCAACAAACTTATTAAAAAGTCAATATTCGGGCATCGGATTGCACGCCGCAATAGACTTATTTAAAAGTCAATATTGGGGGATCGGATTGCATGCCGCAACATACTTATTTAAAAGTCTACATATACTTGATTAAAATAAATATATGAGAGTATTGAAAATGAATATATTGTGGGAGCGGGTTGCACGCTATAACGGAAATTGGTTAAAATAATAATGGGTTATGACTGTAGAGTTGGCTTCAATTATTATAAATGAGTTATCTGATTTATTTTCATTATTTGTTGTTGTTACTAATATTGCGTACAGGTTAATGTAAGTGAACCGCCTTAGCCTCGTCATTACTTCGTCGAGGTTAGGCTTAACACTTACCAGTACATGGGATCGGTTGTACTGATACTATACTATGCACTACTTGTGCAGATTTCGGAGTTGGTCCCAACGGTGTACCATAGACTTGCTCGGATTTCAGCTATCAGAGGAGACTTGGGGTATAACTGCACGGCGTCCGCAGTTCTGAAGTCCCCGTCGACTTTACCTTAGCTGTGTGTTTGTTTCCAGACAACTTTATTTTATGCAGACCTTTATTTGTATTATTCTAGAAGCTCGTGCACTTGTGACACAAATTCTGGGATGGTATTTAGACACCATTGTTTTATGGATTATTCACTACATTTCAGACTTTACTTCCGTATTTATTTCTCTGTTATTAATAAAAAAAATTTATTTTAAAAATGGCTAATATTATTCTAACGTTGGCTTGCCTAGCAAGTGAAATGTTATGCGCCATCACGGTCCGAAGGTGGGAATTTCGAGTTGTGACAGATTTTGTGCCATAATTGTTATTTTATAATTAGCATTTTGTATGTTAAATTACATATCTTCTCCCTAATTTTACATTTAATTGTTACTTGCCCTTATTTGTTTTCTACATAATTCATAATTGTTGTATACATTGTTGTATAATAATTTCTTATTATATGTGGTATTTATTGAAGTAGTTTTACATTTAAGTGTTGTTAAATTATATTGTTGGAGCGAGTTGCACGCCACAATGGATTTTATTTTAAGTTTATATGGTTGGAGTGGGTTACACGCCGCAACGGAATTTAATTGAAAGATTGTATTATTGGGTCGGGTTGCACGCCGCAATAGACTTATTAAAAAGTCAATATTGGGGGATTGGATTGCACGCCGCAATAGACTTATTAAAAAGTCAATATTGGGGGATCGGATTGCACGCCGCAACAGACTTATTAAAAAGTTAATATTGGGGGATCGGATTGCACGTCGCAATAGACTTATTTAAAAGTCAATACTGGGGGATCGGATTGCACGCCGCAACATACTTATTTAAAAGTCTACATATACTTGATTAAAATAAATATATGAGAGTATTGAAAATGAATATATTGTGGGAGCGGGTTGCACGCTATAACGGAAATTGGTTAAAATAATAATGGGTTATGACTGTTGAATTGGCTTCAATTATTATAAATAAGTTATCTGATTTATTTTCATTATTTGTTGTTGTTACTAATATTGCGTACAGGTTAATGTAAGTGAACCACCTTAGCCTCGTCACTACTTCGTCGAGGTTAGGCTCAACACTTACCAGTACATGGGATCAGTTGTACTGATACTATACTATGCACTACTTATGCAGATTTCGGAGTTGGTCCCAACGGTGTACCATAGACTTGCTCGGATTTCAGCTATCAGAGGAGACTTGAGGTATAACTGCACGGCGTCCGCAGTTCTGAAGTCCCCGTCGACTTTACCTTAGCTGTGTGTTTGTTTCCAGACAACTTTATTTTATGCAGACCTTTATTTGTATTATTCTAGAAGCTCGTGCACTTGTGACACCAATTCTGGGATGGTATTTAGACACCATTATTTTATGGATTATTCACTACATTTCAGACTTTACTTCCGTATTTATTTCTCTGTTATTAATAAAAAAATTTATTTTAAAAATGGCTAATATTATTCTAACGTTGGCTTGCCTAGCAAGTGAAATGTTATGCGCCATCACGGTCCGAAGGTGAGAATTTCGGGTCGTGACAGATTTTGTGCCATAATTGTTATTTTATAATTAGCATTTTGTATGTTAAATTGCATATCTTCTCCCTGATTTTACATTTAATTGTTACTTGCCCTTATTTGTTTTCTACATAATTCATAATTGTTGTATACATTGTTGCATAATAATTTCTTATTAAATGTGGTATTTATTGGAGTAGTTTTATATTTAAGTGTTGTTAAATTATATTGTTGGAGCGGGTTGCACGCCGCAACAGGTTTTATTTTAAGTTTATATGGTTGGAGTGGGTTGCACGCCTTAACAGAATTTAATTGAAAGATTATATTATTGGGTCGGATTACACGCCGCAATAGACTTATTAAAAAGTCAATATTGGGGGATCAGATTGCATGCCGCAACAGACTTATTAAAAAGTCAATATTGGGGGATCGGATTGCACGCCGCAATAGACTTATTTAAAAGTCAATATTGGGGGATCGGATTACACGCCGCAACATACTTATTCAAAAGTCTACATATACTTGATTAAAATAAATATATGAGAGTATTGAAAATGAATATATTGTGGGAGCGGGTTGCACGCTATAACAGAAATTGGTTGAAATAATAATGGGTTATGACTGTTGAGTTGACTTCAATTATTATAAATGAGTTATCTGATTTATGTTCATTATTTGTTGTTGTTACTAATATTGCGTACATGTTAATGTAAGTGAACCACCTTAGCCTCGTCACTACTTAGTCGAGGTTAGGCTCAGCACTTACCAGTACATGGGGTCGGTTGTACTGATACTACACTCTGCTCTGTTTGTGCAGATTTCGGAGTTGGTCCCAGAGGCGTATCATAGACTTGCTCGGATTTCTGCTATCATAGGAGACTTGAGGTATAACTACACGGCGTCCGCAGTTATGAAGTTTCCGTCTACTTTACCTTAGTTGTGTGTTTGTTTTCAGACAGCTTTATTTTATTCAGATCTTTATTTGTATTATTCTAGAAGCTCGTGCACTTGTGACACCAATTCTGGGATGGTGTTTAGACACCATTGTTTTATGGATTATTCACTACATTTCAGACTTTACTTCTGTATTTATTTCTCATTTATTAATAAATTTAATTTTTTATAAAAATAGCTAATATTATTCTAACGTTGGCTTGCCTAGTAAGTGATATGTTAGGCGCCATCACGGTCCGAAGGTGGGAATTTTGGGTCGTGACAGTTGGTATCAGAGCACTAGGTTACATAGGTCTCACGAGTCATGAGCAAGCTTAGTAGAGTCTGAAAGATCGGTACGGAGATATCTGTACTTATCCTCCAGAGGCTACAGAGTTTAGGAATAATTCTACTTCTTTCATTCCTTATCGTGCGAAATTGATTTATCCTGTAACATATATCTCATATTCTTTTATATCCACTCGTGTATGATATTGTGCACTCGGTATCAATTGTGTGTCGATGGTTCGTGATGTCGCAGATGGATTACGAGGGAGCCAGAGATGCTCAACAATGCCTCAACGTGTGGTTCCAACTGAAGATGCGGACGTATTGAGAGATTACACAGTGAATCATGTGAGGGGTGCAACGGACCTTGGCATCTGGTTGATTTATACGAGCTGTGAAGGTTAATATTGTGGATCATCGGACGTGGTGAACTATGACATTACACCGAGTGGGGGAGTCCACTACCAATGGATGGATTGCGGGGTCATGTGTTATATCAGTTTTGGCCTGAAATGTATATATGTGGTACTGAAAGGTTCTCCAAAATTAACACATGTTTAAGGCCTGAGATTTTGTAGAGGATAAGGTTGGGACTTGCGGTATGTCCGCCTACTTAATAATCCTATACATCAGTACCAAAGGAGTTAGAGAAACAACTTTAAATTTAAAGAAGGTCTACTCAATGTGGACGTCATGGTTGCAGATTTTGGGGTGCTTCAGAGGAAGTACAGTGGTTGGCGAGATTCTGGACTATATGGTTCATGCCAAGATTTGTCTGTATGGAGCTCTACTTTTGTGATCGTTGCGTATAAATAAGGGTAAGGGTTACCTCTGAGAAGAATCGAAGAGTATGTTAAGAAATGGGTTAGCTCAACAGTGTTGAGTCAGCATAACAAAAGAAGAAATTGGCCTTGGGAGAGGTAATTCTCCACAGGTGTCCGTGGCAAGCCTATGAAGAGGGCAGACCAACCAATGCAATGTCACGACCCAAAATCCAACTAGTCGTGATGGCACCTAATCCAACCCGCTAGGTAAGCCAACTTTCAATTATTCAATTCCAATAAAAATTATTAAAGTAATTTAAGTGAATAAACATCTTAATCTTATACATCTCCCAAGAACTGGTAGTACAAATCATGAGCTTCTAAAAATATAGTATACAAAGCGAAAATGAAATAAATACATAGTCTGTTTGAATAGTACAAAAACAGAGCTTTTATAAAATCTAAGGCTACCCTGAACAAGAGGCAGCTACAACAGGAACGCAGGTACATCTTCAAGTCCCGCAACTATCGAGCACAGCAACAACAACAGCCAACATCTGCACACAATGTGCAAAAGTGTAGTATCAGTACAATCGACCCCATGTACTGAGTAAGTAACAAACCTAGCCGTAGGTTAAAAGTAGTGACGAGCTTCCGCCAAGGTCGGGTCCAAAACCAATAGTCCACAAAAATTCATAACAACAATAAGCAAATAATACCAGAAGTAACTCAGAGATAAAATGCTTAGCCAAATCATGATTTCAAAATAATAGTTCTTCCTTTCAAATCCATCAGTGAAAACTCAAATCTTTTGCCGGAGTTGCCAAAAATGTGAATAGTTTGAAAACATTAAATTCCTCCCAAAATCTTGTCAAAAATAAATAAGATGTTTCATTTTCCTTCCGGATAACCCGTGTTAAAACAAATGCATCACTATGCCCATCTGTCAAAAATGTGTAAAAATCATGAATGATGTGATGCAGTACAGTATGAGGAAAAAAATATATCTTTATCCCTGTATGTCATGTGTGCATGCCAATGCGATGCAACTCAATGATAAAAAACATAAACAGCCCCTCGGGCAGAACATCACTCATATACAGCCCCTCGGGCAAACCTCACAGTCACCCGTGCCACTCGGGCATACCTTATAATCACTCTTGCCACTCGGGTATACCTCACAATCACTCATGCCTCCCAGTCACTCAGCACTCGGCACTCGCACGACGTAGGTATCCGCGCTCACTGGGGGTGTGTACAGACTCCTGAGGGGCTCCTTCAGCCCAAGCGCTATAATCTGCGCGGACAACTCACGTACTATAATAATAAAGTATGCTGCAGGCGGGCAGCCCCGATCAACACTCATCCTCACAAATCAGGCCCTCGTCCACACTCAGTCATAAACCTCTCAAACCACTCGGGCATTTTAGTAAACCTGGGCATTCAGCCCAAAACATTTATATGCATCAAAATAGAGTCATAAAACTGAGTTATGATATTCAATGAAATGAATATGACTGAGTGTGAATTTTCAATTTAAAATAAATAATTCACAGCAATATGACCTCTGTGGGTCCCAATAATACTGGCACATAGCTCAACATAATTTTTAATATGCTTTTCAGCTCAATTTCTTTAACACATAAAACCGCATGAAAAATGCCAAGATTATTTAACTATAAAATTCCACAGAAATAATTATGTCACAATTTCTATAGTGCATGCTCACACGCCCGTCACCTAGTATGTGCATTACCTCCCAACAATTCACAAAATACATATATTCAGGGTTCATACCCTCAACTCCAAGATTAGAAGAGTTACTTACCTCGAACAAGCCAAATCCAATGTCGAGCAAGCTAAGCAATGCTCTAGAAATTCCATTCTGCGCGTATCAATTTCTAAACAGCTCGAATCTAGTCACAATTAATTTAATTCAGCTCACAAAAATTATAGGAATTAATTCTATATCAAAATATTAATATTTTCCAAAAAATTAAAATTTAGCTCAAAAATCACCCGTGGGGCCCACATCTCGGAATCCGATGAAACTCATAAAATCCAAACTCCCTATTCAACCACGAGTCCAACCATACCAAAATTACTCAAATCCGACCATAACTCGGCCTTCAAATCATCAATTAAAGTCTATGAATATTTCTACTATTTTCAACCCAAAACACTAATTTGTTGATAAAAATAATAATAGATTCGTGTAATTTAACCAAAACCGAGTTAGAATCACTTACCCCAATCCATATGGTGAAAATTGCTTCAACAATCGCTTCAATCTGAGCTCCATAGCTCCAAATGTGTTAAAATGGCTGAAACCTCAAAATATATCTTCTGTCTAGTCATTTACTCTTCGCAATCGCGAAGAACAAAAATTTCCAGCCCAAAATTTGTCTTTCGCGATCGCGAAAAATGCTTCATGATCGCGAAGAACAAATGCCCAGCTCTTCCAGCTCCCAATTCCTTATACATTCCGAGATATAAGCTTACAAAGGCAGCCCTATGCAATAGAGAATTTCCAAACTCTTCCCAGATAGCCTATAATGTATCCACCATAACTTTTGGTACACAACTCCAAATGACAAATGGTTTACATTTCTGAAAACTAGACATCAAGGGATACAACTTTCATTTTTGGATTATCTCCAAATTCCTTATAGATTGCAAGATATAAGCTTCCAAAGTCGGGTCAGTGCAACAGAATTTTCCTCTACGCGATCGTGAAAAGGCTTCCGCGATCGCGATTCACAGTGCCCAAACAGCAAAATTGCTCTTCGTGATCGCGACCATTTGTCCGCGATCGCGATGCATACCTTTGTGGCAAAAAACCAACAACTAAGAATGGCCTAGAAATGGTCAGATACCACTCCGAAACTCACCCGAGCCCCTCAGGACCTCAACCAAATATACCAACAAGTCCTAAAACATCATACGAACTTAGTCGAACCCTCAAATCACCTAAAACAACGGTAAAACCATGAATTACACCCTAATTCAAGCCTAATGAACTTATGAAATTTCTAATTTCTACAAACGACTCCGGAACCTATTAAATCACGTCCGATTGACCTCAAATTTTGCACACAAGTCACATTTCACATTACGGACCTATTCCAATTTCCAGAATCGGATTCCGACCTCGATATCAAAAAGTCAACTCCCCGGCCAAACTTTCCAAAAATTCAACTTTCGGCAATTCAAGCCAAATTCCACTACGGACTTCCAAAAAGAATTTCGGACATGCTCCTAAGTCCAAAATCACCATACGGAGCTATTGGAATCATCAAAATTCGAATCCGAGGTCGTTTACACATAAGTCGACATCCGATCACTATTTTAACTTAAGCTTTAAACCTTGAAACTAAGTGTTCCAATTCATTCCAAAACCTCACCGGACCCAAACTAATTGCCCCGGCAAGTCACACAACAACTGTAAAGCCCAATTTGAGTAGTAAATGGGGAAACGGGGTTGTAATACTCAAAACGACCGGTCGGGTCGTTACATTCTCCTCCACTTAAACATGCGTTCGTCCTCGAACGTGCCAAGAGTTGTTTCCAAGCCATCAAATCACTGTTCCATCTTACCCCACACGTACTCGGGGGTGAACCCATGTCACCTTATTCCACATAGGCTTGACTACACAATACAACTGAAAATCATTAATTTAACCTTAACCCATAAACCTTGGAGTTTAATTTCTAACCTTTAGAATTTCTTTTAAGATACAAATCTTACATTTACACACCGTATAAGTCCGAAAAAGTTGCCTCGACCTATAACTATAACCATAACCACGGATATAATCACCTAACATATTACACAACTTGCATGCTCATAGAACCATTCCTGACCACAGTGACTACTCCAAAACCAACAAAATACTAGTATTAAACCCATATCGAACCAAACGTCATCCCAAAACCTTCGTACACTGTTGATAATAAAAGAAACACGTGAAATTTCATGACTACTTACCAGATCAACAAGTCACGGAGCTCTCTCACCCCAACCAGAACCGTAATCACTTTCTGAGCCGACTTTCAATATTATACTCCCGAATATACCGAAATTAAACCTGATAGTACCCATTCCAGGTCCAATGACCTTATATCACTAAATATAACTGTTCCACAGACATACCACACCAATATAACTCAGAGCCAAAACCCGTGCAATCCGTGCACCAATAAGCAACAATTCAAATGCACCCAGTCATGGAAAATGACTCAAATAAGAGAACTGCCCCGCCAGATTAACAAGTACCACCACAACGAAATGTTGAAAATTCATCATACACCGTAGAACCATCACCTGATTCTAACACAAGGTTCATATTATATACCCCGAACCACCCTACTCCAAATTAATAAAACTAAGTTATGATATGCAATGAAATGAATATGACTGAGTATGATTTTTTAATTTAAAACAAATAATTCACAGCAATATGATCTCTGTGGGTCCCAATAATACTGGCACATAGTCTCAACATGATTTTTAATATGCTTTTCAGCTCAATTTCTTTAACACATAAAACCGCATGGAAAATGCCAAGATTATTTAACTATAAAATTTCACAGAAACAATTATGTCACAATTTCTATAGTCCACGCCCACACGCCCGTCACCTAGCATGTGCGTCACCTCCCAACAATTCACAAAATACATATATTCAGGGTTCATACCCTCAACTCCAAGATTAGAAGAGTTACTTACCTCGAACAAGCCAAATCCAATGTCGAGCAAGCTAAGCAATGCTCCAAAAATTCCATTCCGCGCGTATCCACTTCCAAACGGCCCGAATCTAGTCACAATTAATTTGATTCATCTCACAAAAATTATAGGAATTAATTTCATATCAAAATATTAATATTTTCCAAAAATCCAAAATTTAGCTCAAAAATCACCCGTGGGGCCCACGTCTCGGAATTCGATAAAAATCATAAAATCCGAACCCATTCAACCACGAGTCCAACTATATCAAAATTACTCAAATCCGACCACAACTCGCCCTTCAAATCCTCAATTAAAGTCTATGAATTTTTCTACTATTCTCAACCCAAAACACTAATTTGTTGATAAAAACAATAATAGATTCATGTAATTTATCCAAAACCGAGTTAGAATCACTTACCCCAATCCATATGGTGAAAATCACTTCAACAATAGCTTCAATCTGAGCTCCATAGCTCCAAATGTGTTAAAATAGCCGAAACCTCAAAATATATCTTCTGTCCAGTCATTTACTCTTCGCAATCGCGAAGAAAAAAAATTTCCAGCCCAAAATGTGCCTTCCGCGATTGCGGAAAATGCTTCGCGATCGCGGAGAACAAATGCCCAGCTCTTCCAGACAGCCTCTAGTATAATAGTCATAACGTTTTGTACAAACCTCAAAATTATAATTGGTTTAGCTTTTTGAAAACTAGACACCAAGGTCTATAACTTTCATTTGTCGCTCATCTCCCAGCTCCTTATACATTCTAAGATATAAGCTTACAAAGGCAGCCATGTGCAACAGAGAATTTCCAAACTCTTCCCAGACAGCCTATAGTATATCTACCATAACCTTTGGTACACAACTCCAAATTACAAATGGTTTACATTTCTGACAACTAGACATCAAGGGCTACAACTTTCATTTTTGGATCATCTCTAAATTCCTTATATATTGCGAGATATAAGCTTCCAAAGTCGGGTCAGTGCAGCAGAATATTCCTCTATGCGATCGCGAAAAGGCTTCCGCGATCGCGATTCACAGTGCCCAAACAGCAAAATTGCTCTTCGCGATCGTGACCATTTGTCTGCGATCGCGATGCATACCTCTGTGGCCAAAAACCAGCAACTAAGAATGGCCTAGAAATGGTCCGAAATCACCCCGAAACTCACCCGAGCCTCTCGGGACCTCAACCAAATATACCAACAAGTCCTAAAACATCATACGAACTTATTCAAACCCTCAAATCACCTAAAACAACGGTAAAACCATGAATTACACCCCAATTCAAGCCTAATGAACTTTAAAATTTTTAATTTCTACAAACGACCCCGGAACCTATCAAATCACGTCCGATTGACCTCAAATTTTGCACACAAGTCACATTTCATATTACGGACCTATTCCAATTTCCAGAATCGGATTCCGACCTCAATATAAAAAATTCAACCCCCCGGTCAAACTTCCCAAAAATTCAACTTTCGGCAATTCAAGCCAAATTCTACTACGGACTTCCAAAAAATATTTCGGACACGCTCCTAAGTCCAAAATCACCATACGGAGCTATTGGAATCATCAAAATTTGAATCCGAGGTCGTTTACACATAAGTCGATATCCGGTCACTATTTTAACTTAAGCTTTAAACCTTGAAACTAAGTGTTCCAATTCATTCCAAAACCTCACCGGACCCAAACCAATTGCCCCGGCAAGTCACACAACAACTGTAAAGCCCAATTTGAGTAGTAAATAGGGAAACAGGGTTGTAATACTCAAAACGACCGGTCGGGTCGTTACATGCAACACCCCCCATTTGGCTCAGTTCTCATAAACGCTTTTGAAAGAGTTTGTTCCCGGACTCTCTGTAATGCGTGGCGCATAGGGTTTGTATGGTTGCATCAGGTCACCATGACAGTGTCATAATATGCCATCAGGTTTAATAAATTAGCCCGTCATATTCCTATTTTGCTTCCTACAGCCAGAGAGCAAGTCCACAAACTCATTAAAGGACTCAATTATAATCGTAAAATTTTGTACAACTTGGGAGCTATAGGCTGATACTTCATTTCTGCTAGTGGTAAAAATTGCCAAGATATTAGAACGTGTTCGGGGTGAGGAAAAAGGAAACTAAGGAGACCAAGACGTCTGAAGGTTCTGGGGATTCTAGGGATTCTACTCTGCTAGTATAAATCATTATGGCGGGGACTCGGACAGTCGGCCAACCGAGTCCGCACATCGGATTACTCAGGGTGCACCAATAAGTTCTTTTAATGCACCACCGACATGAGTTTCCTTTAATGGTTATTCCAGTTATCTAGCACAGACTCAATATGAGTAGCCAAACCCGCAAAGGGGTTGTTATGAATACAGTGATACTAGGCACATCATGAGAAAATTGTCCCAAACTTGGGAGAGACATTTCATCAAAGCACTCAGGCTACATGCCCCATTGAATTTACTACACCACCCACACGACCAGTTAGGGGTGGAGAACAGGCGGGTAGATGGCGTCCTAGAGGTGGAGACCTAGCCGTTGATATATTTATTTTATGGTATGGCGGAGGTCGCTACATCAGATGGTGTCGTTACATGTACAACCTCGATTTAATATAAAGGAATAATTTTCTTAACTTGATTCAGTTCTGAGTATCGAAACGTGTCCTCCTATTGTGCTCCACTTATGAGTGAGCTTCGTAATTCTATAATCCACTTATGTGTTTACTCCTGTTGGGAGATTCTATGGAGATAACTACGCCTATCATTCCATGTTGGTCTCTAATAAGAGCTGTGAGGCTAAAGATGGCTTTCTGTTACTCATTTCGGTAAGTTTTGATGTAATTTACGGATAACTAATTATAAATTATGAATTATATGCCCTACCAGTGTGGGGTTCATTATGTGTTGTAATTTTGTTTAACGGGAATTATTTAAAAGGAGAAAATGGAAAGTTTCGATTGGCACGATGTGCATATTACTTGTGATTCAGAACTGAGGCTGAGGTCCTCGCATTTTAAATTAAATTGATATGTTTAAACCAGGCTATAAGTTGCGGTGGAAGTTATATAAGGACGAGATCCTTGTGATAAAAATTCTTGTGTTTAAATTATCCCTTGTGAAATTAATTTTGTACTATAGTACTAATAGGGAGTCATGCCTGCTAGGCTTATTTGAAAATTTTTGTATGAAATTCTCTGTGCATACTTGCCAAATTCGTGTTGTAATATTGAGTTGTAACCTACGAGGTAGGTGCTCGCCCAAGTGGAGTTAAATGTTACTCGTTAAATTTGAGTAAATAATTATGAGGTCTTCATGCCTCGCATCTCGTTATCAGTATTGTGAAGGTTTGCAACGATATTTTTGTTAACATGAGGTTAATTGGCAATTCTGTAATTGATTATGAACAACTATTAAGACCAGATTGACCCAGAAGGTGCTCTATTTAGATGGACAGACGAGTATGAGTTGAGCTTTCAGAAGCTCAAGACCGCTTTGACTACATCGCCAGTGTTGGTATTACCCACATGTTCAGGATCTTATACGGTGTATTATGATGCATCTCGCGTTGAGCTCAGGGTGATTGCATATGCGTCACGGCAGTTTAAAGTTCACGAGAAAAATTATCATGTTTATGACTTAGAATTGGCAACCATTGTTCACGCGCTAAAGATTTAGAGGCATTACCTCTACGGTGTCTCGTGTGAGGTATTTACTGATCATCGTAGCCTTCTGTATTTGTTCAAACAAAAAGATCTTAATTTGAGGCAGAGAAGATGGTTGGAGTTGTTGAAAGACTATGCTATCACCATTTTGTATCACCCGAAAAGGCCAATGTGGTGGCCGATACTTTGAGTAAAAAGGCTGTGAGTATGGGCAGTCTTGCGTATATCCCGGTTACCTGTAGATGTTTAGATTTTGGCTAATCAATTTGTGAGGTTAGATATTTCAAAACCCAGTCGGGTTCTAGCTTGCACAGTCGCTCGGTCTTCTTTATATGAGCGCATCAGAGAGAGGCAGTATGATGATCCTCATCTACTTGTCCTTAAGGACACGGTGCGGCACGATGATGCCAAACAGGTTATTGTGGGGGAAGATGGAGTTCTGTGAATGCAGGATCATATTTGTGTGCCTAATGTTGACGGGCTTCATGAATTAATTCTTGAAGAGGCACACAGTTCTAGGTATTCTATTCATCCAGATACCGCCAAAATATATCAAGATTTGCGGCAACATTATTGGTGGAGGAGAATGAAGAAGGATATAGTTGCATATGTAGCTCGGTGTCTGAATTGTCAGCAAGTTAAGTACGAGCATCAGAGACATGGTGGTTTGCTTCAGAAGTTAGAAATTACTGAGTGGAAATGAGAGCGTATCACTATGGATTTTGTTGTTGGACTTCCACGGACTCAAAGAAAATTTGACGCAGTTTGGGTCATTATAGACAGGTTGACCAAGTCAACACATTTCATTCCAGTGGTAGTTACCTATTCTTCAGAAAGCTTAGCTGAAATTTACATTCGTGAGATTGTCCGCCTTCACGGTGTGCCCGTGGCTATTATTTCAGATCGAGGTACGCAGTTTACCTCACACTTCTAGAGGGCTGTACAGAGTGAGTTAGGCACGCAGGTTGAGTTGAGTACAACATTTCATCCACAGACAGACAGACAGTCAGAGCGCACCATTCAGATTCTGGAAGATATGCTTCGCGCTTATGTTATAGAATTTGGAGGTTCTTGGGATCAGTTCTTTCCACTTGCGGAATTTGCTTATAATAATAGCTACCAGTCGAGCATTCAGATGGATCCATATGAGGCATTATACGGAAGGCGATGTCATTCGCCAGTTGGCTGGTTTGAACCTGGAGAGGCTCGGTTGTTGGGTACCGATTTGGTACAAGATGCCTTGGATAAGGTCAAGGTTATTCAAGATAGACTTCACACAGATCAGTCTAGGCAAAAAAGTTATGTCGACCGTAAAGTTCGTGATATTGCATTCATGGTTGGAGAAAGAATATTGCTCTGGGTTTCACCTATGAAAGGTGTAATGAGGTTTGGAAAGAAGGGCAAGTTGAGCCCTAGGTATATTGGACTCTTTGAAATTCTTGAAAGGGTGGGTGAAGTAGCCTACAGGCTTGCATTACCACCTAGTTTATCAGCGGTTCATCAGGTGTTACATGTGTCTATGCTCCGGAAATATCATGGTGATCCGTCCCATGTGTTATATTTCAGCTCAGTCGAATTGGACAAAGATTTGACTTATGAGGAGGAGCCGGTAGCTATTCTAGCCCGGTAGATCCAGCAGTTGAGGTCTAAGAGTTATCCTTCAGTGTAAGTGCAATGGAGAGGTCAGCCGGTAGAGGTATCTACCTGGGAGTCCGAGTCAGACATGCGGAGTAAATATCCACACTTATTCACCAGCTCAGGTACTTTTTCTAACTTCGTTCGAGGACGAACGTTTGTTTTAGAGGTGGAGAATGTGATGACCCAAAAATGTCATCTTTAATTTAAACATTCATTTTTGGGTTTTATGAAGATGTTGGGAGCTTACCTGCTATGAGTTACGTATCACCTGAATAGTTGATGTTAATGGCGTTCATTTTCTAGAAATTTTTGCTTATGAGGCCACTGTTAGTATTGTTTACATGTTATGTTACGTTGATTGGATTTTGTATGTGTAGTTAGGATGGTTTCTGGGATTCTCTGGCAGGTGGATAAGCTCAGTTACAAAGGAAACTCTAGCGAAATTTTTGGAAATTTTGGGAGTCAGTAAAATTCGGGAAAAATTGAAATGTGTGAAAGAAGAGATAAATTATGTTATGTGTTTGGGGACAGACTCTACTTCTCATTCGAGGACTATTAACATGATGGACACCTATTGGATATGATAATAAGTGTACGAGGCATATTAAAAGTGATATGGGCTCTAAGAAAAGTCCTAAGTCTAAGCCAAGTTGGAAAATTTCATAATAGACTAAAGTTTCAAATGAGTACGCACAAGACCAAAATTTGGACGATCATATCTACATATAAATAAAAAGTTATGTGATGGAAATCCTATAAAATGAAAGATCTTTAAGTCTAGTTTCTAATCGTTCGTCATTTGGATATGTATACAAAACATTATGGCCATGTTACTGGACCTGTGTCAGGTGTGCGGCCGCGCATATTTGAGACTTTCTGCCTCAGGTGCGCGGCCGATGCGCGGCCACTTGACCAGGTGCGCGGCCGCGAACGTAGGAGCTCATTTAATACCCCCAAGGCTGGGTTGGGAGTGGGGTTAAGTCATTTTTGAGCTAAAAACTGATATTTTAGAGAGAAGTGAGAGTGTTCTAGAAAGAGGAAGAAGCCCAAGTGTCTTGTTCATCAAATCTTGCTCAAGCCTTGAAATCCAATAAGAAATCTTTCAAGTTCTTCATCTAAGAGATAAGGTTTCATACCCCAGTTTTTTAATTTCGAATTTGGGGAGAAGATGGTTGACTAGGAGTATGATTCTTGGGTGTAAGAGTATTATTTATATATGCTTATACCAATAAGGTTTGTGGGAAGATTTTTGAGTTCAAATGGGTAAAGATTGGGTTGAAAATGGTATAAATCTTCAAAGACTTTAATTTAAGATTTGAAGGTCCATTTGACATCGGAATTTGATAATATTTATATGGTTGGACTTGTCTCGGAATGAGTGTTCGGATTTCGTAAGTTTTTTCGAGATTTGAGATGTGGGCCCCACTGTCGAATTAATTCCTATGATTCGTATTGAGTATATCGAATTGTTTGTGAATAGATTTGAAGTTTTTGGAGATAAATTTAAAAGGAAAAGCTTTGGTCGAGTAATTGATTGGAATTTGCAAAGAGAGGTAAGTGTCGTAGTTAACCTTGACTTGAGGGAATAGAACCCTTAAATTATTTGTTATGTGAAATGCATGTGAACGACGTATAGGCGAGGTGACGAGTGTCTATACGTCGTCAAATTAATTGTTTGCCTACTTGAAAAATCATAAATTATTTTAAATCGTGAATTAATTGTTATAATAATTGTTTTTCTCCTATTCTTTGTCAAATATTAATTCTTGAATTCCTGCATTAATTGTCACATGCTATTTGAATTATGTGTCTTAATTGTTATTTGACAATTAGCATATTAAATATTAAACTGCCTATTTTCTCCTTGATTTCCACAATAACTTGCTATTTGTCATTGTTTGTTTCATAATTAAATCATAATTATTTTATGCTTGTTGTCTTATAATTTTATATTAATTGTTGTATTTATTGGGGAAATTTCTTCTATAAGAATTGATAAATGAACATATCGGAGGAGCGGGTTGCACGCCGCAACAGAATTGAATTGGTAAATGTATATATTGGAGGAGCGGATTGCACGCCGCAACAGAATTGATTGAAATAAATATATTGGAGGATCGGGTTAAACGCCGCAACAGAATTGAATTGGTAAATGTACATATTGGAGGAGCGGGTTGCACGCCGCAACAGAATTGAATTGGTAAATGTATATATTGGAGGAGCGGGTTGCACGCCGCAACAGAATTGATTGAAATAAATATATTGGAGGATCGGGTTAAACGCCGCAACAGAATTGAATTGGTAAATGTATATATTGGAGGATCGGGTTGCACGCCGCAACAGACTTATTAAAAAATTAATATTGGGGGATCGGATTGCACTCCGCAACAGACTTATTAAAAAATCAATATTGGGGGATCGGATTGCACTCCGCAACAGACTTATTAAAAAATCAATATTGGGGGATCGGATTGCACGCCGCAATAGACTTATTAAAAAGTCAATTGGGGGATCGGATTGCACACCGCAATAGACTTATTAAAAATTCAATATTGGGGGATCAGATTGGACGCCGCAATAGACTTATTTAAAAGTCAATATTGGGGGATCGGATTGCACGCCGCAACAGACTTATTTAAAAGTCTACATATACTTGATTAAAATAAATATATGAGAGTATTGAAAATGAATATATTGTGGGAGCGGGTTGCACGCTATAACGGAAATTGGTTGAAATAATAATGGGTTATGACTATTGAGTTGGCTTCAATTATTATAAATGAGTTATCTGATTTATTTTCATTATTTGTTGTTGTTACTAATATTGCGTACAGGTTAATGTAAGTGAACCACCTTAGCCTCGTCACTACTTCGTCGAGGTTAGGCTCAACACTTACCAGTACATGGGATCAGTTGTACTGATACTATACTCTGCACTACTTATGCAGATTTCGGAGTTGGTCCTAGCGGCGTACCATAGACTTGCTCGGATTTCAGCTATCAGAGGAGACTTGAGGTATAACTGCACGGCGTCCACAGTTCTGAAGTCCCCGTCGACTTTACCTTAGCTGTGTGTTTGTTTCCAGGCAACTTTATTTTATTCAAACCTTTATTTGTATTATTCTAGAAGCTCGTGCACTTGAGACACCAATTCTGGGATGGTATTTAGACACCGTTATTTTATGGATTATTCACTATATTTTAGACTTTTCTTTCGTATTTATTTCTCTGTTATTAATAAATTTATTTATTTATTTAAAAATAGATAATATTATTCTAACGTTGGCTTGCCTAGAAAGTGAAATGTTAGGTGCCATCACGGTTCAAAGGTGGAAATTTCGGATCGTGAAAGATTTTGTGCCATAATTGTTATTTTATAATTAGCATTTTGTATGTTAAATTGCATATCTTCTCCCTGATTTTACATTTAATTGTTACTTGCCCTTATTTGTTTTCTACATAATTCATAATTGTTGTATACATTGTTGCATAATAATTTCTTATTAAATGTGGTATTTATTGGAGTAGTTTTACATTTAAGTATTGTTAAATTATATTGTTGGAGCGGGTTGCACACCGCAACGGGTTTTATTTTAAGTTTATATGGTTGGAGCGGGTTGCACGCCGCAACGGAATTTAATTGAAAGATTATATTGTTGGATCTGGTTGCACGCCGTAACAGATTTTATTTTAAGTTTATATTGTTGAAGCGGGTTGCACGCCGTAACGGAAATCAATTGAAGGATTATATTGTGGGAACGGGTTGCACGCCGCAACAGAATGATAAAAGAAATAATTGGTTATGATTGTTGAACGGACTTCAATTATTGATGCGATTTACGTGTCTTACCTCTATTCCTGTTATTATTATTATTATTATTTTGCGTACATATTAATATAAGCGACCTGCCTTAAGCGTGGGGTCGTATTGGAATTGGGACCCAAAAGAAACTTGGGCATTTATTACTTGGATTGTATTTGCAATGTATTTACATACTCGAACAAATAGAAATTTGCGGGGTGCAAATTCTGCATTTGTAGCGTCTATAGGCTTTCTTATAATTTGGATATGCTATTTTGGGGTCAATCTATTAGGAATAGGATTACATAGTTATGGTTCTTTTCCATCAACATTTAATTGAATTCAAGACAAGTTATTACAAATACAAGAGCAGGCGGCGTATTATGTGAACTAGCGTGTGGACCGTGTGAATCATCAATACAACATTTGATTCACACGGTTTTCTACCATATGCAGTTCAATTTCATTATTTTTACTTAACTTAAGAGTTAAGAGAATAAAAAAAGTCTTCTTTTTTTCATTGTCCAAGAATGTTTTTCAAAACAAACATAGGTTTTTTATTTATTTCAGTCATCCAAGTTACATATAAAAAAATTAGATAGAATAACTTCAACCTTGTCAACTGCTAATAAAAGAATGAAATCCGGGTATATACCAATACCTATTACGGGTAAAAAGATGGAGATCGAAAGAAATAACTCTCGCAGTCCAGAATCAAAAAAAAGAATCCTTCGGGGCATTCAATAGCTTGTATCCATAGAACATCTGGCGTGATATAGATAATGAATAAATATGAGTTAATATCATTCCAATAGCCATTACAAAAGTAATTAGTATTTTTGGAATTAAAAGATATTTTTGGCCGGTAATTATTCCAAAAAATACTAATTCGGCAACAAAATCACTCATACCTGGTAATGCAAGGGAAGCCATCGAAAAGCTACTGAACATCGTGAACATTTTTGGCATTGGAATAGCTATTCCGTCCATTTCACCAAGATAAATAAGGCGGATTCTATCATAAGTCATTCCCGCTAAGAAAAAAAGTGCAGCACCAATAAATCCATGAGATATTATTTATAAAAGGGCTCCATTAAGTCCAGTATCGGTTAGAGAACTAATTCCTATAATTATAAAACCCATATGAGAGACGGAGGAATAAGCTATTCTTTTTTTAAAATTTCGTTGGCCAAGAGATATTGAAGGTGCATAGATTATTTGTATTGTACCTATTATCATCAACCAAGGAGAAAATATAGAATGGGCATGAGGTAATAATTCCATATTGATTCGAATTAATCCATACGCTCCCATTTTTAATAAGATTCCGTCTAGAAGCATACAACTACTGTAATGTGCTTCTCCATGGGTATCTGGTAACCATGTGTGTAGGGGGATAATGGGCGATTTGACAGCAAAAGCAATAAAAAATCCAATATAGAATATTATTTCTAAAACCACAGGATATGACTGATTAACTGATGTTTCAAAATTTAATGTTGGTTCCATTAAGCAACACCCAAAACTCCCATTAAGAGAAAAACAAAACCCCCGCCGTGTACAAAATAAATTTTATAACTGAGTACAGACGTTTCTTTCCTCCCCACATGCATAGAAGTAGATAAACAAGAATTAATTCTAACTCCCACATAATGAAAAAAAGTAAAAGGTTCCGAGATGAAAATGATCCAATTTGACCACTGTACATTGCTAACATGAGAAAATAAAATAATCGAGAATCTCGAGTAACTGGACAAGCCGCTAAAGTAGCTAAAGTAGTGATAAATTCTGTTAATAAAATGGATCCTATAGAAAGTCCATCTATTCCTAATCTCTAATGGAAATCAAAAAAATTGATCCATTTATAATCCTCCATTAGTTGGATTAATGGATCATCCTATTGGAAATGATAACAAAATGCATAAGTCGTTAGAAGGACTTCTAAAATACATATACATATGGTATATCACCTAATTACCCTATTTACTTTATGGGGAAGAAAGAAAATTAAGGAACCCGCAAATATTGGAAAAACTATAATTATTGTTAACCAAGAAAAATAATTCGTAGTAAAGATAATATACACTTAGACCATAAAAATCAGTGCTCAAAATAGTTTGATTTTCGAACACAGGTTTGTTGGTAAAAAATATTAAATGGATTCAAGTAGAGTTTTCTCGAACGTATCAATAAGCTAGACCTATACTGCGAGTTGTTTCATGCCATAAATAAACTCGGACACTCAAGAAATCTGTTGGACAGGCGAATTCATATCTCTTACAACCAACACAGTCTTCGTCGAGGTTAGGCTCGGCACTTACAGAGTACATGGAGTCGGTTGTACTTATACTATACTCTGCACTTCTTGTGCAGATACCGAAGTTGGTCCCAGCGGCGTACTGTAGATTTGTTCGGATTCAGCTATCAGAGGAGACTTGAGGTATAGCTGCACGACGTTCGCAGCTCTGAAGTCCCCTTCTACTTTATCTTAGCTGTGTGCTTTCTTTCACATAATTTTTTTTTATTCAGACCCTTATTTGTATTATTCTAGAAGTTTGTGCACTTGTAACTCCAGTTTTGGGATGGTATTTAAATATCGTTATTATTTTGGTTTGTTCATTTAAATTCAGATATTATTTCAGTTATTGCTTTTTTACATTTAATTAATATGAATTGTTAAAAATATTTATAATTATTCTAACGTTGGCTTGCCTAGCAAGTGAAATGTTGGGCGCCATCACGGCCCCGAAGGTGGAAATTTCGGGTCGTGACATCTTCTAATAAGCGATGAAATATTTTACAGAATAGTGTATCCAACCTAACTGATAAATCATTATCTCAAACATGTCGGAAAGTCGTATCAAAGTATTAAAGTATAAGATTTCAAGCTCCATAAATATGAGATATTTTATTGAAATTAGTAGAAGCCTGTTAGGATCCAAAAATTAAAAATGAAGCTATTTATTCCACATATGAGCTTGAAATTTTGAGCTTTTATTGGGTATGATTATTTGGTAGTAATATACTGATTGCGACTAGTTTAGTTGGCAAAAGTTTACCATTAAAATATATGTATATTGATGTTGCCAATAGACCGTTAAGATGTCAGATTTCCTTTTCCCCCTAAAAATATAGAGAAAAATAATTTACAACTTTGAATGTGCATATTGAGATCCGTAGATTATGTGAAAAAATATTGCTTTTAACATTGATTCTTTTCTAAAAGTCTATATTGCTTATAGAATACTTTTAACAATTCATGTAATGGTTTACTTTCCTCAGCGAAAAGAAAAAAATTAAAATTGATAAAATCATACCTAAGCTAAAAAATGACTCAAGAGAGATCAAATAGATTAGTTGTATAATTAATGAAAAAAAAATTATTAATGACTTTGAATCTACAAAAACTAGAATGATAACTTTTTTAAAATTAAAAAAAAAAGTTTAAGGCCTCTCATTATAGTTTGGCTTTAGGCCCCCAATCTTCTTGAGTCGCCCCTGGTTGTATAGTATTATAATGTATTATTTTATAAATACAATATTTGGATATATTGTATTGTTTGCGGTTGTTAAATAATATTTGTTATTTGATTTGACTGTATCGTACTGTACTGTAACTGATAAGTTTACTAAAATACCTTCAATTGTTTAAATATTAAATTTATTAAGAATTATGCATAAAAATAATTTAAGAAAATCCCTTTCTACTAATTTATCACCAAATATGTCTTATAAATATATTAAACCATTAAATTCATGCAAATTGTTACATCCCGCATTTCGTACGTTAAAGTTTCGTCGTAAGTTAATCGACGTAGACTCGAGGATGAGATTATTTTTGAGGTTATAAGCATTTATGCTATTTATAACATGCGATAAGTAAGTGCCGTGAAGGTTAAAGGGTAAACGAATCAAAGAAAATGAGTTTTCTTATAGGTTGTCGATTTGGGATAAAATACGGTCCGAGCTACAATATCCGGTATTTAGGGACTAGTGCCATATAAGGTACCACATGACCATGATAGTAGGGTACATAAAGTGTGTCAAGTGAGAAGTATTTTAAGTAATTTGAGATAATTCTTAATTATGTGGATAATTGAATAATTATTGGATTAGTGGGGAATTAATAAGTTAATTAAGAAAAAAAGGGTGAAAATTTGGATATGTTTAAGGAGGCTTAACGTGGCAGCCCCCCTCCCCCCTCCCAAATTTCAAAACAATGACTCTTAAAGTCTGGCATAGATGTCACATTTTGGAGGATTTAAAGTGGCTTAGACATTCACTAAATGGGCCACACACACTAAAAGCTTTTTACAATTAGAAAGATGTTACATACTCTTACTATGAGTTTCTAAAGGCTAAAACTTGAGCTTCTTCAAATATGAATTCACTATGAGTTTCTAAAGGCTAAAACTTGAGCTTCTTCAAATATGAATTCACTATGAGTTTCTAAAGGCTAAAACGTGAGTTTCTTCAAATATGAATTCACTATGGGTTTCTAAAGGCTTAAACGTGAGTTCTTCAATATGACAATTCATGTGTGTGCCTTACAAATCAAATGGAATCTCTTGTATAAGTAGAAGTGGGCTGATTGTGAGTAACTAAGAAAGCAAAATAATTCCATACCAAATTCTAAGAGAATTAGTTCAGGTATGTTAATGCTATCCCTTCTTTCCTTTTGGCATGACCCAAGTAATGATACGTAAACGTAACGCTATTCCATAAATAGTTCTACTCTTAGAAGTTAAGGATGTCTATGTTATTCATTCCTGTAAAGTGATATTCAAGCATGTCTAAGTATGTTCCTAAGTTTCTATTGAGGTATTTGATAAATATGTTAATGTTTAAAATATAGTGATACATGCATCTTCATTTACCACCGTGCTATGGTCGGTCGGGCAGTTACCACCGGTTGAGCAATTATGTATTATTATTTACCACCGATTGGACAGCTATGCATTTATCACCGAGCTACGGCCGGTCGGGCAGTTACCACTGATCGGTTGGGCACTTAACGCCATGAGAATGATGTAATCAGAACTATTGTAGTTTTATTTATATATACGAGATGGGTTTTATTTTATATGTTATGGCCTCAGCGGCAAGTCAGAGGTTATAAATTGACTTTTATCCCTCCCTGAGATAGTATCTTATTATTACGTTTCATTTTTGCCTTACATACTCGGTACATTCTTCGTACTGACGTCCCTTTTCCTGGGGCGCTGTATTTTATGCCACGCAGGTGTAGATAGGCGAGGTGAGGACCATCCACTATAGGCTGCCTCCAGATATCGACTTTTGGTTGGTGAGCTCCACTTCTTCCTGGAGTATTGCCAAGTCATGTTCTATATATGTTATTTTGTTTTATGAGGATGTCGGGAACCCTGTCCCGACTTATATATTATGGTCATATTTTCTTAGATGTTTTGCAGACAGTGTCCTGTGTATAATTTTAGGTATGACATGTCAACGGCCTTGTCGGCCCCTATGTATCTATATAAATCTTTTTGAATTAGTTATGTGAGTTAAGTTCTAATATTGTTAATTATATATATAGATGTGACCTATCATGGCCCGTGATGAGTCATATAGTAAAGAAGGATAAGGTACATGGTGCTCGATTGAGTAGGCACCGGGTGCCAGTCGTGGCCCTCCGATTTGGGTCGTGACATAAATTCTAACAAAATTAGCAATTTTACGTTGGATTTGGAAGCGTCAGAAGTTCTGGAAAAAAGGGACGAAGGCAAAGTAGGTTATAGGTGGGAGATTTTGAGTTAAAATAAAAAAAGGTAAACGGTAAAATAGAATTATGGAGTAATAAGTTAGGGCATAATTGGAAAGAAAATAGGAAACAATCCCACCACACCAAATCGGTTGTTTCAAAAAAATAGGACTTTTTATTCTTCCGGAACAATGGATTTAACAATACAATACAACCAATTTTAATAAAGCAATCAGAACAAATATTATTTTGGGATAACAATACAATACGATACAATGAGTAACAATCATCCAAACAAGTTGTTAAAGGGATCGGCAGGTTCTTTCGGTAATTATCGATAGACCCAATGGCATAGCCATCGATTAGATATCTGACACAATCCGCTTAAAAAAATATATAATGGCGGATCTCTCTCAGTATATTATTAAATTATATAATATTAATAATATTTATATAGGGAGCTCTCCGTCGGTCAAGTAAATATCTAAAAAATAATAATTTAATATTACCGATCGACTTTCTCAAAAAAATTAAATATTTCAAAATTAAAATTTTTCATATACCGAGAGATGTTCGTCGGTACGTAAAATAAATATAAAATAATACCTTTAAGTTGCCGATGGATTCTATTGGTAAAATGCAAATCTAGGTTGACAATAGACTGCTTTCTTTTATGTAATCCGTTGATAAGTTCCTCGGTATTTCTGGTATATTTTCTTTTACAAATAATGCCTATTTTTAGTTGCACACCACCTGACAAACAGAAGATTTAGTAGTTGTTCAATAGAAATAGCAATCTAATCACTAAATACACCCATTCAATAACAATAGAATTTCAAAACAATCCAAACTTGAAATTTATCCAATTAAACATAAACAAAATCCAACCAAACTTCAAAATCATCCTAAACACGTATGCAATATTTAAAATTCAACATCCAACTAAAAAACATCACATGAATCCAACCAAACTTCAAAATAATTCAAAACAAGTATGTACTATTCAAATTCAACATCTAACGAAAACGACTATAGGTACCTAAAACTCCTCATAATTTTCATCCTCTCTATCACCAAGCTCGGGCCTTTAGGCTAGATAACAGGATAGTCCGATTAAGCTTTTCACTTGAGTCTTGAGTTATTCAATGTCTTTCTACAATTATATACTTGTGACTCAAGTATGGTCCTAATTCGCTGCACCTCTATCATTTTTGCTTGTTCCTCAATGTAATTACTAAGTTCTTGAAGCGTGTGTCGCATATCCTCAAGTTTCTCATTTGGCATGGCGGCGAAAGTCCGTATACCTTGCAATTTATATTGGAGGGGATAAAAGTTACACTTGAAGCAAAGGGCGTAAGCTCCACCCTTATACAGACCTCCAACCAAATTCAACCAAAAGAGAGGAGTTTCTTCCTACGATGGCATGATTGAATTGCCTTGCTCATCGGTCAGCTGACTCCTCATGAGCTCTTCCAATGCTTGTTTATATTGATTTTACATTAAAAGTAAAATTTAGTATATAAACAAACAGTATAAAAGAAATTCTATGTAAGTGTTTGAGCTTACAACATAGGTATCCTTAGCCCGTGATTCGACCCAAACTTCTTTTCTGCTCTTGGTTTTTATGTGGGTCTTCTTCTATAGTCACTGATCTCTTAAGAGAAACTTCCTTCAAATGAAATAAAAAAAGTTAATAAAATCAAGTAATGTTAGAAAAAATCACGGCTAAGATCTTCAAACCAATTTTCTCCTAGCAGTCCCCTTGGACACTGAACCACACGTGTGCACTGATCCACCTGCCTTGATGAGTTGGATATCTGTTTTGTGATGCTTGTGGCTCATTTTTTGTATTTATTTTGTGCTTAATGATTAATATCTCCTGGCTTCGTGAATACTTGCTTTGGTTTGAGAGTCGGAATGAGACCGTCCTTAGTGAGTCATGTGCCATATGTGATGAGATTTTGTCTAGTCCATGTTATTCAATTTTGTCTAGATGGTGTCATTACATGTATGATTTCGGTTGATTATAAAGATGCATTTGTGTTATTTTGATTCGGTCCCATATATTGGTAAGATTCATAAACTAACAGACTTCTAACCTATGTGGTAATCATGGTTAGTGATGCTGGGAAAGCAAGACACAAACAATTTGCATGACAAGGTAGCAGCGGAATAATATCCAAATCTAACGTTCCCAATCTATTTGAACCAAGAAAATACAAACAAATTCAAACACAAACGTATACGGACAACAAGTATATAAACCAACACGAATATGGCTAGGTAAAATAATCAAACACACGAGATACCAAGATTTACGTGGAAAACCTCTTCAATGTGAAGAGTAAACACCACGGGACCAAAGACCCTCAAAAGCTCCATTAAATCTATCAACAAGAGTTATAAAAGTTCTCTAAATTAGCCACAAAGTAAGTGCCAAATTCAGAACAACAATAGAAACAAGTTCACACCAAAACAATTGAAAAAAGAAGAGAAATCACTCCAAACACGAGCTACTATTTATGCCTCCAAAACTGAAGCTACAAGTCTCCAAATCCAATCTCTATCGTTGAAATTCAAGAACCAGATGTTAAAAACTCCAAGTTCAAATTTAAGCACAATCCGACAATTAACGGGTCGAAAAATGCTATTTGAAGCGGACTACCTCAGCAGAAATTTTCTGGAGCAAAAGATCACACTTTTCTCTCTCACAAGGCTTCAAAAACGGTTGCACCCTTATGTTTTCTCTCTTGTTCGATTTTAAACCTAAAATATGTCATATTTATGTCTTGATATTAGTAGGCTGTAGGCAAAGTGGACTAGGTCCAAAAGACACATTTTAATCCACATAGGAAGGGAAAGGCCCAAAAAACTCCCAACAAGTGAACCATACAATTGATTAACTCCTTTACATATTACCTTGAAAAGAATGTTTATGCATTGTTGCTAAAAGGAGGAAGGAAAAACTTTAAGTAATTTTGAAATTGTAAACCTCATTTGCAGTTCATGCAGTGCCCAAATGCAGGCCATTATGTTATTTATGCCGGAGAAAATATGAATTTTGTGATATATTTGTTGTCCATTCCAATTGGTTTTTCGCATTACAACCAACGCTTCCTTGGATCTAGTTGGTTTGTCAGACGCCGATTGGGTTGGTTACCCCCGGTCATCCTTCTACTTCAAGTCTGCACATTGACGTCGTGACGACTCCTAGTCTTTAAGACTAGGTAAGCCTAACAACATGCGAAAAAATTAAAATAACAATAGATATAAGTCTCAAACTCAACAGTTGTAAATAAACAACGTTACAACTCAGCATAATATAAATCTCGAGACCCGGCGTAGTACAAGTCACAAGCTCTAACTATGAATACTGGATAACCATATACATCACGTCTATATATATAAAGGATAATGAAATAAGAGATCTAGAGAGAGGGGGACTCCGAGGCCTGCGGACGCGGGCAGGTATATCTTGAAATCTCCGCAGTAGAATCCCGACTAATGCGTGGACTGGTAAGAAGTACCTGGATCTGCATACAAAAATATGCAGAAAAGTAGCATGAGTACACCACAATGGTACCAATAAGTGTCAAGCCTAACCTCAGTAGAGTAGTGACGAGGTTAGGTCAGGAAATAATAAAAGACTGAACAAATGTAGGCAGTGTAATAAAGACAGTAATAAAGTTAAAGTTATACCACCGCAGGCGTATCAATATCACAATGTATTACAAATGCACCTCAAGTACCCAATATCACAATTTGCCAGAGAAACCAAACAATAACAAAATTTCACAATAAGGAGCCCACGACTCAACCACAATGTACACCAAGTCTCAACAATAATAACTGGAAGAATAACTCAATAGAATGATATTTCACAACTTAATACTTTGCCTTAATAGGAATCACAGTCTTTGTAACTCAATACCAATTTTAACAACAAAATATCCCAATGAGTAGCAATTTCAAGTAAGAATTCAATAGTTAAATAGTGAATACGGAATAAGGAAACAAGAATTTCAACTAAACAAGTAGAGCAATTAGCAAGTAAGAGATATGACAAGTAGACATGTGAAATTAGACTAATTATGATCACTATAATATGTTAAAGTAACTCAATTAAAGCATGAAAGGAATCTACATAGCTAAAAACCAGAAATTTCAACATTTAGCCCATGTACACACTCGTCACTTTACGTACACGGCTTTCACATATCACAATTATCACAACAATATCAAATCCAAAGGGAAAATTCCCCTACACGAGGTTAGACAAGTCACTTACCTCAAACCACGCTAAATCAATCAGCTAGAAGGCCATTCCCTCGATGTTCCAACTCCGAACGACTCGAATCTAGCCAAAACATTTTCATACTATAAATATAACTATAGGAAACTAATTCAAACAATGAAATTACGATCTTTGCAAAGAATTGAAAATTTGACCCAAAACGTCACCCTGGGCTCGCGTCTCGGAACCCGATCAAAATTATAAAAATCGAACACTCATTCGGTATCGAGTCCAACCATACAATAATTGTTCAAATCCGGCCTCATTTCGTCTTTCAAAACTCAAAAATTTAGCCTAAGAAGTTCTATCACTTTTCCCCACTTTTTCCAACTCCAATCCCTAATTACATGATCAAAATAATAATAGATTCGAGTAATTTAACTAAAATCGAGTTAGAAATCCTTACTCCAATGATGTTTCTGAAAATCCCTCAACATTTCGCCTCAAACCGAGCTCTCTAAGTCTAAAATGTGAAATAAGAAATAAACCCTCGATTTCAAACTTAAATTCTGCTCCCAACGATTTACACATCGCGATCGCGTAACTACCTTCACAATCGCGAAGAACAAAATAAGGTTTCCCCCCAAAATGGCCTACGCGAACGCATATAACTGATACATAGACCCACGCGATCGCGGACACACCCACGCGATCGCGAAGAACAATCTCTGCGTGACCCTACTGCCTCAATTCCTTGTACGCGAACACGATCCTCTCTACGCGTTAGTGAAGCACTAGCTTCACTACTTCTGCGATCGCTTCCTTCTCCCTGCGAACACGAAGAGTAAAAATCAACAGTCCACAAAAATCCCTTCGCGATCGCGAACCTAACCTCGCGATCGCATAGAAGGAAACCAGACCTGAGAAAAACCAGAACTTCAGCTATTCCTAAATGATCCGAAATGCGCCGAACATGGTTTGAATTACACCCGAGGTCCCCGGAACCTCAACCAAGCATACCTACAAGTCCTAAATATCATACGAACATGCTCGAAGAGACAAATCACATCAAACAACAAAAATTCTACGAATCGCAACCCAAATTTAAGCCTATGAACTTCTAAATTCCAAAACTAACGCCGATTCATACCAAAACAACTCGGATTGACTCTAAATTTTGTACACAAATCATCGATGACAATACATACCTAATCCAATTTCCGAAATCGAGATCTGACCTCTATATCAATAAAGTCAACTCCCAGACAAACTTTCCAAAATCTTCCATTTTCTCACTTTCGCCAATTCGAGCCGAAACGACCTACGGACCTCCAAATCAATATCCGAACATGCTCCTAAGATCAAAATCATCATAAGAAGCTATTGGAACTGGCAGAAATCCATTCTAGAGTCATCTTCACACAAGTCAAACTACGGTCAACTTTTACAAACTAAACCTCCAACTTAGGGACCATGCGTCCCATTTTACTCCGAAACTTTTCCGACCCCAAAACCAAGCATCCTGGAAAGTCACATAATTATAATATAATACAGAGGAGGCAATAAATAGGGGTTCGGGAATAATACACTCAAAACGACTGGCCGGATCGTTACACACGTCTTTCTCGGCTTAAGTTGTCTCATGGTCTTCAAAAGAAATAGAATATTGTTGCCAAGTCCAATGCAGAAATAGAGCACTTGTCGTTAGCCTCTCTAGCAACAGAACTCACTATAGTTACTTATATCCTCTGTGACATTGGGATTCCATTTCCAAAACCCCAAGTTCTATACACAAACAACTAATTGAGTGCTCTTCACCTTACTTTTGACAAAGCTAGAGATGAATGAATGAAAGTTGTTCCAATTGTATTATGACGGTGTCCTCTTTATACAACAGATTAGGAATTGAATCCCAGAATTATAGGTAAGGTAAAGAAAAGGTATTAAATTACAGATACACATTCCAAATCCTAGCAGATTACAATCAATAAAATAAAATTAGATCTTTACATAATGAAATAAAATCAAATTTGAAATCAAGTGGAAGATATTGTTCAAATATGAAATTAAGCTGCTGAAATTATTCCTTTTGTATACAGTCGAAATTGATTTTGTCCTTCGTATGTCTGATCGAGATGGGGACATAATGGACCGAAGAAAGTCTTCATAATATCGAGGTGAGATATGAAGAAAGCACGAACAAACTTCTAGTTTTCGAGTTGGATTAAATACCGAGCTCGACACCATTATCGAGCTCGAGTCCAAATCGGACTATACTAAGAAGCAGCGGAATCGAGTTTAAGAACCAGAGGCCAACCAATACCGAACCCAGGTCAATACCGTACCCCGAGTCGGCATCGAGCTCAAACCCGCATCGAGCTCTAAAACTAATACCGACCAATACCGAGTCCGATCAAGATCGAGCTCATGGACAAGAGCCGTTACAGTCGCACTAAGGGAGAGAATCTCGGCGGAAATTAGAGAAAAACTGATTTATCATGGGTTCCCCACAATGTATTTTTTATTATTATCTAAAGTAGGACCCCCCACTATAAAAGGGATGGCTATATTTCTGTAAAGAACAAGTTTTGCATACATTGTAACTGAGATATCATACACTCCCATATTGAAGAATTATCCTTTTTTAGTTTCATAGATTGATTCATCTTACTTAATCCATAAATCATCCTTTTTCAACTTTGCTTATTTTTCATTCTTTACAGTCAATATTCGATATTTCTATTTACTCTTACGATTTGTGTGAAGTTATACCACACACCCGTATAACTACGTACAAATTCAACTCTATCCATTTTTCGGGTAAACAGTTTGGCGCCCACCGTGGAGCTAAGGATAATAGTGATTATTTGATACGAATCTGCAAAAATACACCATTTTACGCTTGTTTTCGGAAGTATCTTTGATTTCAGATTAGCAACGATGAGTTCTCAATTAAATGGTCTTACCGATCGACAACGAAGTTGGCTTTCAAGGTGAGAACAACAACTTGACGCTTAGGGCCGAAAGGCCACTTATCGACGCCGTTGGAGCTCCAGTCGAAGTACCATTAGACGTTAATTCACATATGGCCATTGAGACAAATCAACGTTCTGAATCTGAAAATAGCTTTCATGGTGGTACTCGATCTGCACCTCGAGAAACCCATAACATTGAGGAAAACGGAATCAGCTTGCGTATGATTTTCGAAATGTTGCAAGCTCAACAGGTAGCAATAGCTCAGCTGCAGAGTCAAACCCAGGTACCGAGCAATCCGGAGCCCAATCCACCCCGAGAAGTCACCCACAGAATGGAACCAGCTATAGTAAGATCAAATGAGCAAGAGTCGGGGACTAATCCCAAAATTGCTAAGATGTTCGAAGAACTGACCAAACGAATAGAATAAGGAGAAATGAGGATCGAGGAAAACGATAAAAAGGTGAAAACATATAACTCCAGGGTTGATCAGATCCCGGGGGCACCACCGATATTGAAGGGCTTAGATTCCAAAATTTTTACACAAAAGCCTTTCTCCCCGATCGTGGCTCCTAAACCGATCCAAAGAAGTTTCGCATGCCCGAGATTCCTAAATATAATATAACGACCGATCCCAACGAACACGTCACCTCTTACACATGTGCTATTAAAGGGAACGATCTAGGGGACGATGAGATCGAATTTGTATTATTGAAAAAATTCGGTGAAACCCTGACAAAGGGAGCAATGATATAGTATCATAATTTTCCGTCTAACTTCATTGATTCTTTTGCTATGCTTACAGATTCTTTCGTAAAAGCACATGCTGGGGCTATAAAGGTCGAGTCCAGGAAGTCTGACCTATTCAAGGTAAGACAAAAAGATAACGAAATGCTAAGAGAATTCGTATCTCATTTTCAAATGGAACGAATGGATCTACCACCAGTCACAGACGATTGGGTTATTCAAGCTTTCACCCAAGGTCTAAATGAACGAAGCTCGATGGCTTCACGGTGGCTGAAGCATAACCTCATCGAGTACCCAGCTATTACTTGGGCCGATGTGCATAATTGATATCAATCCAAAATAAGAGTCGAAGACGACCAGTTGGGTTCTAGGTCCGTTATTAAAAGGGCTACCAACTGAGAATAGAGGTCGATCAGAGACCGATACCGGCCATATAATGGAAAACCTACAAACTCGGTGTAATAAACGGCAATCAACTACCACGCAAATTGGAACGTGCCACACCTAAAATGATACTATTGCTAAGGTATGGTCCTCCTATATTCAATTATATTTCGAAACTAACCCTTGCAGGTGTTCGACCAAAGACCGGTGTTTACTCCTAAATGGGTTCTTTCGGCAAGGTTTTTTAATGAGGCAACCATTGATCATGCTAACTTGGAACAAATTCAACAGTATCCGAGGCCTCCTTACAATCAACCTCGAATACAAAAGGGCATACCATTGTCATTGAACATATCAACGATGATTATCAAGTACGGTGCAAAGGAAGTTACTTCGTTATTTCATGGCAACAGGGTCTCGACAAGAAAAATTGTAAGGGCCAAATGGTCAAACGAGCCATGCCCATGTAGTTGGCCCGAGCCCTGACACAAAACATGAACACATGTATAATGACTTACAAAGAAATTTGTTTTCTTTACCGATATCTTATAACCAAGAAAAATTCCTCTCTTTCGAGATCTATTATGCAAACAAGCTTAAGGGCCGACCATTACCCCATAAATCGGTGACTGCCAACCAAAAAATCAATGAGTTCGAGCAACACTCACTCGACTATAAATCCCAAGGGCTACACCGACTCGAGTTCGAGCAACCATTCTCACTCGGGGACTATATACAAAGCCCAAGGGCTACCCTATTTCGAGTCCGAGCAAACACTCACTCGACCATTAAGCCTACAGGCTACATTACTTCAAGTTCGAATCACTCACTTGACTAATAAACCTACGGGCTATGCCACTTCGAGTTCGAGCAAGCACTCACTCGACTACTAAGCCTACGGGCAACTCTTATTTCGAGTTCGAGCAATCACTCACTCGACCATTAAGCCTACGAGCTACATTACTTCGAGTTCAAATCACTCACTCAACCATTAATATCACGGGCTATATTACTTCGAGTTCGAATCATTCACTCAACTAATAAGCCTACGGGCTACGTTACTTCGAGTTCGAGCAAGCACTCACTCGACTACTAAGCCTACGGGCTACTCGTATTTCGAGTTCGAGCAACCACTCACTCGACCATTAAGCCTACGGGCTACATTACTTCAAGTTCGAATCACTCACTCGACTAATAAGCCTACGGGCCACATCACTTCGAGTTCGAGCAACCACTCTCTCAACTAATAAGCCTACGAGCTACGTCACTTCGAGTTCGAGAAAGCACTCACTCGACCATTAAGCCTACTTCGAATCACTCACTCGACTAATAAGCCTACGGGCCACATCACTTCGAGTTCGAGCAAGCACTCACTCGACCATTAAGCCTACGGGCTACGTCACTTCGAGTTCAAGCAAGCACTCACTCAACTACTAAGCTTACGGGCTACTCTTATTTCGAGTTTGAGTAATCACTCACTCGACTATTAAGCCTACGGGCTACATTACTTCAAGTTCGAATCACTCACTCGACCATTAAGTCTTTAGGCTACATTACTTCGAGTTCGAATCACTCACTCGACTAATAAGCCTACGGGCTACGTTACTTCGAGTTCAAGCAATCACTCACTCGACCATTAAGCATACATGCTATATTACTTCGAGTTCGAATCACTCACTCGACTAATAAGCCTACAAGCCACATCACTTCGAGTTCGAGCAAGCACTCACTTGACCATTAAGCCTACGTGATACTATTATTTTGAGTTCGAGCAATCACTCACTCGACCATTAAGCCTACGGGCTACATTACTTCGAGTTCGAATCACTCGCTTGACTAATAAGCCTACGGGCCACATCACTTCAAGTTCGAGCAAGCACTCACTCGACAATTAAGCCTACGGGCTACGTCACTTCGAGTTTGAGAAAGCACTCACTCGACTACTAAGCCTACGGGCTACTCTTATTTCGAGTTCGAGCAATCACTCACTCGACCATTAAGACTACGGGCTACATTACTTCGAGTTCGAATCACTCACTCAACTAATAAGCCTACGGGCTACCTTATTTCGAGTTCGAGCAATCGCTCACTCGACTATCAAGCCTACGGGAGATATTTCTTCGAGTTCGAGCAATCACTGACTCAACCTCTAAGCCTACGGGCTATATTACTTCGAGTTCGAGCAATCACTCACTCAACTACTAAGCCTACGGGCTACCTTATTTCGAGTTTGAGAAAGCACTCACTCGATTATAAAGGATACAAGGTACGAATTCGATCAAATTACCTAAAGCCTTATAAAAACCTTCATAAGGCATGAATGAAACAAAATCTTCACAAGGCAGAGAATAAAATAGAGGCAAGTCAAGAAAATAAAAGATCTTTATATATATATACAAGAGTGTTTACAACGTCCGAACAGGACCCTACACAAAAAAACAAAATTTCTCTGACCCACTCTTGCTCCCATCATCATCATCATCATCATCGAAAGCCAAGGCTTCAGCATCGGCTTCGAGCTCTTTAGCCCTTTTTATCTCTTCGGTGAGATCGAAACCTCGAGCATGGATCTTCTCGAGGGTATCCCTCCGAGATCGACATTTAGCAAGTTCAGCAACCCAATGTGCTCGAGTGTTAGTGGTCTCGACTGCCTCTCTTGCTTGTACCTGAGCAGCTTCAGCATCTGCCCGATAGACAGCCACGAATACATCTGCATTGGCCTTTGCTTTTTCGGTGTCAGATTTGGCCTTGGCAAGTTCGGAGGCCAATCGAGCCTCGAGCTCCTCTATTTTTCTTTCTTGAACAGTTCGGAGGCCAATCGAGCCTCGAGCTCCTCTATTTTTCTTTCTTGAACCGAGCTTTTATCCTTCATGCTTTGACGCTAGTTTTCGGTCGATTATAATTGGGCTCGAGCAGTTTCTTTTTCTGCGGCAAGACGGTCCATGCATCTTTCCATCCCAAGGTCTCCACCCTTACCATATCGACCTCCTCACGAAGCTTCTTAATAACCTCAAGCTTCTGCTGCAGTTGTGAGATCAAAATATTAGCCACCGTTCCAGAATCGAGCCCATGGGTTTTTAAGATTACCATTACCTGCTCGGTTAGGTGTGTCTGGTCTTGTTGAGCCTTGGCCAATTCAGCTCGGAGGTCCTTGATTTCTTCTTCCCTTTGTCCGAAGAGGAGTCTAAGGGCGTTCCTCTCCTCCGTGACCCATCGGAGGTCGGCCTCGTATCGACACAGCTCAGATCGAGACTGAGAACATGCTTCTCGATGAACCGCTACGGCCTACGTAAGAAAGAAGAAAAGAAGTTAGAGAAGAATAGCAAACATAAAAGTAATATCAACGAAGGGAGTTAAAAGCTTACCCGATTCAAAGCTTGATGCACTTCACAGAAAAGACCTGACATATCAATAGGGCCAGCAACATCCTCGACCCGAGTAAACAAATCACAGAAGGGGTCCTACCCTTCATGAGATCGGTTTATCTCGAGGGCCCCAAAAGCTTGGTCTTCCCGAATCGCCCCTTCCGAAAAGGCAAGGAGTGTGGGCGAGTCTCCGATTACTATTGCCCCAAGCGACTCGCTTGGGGCATTCTCCTCAGTTCGGAGAGCTTCAAGACCGGCCCCTTCTGATATACCCACTGTTTATTGACTTCGGTGGGAAGCATCCTCGATCTCTAACGATTCGGGGACTCTGCCCGAACCTTCCTTTGATATCTCCTCAGTCCGAGGCGAAGCTTTATAAATCACCATCGATTTAGCTGTCTTTGGGGCATCGATGGTTTTCTTCATCCAGGCCACCAGCATGGACCCGTCATTTTATTCTTCTTCTTCTTCTTCTTCGTCTTCATACCTTAGACGTAGAGCTGATTCTATGGTCAAAGGGATGGTATTCTTCCCCGGTTTACGAGCCATCCTCGTCTTCGATTTTGGATCTTCGGAAGCGGAGGCCCTTTTTCGCTTATTATCCTTCATCGATTTTGGGACAGAGGCTGAAGCCTCTTCCTCGACTGACGGGGGCCTCAAAACCGCATCTTTGCCCATGCCTACATACAAGAAAATTGATTTAAATATATGGAGAGCATCGAGTTCGAATTACCAAAGATACGAGAAAGAGACTTACCGTGATTTTTGGCCTCCCATCGTCCCTTTGACAAATCACGCCATGAGCTCTTGGCATATGTAGAGGTCGAAGCTAGACCCCGTACCCAGTTCTTGAGGTCAGGAACTGCACCGAGTATCCAAGAAACAGCTGCATCACAAAAGGGGGATATCAGTGAGGAAGAAATGAAGGGGGAAAATAGTAGGAGATAACAGCAGGATTACACTTACGCTTCATGTTCCACTCCTCGGGAAATGACATCTTTTCAGACGGAATCAGGTCCGAAGTCTTCACTCGAACGAACCTGCCCATCCAACCTCGATCCTTGTCCTCGTCTATGCACGAGAACAGAATCTTGGTAGTCAGGCACTGAAGTTTTATTAACCCACCTCGAAAGAGGCGAGGGCAGTACTATCGAATGAGATGGTCGAGGGTGAAAGGCATCCCCTCGATTTTGTTCACGAAGAAACGGATCAAAATAACGATTCGCCAAGAAGAAGGATGGATCTGGCCTAGGGTTATTTCGTATTGACGGCAGAAATCAATAATAACAGGGTCGAGAGGACCTAACGTAAAAGGGTAAGTATACACGCTTAAAAACCCTTTCACGTGAGTGGTGATATTTTCTTCAGGAGACGAGATTACCACTTCTTTGCTCTCCCAATTGCAATCTTTCTTTAGCTGTTCGAGGTGCCCCTCGGTTATCAAACACATATACCTCGATACTGGCTCACATCGGCCGGGAACCGATGAGCCTTTGTCGACCTTAAAATCAGAGGTAAGAACATACGCCCCAGTAACGCACTCCTCAGGTTGTGGCTCCACCGATATTTTGTCGACGACGGGCTGTGAAGAAGAAGCTTTTTCTTTCTAAGGAATAGTTTTTGATGTTTTCGCCATTTTGGATTTAAAGATCGAAAATAGAAGGAGGTAACAAAGATTTGGTATTTTTGAAGAGAGATTTTGCAGTGAAAAATCATAGATTTACAGATAAACTCAGAAAATGCAAGAAAGAACTTTATAAAATTTGGAGATTGGAGATGCAAAAGTGATAAATGGTAAAGAAGAGGCTATTTATAGATTAAGCAACGTCGGTTCAGTATGAACAGTGGCCGACCATCATCTGACGCACATTAAATGCCTTGGAAAACTAAACCGACGGGACAACTATCACGTGCGTCATGATCGAGCCCGATGTAAACGTCAGCTTATATATGATCGACCTGTTGGGAAATCATATCGTTTATCGCCACATCCTTCCCGAGAAACGATGGGACTATCTGTATACGGTCGAAACTGATTTCGGCCCTCGTACGTCTGATCGAGATGGGAACATAATGGACCGAAGAAAATCTTCATAATATCGAGGTGAGATATGAATAAGGTACGAACAAACTTCGAGTTTTCTAGTCGGATTAAATACCGAGCTTGACGCCATTATCGAGCTCGAGTCCAAATCGAACTATACTAAGAAGCAGCGGAATTGAGCTTAAGAACCAGAGGCCAACCAATACCGAACCCAGGTCAATACCGGACCCCGAGTCGGCATCGAGCTCAAACCTGCATCGAGCTCTAAAACCAATACCGGCCAATACCGAGTCCGATCAAGATCGAGCTCATGGACAAGAGCCGTTACAGTCGCACTAAGGGAGAGAATCTCGGCGGAAATTAGGAAAAAACTGATTTATCATGAGTTCCCCATTATGTATTTTTTATTATATCTAAAGTAGGATCCCCGCTATAAAAGGGATGGCTATTTCTGTAAAGAACAAGTTTTGCATACATTGTAACTCAGATATCATACACTCTCATATTGAAGAATTATCCTTTTTAGCTTAATAGATTGATTCATCTTGCTTAATCCATAAATCATCCTTTTTCAACTTTGTTTATTTTTCATTCTTTACAGTCAATATTCGATATTTCTAGTTACTCTTACGATTTGTGTCAAGTTATACCACATACCCTTAGAACTACGTACAAATTTAACTCTATCCATTTTTCGGGTAAACACCTTTGTGCCCCCTCAAGTTAGGGGAGGTGTCAACGACTCCTAACTTGATTAGATTGGGTTGAAATGATGCAATAGGTAGTGGCTTAACGAGTATATCACCAAGTTGATTAGCAAAATGAACATAAAGAATTAATGTTGATGATATGTTGCTGAACTTTATCAAGAAAAAATGAAAGTCAATTGAAATATGCTTCATCCGGCTATGGAATAACATATTTTGGCAGGGATATGTGGTGCTGACATTGTTGCAGTAAACCTTTGGAGTAATAGAAAGAGGAATACAAATTTCAGACTACAAATTTATTAACTACTTCAACAACGGCATAAGAAGAGGTTGACGATTAATTAGTGAGGTCATCTGCCCTATCAATGTTAGGATAGATGTGGAGTGCATGATCAGATTGCTTCTGGCAGAAGAGGCCATGCGTTATTGATTGTTTCAGATAGCATAGAACGTGCTTAATAATAATCCAATGAATTGAAATTGGACGAAGTGTGAATTGAGAAAGCTTATTCAGAACATAGATTATGTTAGGGCGTGTGAAAGCCAAATACTGCAATTTTCCAATAGTAGAGCGAATTATTGCTTTGCATCAGTGAGCAGAGCCATCAACCAAGTTAAGTTGCATGGAGGTAGATAGCACGAAGTGGACACCTTTGCTTTCTTCCACTAAAAATTCTTTGAGCACATCTGAGATGTATTTAGACTGAGAAAAGATCAAACCATATGCATTTGGAAGGACTTCAACACCTATGAAATAATGCAGTAGCCCAAGATCCTTGAAAGAAAAGTGTTTAGATAAGGCATTCTTGACATTGTTGATGGCTGTCACATTATTTCCTGTCACTACAATATCATTAACATAAACAAGAAGATATAGTTGTATACCCATTGGGTAAAAGATAAACAAGGAAGTATTTGAGTGAGATTTTCTTAAAACCAAGGGAGACAAAAAAGTCCTTGAGTTCATTTTACCATGATGTGGGGCTTGTTTGAACCCATAAAAATGGCCTTTTGAAGGCGACATTTATGATTTGGATAGTCTAAATATTCAAAACCCTTTGGTTGTTTCATATAAACATCTTCTTCAAGATGACCTTGAAGGAAATTCATTGTTAACATCTAGGTAATGAAGGGGCCAACAAAAGCAAGTGGCAAGAGAGAGCACAACGTATGTTTGGTTATTCACACATTAATTAGATATAATTCCTTTATTTTTTAATTATATTTGAAACTTACAAGTAATACTTTGTTTGTTTTTAATTGTGATATACTAGTTAGTTTTGTTATACACTCTTCTACCGACCATGTTAAATTTTTAACATTTTTGAAATAAAAATTAATAGTATTAAAATTATGTAAGCATTATAAAATGTAAAATAATAGTCACATGAGAGGTCTCCCCTTTCGAATCATATTAAAATCTCATCTTTTAGATTCAGTGTATAATTTAATTTATGATAAATAATAAGTTATTGACATAATAATGGACCATATCATTATAACATATTATTGTATAGATTAATATAATAATTTGCTATAGAATGTAAGTGGTAACAATTTATGGTTGTTTAAATTCTACTATATAATTGATGATTGACTCATTAATAGATTTAATTCTATTATTTTTATTTATAACTGGAACTTATAAATAACATTTATTTTAATAAGAAATATAATATAATTAGTTTTCCAATGTACTTAGATATTAACCATGTTAAATTCGTAATTCTAAATGTATCTAGATATATGAAAATTATATAAAAATTCATATGAATAATAATGTTAGTGATAGATAATTAGATATTTTGTTCTATCTATGTAATTGTTAAGCTAATTATTGTGACAAAAAATAATAATTAGCTGCGAAATTTTATTTCAAAAATAAATTCGTCTATTAAACCAAGCGTTGCCACACTAATTTAGTACTTGAAGCAAACATATTTGTTTAGCTATAATATTTTATTTTAAATAACTTGTTGTGGCTAAAAGGTACTATTGCTACGCTAAGTTTTAACTCGTAGTTAAAAATAATATTAGCTACGAAATTTTGTTATAGCAATAACTTCGTGGCTATATTATTTAAATATTGCCACAAATTTTTTATAACTTGAAGTTAAAATACGTATTTAGCTACTACTTTTTGCTTCAAATAATTTATTATGGCTAAAAGATTATTGTTGCTACAGTAATTTTTATCACGTGGCAAAAAATTATGATTATCTACGAAATTTTATTTTAGCAATAACCTTGTAGCTATTTAGATAATTATTGCTACGATTGTTAGCAATTATAAAAAAAAATGAGGAATTACCTTTGCCAATTAAATTTTTGTGGCTAAGAAATTTTATAAATTTGTAAATAGCCATGGAATTTGAATTTTTGTGGCTATTGTTAGGTACTAACCACGATTTTTAAATCAATAGCTAAGATTTTGTAGCTATATATGCATAATGAAATCTTATGTCAATTTTTTTTTTTTTAATTCTATGGGTGTATTCGTCTAGCTAGCATATGAAGCAAACATGGAATTTCTCATTGCCCTACACAATGGACTTCACCATGTGCTCTGAAAAGGAAGTACCAGAAAGCAACTTGAAACAACAACCTCTATGACCAAAAAGGAATCTTTTTCTTCCCATAAGAGAGCTCTAAATTAGTTGATACGAACAATATTTTTGATATTCTCCTATATATAAAGGATTTGGGAGAAACATCTTGCAGCTCTTAATCTGAAAGAATTCACTTAAAATTCAAGCGAAAGAGTAATATTCACATTAATTAATGGAAGCCAAAGTAGGAGCATCTGAAGACCGTTTTGAACCATCGTACGAGTGGCTACGTGAACAAAGACATGACGTTCTCTTAGTTCATCTCCCAGCTGGTAAGGAATACCCCACCAATCCTTTTTAATTGTCACGTTTGTCTCTCACACCCCTTAAGAATATATTAATTAATAAGATAATTTAATTAAATTATTCTTTGATATTACTCTTTCTTTCACCACATTAATCTCTCTCTACATTTATTAGAATAAGAACCCAAAGTGAAAAAAATAATTAATTATATCTTAATTTACTAAATAACAAGCATTATGGATCAATTGTTTTTTCTTAACCATGACAAACTGAAAAGGACCGAAGGAGTAATATAATGTTCACTTTCTTCATTACGAGAAAAACATTATATAGAAAATAATACTTCCTCCGGTCCACAATAAGTAATTTTTTGGTCTTTTTTTGTGGTCCAAAATAAGTGATTTTTTTTAGATTTCAAGAATGAATTAATTATTTTTTTCCTACATTGCCCTTGGAGTAAATAATGTTGGAGTATGTGTTAGGGGTGTTTATGTGAAGAGATGGTAAAGGTTAATATGGTCAATTTTATTGTAAATTAATGTTAAATGTGAATTCTTAATCTGCGTGAAAACATTCAAAAAATCACTTATTGTGGATCGAAGGGAGAAAGAAATACTACGTACAGCAGAAACATTTATCAACATTCAATATTCTCAATGTAAAATGGCGTACATAAGTCACTCGTTAAATTACACATTTCTCTTATTAATGTCTTTAGAATTACTCCATCCATCTTAATTTATGTGGCATCATTCGAATTTTGACAGTTAAAATTTTTAATTTTGACCTAGAATTTAGACATAAAATCTTTATTATTTTTAAAATAATATTTACATATTTAAAAACTACATAAAAAGTATTATACGCCACAATAATTAACAATTTAAAATATTTAAAAGACATGAAAAAATTACGATCAAAGAATAATTTTTTTGACCGTCGAAATCTCAACGATGCCATATAAATAGGGATAATCTGTCCAACTCATTGTTTGGTTCACTTCTCGTTTCCTTTCAGCATACAAAAAATGATTTATCTATATATTTTGTTTCCTTTTATCTTTTAGTACAAAATGTAAAATCTGAAATTTCTGTGTCACTTTAATCCGCCTAAAAAGTTGAATAACGATAAACGGGGACTTTTATGCTATTTGTTTATTCTTTTCTTTGCATGGAAGAATTCAAAGATAAAGAAGGGTTGAAGGTACAAATCAGCAGTTTTGGAGGCTTGAAGGTTTCTGGAGATCGACGAGTGAATAAAAAAAGATTGAGATTTTTCAGGGAATTTCCAGTATGGAAGGACTATGAAACTGATGAAATCCAGGCAGAGTTTGAGAAAGGTGTTCTTAAGATTACATTGCCAAAGAAAATTATTAAACCACCCCTAGCTGATGAAGAAAAAGGATCAAAGAATTCAAGATTGAACAAGTTCACAAAGGTGGTTTTGGGTGTTGTAGCTGCGGTCGTTGTGGCTGCTGGCCTCACTGGTTTTGCTTACTATACTTTTACGTTCACAGTAATTGAAGATTGAGTTAAAGCAATTCTGTAACTTCACCCAAGTATATATAGTATGTTCTTTATAACAACACTTTGATATAATAACCAAAAAAATCTGAAACAAACGAAAATGTTATACAGAAGTTTGAATCCATGTTCAAGGTCCACTAAACCTATCAATGTCAGAATAACTTGCAGGAAGGGCAAACAATACCACAGGGTGTAGAAAGAATCGGCAGTTTGTAAAGGCAAGGATTACAAGCATGTAAGCCAGTATCACTTGATTTTCTTCACATCGGAGACTTCTAAAAATCCTTTTTTATTCCGATGTGGATTACCAAGGGACATCCCTCGATAATAGGCTTAACCGACAGGAGATCATTGGTACATGGTTTATAGATAAATCGCTCATCGATAAAAGCAACAGAAAGACTCTCTCGGTAATTACCGATGGACCCATCCTTTAGATATCTGAAAACAATCCGTTCAAAAAATTTTATATACCGACGGATCTCTGTGTATATTATTAAATAATATAATACTAATAATATTTATACCGGGAGATCTCCATAGGTCAAGTAAATGTATTAAAAAATAATCTTTTAATATTACCGATGGACACTCTCTAAAAGTTTAAATATTACATTGAATTTTCCGTTGAGTTTAAATAACACTATGAAGTTACCGACGGATTGTAACGGTAAAATGCAAATCTGGTTGACAATAGATTGCTCTTTCCGAGGAAATTTGTAGGTAAGTCCCTCGGCGTTTCTGATATATTTTTGACCGGCAATATCTATTTTTAGCGACTAAATTTTATGGGTGGTCATTCAACTTTGTGTTTATTACCCAAAAGTCATTTTTCTTTTATTTGTTACATAAAAGTCATTCAATTTTGTATTCATTACTTAAAAGTAATCTTTCTTTTTTTTGTTATACAAAAATTATTTTACTTTGCTCTAATTATCACAAAAGTCACATTGACCAGATTTTATAATGTTTTTACTTGAAAAGTCTATTATGTTATTGACAATATATAAATCCTCTCATTTATGTAATACATTCTATATTATATACTATATAATATATTTTTACTCAGGTATTTTATCTATAATTAAAATAACTTAATATTATTTATTTATTATTTTTATAATATATTTGTATATTTTATTTTTCTTTAACATTAATTTTTAAAATATATTGGCAGCATTATTAAATTTGTCAGTAACATTGTTGTGACTCGGGTCAACGTTCTTAACCATGCCTAATTAAATATTTTTGATAAAAATTATAAAATCATAGCTCACACATTTATCAGCTAAGCCATATTCATTAATCCAATCAACAAAATACCCATATTTAGCACACTGACACAACATATTAACGCCTTGCTTCGCTCTTTCTCGCCTAACTGAGAAAGTAACTCCCTGCCTTCGGGCCATTCTTCGGAGTAAGGGAAAGGAATACCAAAACCTAGGTCTCTTTGAATCCGATGTCGGAATAAGAGATGAAAGTTTGTTAGCAGTCTAGCGATCCTACGCTCATTCCAGTCAGTGCAGTCAGTCCAAGCATAGTAAGAATAAGTAAGGAAAGAAGGGACTCATACAAGACTTTCTGTTTGTATCTGATCTAATGCCTGAAGCTTAAAGAGAAAGAAAGCCGTATGTATAGGGTGATCAACTCATCATACAAGAGCTAACTTCCCGACTCCCGTTTCCGACAGGTGGAAGTATGGATACCAGAGGAGCTAACCGAGAAGGGAAGGAGGATCGGAAGTCTTGAAAGACAGAACGGTGTTCGTAGATGGATTGGACTTTTGGCAGGAGAGAATACTGATTGAGCACATGCTTATGATTTCTATCTATATAGGATATGCTAAGCCTTTTCTTATTTATCTATCTAGGAAGCAGAGAGATATTATTATCTTATTAATAGGTTCCTTCGCTTGAGGGAAAGAGAGAAAGATGATTGAATCTCCATGTTGCCCACCGTTAGGGTGCCCTAAACTTGTGTTTTGATTTACAGGAGGTATAGCCAAAAAGAGAAGTTTCGACTTGTTCATCCAAGGTCTTTCTGCACGGAGAAGCCAATCTTGCCAAGTCTTGAATACTGGGGTTCTCACTGAACGAAGTCTTTCTACTAGAAAGTCTCCGCTATGCGGAATAGCAAAATAGATAGAGGAAATAGTCGCTCAAGTCTCGGAAACCGTTCCCAACATCATCCAAGAAAGAAGAGCGTACTATGGTGCTTAATCTGTCCATGTGGGAAAGCAAGTACTCCTAATCGGCTGTTGCAAGCTGCTGTCCAAGGAAGGGCGGCTAATAAGCAAGTTGACTCAGGTAGGGAGAGAGTCTATTGAGCGTAAGGTTTGGCTTCGATAAAGTAAGATCCTGACGATCCGGCATTCATAAGGGCAGAAGGTGGGTAAGTAAGAAATCTCGGTATCTCTATCGAAAAAATCTACTTCAAGCATTGCCTTAAAAGCTTCAATCTCTTCCTCTGAAACGAAACTAGAGTTCGAGTACCTGCTGCTTCAACCTCAACCCTAGGTGCAAGTGACGATTCCCCTTTCTCACGACGTTGCGCACCTTGTTTTTAAGGCGATTCCCTTCACAGGCACCCGGCTTGAATGTGTTAAGCACGGGGTAGAATGCGTTAAGCATAAAATACCCGATCGACGTTTCCAGAAAGAAGGGCTCCCAGAGGGTAAGTTCCAATGGGGTTCCAAGATCTCCTTACCAGCTATAAACCAGAGATTTTCACTCCCTTTCACAGTTTTGATTAAAGGGCTTGGGACCGTAGTAATGCAGTCTTTGATAAGAGCTATATTCTCTTGCCCCAGGGGAACCGCTAAGGTAAGAATCAAGAACTCATTCTAATCGTGAGATTCTTCTAGCTGAGATCTCAATCTTTCTCTACTGAAGATCTAGCCTTCTTTTGTTCACCGACACCGAACTAGCTTTCTCTGATGCTAAAGCTTCCTTTCAAAAAAGTGCACAGTCGCCTCCTTTGCGGAGGAAAGATCCTTGTTCCTCCTTATACTTCCTTTCTCCAACTCTGACTGCATACCTTCTGTAAACCCCCCCTTCCCCCCCTACTAAGACTCTTAGATAAGAGCAGTCTCCTATGATATGAATCAACCTTTCCCCAGAAGTCGAGAATTAATCTTCTAAAGCACTAATAGGGTATCGAGAAGGTCATTCATTGCAACTGCTAATCCTTCAGTATTGAAAGCAGCACATCAATCAAAGAATAGACCACTAGCAATAGTATGCAAGAACGTAGTCCGAACAAGGGGAAAGGCGACCCGCTTCGCTGAAGACTAGGAATCGACGCAGATATCATTGGTATAAATATACCGAATCAGTCTTCCGCTATGACTATGCTTTCTTTGGTAGCATGATCTTTTTGCCTTTTGGAATAAGATGAATGTGTGTGATTACATTAGCACCAAAATAATGAAAGTCGACTGCTTTCTTCCCGGCAGCTAAGGGGCGTAGCGGTTTATGGAGTTTTGTTAAGCTTAACTGTGAGGCCATTAGTAGTGCACGAGCTTCGAAAGAAAGAGAGATCGAGTCACTAAGCAGAGACTTAGATCCGAGAGCGAAAGAGATTCTTATAGTTCTCCCACGGGGCAACCCAGCCTTTGAAATGAGTTCTCAAATCAATCTATTCGAGCCCTTGAAAGTAGTATAATTTCATGTGTGAAGCATAGTGAAAGTGACACGGATCTCCTTTTTTTCAAATAGGGAAAGCAAATCCTAATCATCAGGTAAGACGGGTAGAATACAAAACTGCCTAAAAAAATAAAACTGTATCAACAAGAGCAATCGTAGCTTAAACACCGAGATGCCACTCGTGGCACACTGACTAGAAATCATCTGCGAGAAGGTCTTCTGGCACAGGCATACTACTAATCGATTCTTTGGTCATTCATGATCGAATAAAACCTAGGAAGAGTTGTACGCCTACATAACTTACCTCCCAGACCAAGGAAGGAAAGTCTCAGATCTATGTAGTTCTCGACCCCTTTTGTTAAACCTGTTCCTGCATGCAGAATCTACTGCATTCTGTAAAGTAGTCTGGGGAATGGGGCCCTCCTCACCACTCCCCATCCCCTTTCTCACGAAAGCAACCAAAATACATGTTACTCGCTATGAGAAAGGCCTTCCTTTCAGTACGTGAAAGAAGTCCCTCTCTTTCATTATCTTACTTCGGTACCTCTCTCGCCAAAAACATAAGGGCCTTCAAGCCAAGCCTTCTCCCGAACATATCAAACTATCCATCGGGGGTGGTGGAGCTGTTGTCCGGCATATATCCCCCAATTTATTCCCATCTATCACTAGTCGATCCAAAGCACCCCTTTTCCATTCATAGAGAGATCCAATCGTCAAAATCAATAAAAAGGCCATCATGGATCAAAATCTAAAAGTTATATTTTCTTTTTCGTTCGGGGATATTTTGTATTAGTACCCTATTCTCTTCTACCATGAGATTCCCTTGAATTTTCTATGAAGGAAAATAAACTAAGGAAGAAGAGAAGCAAATCAAAGCCTTCTATCCACTTAGATATCCATTTGAGATGAGGAAAATACGATAGAAGATAGAAGTGCAGAATAAAAAGGGAACTATAGCTTGCCTTTCGTGGGGCAATATAAAAAGTTGCAATCCCCATATAAAGATCATATGTCCTAAAACTAAAATTGATAACCCGAACAAGTCCAGTGCAGTCCATTTACCTGGCAATCCAGTCATTAGACTCATGATGAAATAAATAAAGAAAGAGAGTCGAAAAGCTAAATGACTTCTTTTTTTCATGCATAAAAAAATAATGCTGGCCCCCGACAAGAGGACAACTAGCTTAGCTGGTTCTCTTAAATAGAAATCTTTATACATTAATATACCAAAAAATAATTGAATATTTAGTAGGAATATTAATGTATAAATTACCCTCTTTGGTGGGATGGATTATTCTTTATCCAAAATACAGAATCTACTGCATTCTGTAAAGTAGTCTGGGGGATGGGGCCCTCCTCACCACTTCCCATCCCCTTTCTCACGAAAGCAACCAAAATACAGGTTACTCGCTTTGAGAAAGGCCTTCCTTTCAGTACGTGGAAGAAGTCCCTCTCTTTCATTGTCTTACTTCGGTACCTCTCTCGCCAAAAATATAAGGGCCTTCAAGCCAAGCCTTCTCCCGAACATATCAAACTATCCATCGGGGGTAGTGGAGCTGTTGTCCGGCATATATCCCCCGATTTATTCCCATCTATCACTAGTCGATCCAAAGCACCCCTTTTCCATTCATAGAGAGATCCAATCGTCAAAATCAATAAAAAAGCCATCATGGATCAAAATCCAAAAGTTATATTTTCTTTTTCGTTCGGGGATCTTTTGTGTTAGTACCCTATTCTCTTCTACCATGAGATTCCCTTGAATCTTCTATGAAGTAAAATAAACTAAGGAAGAAGAGAAGCAAATCAAAGCCTTCTATCCACTTAGATATCCATTTGAGATGAAGGAAATACGATAGAAGATAGAAGTGTAGAATAAAAAGGGAACTATAGCTTGCCTTTCGTGGGGCAATATAAAAAGTTACAATCCCCATATAAAGATTATATGTCCTAAAACTAAAATTGATAACCCGAACAAGTCCAATGCAGTCCATTTACCTGGCAATCCAGTCATTAGACTCATGATGAAATAAATAAAGAAAGAGAGTCGAAAAGCTAAATGACTTCTTTTTTTCATGCATAAAAAAATAATGCTGGCCCCCGACAAGAGGACAACTAGCTTAGCTGGTTCTCTTAAATAGAAATCTTTATACATTAATATACCAAGAAATAATTAAATATTTAGTAGGAATATTAATGTATAAATTACCCTCTTTGGTGGGATGGATTATTCTTTATCCAAAGTTATAGAGAGTGCATAGTAGGCGACCTGCTGAAAAATAAGGTAAAATCCCCTCTTTGCCAGCCCCACATCTAATTAGTAGAACAGTAAGACAACCAAAGGAACGTAATCTAAATCAAAGATATAGATTAAGATGGTAAATAAAGAAAGTATATAACATAGAAATCCAAAATGGATTCCCTTTAGATTGATAGTACATATTATGCTTAATATACAACAAAGAAGAAATCAGGTGCCTCTCCCTGACATCACTTCTTTTATATTTAAAATAAAAGAAAAAGCAAGATAGTTGGGCAACAACCCTTATTTTTGCTAACTGAGGCTGCGAGGTCTAATATTTTTTTTGTTGGGACCACCAGATTGAAGGAAACCTCATGCATGCTTTGTCACCTCTGCACTATCTCGATTAATCGCCTTTTGCGCATGCATAAAGATGTCTCCTTGTTTTATATGTCACTCGATGACTTGAGCAGGAGCTTTCCCTTTCTTTCTCGTTTGTGCTTTTCTCTCCTTCTTTGCCTTCTTTGAATAAAAAAAAGCCAGGAAGTCAGCTAGTCTATTCTTAATAAGGGTAAGCCAGCTCGATAATCCTTCTTTCTAAGAGTCCTCAGTCCTAGGGTCCTCGTAGTCTATTAGGAAGAAGGGGAACCAAAGCTCTATGTCCTTGAAAAGATGATAAAAGCGAGAAATGCCGCTTTACGAGATGAAAAAGACCGTTAGGCGAGTCTAAGAAAGAATGAATAGGTCCATGGTTCTTCCTACATCAATTGGTTGGAAAGGCGATATCACGTACTTCTGAGGAGGTCTGACTGACAGAGCTTGGTTTTTCTTCCTTGACTCGAGACCTCTTTCACTGAGAACTAATTCAATGTGTTTACGCAGGTGAACAGTCCTATATTAGATTATGCCCTTCAATGACATTGTCTTTCCACCGTACGACATTATTGGAATTCCTTTTTGGTGATCTAAATCATCGTATGTAAGATAGCGCGTAGCATTTCGCTAATAACCAAGACTCACGATCTACTAAGCTTTATATTGATTCAAATCCCTGACACAACAGATTAACACTTTCAAAAATAATATTAATAGATAAAACTTTTTAAAAACTTAATATTAAACACAAATATTTTTGAATTTTTAAAAAATATTTTACTGACTATAAAAAACTATTATTTTTTAAACAAATTTGTTTTTATTATTTCAATTTTTTTTTATCATTTTTATATTTTAAAATATATTCATGTTTGAATATGATTAAACAACTCCAGTGCTATGGACAAATTAAACGTCTGAATATATTATAAAAATAATAAATAAAATTATTTAATTATAAATAAAATAGCTAGGTGAAAATATATTATTATATAAAAGATATTACATAAATGAGAGAATTTATAATATGAAGTTTTCAGGCGAAAGTTTTATAAAATCTTATCAAAGTGACTAGTGTGATAATTAGAGCATAGTAAAATAATTTTTGTGTAACAAAAGAAAGACAAACAACTTTTAGGTAATAAACACGGAGTTGAATGACTTTTACGTAATAAATAAAAGAAAAATAATTCTTGGGTAATGAACCCAAAGCTGAATAACCATGCACCCAATTTACTCCATTTTTAACTGCATATTACCTGTCAAATAGTAGATTCGGTAGTTGCCTAATTGAAACAGCAATCCAACCACAAAATACACCAATTCAACAACACTAGAACTTCAAAATAATCCGAACTATCAAATCGAACGTAAACAAAATCCAATCAAACTTCAAAATCATCCAAAACATGCAAGCATGCAATATTTAAAATTCAACAT